>NC_134825.1:73541573-74754137 GCF_004210375.1 Tachypleus tridentatus
GTTCTGTTTAAAATCATTTTGTAAACAAAATGTAGGGGTTGAAAGTTTTATTCTAAAATTTAAGGTAGCTTTATTTCTACTGAAAGGTTAAATCTAAATATTAAAGTAACTGCTTTCCCACAATTGTCTGCAGACCATGAAAAGCATCAGGAGTTGAAACATTGTGGGTTTAAGCATTTGACTCTCAACCATTGACTGATTCTCCATAGTTGCTAGCTATTTGTTGTTCATGCCTGGATCTTGTCTGATAACTGAAGTATTCCCAGTGCATTTGGGTGCTATGACAAGAAGAACTAATAATAGAAGAATAGTTGTTTAGTTTTCAGTTTCATTGTAATGTTTGATTTGTATTATGTTTTATGATGATTCTATCATCTATTGAGAGTTATTGTATCTGATAGCATCAGAGCTATTTGTTTATTTATTTAAATTTGTATATATAAGTAATATTCAATAAGAGATAAATTTTATTTTTTAGGAAAATAATTTTTTCCATAAAGTAAGTGAGCGTCTCTCTAAGCCCAATATTTTCATCCTGAACAACTGGTGGGATGCTTCAGCCTTTGAACCAAAGTTTTTAGAGAGGGTATGTTACCTTATTTTTATTAACTTGAATCCATAGCTTCATCACTTAGGATTTGTGAATGACTGTGTATCTGTGAATTAGCACATTTTTTATGGTGAAGAAAGAATTTCAATTAGATTGTAGTTAATACCTGCAAAAGGAATATTTTGAGTTCCTTGATTAAAATTTTGGTTATATTTTGAAACTTGGATTAAGAGATATCTATTGAAGTGTTTTTTGTGCTTAAATTATACAATGATCTCATCCCTCTATAAATCATGACTGATTAAAAATGTCTTATGCTAGGAAATTTTAGTGGTCACCTATTTTGCTCAGGGATCTTTAAATATGGATCTGTGCGTGTTAAATGGGCATGGGGAGGTCATCTGATTGTAGTTGGAAGTTCCTCAGATGCGCAGTTGGGGGGCCCAGTGGTTGTACTAGGCATGAGCCTAGACTTGCACTGAATTGGATCTGTGCATCAAAATGGATGCCCAAAAATATCTTGACTATAACCTGATTACCTGTAATCTGATCAGTGAATATGCTTCTGACCTTTTGAATATATATGTTGAACTGTTTCACTTAACCATCATATATGATTCAACATTTGAACACTGTAATATGCTGCCATGTAATTTCATACTAAATAACTCATGTATAAAACCGCAATGTGTTAAAAGCAAAAACAGATTGGTGGTAGGTGTTGCTCGGCAGTTGTCTTTGATCCCTCTAGTTGGCAGTTCAAAATTAGTGAGTAGCATATAACATTAGTAGCTTTACTATAACAGACAGGGTAAGGAAGTTTGGTGACATTGAAAATTGATTTTGAGACAATATTACCAAAACTGAACAAACTGGAAATAAATAGAAAAACTTGAGATTAAAATTGGGTAGAGCACAGAAAGCTCATTCTGTCGTTTTTTGTTCAACAAGAAAAAAAAATATGATACCTTTTTCATTCTTTGTGAACCTGACGATGACTGAAGAATGTCGAAACGTTATTCACTCCTCTACATAAAAAATTTTCTCAACCAAAACGAGCCATTTTTACGTATCTATTTTTCTCTCCAAGTTGGTTTTCTCATCATCACTAAATATAATATTATTTCAACTGCTTGGATAGACGGAATGATCAAAAATAGTGATTATTAGTTAGTAATTATTTATTGTAATTTTAATTAATTGATTAGTTTATGTGATATTAGTAAATTATATTTCCTGTCCATACTCGATGGCAATTGTGAGGGCTTATGATTTTAAGAATCAGTTTCTGTACCTGTATGGGCATATACAGATAAAACATAATGCCAACTTGTACATAATAATAAACAAATAAACAATTAATACAATATTTACAGCATGTTAATTAAAAATTATTAATTTAAAAAGGGGAATAGGGATCATAAAAAGTACAGAAACAAGTTGAATCAAAATGCAAAGATTACATTTTTAAGCCTACAACTAGAGATTTTAAAAAAAGTAAACACTATAGGCTGGAAGTTGTATCTACATTGTTTTCTCAATCTAAAAATCCCTATTTTCACTTTTTCACTTTGACGTTTGATTTTCAACAATTTACTGCTGCATTGGTTTTTATTCCACCTAACAATTATTTACTGAGCCTGGTGGTTTTGTGAGTTGGGTTTTGTGTAAACACTCGTTTAACAAGCGAAGTATATAAATCAGTAGAATAAATCACCACTCACAAGAGTAAAAAAATCTACAATGTTGATTGTTTATTGTCAGAAAACGTAATGATATAGTCACAGAAAACCACTTAGAGACAAAGTACAATAGTGAACTGAAGAACAGCAAAGAACAACAAACTTGAAACATTTTTTTGTACTATCACTTGCACAATTTATTTTGTAACTAACACGCATTAGAGAAGGATTTGACGAAATTATTCATGACGAAAAACATGAAGCCACATAAATTAATCTTAAAATTACCCTATTACATTCTCAATACTGCATTCATTACTGTTGTCTATGTTTCAGCAAAATGTTGGTAGCTGTTTCTTTCTTTTTTCTGTTGTAGCTTGTAAAACTATAGTTAATGATAATTAGACTGAAGATATTTTTATAAATATATGTTTTTTACTCAACAATACTGAAGCATTTTTATAGAATGCAATTTTGGATAAGTGAATACATTTCAAACAAACTTGATGTACAAGGAAGGAATGCAATGGAAAAATAAGATTAACAGTGACATCACCAAAGTTTATAAAGTTACAGTTCATTATATCATTTATATTTTCTTAGTTTGTATTGAAGTTCATAGAAAGATTTAGAAATGAAATTATAAAGAAATTTCTATGATTATTTCTCATTTCATACTGTTATTTTCTCATAAGATAGAAACAAATAATCTTTATACATTTCAAGAGTAACTTGAAACTTAAGTGTTACAGGATGTTGTAAACAACAAAATATTTCATACATTATAATTATTATTTTGTAAGAGTTTACAAGTCTTCAATAATGATCCAAATAAAATGTTTTTTAAGACGGCAAGAAAAATACTGAAGTTTTTCTTTTCTTTTTTTTGTGAAGTGGGAGCACTGGCTGATGAATTTCAAAACGGTACTTTGAGTTCCAGGATTTTGAAAGAAAATTTGAGGTAAATAATGCTGTTACATATTATACAGTGTCACGTGTTTACTGTCCAGATTTCATCTATGTTGTTTTAGCAATTGCTATTAAAGAATATAAGATGTATTTTCTGCCTATATTCTTCAGGCCTTCCAGGGAGTAGCATAGTGATCATTGTTATGATCTGACCTCTCCAGGGGCTCTTGATGAACTCTGATTTTGAGAAGACATTCTCTATAGCAGTGACAAATAACAGGAAAGCATAATTGAGCTACAGTTAAAGATTTTTGGTTCTAGAAATTTATATTGGGCTAATGAAGATGGATGTAATAAAAAACAAATTCTTTTCAGTGTCTTACATTTTAGTATCTATTTAGACCTGTATGTTTGTAGTCCAATATTATTAATAAACTGCTTTAACCCTCCTGCCCCAGGTATCCTTGACTGTGTTTGACATTCAAATTTTATTAAACTACTTTTCTTTGTGTTATATCATTTAGTATGGTATAAAATATTAGTAAATAACCCACATTTTAATAGTATATGTTTTAAGTTCTTAATTTTATAAGGCAAAATCTTACATTCAGAAATTCCCCTGGTGTGATTCAAGTGACACATTTTCTCTGGATATCTTATCTCTATTTTATCCACCTCATCCAAAAAAAAAAAGAGTTTAAACATATATTACTCACTACAAAATTGTTATTGCTCAGACTAACTAACTTACTATAACTTTTATAACCTTCAGTTTTGTATTGTTACAAAGCTATCAAAGAGAAAATCAGACCCCTCCTGCCACACCCACCTCTCTATCAGGACTTGTTGGTTGTTCTCTCTTGTATTTAATTACATATAACCTATAACAAATAGAAATTTAAAGTTTTCATTTGTCAAATGATATATTGCATAACATTGTGTTTTAAACACAGAAAGTCAATTTCATTTCTAATTAAACTTTAATTCTCAAGGGAATGACAATGGTCAATTTGGATGCATTTGTAACAACTCTTGTTTTATAGTTAGAAATCCAGAGAAATTATGAATGTCAGAGGTAATTGTGTACCTTTTCATGTTATTAGTCTGTGTTCTAAGGTGCATTATTTAATTGAATAAAAATTATTTAATGCACCACCACTACTAGTTTAAAATGTGTAGAGTTAATAGTCATGGGTGGTAGAGAGCAAAAAAAAAAAGAAACAACTACTCAGGTAAATACTTTATATCTTGGTGTTTTTGTTTTATTTATTACAGTAAAGGAAACTAAAAGGTAAAAATAAAGATCTCTTTAGGTTAGTTAAGGTTAGATTAGGTAAAATAAACAATAATAATATTATAATAAAATATTCCATGGAACATGCACAAGAGCAGCTCGGAGTAGCCTGAGGGTAATGTAATTTGATAACATTGTGTAAGGTGGGAGGGAGTGAGGTTACAAGATCAGTTAGAGTTAGGGTAGAGAATATTGCAGATAAAATATAAAGTTTTACTAAAAAACAAACATTTGAAATGTATTGATGAGGTTTTATATGAAAATTGGGATTTTTAAGGTGAAGAAAAGTAATTTTAATACTAATATAAATCACTTTGCATGTAAATTATTCAAAACAAATACTATGTTCATGGACAAATATTTATTTTAGTTTTAAAAATACTTTACTAAAAAGATATTTTTATATGAAAGTTTTGTACTATTAATTGAAAGACTGCCAAATTTTGTTAAGATATACACACTATAAAGAAAGTTAGAAGTATTAAATCTTTAAAGACTTTAAATGAGTAGAAAGTAACTATATATGGTCAGTCAAATTATGCAATTTGTGAAAACATTTATATTAATGTTTTAATGATTTTTTAAATTGCTTTAGTTGTATGGGTGGATCTCTTATGGGTATTTTTCTCCTTGCTGGAATCTAGTATCTCCAATGATTAGCATTCTGTGTAGGTTGTTCACATTTCAGGAAACTGTTCCCATTAGTCATCATCCTTCTCTACGCTTTGTACACTTATCTGTTCAAAGAGTTATACTTTAAACAGTATAAACAGCTAAAAAATGATTGAGAAACTAAAATTTGCCACCTTTAACATGGCATCATCATGTACATTACACCACAGAATATAATATTTAATCCTGTGTACATGGGAGGATCAAAGTGCACATCATAATTTCTTCACAGAGTTACATTTAAAATTTAATTAAATTACTTTGTTTACAATGTGTGTTACTTTGTCAACATGTGTCAGAGGTCATGTTATTCCATTTGTTGACTCACATTCAAATTTTTGTACAACCACTATTTTATGAACCTGTGTCAATAATATTGGTATTAAATTAGGATTATAATTCATATTTATTATTATGCAATAGTTAATTTCATATTTTAAAGGTAAGTAGCAATAAAACATATCTAAATGTTGATTTTTGTGTGATGTATGGTATGATGAATGCAGCTTTAGTTCAAACTTGATGTTTGTGATGTCCAGATACAAAGTGTGTAATTTTCTAGGAACTCATAATATCTATATTGACAAGCTAAAATATAAAATAAGAACTTCTTATCTTTTCTATTTGCTGAGGTATTATTCTTGTATTGAATCAGATAGTTGCTCAACTCACTTCATCCCATTTTTTTTGGAAACACTCCCTCATAAACACTTGTGTCTATGACATGTGAATAACTAATCAAAAGTCAGAATGTCCCCAAGTGGCTTTTGCATCCTTTTGATGTATTATGACATCAACTCATTCTTTCAAAACAAGATTTCAAGGAGGTAGGTTGAGTCTTTAGTATGCTTGAAATTTCATATTTTTTAGACTGAAATACAGCATAGTTACTAAGTTTGATAACTGGTAGTGGAATTCTGTAAAATTAGTTTAGTAGTTTATGAATTTGTGATTATTTCAAATGTGTATATATAAAATCTTTAAAAAAATTTTGTTTCACATTCTCCATGTGCAAAATTTTAAAAGGCTTAGTAACCTACAGCAAGCAGGATGTGAGTAAAAAGGTCATTGTAACTAGAAGATATAAGTGTTTGTTATACATATTTACTGTTCTATGCTTTAAGAGAAATATGTTTAAGAACTTGTTTGTAAATTGTAATAATGTATATACATGTAAAATGCAAAATACTTGTCCACTAAAATGCAACCAAAACAAATCACTTTGTAAAGTCAGTTTTATATTTTTGAATACAGTAACATGAGTGCAGGTGCAATGTGTCATTACAACTTCTTTATATGTAAAAACAGCTGGTATAGGTAGAGGAGCAAACAATGTCATTGTCAGGTTCACAAAGAAAGGAGGAGGTAACTGACCACATTACAACTTCTGTAATGCTGACCTGGCATGGCTGAAAAGATCAGTATAATAAAAGTAACATACACAAGTTTGTAAAGTTATGAGGTTTAAGCTGTTTAAACTCACCATTTGTGTTTTCATGCCATAACCTGTAATCATTTTCGAATAAAAACAAACAAACTTGTATTTATTTCCTAATTTTTTATGGTGGTTATGATGTCAGCCATATTGGTCAGCTGGAGAACAGGAATTAATGATAAAATATAAATTTTATAAAAACTTAAAAAAACAAGAAAAAGATATTCAGGGGGTTGTAAGGATTATACAAATGATATTTGATACTTTTAGTATGGAAAATAGAGTATTTTTTATCATAACATGAAAATTACTTTGCAGTCAGATTAGTAATGAAACTGACAATTCCCACAAACAAATCTTTAGTAAAAATACTTCCTTAAAAGATCTGGATTAGTTAATGTGAGGTTTCAGGACCATGGTATATGGCCAGAAGGTCTTACTGTGTCAAGATCTTGAAACTTCCAACAGTTTAATGAGCTTTGGTTCACTTTCTTCCTCTTCTCAGCATTAGACTAATCATGATCTATTGCAACAATTCAACAGTGGTGGCTTTATTATTCAGTAAGGGGGTACTCATTCTTGTTTCCTTTGTGGTCAACCTTGGATGTCCCTCTATGGACCCAAATACTTCACATAACTCCCTGGACATGTCATGTTCTTGGTTCTTTCAACCTTGTTTGCTGATTTACTTTCCAACCCTGATACACTTTTTACCCCATGGACCCAAACACTTCACATAAGCAGCTTATCAATAAATATTATAATACTTTCCAAAGTAACATATTTTTAAAAATTAAATCTTAAGGTTTGTTAAGTAATGTTTTTCTCATAGTTTTTTTTTTACTTTTCTCATGTTGCCTATCCAACATGGAAAGTAATTTTTCATTTTAAGATTAAAAATACTCTTTTATGCATCAGAAAATTTTCAAATTTCAGATGATAAATCTTTATAATATCCAGATAGTTATCAAACACTTCTCTGTGGATCCAATCTATTTGACCACCATAAAAATTTAGGAAATAATTGTTATACCTTTTTCATTCTAGCATAACTACATATTATAACACAAAACATAAATATTTAGATTAAATGGTTTAAATCTCATAACATTATACATTTATATTTATTTTTTATTATATTGATTTTTCAATCCTGCTTGACTTAAAATACAGAACAAATGGCAATTTTCTTGCCATGGTCAATATGATACTTTGATAGGATATGAACAAGAAGGTTGCAACTGAAAGCACTTGAAACAATTCAGCATAGCTTTGACGTGTGTGAAATAGAAAATTTAGCTAAGTATTAAACTGCTTTTTCTAAGATTTTAGTAGATATTTATTCATCTGTTACTATATATCCTACATTTCTTTTTTTAATACATGTAAGTTTTTTTACTATGAAAGCTGAGCTATTCATGAAAAGCCAGTAAATGTGTTCAATGTTACCACTTTGGGTAATGTTATTTACATAATGTTAAAAGGTTAGGTCAGTAAATTGTGAAGATTGATTAATGATTCTTGACCTGCTCCAAAATATTCTCATGGTGAAAGATGTAGGCAGGTAGTTGAGAGATATTCGTTATGGGAAAGGTTAGTTATCACATCTGGCAGGTGAATTGTTTTCATGATCTTTTGCTTCTAAAATCACTGAAAAGGTAATTTAAAATTTATCAGTGTTGGAAGATTAAGTTGTTTTTTTAAGCAATCAAAACATTGATAAGCCCAAAGTACAAGTTGTAAAATTGTAATTCATCATTTTGTGAGAGTGGATTTCACCAGAGATGCCAACCATTACGACTTGAGAGTAATTATTTCGATTTTGGCCTGGCATGGCCAAGGGCGTAAGGCGTGCGACTCGTAATCTGAGGGTCGCGGGTTCGTGCCCGCGTCGCGCTAAACATGCTCGCCCTCCCAGCCGTGGGGGCGTTATAATGTGACGGTCAATCCCACTATTCGTTGGTAAAAGAATAGCCCAAGAGTTGGCGGTGGGTGGTGATGACTAGCTGCCTTCCCTCTAGTTTTACACTACTAAATTAGGGACGGCACGGTGCAGCGGGCTAACAATCTACTCACTTAAATACCTGTTGAAGAATCCGCAAGCGATTGCGGCCCAATGTTCCTTGATGGAATCTAATGGTGATAACTAATTAACTAACTCTTTCGATTTTGGTGTATACATTACGACTATACGTTCATACAGACAAATATTACGACTTGTGTCAATTCCCAAATTATTGTATATTATATAGGCCTATACAATAAAGTGATAAATTGTTCCCCCAGGGCTTGAAAGGGGTGAAAAAAAATTGCTAGTGAGATACAAATAAATTTTGATTATAAATAAAAGACATAGTCCAAATGGCTACTTGCGATAATCATGTTTGTGCTTGCAATAATAAAAAATATTTGTTCTCCAACATCTACTAATAGGTTGAGTGCGGTGCTTCTCCATACTGGGTACGTGAGGGAATCCATGCATGTCATCATTGCTTGTCAGCCAATCAGCGCTCGCGTAGATGGGTATTTCTCATTTTTTAAGTGGCATAGAAACACCAATACGATCGTTCACAAGGTGAAAAAAAGAGGCTTCATTCACCAGATTGTCTTATTTCTTGCAAATGTAAAAGGACTAAAATTGTGAATCAAAAATTTAGGAAAGGGTATAGTGCAAAATGTTAATTTTTCATCTAATTATACTAAGTTGAGCTAAATATTTGTAAACAATAGAAAAATCACATTTTAAAATAACTGCCAGGCGAAGTATTGCTTAAGATACTCGACTCATAATCCAAAGGTTGTGGGTTCGAATCCCCGTCACACCAAACATGCTCGCCTTTTCAGCTGTGGGAGCATTATAATGTAACAGTCAATCCCACTATTTGTTGGTAAAAGAGTAGCCCAATTGCTGGTAGTGGGTGGTGATAACTCGGATTACGAGTCGCACGCCTTACGCGCTTGGCCAATGCAATAAGTAACAATCTTAAAGGACAGAAAAGGGGTAAAAAAAACCATAAAAAGTAAACTCATTATTAAGAATATAATCAAAATAAGATTTATTAAGATTATTCGACCACAAATTGAAACGTATTTACATTTTTTTGTATTTTAATATTTATGTTTTATTCACACATTGGTGACAGTACCTAAAATTTTTAGAATTTAGGTACAAGTAACTAAAATAGAGAAAAACAAGTTTTAATTAAAACAGTCACATTCATTTTGTACAAAATACTTATAATCTTGGACAAAATTTCCCATTTTGTTTTCAAGATATATTAAAAAAAGCCAAAAGGTACTGAAGTAACCAAATGGGTTCAGCCCTGTAGCCATAAAGTTAAGACGTCACATTGGTTTTGAAGTAAAAAGTTTTGAAATAAGCAACACATAAACCTAAGGCTAGGTTTCAAAGATTGTGGGTTTTGAAAAGGAAGTTATCACGCATATAAAGAAACAAATCAGTGATGAAATATGTGAATGTTTTATTATTTCAGCAAATCTTGCAGCTAAATCCATGATTCCAACTTACTAAAATAAGTTTTTTGTAAATCAAATAAATAATTGAAATTGTAATGCCTGATCACAAAATATATTCTATAAATTCTGCTGTGTAGGAAATTACCAGTTTAATTACTCTACATTTTAATATATAAACAAAAGTAAAAATCATATGTTTTTAATGTATGGAATATTTTAATCATTTTTACCATCTCATCTAAACTAAATAAAACTATATTGCCATTTGAAAGATCCTTTAAGAATATATACTATCAAGATTTGGCAATTACTTGTGACTTTGTTAAATCTTTCTTAACTTCATTTTGACTAGCAGTTTTTTACAAGTTAAACACAACATATAATTGAGAATAAAACGTTTATTTTAAAACCATATCTTGTTAATTGTGTTTGTTAAGACTACATGTTTAATAAAATTAAGTGTAATCTTTCATGGTACTTGTGTTTGTTGTTTCATGCATACTTTACTTTGTACAGTTCACACTTTTCTTGCATTAGTAACTAATTTAGTTAAGAATGCCCCTTAGCATAAAAATCCTCGCGTGTTCGTGTTTTTATACACACACACACACTTCTGTAAACAGTACAATCTTTTTTTTTTCACAAATAGTTAACAATAAAATGCATACAAACTAAACACACTATAATTGGTCATTGTTGCTGATTAAGCAGGAAGAAAAGGTGAACCAGAATTATGTGAAACTGTGTACCTGAACTTAGTGTTTTGAGTTTTTTGTACAGTTTGTTCTATTGTATAGAGAAAAATGGAAGGAATGTACACATCCTAATGTAAGTTGTTTTTCACGTAGTAAAAGTTTATTATAAAAGCACCACATTATCACAAGTTTTGCCTTAGAATGTCAATTTTGTATTTAACAAAGTTACAGAAGAAAGATGGTGACTTATTTTTTGCAGAGCTTACTTGTTGTTGAAGTGTATAATTGTGTATCATACAACATGCACCTCAACATCTATTTATTATTTGCATAGTTTATTCTTTTGGAAGACGTAAAGTTCATTTTAGGTTATTGGTCTTTATAAAGTTTTTTAAGACCAACAATTTTTGTACTTAGCACGTAGTTTTCTACTGTCTTGGATTATTTCATTTATATTTTACTAGTGAAGTATTATTTGTATTGCTTTTAAGAAATCAAATGGAAAATTTTTATAATATCAATAAAAATTAATATTTATTTAAGTTTTATTTTTTGGTGACTATTAGTGTTTATCTATTGTTACATGGGTGTAACTTATCAAAGTAGTTTGAAAAGGTAAGACATAAATCTCTGTATGAGTTTTATTTTCTAATGTTTTGTACCATTTTGCTTGTTTTCAGCATTAGATTATGTTATAGTTGCTTTTATAAATTTTTCCTTATGGAATTAAACAATATTTTGTATTATTCCCCAGCAAGGGTGTCTTCTTTGTTACCTCAGGAATATAGGCAACAGATGACCAATATAATGCCTCGTCACAACTTTGAAGTTCCTTATCGATTAAATTGTGACAGTCCATGCTCTGACTTCCAAGAATGGGACTTGTGTCATTAATAAAACGTTTTCTTGGCCCAAGGAACACTAAACAAGTAAGAGATTGTTAGTATTGATAGCTCTGCTGTTGTATAAATTTTAGGAGCTTATAAGTGTAAAGTACTTGAATATTTATATCATGTTGGAGTACATGACTATTCACAGCTATTTGCGTTGTGTGTATTTTAATTATTCTAAATTTTGGGCTCTTGTATTTATGGCTGAACATGTTTAACCATTTAATTGTATTATTTTGTATATTAATTTGAAGTTTTAAACACTACACAGTATGTGAGGTGTAATATTTTGTTTTTTTCAAAGTATTGGACTGTTTCAGTCAAAAAGCCATTTTACCAGTGGTTGTAAGTATTTGTTAGTTTACCTGTTTCATCAAAAAAGTTGTAATTACTCAAACACACACAAACTGGGTTTGCCTGTCTCATTCAAAAACTATTCCAAGGAGAATTATATTAGATTGTTGGTTTTCTTTATCCTAGATACCTTGCCCCATTAGCATCACTCACCAGTCACCTAGTACTGAAGTGAAACAGTTTTTTCAGCCCTCATCAGACTATTTGTCAATAGTCCAACAAATAGCATTTCTGTCACCAACTTCACAGACAGCTGTGGGTACTCTTGTTGTAGGAGGATTTGTAAGTTTTTGTACTATGTTTTCATGATGTCAAGACATGTTAGTCCAATTAAATTTTTAAAACCTTTACTACCTTAACCACATACATGTAGTTAGATTCTGTGGACATTAGCATATAAGTTTGACTCATTGACACTTACACTTGGTTGTGATAAATTACAAATTATAACAAAAGACAAAGTAAAAATGACCACTATAAACTATTTAAATCACAGCATAATATTTTTTCTCTAGAACTTCACCTTATGACTAACCATTGTTGCTGAAAACTGTGAGAGGATTTAATTATTAATTCACTTTAATATACAGCTAAAGTATGTTACATTAACCACCAAAATTAATCTTTAGAAGATATGCGAAATCCTAATGTGTCTATGTGTAATGCTTCATCTCTAGCTGTCTAAAAATTATTCACAATGGATCTTAGTGTGCAACATTGCATTGTGTCAATCCTTTTGCACTAGTAACTAGGACATTCAAAAAAATTTATGGTATGTCAATTAGGTACAATATAATTATGTAAAAGAAGTGCATCAGACTCCATTTTATTTTTAGTACTAGTGTTGAAATTTCAGAACAAATCAGTTTTCAGTAAGCAAGGATGATAAATTATAACCAACATTTTTAGATCTTCACACTTATTTTACACAGTTTTGTATGTGTACTAATATTATGAATTTCTGGAAATTATAAAATGTTTTTAATTTTTATGCTCTTGTTTGATATCAAAATGTAGGCATGCTTTTAGAAAACAAACATTCTTGTAAACTGAACATGTCTCGTCATCATGGATTTCTACACCAAATCTGTAGTGGAGAAAAAAGGTTTGGCTGAAATGTAGCAATAAAGCTTCTAGCTGTTTTTCTTATCAATGTCTTCACTCTTTGTAGTTAGTTTGTACAGTTGGCTGGAAGATCATAGTACTGACAGCGGGTATTTATGGGTTATTATATGCATATGAGTGGCTAACATGGACAAACAAGGCTAAAGAACGTGCTTTCAAGAAACAATACGTCAACCATGCTACCCGTAGGCTGAAATTAATAGTTGACTTGACTAGTGCCAACTGCTGTCACGAAGTTCAACAGTGAGAGCAACTTCTTTTGTCCATAAGACAAATAAATTGGACATAAATTCACATCTTCAGAATTTGCATCTTTGTAATGGAAGAACATTAATTTCAAAATTGTTTACTATTTTAATGTCTAATACAAAATATTATGTCCTTTATCTTGCCTAGAAATATTGGAAAAGCAGTGGAATTTCAGAAAGAATATATTGTCTAAGAATTTTTCACAATAGCGTTTAAGATAGTTATTTCTGAAAAAGTATAGGTGGCAAGTTGATATTCTGTTTCATTATTTTTTGATAAAAGTGTTTTGTTTCTCAAGAGTACTTGTGTTAATACAATTGCAATAACAAAATATAAACTTTCAACTGGAACAATACATTCATTTGTTTTGTATTTGATATTTGTGACTCACTTTTAACTAAGGTTTTGTATTGTGTCAGAATCATTACTTGTGTTTTGTAAACTTTCTCAGTATAAATGACAAACATTTTGTTAAGATAAACAACTGGTAAAAGAAGAATATTGTATCTGCATTAAGGGCTATAGATATATTGTAATGTAAAAAAATATATTACTAGAAAAAGAATCCCAGCACTTTTAATGTCAATGAAATATTTTTTTTTTTTAGTTTTTTTTTGTAATGATACTTTTGAATTATCATAATACAACAGAAATTTCAGAAGGTCTGCTTTCAGGTTTACTGAGTAGCTTGCAGAAAGAAATTTTTGGTTACAGGGAACTGAGCAGTACCTTTGCTCGACTTTGTCAGCTTGTTGTTGAGGTGATCAATGAAATGGAGGGAGAAATCAGAACGCTTGACACAGAAGTAGAGAAGCTGGACGAATGTTTAACCAT
Source organism: Tachypleus tridentatus (assembly GCF_004210375.1). Lineage (NCBI taxonomy): Eukaryota > Metazoa > Arthropoda > Merostomata > Xiphosura > Limulidae > Tachypleus > Tachypleus tridentatus. Next base: position 73,555,740 of record NC_134825.1, read on the forward strand.
GTCGAGGATTCTGAGGTAAAGATATTTAAAGAAGTGCTTCAGTTTGGTATAATCAGTTTTCTTCAGCCATTTTGATAAACTTTCACATCTTAAATGAACATATTAATAATTTTTTTATTAAATTTAAGTAACCAAATTTATGTTTTCAGCAGCCTTGTCTACATTTTTTTCCAATTTGAACTCATATGAAAACATAGTTTCAATTCTCTTAAACATCATCTTGTATAGCGTTCCAAAGAAACACAAACACAATTACAGTACAACTTGGCATGACAAACAAATGAAAAGCACAGCACTCTCGTCAAAGTACTGTGTCCAACTTACCCTAATTGCAGTCACTCTTCAACTAAGGAAAAGTCAGCTATTTCATGTGAAATAACTTTATAGATGCTGATGTTGCATTATAAAATTAGTTTCAACATACTGACTGTTTTCATTTTGATTTAATCTTTGTTTGTACACTTGTCAGTTTTTCATTAAAAAAGTCTAAAGAAGTGTTAATTAGATAAACGATACAGTTTCTGCCCTTGTGAGAAAACTAAGCTATATATTTTCCAGTATTTTACGTGTGCTCGTTGCACTGGCAAGGACCATGTTGCCTACAAGTGTGAAACAGACCCTCATTACATTAATTGCAATGGCTCTCACCTTTCCTACTTTCGTCATTGCCCTAAATGGTTGGAAGAAAAAGAGGTGTTGCATTTGAAAACAAGTCATAACATTACCTATCCTGAGGCTTGAAAATTTCTGTCCACCACGTCATCTCGGACATATGCTGCTGCACTTCGTACTACAACTACTGTGGGAGTGCAGACAGATCTCTCTGTGCTTCCTAAAGGGTTGTTCTCCAAACAAATGAAAGTCGTTTGACCTCCATGGTTAAAAAAGTTGATGAATCAACTTCAACACCTTCCACCTTCCATCTTCCACCCCAAGATGCTAAACAATCATTCATTCACATTTTCAGTCTCTGGAATTTCCTTCCAACAGCAAAAACCTGCACAATCGACCCAGGGAAGGATCATGGAGGATGACTAAGGACAGACAGGAAAAAAGACGTGATCATAAACAGAAGGATTTTCCACCCAATTTGCCTACACGTAAATAAATATGGCCACCCTGATACAATGGAGCTGTCGTGGTTTACGTTCTAATTTGGATGACATCAAAACACTGATTGCTTTCTACCATCCTGTTTGTCTTTTCTTACAGGAAACATTTCTGAAACCTTTTGGCAGTTTCTGTATAAAAATCAGCATGTGCTTACCCTGTCTTTGCCACTTGACACACCATTGGAGGCTGCAGCCATTCATGTTTCCTTGGGTCATACCATCACTGTTTGTTCTCTCTACCTGTCACCTGGGGAGACATATGATCAATCCAGACCTTGATACTCTCATTGAACAGTTCCCGTATCCCTTTTCATCCTGTGGGACTTTAATGGACATCATCCCTCTGGGAAGTGCTGATATTGATGGAAGGGGTTGCTCTGTAAAGCAAATGCTCTCTGATCACAACCTTTCTCTTTTCAATACTGGCTCTTCTACTTATTTCCATGCACCTTGTTAGTCCTTTACTGCTATTGATCTCTCAATTTGCTCCCCTTCATTGTTTTCCCATTTTTCATAGAGGGTTGACAATAATCCATGAGGCAGTGATCATTTTCCTATAATCTTGAGAGAGACTGGCTGTAGTCAATTCTACCAGACCTGCATGCCCCAGTGGAAGCTGGATCAGGCAAACTGGCCCTCTTTCACTGCTGTCACAGAACTTGATCCTGCCATCGTCTGTAAGCCATTAATAGACGACTGTGTGGCAGCAGTAACTGACTATTATACAAGCAGCTGCTCAATGCATTCCTAAAACCTTGACCACGTTTTCCACTATATCCTCGTCCATGGTGGAATCCTGCCTTCCACATGGCACACAAGGCTCAAAAACGGGCATGGGATACTTTCCGAAGATATCCCACACCCTCAAACCGCATTGCTTTCCAGCGGCCTCTTTCACATCTCATGTCAGTCGTCGAACATGAGTTATATTGAGCGGCAGCTACAGACTGCCCCCAATTGTTTACTGAAGTGGACCACAGAACGGCTTTAACTTCTCTCTCTCTAAAACTTTTTTTTTGCACTTTTGCTGACAATAGGGTATTCACCCTGATACTGAACTCCAAGTTGTACTGCCTATGATCCCTGAGATTGAGTTCTTGGGGCTTATCTTTAACAATAAGCTGACCTTTATACCACACATCAAGCAGCTACAGGTCAAATCTACAAGAGCACTGAACATTCTCCGTGTCCTCTCTTCCACCATCTGGGGAGCGGTTTGACGTTCTATGCTAAAGATGTATTGTGCTCTTATTCGATCGAAATTCGACTATGGATCACTGGTCTATGGCTCTGCTAGACCATCAGTCTTAAAGATGGTAGACCCTATTCATCATCAAAGACTTCGCCTCTGCACTGGGGATTTCTGCACTTCCCCAGTTCAGAGCTCATACATAGTTTCATGAATCTTCTTTGCACCTCCGCTGTTTGCAACTGTCTTTACTATATGCTTCGAAATTTCATTCCTTACCAAAGTTTCCCACCTAGGGTTATGTTTTCCTTCCTTGATGGGACATGCTTTATCAGACCAGACAGTCTGCCATTGTTCCTTTCAGCCTTCTTGTCCAGGTGCATGTGGATGAATTGGGTCTGTCCGTGGATGACATTGCTGTATTCATTGGTCAACCCATCCCATCATGGCTTCTTACAGTTCCCAATTGTAACATATCTTTAAGCCATCTGAGAAAAGTAGACACTCCTGATTGGAAATACTGTCTGCTATTAGCTGAACATCTTTTGAACCATCCTTTCATTCCTATTTATACAGATGGTTCAAAATCAAGTGACTGTGTGGACTCTGCCATGGTTTGTTGTGGCTTGATGGTTGCATGCAGAATCCCCTCTATAGCTTCTGTGTTCACTGCTGAACTGTATGCCATTTCTCTTGCCCTGGATCACAAAGAAGCTAAGCAGTACTCAAACTGCACTATTTATACTAACTCGCTTAGTTTTCTACTGGACTTGGAATCGCTTCACATTGGTTCACATCTTGTTCTCGCCGATATTCAAAACTGACTGGCCCATTTCTCTTTAACATCTACTTCTATACAGCTTTTCTGGATACCGGGCCACGTTGGTATTCGCAGGAATGAGCTCACCGACACTGCAGCTAAGTCTGTCTGCTCTGGCACTATCACAGCTGTGCCTGTCCCATACATGAACTGTGGTCCTGTCATCAAGACTCGGCTCCATGCCAGCTGGCAGTCGACTTGGAGTGAACAACACGAAAACAAACTTTTCCAAATAAAACCCTATATTGGACTTTGGCCATCTTGCTTCTGTAAGGATTGGAAAGAGGAAGTTGTTCTAACTAGACTATGCATTGGTCACAGTTTTTAACTCATCATTTTCTTTTATCTGGAACTGATGCACCAGTGTGTAGTTTGTGTAAAACTCAGATCACGATAAGCCACATTTTACTTTCTTCTCATCATTACGACTCTCAATGATGGCACCATTTAAAACATGTTCTGTCCCGAGGTTTGTCCATAACGTTAGGCAGTGTTATTGGTGATGGTGACACTGTCCAACGTGATAATGCTTTTAGTTTTTTAAAGACCATTAATCTTTTTAATGCCATTTAAGTTTTAATTTATACGTTACAACTTTTTAATATGGCGCCCTTTTAAAAATCACAGTTCATCTAGTTCGATTTGAAATTAGAAACCGACCACAACATTAAATAACGCGAAACCAGGATTGGAAATGCCAACTTCAGTTGACTAACGCTGCTGTTTTAACTACCAATTAGTCATCCTGGCGAGTTATTATTGTAATTTTGCTACACGTCTTTTAAAACCTTTTTATTACTTTCCTTTTTGAAAATAGTCATAACGTCAAGTAACTCGGAACCAGGACTGGTAAGGCCAACTTCAGGTGACTGACGGTGGTTTTTGTACTTACTTGTTAGTCTTCCTGGCGAGTTATGATAATTAGTTACGCTACAGAAAGGCCTTCACAAGTTGAATTGCTGTAGTTTTTCTCTTAACATTGTAGACTAGATGTACACATTGGTTTTATACTATTTATGTTTTTAACTTTGTTTTGTTTTACCTTAATTTCCTTTTAACTTTTTACCGGATGTTTGGCACAGATAGCCTAGCTACTTTGTGCCATAAAGCACTAAATCAACCAACCAACCAACTGAGTTCGAGATATATCTGTAAAGTACTGGTGATATTTATCATATAACAGTGGAGCAGTACCGTTGTGATTATTGCACTTGTAAATTATTATTTATACAGTTATTATGTATGTTAACCTTTATGTGTATCAGCTTATTAATTTGTTAATTACAACTTTAATACTACCAAACAAATATATTTCAGTTGGATGATTTTCAAAGTTTGGCATACTAAAGACTTGTGATTTAACATTAATAGCTAACATGCTAGGCAGTCTTCAAGGAAGACGTGTATCATTTAAACATGAAGATATTATTGTCGACACAGTAATAAATCATGAATTTTCAAGTAAAAAAATTATTTTACTGAACATTTCTTAATTTTTCACAATTGAACTAGTTCGTTGTGAAACACTTCCAAGTTATTTAAAGAAGAGTTCATACATTACATTACCTGCTGAAGTTAGTATTCCATGTAATTATCTTACTTACCCCTAGGTGGTAGTGTCTTGTTGTTGTTACTCTTTTCATTTTCATTTTGCTTTACTTTGGAAAGCAATCACCTTTCCACAACTGTCTGCAAGCAGTGAAGAGTGTTATAGGGGTGAGACATAGTGGGCTTAAGTACCCACATTTCACTCTCCTAATTTCTATTTCTTTTAATTATTTTGTTATTTAATTTTGATTATTATTATTTATGAACTTCTTCAAATGACTAGCAAATGGAGGTTAAAACTGACAGGGGGTGTATACCAACTGCAATGTGGGTCCTATTTCCACAGTTACCTCCTAAACCTTAAGTACATTTTATATCCCACATTATAGCCTGTACTTTGGGGATCCTTTTGATTTGTGCAACTTTTTTATTTTCGTTTATTGGAATGTGATTATATAAATGAACTTATTTTTGGTTGTTGGTATATTTTTCTTTTTTGTTCTTTCTGTAGAAATAAGGCTGGTTACTTGATGAGTAAACTTGAGACTTTTAGCCAACAGTACCTTCAGTGTGACCAGTGAAAATTGTTCAAGTTATTAACTAATGGCAACTCTATATTTGGCGTAACTGTGTTGATTATGTAAGTTTTAGATCCACCAGTCATTGATTCAGGAGTGTTGATGTAATCATATAGTTTTAAAAAAACTGTTTTTGTAGAAAAAACTTTATACTCTAGCACAGAAATTATTTGTATGAGTCATTGATGATGAATGTGCTCAAAATATTTGTTGATGTGAATACTGCAATAAAATGCAAGTATTTATACAAATAATACAAATTAAAATACATAAATAAGATATTTTTTATGCTCCGTCATCTGCTTATTCTTAACATTTTGCAAAGTAATTGATAAACAGTAAGAAATAATAAATGAATTTGTAGCCTGATCTTGATTACTTGTTGTTATTTACATTTTGATATATGTTATAAGTAAAAGACAGTTGACTGATTGTTTATCTTGTATTAAGTAGGTGTTTGTATTAGGCTATTCTTTTGGAGATGCAATTTAAGTTACTCTTGTGGAATATCTGAAAGTAGTTTAATAATTGATTTAAATTTTGTTAAGATGAGTAGAAACTGTTGTTGTTGTTTAACTATATGGTCTGTAATTTTTAACTGCTCAGAACATCTTATAATGAAAGGTTTAAGTAAAGCAGTATAGAAGTATATTTACATGAGATGAAAATTGCGATTGAATAACTGTTTTCAAATAATGTAACTCAATGCTGATAATGTGAAAATGTTTAAATATAGTATTTTAAAAAGTGTATAGAATCTGTGTGTAAGCCAAAACTGTTATTATACAGAGCTTTAATAAACTATTCCATATGGAAATGTGTAATTCTAGAAACATTATATTTTTTGAGTTTCTGTGACCTACGTTTTATTGTTTGGGAAATATCTATGTATACATACATACATATACACCTGGTGGTCTTCTGCACTTTTCAGATATTTAGGCTTGTTTATTTTCTCTTGTGCATTTAACTTGCAATTAAGAAGGTGACAGAAGCTTGTTCTGATGAAAGTTGAGGTTTATTTGTAAGTCTGTGCAAGACCATTGCTTCAGAATTTTTCAAATAATGTCTCATGTTTAGTTCACTATTGAAGTAACTGAAATTCAAAACTAATTTTGAATCAGTAACTGAAACATGTTTATCTTTTATATGCTGTTGTTACAACAGAAGATCATAAGCTTCACGATAACAGGATTTTGCAGGAAAAGTATCTTCAAAGAGTCTGCTCATATTTAAACCATTGATTATTGTGTGCCCCACATTACCAGTGGATTTTACTAAAGATAAATCAGTTCTTCCAGCATTGTTTCTGTGTTTTTCACTGAAACAGATAGTGATGTTTAATGAAATTTCTTGTGTAAATTGTTGATTAACTGATTGAAAATTATTTTATTTAAATCATGGGTGAATACGTTAGTGATTCAATAATATAAGAAAGAATTACTATTGCTTCTCAAAGATAACCTTTGTAATACTGGACAGATTGCAAGATTTTTTACAATATCTCAGGAGGGTACTATGTACCATGTTTATGTGGAAGTGCCTTCACCTCTGTCTTAGGTTTAACACATCAGTGTTACAGCTTTTAACTTATAAAATGTAGATGAATAAATTCAAAATCAGCATCTTAAATATTTGATGTCTCACAGAAAAAGATACATAGTTTTATGGTTGAATATTTGAATTAATTTGTCACATACTAGTTGCCTGTTAAAAAAATTATAATTTCAGCAAATTTCTGATTTGAAAAATACACTGCATGTCTGTTTTTTTAACTGCTCATTTTTTTTATAAGTATTAAAATGTTTATTGAAAAATTTATGGTTCACATTCAACAGTTACTTTCCATAAGCATGTAGAAATATTTGGTGCATTGAAAGAGAGACGTTATTTAATTGGAAAGAACATACAAACCATTTCTGGTAAATATCTAGATGTATTTTTAACTTGTAACAGGATAAAGGTATTTGTTGTAATTTAGTTCTTAAGAAATGGATAAGATACAACAATGCCATTGCTGCTGCTTTTTTTATAAGTAATGTTTGTAAGATTTATTAAATAAAAGATTTGAAGAATATAAAATAAACTTTGACTAGTTCACAAAATATATAGGTTTCAAGTCTTTTTTTCGTACGCTAAATTCAAATGTACGAGTTTATCACACATACTGCACATTTCACGTCTGCATTATTGTACAAATTAATTGAAGAAAATAAGCGAATATAGAAAGCAGTTAATTTTTATATGTATTTCCACAGAGTAGTGAACATTTTAAATGTAACTTTACCCACAATTATTAGATAAACCTTCAGGAAAGATCTGATTTGTATTCCTTATATAAAGAATAAGTTACTCCCTTGGTGTTATTTATATTTAATAATTTACTCTTTTTCAAAGCAATTGTGAATAGAAAAAAATCACGTTTGTAATGATACATGTTATTCAAACACAAAAAAGTTAACTTTAATTTACTTTCAAAGACTAAAACACTAAAAGATGTACCTTAGAACGACTGAATGTTTTACATAAGTTGTGTAATATTCTAAATTATGTTTATAATAATAAAGGCACTTGCAAAGTGCACGCCCTCCCTTTCTTTTGCAGTAACCAGCCTAGAATGTACACCAAAGAGTTCCTCAACCTGAAACATTTACTGCCATTGTAAGAAAAGTGGTTAACTTTAAATATAACACTTATGTTTGACTTGTATTTGGCCCAGCATGGCCAGGTGGGTTAAGGCACTCGAGTCGTAATCTGAGGGTCGCGGGTTCGAATCCCCGTCACACCAAACATGTTGGCCCTTTCAGCCGTGGGGACATTATAATGTAACGGTCAGTCCCACTATTCGTTGGTAAAAGAGTAACCCAAGAGTTTGCACTGGCTGGTGATGACTAGCTAATTGTCTTCCCTCTAGTCTTACACTGCTAAATTAAGGACGGCTAGCGCAGATAGCCCTCGTGTAGCGTAGCGCGAAATTCAAAACAAACAAACCAAATCGACTTGCATTTAACAAAAGTTTATTATTTGTTTTGGACAGGACAATCAATCGTTTGATTAAAATATCAAATTTATTTCCAATTATACTGTAAAGATGCACACAGGACTGAAAGTAATTTCTGTTGTCTGCTGAACTAATATACACGTACTTAATTAAAACTGGCTAATCTATAACATTTGTGTACTAATATAATCAAAGTTTATTTTAAAGACGTACTTGAGACAGCCTTAAATTCTGCAACAGGTAATAAGTAATACAATACTTAAATAACTAAATCCGTAATGTTATGCATTAAGAGTTCACACATTTTTCCTGATTAGGTTGATATTTATTGCAGTTTTTCACACATTTTTCCCGATTTAACTGATGGTCATACCGAATAATTTGAAGGACTTTTCCGTATGCGAAATGGTTAATTGTGTTATTAACAGTAATTACTTATTACATTTTAATAAAAAAATACACAATCTTTTCGTCCGTTGAGTACACATAAACACTGGCGTAAGAGAATCATATGAACTTTATTAATGTTTTAAATGTTAGTATCACTGTTTTATCGTCCCTCTAACTTTTACGTTTTCAAATTATAAAACTAGTTTATCTTTCAACTCATAATTAATTCCATTACATTCAGACAGAAACAGTTTTATCCAGTGCCTGTTGTAGATCGTTTAGTAAATCCTCCGTATCTTCCAGTCCGATGTTTGTTTGTTTTGGAATTTCGCACAAATCTACTCGAGGGCTATCTGTGCTAGCCGTCCCTAATTTAGCAGTATAAGACTAGAGGGAAGGCAGCTAGTCAACACCACCCATCGCCAATTCTTGGGCTACTCTTTACCAACGAATAGTGGGATTGACCGTCACATTATACGCCCCCACGGCTGGGAGGGCGAGTATGTTTAGCGCGACGCGGGCGCGAAAACGCGACCCTCGGATTATGAGTCGCACGCCTTACGCGCTTGGCCATGCCAGGCCCTTCCAGTCCGACAGATAGACGTATCAAATTATCTGTAATTCCATTTTTCTGTATTCCTCTTCTATCCCGTTGTGACTAATATCAGCTCTATTAGAACAGATACAATTACTTTTATCGCGGTGCACAGGTCAAGAAATTGGTTGCAACATAATTCCTTAAAAACTAAAACGACTACAATGAAACAAACCATTAAAAACTCGAAATGTGATTACGACAAATAATATGATTGTAAAACAAAACAGTTCCAACAAATCGTGTAAAGTATCATAAATAATGTTCACTAGTGGAGAAAATCATAAAAATAATTGACGAAACTCTTATGTCAATTCGAACATAAGTTGATCTAGTAAACGTAATTCTCGTCAACGTAAACTAACCATTAATCGTTACTAACTATTTTGTCTGACTCAGTATTAACGTGTATGTTGACATTAGATGTGATGCTTATAAAAGTGTGCAAGTGCTGAGATCAGGATGATAATTACAGTAAACTGTTGGACCTCATTGATAATGACAGCGATACCAAATCTGAAAGGCTACAATTGTCCTAATATTTATCTACATATGTTTTTTTTACGTTATATATCATGATATGGCCGAGATTTTCGTTATTAATCAACCGTATCCTCAGATAATGATATTTAAATATAGTTTAAATAGCTAGTGCGATACAAATCTGGTGTCGGAATTTAAACAAGTTCGATTCTAACGTGAGAATAAATAACTAAAAAAACTCATAAATCAAGAACTAATAAGGATAGTAGAAAGTGTATGTTGTGCTTACGGAGTTTATGTAAATATTTTGAAGACTATTTATTGCATGTAAATACTTTTGGCCGTCCGTGGCTGAGCGGTAAAAATGAGAAGCTTATAATAATTAAAAATCGGGTTTCTTCACCCGCGGTGGGTCAAATACAGATAGCTCAGCGCGTAGCTGTGTTGTTACCAATCACTTAATAACGTATCACGTGTATGTGTTATTCGCAAAATAGCAAAACAAAAAAAAAAAAGAACTAAAAAATTTCTAATTATAGTTCGGAATATAATCGCTATGTTTTGCCAAATTCAACGTTTGGTACTACTTTGTGTAACATAGTCTGATAACGGAAACTATTTACCTGCTGTTCTGTAGGATAGCTGTATTGTGTCTCAAACTTTACCTTGTATACGTGGCGGTTTGTTTACGACTGTTGTATACCTTTGTTATTATTGGTCAGTTACAGAGAGCAGGTGAATTGTAAACGTAGTTTTAACGTTTGTAGACAGACTCCTTCCTGTCCTGGGAGAGTTAAAAGTCGGAAATTGAAGTCTGATTTGTCTGATTCATTCTGATGACTGTGTATTTATCCACTGGCCATCATCTAGAGTCATCTGTTCATTTCCCTTTTGTTTTATTTAAATACAATTTATGTATTTATTTCGTTTTTAACTTTACAACGATAACCCAATAGTCCTTTACCACCTTTGTGATCGACATGGCCAAGCTGTTAAGGCGCTCGACTCGTAATCCAAGAATCACACCAAACATGATTATTTTTTCAGCCGCGCGGTCATTATAATGTACGGGTAATCCCACTATTTGTTTGTAAAAGAGTAGTCAATGAGTTGGCGGAGGGTGTAATGACAGGCTGAGTTACCTCTAGAGTTATGCTGATAAATTAGGGAAGGCTAGCGCAGATAGCCCTCGTGTATCTTGGAGCGAAATTCATAAAACAAACAAATATTTTCTCCGTGTCCCTGACAGTTAAAACCTCAAACCGGACTTTGCCTCTTTAATTCTACTGATAACAAATCACTGATACAGAGTCTGTCCTTCTGTGTAAAGGATTCCGAATCTCCAATTGAAACAATAGAAACAAACAATAGAAATTAATAATATCTCAAATTATCTTAAACAGCTTAATACCTTCCTTAGTACAAAAATTAATATTATTTCAAATTATCTTAAACAGTTTAATACAGGGGTGTGCAACATTTTTCGTCGGTGGGCCATATAACCAACTTCATCAATCAAGCGGGGCCACTTAAAAAACAAGCTTATTCGTGTACATGCACAATAAATTAAAAAAAATTCTCAAAATGCAAGCAATAATATTTTATATTTTTGCATGAGTGATCATTTTAGTGCGACACTTGAAATTTAGAGTCCTTGCAGAGCTTGTCAATATCAGCTTTGACAGAAGTGGTTGCCACTCTTAACTGACTGGTCAAATGTTCATCAGTCAGCTGACTTCTACATTTGGTTTTGATGAGCTTCATTTTGGAGAAAAATTGCTCACAGCAGTAGGTGCTACCAAAAAGGGAGGCAATTCTTTGTGCATGACGGGACAAATTGGGAAACTTTTCACGTACACAGAGTTTGTAAAAGTCTAGCAAACTGTTTTCAGAGAATTTCCTTTTAGTGTCCATGTCAGCCTGCAGTTCAATGAGTTCCATTTGGCAATCATCAGGACTGTCTTCCACTGCCAAATCAAAAGGTTGAGCGAACAATTTCAATCTAATTTCAGTTTGTCTGAAATCTGGAAATCTGTTTGCAAACTCATCACGCAACTTTTGTACAGTGGTTCCATATTTGGTGCAATCCAGATTAGGAAATTCCAGTTTCCTGGTTGCAAGACATGTAAAATGGGTCAATATGGCTCTTCTCAACTGAACCTGGAAAAGTTCCAATTTCTTCTCAAAAGCACAAATATGCTCAAACAACTTATTCACAAGTTGACTTTTCCCTTGTAGTTTTAAGTTTAAATCAGACAGATGCTGTGTAATGTCTGTGAGGAATGCTAAGTCATTCAGCCAGTTCTCATTGCTCAAGAAGTCCACATTCTGACGTTTGCTCTCCATGAAGAACTTAATCTCCTCTCGCAGATTCCAGAATCTCTTCAAAGTAGCAGCTCTACTAAGCCAACGTACAGCAGAGAAGTACAAAACATCTGAATACTCACTGTCCAGCTCATCGAAAAAAAGTTTTAAATTGTCGATGATTTAATCCTCGTGTTCGAATATAATTTACGCATTGGACGACATTTTTCTTGACTTCTGCAAAATCCAGAACTTTGGTGCACAAGCTCTCTTGGTGAATAATGCAATGGCTTACAACTACGTCTTGTGCTCCAATTGCAGTTAGAAATTTCTTGGTGAATCCATTTGTCCTACCTGTCATGGAAGGAGCACCATCTGTTGTAACACCACATAATTTATAAGGATTCAGTTCAAACTTTTCTACAATCTTAAGCACTTGTTCACAAATATCCTGTCCAGTGGTTGTGGAGGAAAGGCTTGCCATATCTAAAAAACTCTTCGAAAACATCAAAGCCTGCAGTAACAGCTCTGATGAAAATGACAAGTTGAGATGTGTCATTGATATCAGTGCTTTCATCCAAAGCCAGACTGAAAGCTTCACACGAATTCAATCTCTCTTTCAAAGTTTCTTTGATGTCCTCTGAAAGATCTTTTGTCCTGCGTGAGACAGTAAAGCGGGAAAGGCTAGTTTGCTCCACCAAATATTTTTCTCTGACATGCATATTCTGTGAATATTGTTAAACAATTTTAATAAATTTTCCATCACTGAAAGGCTTTCCCTTTTCTGCCATACATTCACAAAGCTTAAAACTCAGTTTTGTCACCAGTTCTGAATTTTTCTTGAAAGTGGTAAAAACACCTTGTTGCTTTTCAATGGATGTTTTAAATGTTCAATTTTGTCCTTTCGTGCCTGACCAACAATTTCATCAAACTGGGAGGAGTGCTTAGTTGCGTAATGTCGCTTAATATTGTACTCTTTCATGACTGCAATTGTAGTTTGACAGACGAGGCAGACAACACCTTGATTATGTGGGACAACAAGATATTTTGTGCACCATTCACTGTTGAATAACCTTCCTCATCATCAATTTTCGTTTCTTAACTGCTGACATTTTACTAGCCCTGAAATCAAAACAAAATTATTCTCACGAAAATAGCAAAGTAAAAAAATCATAGAATTTATTTACACATGGAACCTCTTATGGACAGAAACACATGTTTCTAAATTGGCATCCCGATCATAGCCTTCCGGTACTTAAATTAATTGAGAATAGCAAAATACAGTGTGACCTCGCCTATTTGCGGTTCGCCATTCGCGGCCCGCATATTCGCGGGTTATGCGCGAACTGCGTTTTGTAGGTCACAGAGACTGAAAGGGCTTTTCGAGGAGATTTCTGTTGTATTTACACAATCAAGCCGTTTTATCAATTGTCGTCTTCACCAAACAAGATTGGACTGCTATTGGCTGACTGCCTCAGCTTCCCCAACAACGCAAACGGCAAAGCACAGCCCGGTAACGCACGGTACAATTTAGTGAAATACATAACAGTATGCAATATTGCTTCATTATTACTGCATCAATGAGTATAAGTATCATTAGTGTTTGGGAAGCATTTCATATAGTATATAATCGCATACATATATGTTTCAAAACTGCATCCAATATTCGCGGTTTTTCGCTATTCGCGGGAGGGTAAAGAACGTAACCCCCGCGAATAACGAGGTCACACTGTACATAGAATCAGATGCATCTGAAAGCAAAAATTTTAATAAATTCAGTAAAGTCACAACAATATGCTAAATAATAATCAATTTACCTTCAATCTCTTGTAGTAACTGTAAAAGGTAATAAAATTTTCACCAATAATGAATGACGGACAGCAGAGGTTAGGGAAAACTGTCGCCAGCGGGCGAAGGCGAGGTTCAGGACATGACGTTGAGTCGTAGACAATAGTGCTAGTGCACGTCACCTATTCATGCCCTAAGGAGGCCGACCAATCGAATTCGGCCTTCTCCTCTCTTGCAAAGATAATTTTAGAAGTTTGTCGAGTCGAAGCCTGGGAATCCCGTAGGATCGATGCTTTTAAAAATATTCCAACCTGACGATGACCGAAGAAGGTCGAAACGTTGTTCGCTCTTCTATGTAAAGTGTTTTCTCAGCCCAAACGAGCCGTTTTTGCATATAAATTTCTCAACAAGTGGGTTTCTCGTCATCACTGATTATTGCCACACTAAATGGCTTGGCGGGCCGGGTTGTGGCCCGCGGGCCGCCTGTTGCACACCCCTGGTTTAATACCTTTCTTAAAACAGAAATTAATAATATTCCACGTTATATTAAACAGCTTAATACCTTCCTTAAAACATGAATTAATAATATTTCAAATTATCTTAAACATCTTAATACCTTTCAGAGAATAGAAATTAATAATATCTCTAATTATCTTAAACAGCTTAATACCTTCCTTAGTACAGAAATTAATAACATTTGAAATTATCTTAAGCAGTTTAATACCTTTCAAAGAATACATATAGCAATGAAGAATATCCAAACAATATGAAACAAAATATTTGTCATAGTTGTAAATGCAAAATAAGAAATTAGGAACTGAAAAAATTTAGCACATGCTTTATGCTCAAAATGTCATTACACGACTTTTCTTATGATATGAGGTTACAAGAATCGAGACATAAAAAAGACGCGAAAAATTTAGCTTGCATTATTTCCAATAGACCTGAATTATCTTGTTATTCACCGTGACACGTTCTTTGTTTGTTTCCTCAGATAAGATTCCACAAGAAACAATAACACTATTCTTAGTTTTAGTTTACGAGATAGGGTGAATATAGATAAAAACTGATTATCAGCTAATAAAAATCAAAATGAGAAACATTCCAGTAAGCGCAGCCACACATTTTAACCGCAATAAAATATATACATCATTCATAACTTAATATGGGTTCAATTTTTTCTTACATCTTGTTGTAATCATTTTTCGGTTTCGTCGGGGAAAAATATTAAATTATACAATTGACCTTTTTTTTCTGCTGATTTTTGCCAGGTGAGAGGTATATAAAGTTTTGTTTTATATATCTAAAACAATTTTCAATGAATCGTAATTATCCTCTTGAAAAACCAAACGGAACGAGATAGAACATAATTGTATAATTGCCGGCTATAAAACACAAATACCTAAAGCTTCCATTATTATCGTCTCAAGAACTGAAACCAAAATGGAGAATAATACACATATAGATCATGATTAACTCGTAATAAATGAATAACTGAGTTGTTAAAACGTGAGAAATAACTATAATGAAACAGGATGAAAGGTAATGTAATGAAAGTTAGCTGAGAACAATAGAGCTTCTCAACAGTCTCTTGTTTTGACCCTGGGCCAGCATGGTCAGGTGGGTTAAGGCGTTCGACTCGAAATCTGAGGGTTGCGGGTTCCAATCCCTTTCAAACCAAACATGCTCGCTTTTTCAGCCGCAGAGGCGTAACGGTCAATCCCACTATTCGTTGGTAAAAGAGTAGCCCAAGAGTTGGCGGTGGGTGGTGATGACTAGCTGCCTTCCCTCTACTCTTACACTGCTAATTTTGGGACGGCTAGCGCAGATAGCCCTTGAGTAGCTTTATGCTTAATTATAAACAATATATTGACCTAAGAGAGAGAGACACAATCCTTGGACAAAATAAACATTTGCGATATTAGTCCAAATTTTAGGGGTAAATTATTAAATTCCAGTTGTTGTTTTTTTACCTTATTATTCACACAGTATATTGCTCTAGTTTTTATCATATGACTCACATAGCTTGGTACTCTACCTTTTACCTTGCTATTCACACAGTATATTACTCTAGTTTTATTTTATTATTCAGAATATGGTATTTTACCTCATAATTCACGCAGTTATCGATCATTTTAAATCTTTTATCGATCTTTTATTTAGTTTACTTTTTGTACCTCTTTAAGATATATTTCTTTCATTGTTACTAAATCGTTTTTGTTTATTTTTTGAAGAATATAATATAATGATCATTTCTCTATCTTTAAGAGAAATCTCAGTTTTGTTATTGAATGGAATACCTTTCAAACAATACAGTTTTTACTAAAATAAAAGAATTAAACTAAGTTATTAATTAATTGATACTTGATCGTGAACTTTAATAGACGAATTCTTGAAAAATGCCGTATTTTATTATTTTTCAATTTATTAATTACATTAACCAGTTCAGTGCCGTAGACGAGATATCTCGCTCAAGCCGATTGGTAAAACAGTGCCACGGACGAGTTAATTCGTTCTTAATAATACCTAACTTCAACGCTAGTTGTCAGCACTATACATGCATTTGATCTACTTACAAATTGTTTCACTTTCAATCCAAATTAGCCCGCTGTTGTTTTTAAACAATAAACATATTGCTGAAATTATCACTATATAATATAAACCTACATCAACAACAACCCTCGTCATTAATAAGGATGTAATACTAAGATGTCGTTAATTAGATAAGTGTATCTTAACACTAACTAGTCTTAACCTGTTGACTACCAAGTATTGCAGCTGCTACGGCAATTTCAAACCAAGTTCAAAATACAACTAATGCTTCCTAGTTTTAATTAATCACACCAAAACATGCAAGTGCTTCTACATGGAGGTTAACAGGCGTTAAATATTCACTCACCTGGATAGAGAACCTTCTTCACCATCGGGTGTCCTTCCAGAAAACAAGCAATATCTAAAGCATTTTTTTCGTGCTGACGCATTCTTACTGGTAAGGTCTTCAACCCACGACAGACGAGATAACAATCAAAAGGTGATGGAACCGGACCAAGTGCTGAAAAAAGTGTGTTTGTCGTAGTATTATAGGTGCATAGAAAGCTTTTGTTTTCATTTCTGGTGCGAGGTGTGTATATGTATTGATCACTAATGAATTTATTAATCACGTCTTTTATTGTGGAAAACAATATGTCATGAAGATTTGCTTTAGTTTTCATCGTTTAAATATTCAAATCTCCTTAATGTTACAAGAATTCACAGAGTAAAAAGTTGAACTTAAAAACTGTACTTTATTTGATTTCTGTGAAAGAAAGAATATTGCTTGTTTTTCAGACTTTATACAGAATATATATATATATATATATATATATATATATGTGTTCAATATTTTATTGTCATAATGCTTTGACGAGAAAGTTAATTACGTTATGTTTTATCGTTGTAAAATACGTAAAAGTGAGAAGTAATAACAGAGAAGGTGGCGTATGATTGTACAAACATGTAAGATTCCTTATTCTTGTTTGTATAAGCTGTTTTGAATATTTGTTGGCCAAAATACACATAAACACCTGTTTTGTTTAGACGGGTATGCTTTTGGTATAATCGTTTTCCAAAACAAATCAACGCTTTCTTCAGAAACCTTCTCTGTACTTCGTGTAGAATCATACCTTCTCTCGTGCCAGAAGAGATGTGGCTTCAAATTGTTCGACTCTCCAGAAACGGTATAAAGCAAATGAACGCTGTCAGAACAAAAGGATACTCCCAGCGTACTGTATTCAGAATCTAGAAATATCGTCGTATTAGAGGAATTATTGTTTGAGGAGAACATACTGATTGACGCCGAAAAACTACTTAAGTGGATGACCTTGATTTGATCAGGTTAAGAGGTGATGGTCAAAAGAAGTCTTTCAACACATTTCGACAGGGACAGCATGAACATATTATTTACAGCTATTATATAGTATAATTTATCTTGGAGGAGTGTTCTTTGGCCAAGAACACATGCTAACTTACAGGTTGGACCCTCAAGACATTTTGGATAAGTCCTGTTTCCGGCTTGTTAAAATAATAAATTCTGTTTTTCCTACAAGAAAAACACAAGAGGTGGTGCAGTACATATTTGGGCAGCTACTCATCATCATGAAAAAAAACAGATCTTTATATTCTCTAGGGAACGCCAATGGCGCTTCCTACAGGCATCGCATCGAAAAGATATTTTTGCTATATGTCAGGGCAAGGTTTAATGATAACTATGTGTTCTAGGATGACAATGATACTGCTCACAATGCACATATTGCACCGCGTTATCTTCACCAAGAGGAAATTATAAGATTGCCTTGGCCAGCAAAGTCTCCAGATTGTAAATTCCATCGAGAAATATTTTGCCACGCCACCTTGCAGGGATTATTAAGGTACAAGAAAATCCTACCAACTGCTAATTTTTTTATAAAAACTGCTATTTTGTTACAGACGCTAACTGTAATAATTTAATGTTATATTTTGGCATTATATATGTTTCAGTAAGGTTTTGTTGTGATAGATAAAATTTGCATTACACATCTTTCTGCAGGTATCTGATGAAATTGCTTACTGTTCTGACAAATCGTTCGTGATGTCCATAAAACCTGTCTCATTACATAAATTAGGTATGTAGATATTTAATACAGCGTGCATTTCTCAGTTTGACAGGGCTTAATTTTATTTTTATTCCATCTTCATAATGGTATTTTATTTGTAACAAAACATGTAAACATTTTGCCCAAGACTGTAATGTCGAAATTTTAAAATCTGGAGAAATTAAGATTGAAAAATGTATTCTTTTCAAAATGGTTTACTATTTTCCAGTTATCACAAATATATATAGATGTAATATACGAAAAATATGCATTAATGACCTCATGGTGAAGTTTTATTTTATTACATCATCGTGAGGTTTTGTGCAAAACAAAACAATTCGTCCATGTGGATATATATATATATATAACCTCAAATACACACTACTCAATATTTTCATATTAAAAACAGCGTGAATTTCTATTATGCTTCAGATTCAATTCTTACGTTAAAGGTTAATTGACAATAATTGAAAAATTAATTTTTTTTCAAGTTACTCGTGATCGTCCTTTTATTTAAACTGTTATCAGTTTATAAGTCGTACGTGTTACTAGGTGAATATTCAGTAATTTTAGAACACAAATTCGTGAAATTACGTTCTTCTTTGGACACTGAATAATCGAGAGTAATTTGACAAAAAAAATGGTTGAAACTACTTACTGCGTTGTGCAAAGGATAATCGTTGATATATATCCTTATTTCTAGTCACAATAGATCCCAAACAGATGTCACAATGACCTGTTATAAATATTTAGAAACAAACAAATCCATCAGTACCTTATGGTCTTTCACAGACAAACAAGAAATAGAAATAATTACTTTTTACATCAACAGCTTATGATCTGATTTCTAATGAGATACAGAAATGATAATTTTTTTGCACAATCATATAATGATCCTTCACAGAGTAATAAGAAATAGAAATAACTCCGGGCTACTGCACACAAAAGTGGACTAGATTGCATGACTTTTTTACCATTTTTGATGAAGAGAAACCAACTTGAAATAAAAAAATATCACAGAACGGCTTATATGGGTATTAACACTTTTATTGATAAGCAAAGAATAAAGTTTCGACCTTCCTAGTTCATCTTCAGGTTAACAAAAGGAGTTTGCAATTGACCGTTGTCGGACACATGTCTTAGTGACGAGAGTATAAACGAGTACGGGATTGTAGGGGGCGTTGCAGCAACTTATACAGAAATTAAAACCAAAATTAAACCAATATAAAGGAACACTTTTATACCTATACTAATTAATAACCTGACATCCAACTGCAACTTTTGCCATATTCAATTACTTTTCATTATTTATCTATCTATTTAATAATGACTTTCCCAGATTTTTATATACCTCAAACAAACGTACATAGTAAAAGTAGCCAAAACAGACGTGATGACATATATATTTATTCAAGTCAAAATTCTGCAAGACAGGTTAAAACCAATATCAAAGAATTAGAACCTCAAAATAAGTCAGTACCTGCTAAGTTTAAACACATCAACTTATAATATGATGTCTTTTTCATAGTAACTGTTTAAATACTATTCAAAACATGGAAACAATAACAATCAAAACGTTCACCTGAAATAACTAGATTCAGTATTATCTTCTAAGTTACCTAACTTACAGCACATTGCAATATTCAGATTATATATCTCACATTTTTAGTAGCTGCCTGTTTTACTACATTAGATTCTACAATTAATCACTTCATTTTTCAACTTGATTCTGCCATTACAGATTTTTGATCAGCATTGTCTACCAAGACAGTTACATCTTCTCGTAGTCTCTGGCTCCAAAATAGATAGCCATCAAGGATCAATTAAGTGAAACGAAAGCTAAGAGACAAAGGTAAAACCTAAATTTTTGCCTGTATTTCTTGTCTAGCACCTATTGCATTCTCTAGGAGAGCTGGTGTTAGCTGGTGTGAAATTAGACCAACCACCAATCGATTTAATATGCGCTATCACTCTCCTCTGAGCAACGAGAGAAACCTCTTGCATGTTCTCAGTAAAACTTAATTTCGTTATAAAGAACCTCCGCTCCACATTGGCTTGTCCATGCGATGTAATTAGTCCAAGTTTAAAAACTTCCCAAACTGTTGAGCTCTAACATGAGTTTATCTTTTTTACATAATTATTCAGGAACGAATCCACTGACTCATTCTTCAGTGGATCAAAATCTCTAAAATAATGATGATCAGAACTATGGAAAGTTTGTACACTGTCTATAAAATCATAGTATTCTTCTTTGACAGTTTCGCTTGTCCCTTCATTCAAATGCTGGAGTTCAATCAGCTTCTCTACGGGATTTTGAACTGATGTTCGCAAACATCTGAATCCTAATAACACAGGCAGCAGATCCTCAGTCCTGTTATGAGCAGTGAAAGCCGAGGTAAAGTAATGTGATACAATGCAAACATCAACAGGACTCCAGTATCTAACATGAATGCCTACTTGTTTCTTATTCAAGCTGCTGTTGTGAGATTCATAGAACGTGAGTACTATTTTATTCGCTTGTTGGAAGCGTGTAGCCAACTGATTGTCAAAATATGGACCAAGTCCAAAGTCTACAAGGTAAGTACACTTGTCTTCAACACATGTTAATTTTTTACCTATAGCGCTGTTAAGAAACATTTATTTAAATGTCTCAGAAATGTTATTACAACTACTGTAGCTAAATTAGGGTATCACACATTTTACAGCCCAAATAATTTCGGCTCTAGGTTCATCGGTATGAGAAATATTCTCAGTTATGTTAGCATGTGTATACTTATTTGTACTGGTACTTGGTTTGTCCTGACTTAAGAATAAACAAATGCCTAAACTGTTGTTCATATGTTTCAAGTTGCTTTTATATTTTTTTCCATTCATGTATGGATTTGCCCATGTTCCCAAGGCCGAAAGTCTTTGCAAAAATGCATACGCTGCAGCGTGCCATATGTAGGCACTTTTTCAAGCCATGTTCTATATAATTCACTCTCTTTCAAGTTCACCTCATGTTTACACTTCTCAGGGATGATATGAGAACAATTTAAAAACAGGATCAAAATTATTATCATATGATGGTAAGAGTTCCTGAACTGCAAGCAGTTCTTTTCAGGTATTTTAACCATTTTTACAGATTTTAAATAGTGCGCGGGAAAACGAGTCTAATAGAATGGTGAACACAGCTATGAAACCAAACTGTCTTGTATAAGCTTATCGTTGATTGGTCATTCCGTGCTTCACGGATGGATAATTGCCTCACTTTCATTCAGAAACTATTAAATGAAAGTATAATGAATTCTGAGTGGCCAAACACGATAGGGAAATATAACGTCGCCACATTTAGGCTTCAGCTTTACCTGGGGAAATTAGTGCTAAATGTTGTCGTTGTTTTTAACGATATTTACTTTTTTGCTAAAACTGAAATGTAATGACTATTCATGACATAAAATACCCTTTTCAAATTTCATGGTTTTCCAGCACTTGGGGGAACCCTGTAACTACTTTATACACCAGCAGCTTAAGATCTTTCACAGAGTAATAAGAAATAGAAATAACTACATTTAATAGCAGCAGTTTATAATCTTCAACATTTTGGTGACTTGAATAATCGTCATAAGAACAATAATAAATAGATACGACTACTGTTTAAGATGTAGAAAAATAAATGATCTTATGAAACACGCGCTTCTATAATAAATAATTATCACATTTGACGTAAATTACTATAAGGCTAATAAGCCTAGCCAATTTTATTACAGAATGGATATGTTTCAAGGCAGAGCATAGGTTCTGTGCACATTACAAATATATCAACTAACCGTAACAACAACTATCAGGATCCCAAACACGGATACAAGATTCGGGGTAATCATTCTTTTCAGATTCCATGTTTCCTTGCTTCATATAGTTTAGGAGGTAATTACATAAGTGGTATAATTGCTTAAAATAACAAATATATTGAGTGAACATTTTACAACTTACTATAGAATTTCTCGGGATACTTTTTATCACCCCTCTAAAGGCTCTTACATGATATTGTTAACAGTCACCATAGTAACTGTGCAACGTCCACGCAATAGATTTATAAAGTGAAACATTTGTTTTAGTTCTGAAAGGTTATTCAAAGCACGACATCTGGTTGACTGAGATGCAATGTGAACCTACCATTCATATATTTCGTCAACGAATGTATAACAATATCTGCCCCTAAGTTCAACGTTTGCTAAAAGAAAAACAACAAGAAAAAAAGATTCAGGTTTTATGCGTATATTTCATGGAAAAATCTTTATAAATTGAAATTAACCTTTTTCATGAAGAACCTGAAATAAGCGCTTTACTCAGGGGATAAACCTGTCTCGGGATTTAATGTAAGTTTGCAACATTTGTAACTACTTTAACACTTGTAATGGCTCAGCAGTAAGCTTGAAGACTTACAATGGTAAAATTCGGGGTTTGATCCCTGTGGTGGTAACAACAAAATTAGTTCAGTATGCTTTAGAATAAAATATAACATTCAGACCAAAAAATATTTGCCATATATTTCTTTGATACTAACTATGCTTGCTAAATATTTTGTTTTGTGAAACAATTTTAGCATATTGAAATTAATTAATTCACAACAAATTCTTAGCATAGTTATTTCGATTTTCATAATTACACGTATACTTCCTGTAATTTTAAGGTATTTCAATGTATCGAAAAGACGTATTGCTGTTCCACTTAATTCAGGTCCGGCATGGCCAAGCGTGTTAAGGCGTGCGACTCGTAATCTGAGGGTCGTGTGTTCGCTCCCGCGTCGCGCCAAACATGCTCGCCCTTTCAGCCGTGGGGGCGTTAAAATTTGGCAGTCAATCCCACTATTTGTTGGTAAAAGAGTAGCCCAAGAGTTGGCGGTGGGTGGTGATGACTAGCTGCCTTCCCTCTAGTCTTACACTGCTAAATTAGGGACGGCTAGCACAGATAGTCATCGAGTAGCTTTGTGCCAAATTCAAAAACAAACAAAGATATCCACAACGGTTTGACAGTTTTGTGATGGCTATTTCGGTAAATACAAATCGAGGCACTAATATGCTTTGTTGTTGATTTTTCGCAGAGTAATTTTTAAGTTCCCATAAACCATGTACCGGGTAAAAGCCCGTTAGATTCCAAGCGCCCCTGGTTTCCTTCAACCAAAACACATATCATGAACCAGGTGGACTAACGCTTTAACAGTCTATAATACTATATTGATTATTTTTCTGACAAATAACATTCGAAAACTCTCAGTTTGTCTGATGTAACTATTAATTCTAACAAGTGAAGCGTAGCTGCCAAACCACAATGTTAAGCACTTCATTTTTTATTGCCACAGAAAGAAATAGTCTTTTATAAAGCTCATAACCTGTAGAACAGTTTTCACCGCAGTTTTATGCAACCTAACTCATATCACAAAGAAGAAAACTGCTCTTCAAGAAGTATTTCTTCTATCTTCATGTTTAATTAGGCTGAACATGGATAATTCTACCGAGTTTGTGTGTCTTCGAGTGGTAACAGTTTCTGGTATACCTCGAAGTCGTGAGTATTGAATCATGGTAAGACAGCCGCAAACTTTCTTTTCTTATGTGAGTGGTAGTATTAAAATTAACTTAGAATAAGGAATACGAATCAAGTAGAGAAAGCGAAACATAATTCAACATTCCATACCTTTGTGTTCGATTTTAAAGCTCTTCGTACCTTTTCGACATCAGTGCAGTCAACGAACGTCGTTGTCATTTGAAATCGTGAAACACCGTTTTTCATGAGAAAGTGAGATCCTACGATAGGTGGAATAAACAAGATTCAGCACTCGTGGTACTTATTTTGTTTGTAGAGGGACTGTTCTTAAAGAGAATAAATAAGAAAGAAAATATAATAACAAATGGCTTGATTTTGCTTTTATTTCGACAACTTTGTTGGCTGCTAACTGAACTCTTATCGTTGTTCATTGAGAATAGACTTTTATAACATAAATTCTGATTGGAATATGAAATAAAAATAAGTATTTTTTTTTCATAACTCACTTTTTGCTCTAGTATGATGGAAATTTATAGGTTCTTTACATGAGCGTTTCGAAAGAGAATAATAAATATTTATGTTGGAAATTCATGTGTTCCCTACGTTAGCACCTTGAAACAGAAAGACAAGTGTTTATGTTAAAAATTTATGGGTTCTCTACAATAGCATTTCGACACAGAAAGAATAATATTTATGCTGGAAACATGGATTTTCTACATTGGCACTTCGAGAAACAAGGGCAAGTATTTGTGCTGGAAATGTATTGGTTCTGTATAATAGCATTCGAAATAGTGGTACAAGTGTTAATGATGGAAATTTATAGGTTCTCTTTACATTAAAGCTTTGAGACAGCTTCTACTCCCTCTGACTGTCCATCTCTTTGAAGTCCTGACATCCGTAAATAAGCAAAAAATAGAGCTGTTCTGCCGCGAACTTGTTATTTTCATGTCTAGATTAAAAAATAAACAATTAATTAATTTTTTAATCACTGTAAACTACTAGAAACTTCACGTTGAATATATTCAATGATAATTTCAATGTAGGACGGTAAATTTACGAACTTACAGTGTCAAAATTTGGGATCTGATTTCTTGCGGTGAACAGAGCGCAGAGAACCCCCCTATGTTGCTCTTAGCGAAAACAACATCAACAGTATACCCTTCCAAACTTTGGTAGTTAAAAGCCAAACATTACATAAACACGTATTTTGATATGCCATAGTTCGACTAACTTAGATAGAACGTTCCACAGAGACACTTGCATCAGTTCCCGACAGACCGAAGCAGGCAGATATGAAATTTCTTTCTTTCTTATGACTTTACAAGAGACCAAATTCAAAATATTACAGAGAATTATATTTTTTTACCTGCCATTACTCGAAATTCTGACCATCTAATTTAGAGTTTACACAAAGGAAATCCGCCAACAATCCCTACACTCTTGAGATTTTTTTCATTTTTTACAGAGATCAAATATAAAACATTACAATGTATGCAATATGGAGCTCTGAGTCTTAGTGACAAGTTCTGCACATGGTTCGTTTGTCTGCAATTAAGTACAAAGATACACAATGTCTGTCTCTGCTCTGCCCACCACTCATGTCGAAACCCGGTTTATAACGACACGAGTCTGAAGACAATTCACTGGGCACCTGAGAGATTTCGGCACATGTAACTGTGACAAAGATTTGGTATTAATAGCTAGTATTAATGTTTTAATATAGGCAATGCACAAAATTGCATATGCCGCGCTAAAGAACATATTTTAGTCGCCCAAAACTTACAGTTAAAGTTGTTATCAATGTGCACTTATCTGTTGACATAGAAACATAATGTCTTATATATTATACAGTCATAATTTAGTGTGCTGTAACAGACCTTAGCCATAAAGAAGTTTTAAATTCATAATGAGCTAAGTGTCTTTCCTTCCGAAGTTGTAGTTTATGTCTTTTCATCTTCCTTGAATAACACGTTCTTGAAATCTACTGATTTATAAAGATCTTATCAAATAAAATGGATGAGGGGACCTTTCTAATAAATCAACTTCTTCACTATCTTTAAACTTTTGGCAATAGCCATCGTTCAAATATCACCCTGTAAATAACAATTCACTGTGTATAAGAAACTATTTTCAAAGGTTTAATAATTGTTAGACGAAACTAAATAATGATCCATTGTTACTTAATGTTAAACTGACTTACAATCTCTAACACCCTTTATGCCAATTATTGCGGGAATAATACAGGTTACAGCCAAAACTTGATGAAATTTGAAACACGAAAAAAACTTTTTTTTTTGTTCTATATCCATGACTCGTCACGTGATAACTCTAATTCAAGGGATTTTTACAACTTTCTAAACATGTTTGTGATATCATTTAACATTCAATAAACACAGATAAACAAACACTAGATAAATAAGTGTTTATCTATGTTACAATACTAACATTAGATATCATAAGTATAAGATAAAAAATAATTCATTTTCTAAAATCAATTTTGATATTTTTGACTAGCACAACTATTTATATTGACGTCATTTCAACAGCATGAATCAAAATACGGATGTAAATACACTTCAGTAGACATTTTGTACAACAACATGTTAGATCGTAGAATAACATTATAAATCCATTTATTGATTATGTTAAGTACGGTAAAGTTCCCCTAGCTAAACTTAAAGAAAAGATTTACTCAAGTTACAGTGTTAATTTATCTCTTTATCGAACATAGGTAACAATTAAGAAAAGCCTATAAATGTTAGGCCTAAGACAAGAGGAATTACAGTTTTCGATGTCTCTGATTAGAATTATTTTGTATTATTCTAAAAATCCTGTATTTAAAGAATTATTCTTGAAATAAAGATACCAATTTGACTGAAAATGTTTTGTGGGTCTTTGCTATTCTCTAATGAAGTTGCATAAAAATAAGTTGTAAGCGAACGTTGCTAGACCTTGTTTGTTTGTTTTGAATTTCGCTACTCGAGGGCTATTTGCGCTAGCCGTCCCTAATTTAGCAGTTTAAGACTAGAGGGAAGGCAGCTAATCATCACCACCCACCGCCAACTTTTGGACTACACTTTCACCAAAGAATAGTGAGACTGACCGTACTTATAACGACCCTACGGCTGAAAGGGCAAGCATGTTTGGTATGACGCAGATTCAAACCAGCGACCCTCGGATTGCGAGTCGAGTGCCTTAGCCACCTGGCAATGCCAGGCCATTCACTAGACCTGATACAGCAGAAACGTAACACAAAGGACTACACCAATTGAAATAAAAGTTATCTAAATATTATATCATTACCATGCACTGTTTCACTCGAGCACAGATCACGTGTTTTCAAGACGTATGTCACCACCATGTACTGTTTCACTCTAGCACAGATCACGTGTTTTAGAAACTTCCTTTGAATTTTATAAAACATCAACGACCAGAATGTATTAGACTTTACGGTTTAATTCTCATCCAGCATCAATACGGTTGGGTTTTTAAAATACCTTCTAAAGTAAGGTCGTATTGTGTCATGATTTTTTTTTTACGCTCGGTGTGAAAAGGAACGTATCAGTTACATAACCTTTATTGGCAACGATAAAAAAGGCAGTATGGAACATGTAGTCTTTAGTAATGTATTCTGTTATATAAGGCCTGGCATGGCCTAGCGCGTAAAGCGTGCGACTCGTAATCAGAGAAGCGTGGGTTCGCTCCCGCGTCGCGCCAAACATGCTCGCCCTCCCAGCCGTAGGGGCGTTATAATGTTACTGTCAATCCCACTATTCGTTGGTAAAAGAGTAGCCCAAGAGTTGGCGGTGGGTGGTGATGACTAGCTGCCTTCCCTCTAGTCTTACACTGCAAAATTAGGGACGGCTAGCACAGATAGCCTTCGAGTAGCTTTGTGCCAAATTCAAAAACAAACAAATAAACTGTTATATAATACTTATTAAATAACTCATTGAGACATGGAATATCAATCATACTATATGGAAGTCGATAGTTATATAGTTGAATATTTACAAATGAATTACTGAAATAACTCAAATTGCTCAGTGTTACAAATATGTTTAAAGAACTGAGTAATATAAATCAAATATTGATATTTTAGGCAATAACTGGAGCTACGTTGCGCATACGTCTAGTGTATTTTGCTTTTCAGAAAAGGAGCATTCAAACTAACGTAATATTAGATTCATGGCGGTGTCTGTGAGCCAAAGGATAGGTGAAAGACGGGTGATATAAATTGAAGTGTCGTCAGTTGCTAGAGGGCGATAACTAATGTTGTATATTTCATAAGCAGTCACTGTTGTGATATCGAATAAGATAATGAGTTAAATTTAATGATTAAAGCTTCAAATGGACAAAGAAACATAAAAACAATAAACTATTATGTCTTCCACTTTATCAAAATAAGTTTATCTGTGTGTCAAGATGTCTTCATTGGAACCTGTTCTGCGAGCACCCGAGGGCGGCCTAACGATGTTGACAAACATCTTCACCAAGTTTAATCTCAGAAGGATATTTCCTTCTTCATTTATTGTTTAAAAAGGACCTGTTAGCTTTTGCTTATCAGTTATTGGTACCTACCTCCAAACACGTCATCTGAGGAAAGAATGTGGTCCCCATTAGAGAACAGACAGACCACGGCTGTAATGGCTGTCATTCTCGATGTAAAACAAAGAGCTATAAATAACGTAATCACAATTGTTAATATATATATATATATATATATATATATATATTAGGAAGGCAACTATTCATCCCCACCCATTGCCAACTCTTGGGCTACTCTTTTACCAACGAATGGTGGGATTGACCGTCACATTATAACGCTTCCACAGCTGAAAGGGCGAGCATGTTTGATGCAACAGGGATTCGATCCGCGACCCTTAGATTACGAGTCGAACACCTTAAACCACCTCACCATGCTTGGTGTACATATATGATTCATCTGTTTATTTTTTTAATTTAGCTAAAACTAGACCCCTGGTCATTCAGAGATATATCTACGAAACTACAAAGTTCGAATCCGGGTTTTGATACCCGTGGTAAGCAGAACATAGCTCTTTGTGCAGCTTTATACAAAAACTAAAATGAAATATTTTTGTGTACACTTTTAAGTTATACTGTTGATTTTTTTCTAGATATATTTTAAAAGTGATGTATTGACAACTACGAGACTTTTTTAAATAAATCTTGCTTTATTGAATTCTTTTTGCTATGGACGAATAATGTATTATTATTATTATTATTGTGTAAATCAAGAACACTGTTCCAAAGAGTGATTTTAGTCGCGGCTAAGCAACTCATTGAACGGCTTTGAGTGTTGTTTTTTTTTAAGTATTACTTTTTATCTCACAGTTTGTACGAATATTAGCCAATTTAGTATCTAATTACAGTTTTAAATTTAAGAGTTAAAATCCTTTCGTTTGATGTATTTAATCATGTCCAGGGTCTTATAGATCAAGCATTTTATTTTGAGGCTAAACTGATAAGGTTCTGATTAGTAATAAAATCGAATCGGGCATGCAAGCGCCTCATGCTTATTACTGTTGGGGCATATAAATATAACTAATAAAAAGGGAAACAAAGGTTTCACAGATTAATTCACTCTAATTCTGCCTAAGAGAATTTCAAGCGCCCCGGCTTTTGAGGGTTCTCTATTGCTCAGAATTTAACTGTTTGGCTTTCTATCTGTTATAAATTACAAACACAGTCCACACACACATAGTTACAACGCACCGTATTGCCCTTCTTCCAAAGCAGCTAATGTTCTTTCCAAGCAACTTCTTGTTGGATTCCCACAACGAGCATACAAATAATCCTAATAGTAGATAAAACACAAAATAAATATATAAACAGTGGCAAAACCCAAATAAATGTTATTTCAAAGCACACCAATTAAATCCAAATTAAGCAACAAGTTCGATTCATTCGAACAATCACTACTAACTGAAACATGATTAATATAGTAAGGAAGTTCAAATGTTTTATGTATATTCTTTTCACACTTTACATCAAACTATTTTGCTTTGCTTTATATCAAGTGAGCCTTGAAATATTGTTGTTTTATTTAAATTAATTTTTTTAGATCTAGCAATTAAAGTATGAAAATTAAAACCATTCTTAGGCCTACTAAACGTTTTATCTTCTCCATCTTATGTTGTTCGAACAATCTTTTTATTCACATTACCATTAGGTTTCATGTGTGAAGTTGGCTTCATGAAGTCAGTGTCCCAGTTCAAATGTTGTGTGAAGTTGGCTTCATCAGGTCAGTGTCTTAGTTCAAGTTGTTGTGTGAAGTTTGCTTCATCAGGTTTGTGTCCTAGTTCAAGTTGATGTGTGAAGTTGACTTCATCAGGTCAGTGTCTTAGTTCAAGTTGATGTGTGAAGTTGGCTTCATCAGGTCAGTGTCCTAGTTCAAGTTGTTGTGTGAAGTTGACTTCATCAGGTCAGTGTCCTAGTTCAAGTTGTTGTGTGAAGTTGACTTCATCAGGTCAGTGTCAGTGTTCTAGTACACTTTTCTCGATTTCTCAGACACCATTGACACATAAATATTTACTTCTTAGCGTAGAATTTGATTTAATCAAATTGTTCAATTCTGTGGAATAGCTGCGTGAGGAACAATTTACACAATTTGTACTTGAGAAACGATTTCATTTATGACACACACACATCTATAGATATAATTCCAGTGGAAGTGATATTAACATCCAGTTTTCAAGTCGACCAGAAAGAAATTGGGAAACTGAGTGAGTTACAATGGGGTGCTATTTTCAGTATTGAAATGACACACCCCAATAAAAAGTATTCAGATAAATGACTATATTTTAACAAAAAACACTTTACCGAAAAAGAATCAAAACCTCACCTATCAATAATGTTTAGCCACATAGTTTCGGAGTTAAGGTGGTTGGCTGAAGGGCGTTCCATTTGCACAAAATAATAAAAGTAATCACATTCAGACAGCACCACCCTAAGTTACTTCAATGACGTGAAAATCTGACTTTGTGTCATACTGTTGCACAGAACAAAACCATCAATGACGCGAAAATCTGACTTTACGTGTCTTACTGTTGTACAGAACAAAACCATTAATGACGTGAAAATCTGACTTTATGTGTCTTACTGTTGTACAGAACAAAACCATCAATGACGTGAAAATCTGACTTTACGTGTCTTACTGTTGTACAGAACAAAACCATCAATGACGTGAAAATCTGACTTTACGTGTCTTACTGTTGTGCAAAAGAACAGTAATATATGTTATCAAATAAACAACGCCTAAACGAGAAGTGCAACACCACCTGAGTGATAAGGATCTTTATCGCTTACTCATAAATACTTTATCTATGTGTGTATATATATATATATATATAAATTAAGAGACATATAATGACATTTTATCGAAAGCGTTTTAAACTTACCGTAGGTTCATTTTCTTTACAAGCAAACGTAACTGATGTTACAATGGGTGTGACTAAAGCTCGTGACCTCCACTCTGTTGGATCATGACCTGCGTGAATTGCCTTTGTTGCTAGCCGTGTGTCCGATAAAAACTTCTTCATATTTGCATCCTTACTAAACATTTTAACTGGTCAGTATGTTAAGTTAACACGTTAACCGGTAAGCGTTGTTGTTAAACCGACGTTTCACAATTTTACTAACTCAACTGACTAAACATTGAAAATGCACGAATATAAGATAACACGATGCCTATATATGAACTAATTTGGAGCGCAGGAAATTACAACATGAAAACGTTATTATCTGATATAAGCACAATGCCCCACCCCACCCCAGTAGGACAGTGGTATGTCAGCGGACATATACTACTAAAATTCGGGTTTCGATACCTGCGGTGAGCAGAGCACAGATAGCCCTCTGTGTAGCTTTGTGCATAACAACAATTAAGCAAATAAATACAAACACAGTTTCAACCGACGTGCAGGTATTGGTTTAATTTTGTGCTTTGAAACATCCAAGATATCAGCTCCCATACGAAATCCATAGTTACTGAAATAAGCAACAATTTAATAAGAACCCCCAACGATAATTATTCTTCCAGAGCAAGAGAGGTTCAGTTCGTCCTCTGGATTGATTCTTAAAGTTATGAAGTGTTGAAATTGAAAACAAAAAGCGTTATATTTGTCACTTTCTGTGGGTAATGTAGACCTATTATGTTAAAAATCACATTTTAATTTCGGTGGGCACAACAAAGATAACTTATAGCGTTGTGCTTAACAAAACAAACTAACCTATATTTCTTTAATAAGTGTGATAATTATCAATAACCTCTGATCAAAAGTAAGATATCTAATTACATAATTTATGAATTAATGAAGATATTTTAACCAAATGACTAGAAATATATTACGTCATAAAACAGTACACAGAACTATAATCCACAATGATTAGAATGCTTTACTTGAACCATCAGATAACTACCTTACTATTAACAGTACCTATTCTGCAATCTCAGGTATAGTAAGCTGGATGTGGTCATATGGTTAGCAATCGACTACTGTGAACCCGAAGGTTAGTGGTTCGAGACCCCTCGTCGCGAAAAAGACTCAGAGCTCTTAGAGCCGTGAGTATGCTGTAAGAGTGACGGTCTAATCTCACTATTCGATGAGATTAAAACAGCCGCAAAATAGTGGTGAGTGCTGCTGTTCAGCTGATTCTCTGGTTTATCAGTTCGAAATTGTTTAGTTTTGCGCTACAAACAAACCCAACAATTTGTGAATATTATATACCTCTTTGTTAAACTCAAGATGACCAAAGAAGGTTAAAACGTTGTTCTCTACTTTATTTTAACAAAAGTTTTAATATCCATAATAGCCGTCTTGAGATACAAAATCCCAATATCTCATAAGTTTCACCAAGTTTAAGAGATTTGCCATTTCTAAAGTCCATGAACTAAGCTCACAATGCAACATTTTCTTCATAAACGTAAAATAAATAATGTTTATAAAAGTAACAAATAATAATATTCACGAGACAAGTTTAAGAAAACGGAGTACTTGCCAAACACATGCAATCGTACAGCTCTTTGCTGCTATATTTTGACATTCATTCCACCAAGTGATCATAAACAAAGTTATTCATTGTAACTACTACTCGACACAGTATTTTGTACACGTATTCTTATAACGACAGTATTTGTGTTTTGGTTTTTCTTATATGTCACAGCAGATATGTTTATGCGTATGTATACATGACTAAAATAAAATTATTTTCTCCGTTAAGTAACTAAAATACATTTTTTCATAACTGTTAAGGTTTATTTGTAAACACATTTTGAAGTTTGTTATTGTAGATTAGAAAGTATCAGCGTCTTTTTCAATTAAAGACATACGGTTAACATTTTGAAAGAGGTCAACAGGACACCAGATTGTTTTATTTATTTGTTTGCCGTTAAGCACAAAGATACACAACAGGCTAACAGTGTTGTTTCTACTAGAGGTCTCAAAACTCGGCTTTTAGCGTTATAAGTCCGAGAGTTGATATTAAATATCTCTACTGTATTTCTTCCTTGTTTAACTTTTACTATTCATTTACCCCCTGAAAGAAAAATGCTTCATTGTTTCCTGACTGTCGACATTAAGACAAACTGTTACAACTGTCCCTTTAGTAAGCTATTGTAACGTAGTCAAACTTTACAATTATTACTATTATTTTCATTTAGAGTCTGTCATATTTTAGCAGCTCCTGACCTACTAGGTTTAATATATTTTAAAATGTTTAATCACAAGCTGAGGCATCCGTCCAACGTCTAAGGATATAAGGATTGAACTAATAAATGAAATGAAAAAAAATATATATCATTACACATGTAATTTATTTCACAACTACATCATTTCATACAAACATTACTCTACGTTACAGAAATGGTGTTACAATTATTTTACTTTGTTCTACTTTATTACTTTTACTAATCCCTCTTTAAAGCCTCGACGTTTGTTGATACTCTTAGTGCTTCTTGATAGACCTGGGTTAAAAATAAAGATATTTCTTAGTGACCGTATTCTTTAACACCAAACATAGAACTGACCATGTGTAAAA
The DNA here is from genome assembly GCF_004210375.1 of Tachypleus tridentatus. Classification (NCBI taxonomy): domain Eukaryota; kingdom Metazoa; phylum Arthropoda; class Merostomata; order Xiphosura; family Limulidae; genus Tachypleus; species Tachypleus tridentatus. The sequence continues at coordinate 73,589,737 of NC_134825.1, forward strand.
CAAGGATTTTTTAAATGTAGCTTTGCGTGTTAAGGGTCTGACCTTGTGAGCTGATTGCCATTTTCTTCTGGCAAAAATGTGAATGTTTGACATTTTTAATGACAAAAAACAACAGAAATTTTCCAAAAAAAACTTAAAAAATGTGAAGAAGAAAACTCAATATAATTATTTCATAAATAAAATTGGCTCCAAAGCTGTAGAATCATTAACCAAACAAATTTATCTTTGCTATTGTAGTGATACAAGTTCGATAAGGTCAGATACTAATTACCTAGTGACATACTGCTTAGTCCAATGTATCATCCTGTCGAGGTTTATTCAGAGACCAGAAAGTAGGTCGTGAACAAACAAAAACAATTGTTTTTTGTTTTGTTTTTTACTTCTATGAATATAGAAATGTAAAGTGGCATAGGAGGACATATATGTGCATAGCTTTGTGTACACTGGAACACGTCAGAATGTGGTCATTGATGTGATTCATAAATGACTGTGAATTTTAAATGGCAATAAATGGATGTGCATTTCATATGTGAGTTCTTTTTGGATGTAGATTTGTTACATATATATATATATATATGTATTTTTTTTTCATTGAAATAATGTGCTAGAAATATAAACTAGTTTGATCTAGATTATGCAAGATCATGAGACAGTTCAAAGGGACATTAGATGATTCAGTTAATTGAGGTAACCCTTCATCTAAAAGAGAGATAAAAATTCAAAGTATTAAAACCAAACTAAATGTATCCAGTCATATTCAAACACCTATTTAACAAAAATTATGAACAAAATCAAATTTAGCAATACAAACTACTTTATCAGGTAAACCATTCCACTAGGTGGTATACCTCTGGCTGAAAAATTATATATTTTGCTGAGCAACGAGTCTTATCTACAACGTTCACACTTTTTCTTCCTAATATATAGTATTTGAGTTTTAATTTATGTTCTTTCATGTGATTGTTTTGTCACCTGTAATTCTTCTTTCCTAGAGATAGAACAAGTCCAAAACTTAACATCTTTCTGCCTAGATATATATATATGTATTTTGTATTAGGCATTTTCTAAGTAGTAACCTTTCTCTGAACTTTTCAAACTTCTTTATCTTTTCTGTAGTACATGAACTAAACCTGTTGACAATTTTCCAAATGAAGCTTGATGATAGTTATATATACAACTACCACCTTATTTTTTAATTAGAATAGAAAAGGGACTTCTAGGATTTAATTTCCATAAATAGATTCCAGAATTTTATTTGTTTTTGCACAACTAAATATTTAGCTTAAGATTTCAAGCAGTGCTCAATGTTAATGGTTGTCAGATTGCCAAAGAAGAATGAAAATTTGCTTGGGATAACTGAATTTACTTATGTATTTCAATCATAAGTGTAAATAAAATCATCAATGTAATATTCGTTCTTATTAATAATAAGTTAAATAAATCAATCTAGAGCAAAATTTACAAAGAATAAGCTTCAATTTGTTATTTTCATTGTTGAGGCATTATGTATTTACTTCTGTATTGGCTCCGTTTTCTACAAGGTAGTATACGTTAGGGGCATTATAAAATATGCAGTTTTAGTTTTGGGAACATATTGCACAATTTTGTTTTAACCAATTATTTGTATTCTTCATATCTTGTGAAGAGTTCACAATATGGCTAACTGATCACACACTTCTGTGAACTTGCTGCTTAAGTATTTTTAAAATACTATGAATTGAATGGTTTAGAACAAAAATATAAATCAGAAATTCTTGAAAGCAAGAAATATGAGGAGAGGTTGGAAAAGTGTTTATTGAGACTTGTAAAGATAAACATTATTAATTTAAAGTTTACAGTTAATATTGTAGGAGTTGAACTAAAGTAGTTTTTGATGTTACTAACTAAACATTCATAACTTTTGTAACTAGAAACATTCTCTTGTCGGTTTTAGCACAATCCTCATGCAAAGGCTCATTAAGTTATCTATTTGCTTTTGAAAACTTGTGCTGTATTAAAGAATCAGTAAAGGAAGAACAAAATTCTAAGTTGTTGAGTGGCCAAGCACATTTTAAATTTATAACCTTCAGGAAACTGAGAACAAGTTCAAGTGAATGAAATTTACCTCCCATTTGCCTGAATGGACAAGTGCATTCTCACATAAATGTTAAATCCTGTAAGACTTTTACAAGAAAACACATCTATGTTCTTCCATCCACCATTAACATGGTTTTCTCACATAAAAGATATTATAGTACTTCAAAAATTTACATACACCATTGTACAGTTCTTTGTATTAACTTATTTTATAATGAGGCCTAATCACTAAGACATTCAAGGCTCTTTTAAATAATAAAAAATTATGCTAAATACAATTTTTACTACCTTCTTAGAATTCTCACTGACTGGAGATACAATTGTTCAAAAACTATCCATACTTATTATTCTAAACAGGGAAGTGCGTATGTATTATCAGTCACAGCCTTTTGTTATTAAGCCAATTTCTTATTCATTTTGTGACTTTTTTCTTCTCTCTTTTGTGAGCAAACAATCTGTGTATTAATTCTACATGAAATGTATATAGATGCATATTAACATCTTGCAAAACTTGGAAACTATAAGGAAATCTATTATATTATAGTATAACAACAATGCAAAACCAGCTGCTGTCAAAATCGGTTGATTTCCTGAAATGTCATTAGTGTACAAAATAAGGTTTTGTTGGTTTCAGTTATCAGTTATAGAGCATTTCATGTAGTTTAATCATTTTTAACTTAGATATATGGTATACACTAATACCATTTATGGTAAATATGCTCATGAGTAGTTTCAAACATAAGTATATGCAAACTTCTAATGAAACAAGCGTATCCATAAGAACTGGGTGTTCAATTGATAAAAGTAATTATCTGTGAGCATCCAGTAATTTCACATATAATAATTTATTGTACTAAAATTATGAATTAGTCAACCAACATCATACAAATAATTGACTAATCAGAATTACTGTTTTTATTACTGTTTTCAGTGAAACCAGTTATTTAAATAAATATAATATTGTCTTTATGATTTCTCTCTATTATTGACAAAGGTAAGTCTACAGATTTACAATGATAAACTCAAGAGTTTGATTTCCACTTGGTAGACACAGCAGATATCCTGATATGGCTTTGCTACAAACACACACTTTATTATCTTTAATTCAAGTTTTTGCAGCTTAGTCAGTTAATTTCACAATTCTTGAAATTGACAAACTAATCAAAATCAGGTTTTTCTGGTTATTACTGTTTTTGATTATCCCATTTATCCATAAAGTGTGTGTTTATAATTGGATAGTGACTCAGTTGTTGAAACAAGTAAGGTGTAAGCCAGCAAGAAATAGTAATAAAGTTTGTGTGTATAACTCATGATAATGACTTGGCTTTTGTTACATGTAAAGTTGGGTCTAATCCAGTAAGGTTAAGTTCTTGTATATAAAACACAATAGTTACTTAACTGTTGACACATGTGAAGTCAGGTCTAAACTAGTATGAAAGATTAATTATGTTAATATGAGACAGGGTAATGATTTAAGAGTTATGAAAAGTTAAGTGGAACATAAGCCAATAACAAATTAATTTATTCTTGTTATCTTTAGGGCAAGTAATGGTAGGAGCACAGGGATTAATGCCCTCCAGCAGGATAAGATCCTGCCTAGTGGCCAAGGTCATACCACAAACTGCTTCTTACAAGTTGAAGGAGGTGATACCCAAGAACCCTATCTCCTAACAGAAGATTCTCATGATCCTCAGAATGTACAGGTATGCAAGTTTTGAAGCATTGTATTTGAGAATATCCACTTAAAAAGTAACTTATATGAACAACCCAGTAGTAATATACAGTGTATTGAATTATTCTTAACAAATATAACATTTGTTTTTTTTATAAATATGGGCTTTGTGTTTTAATAGTCTTATTAAATATGTATTTGGCATTTTAGTATTTACATGATTATTACTTACTAGTAGTAGAATGTATCATATTTTAGGATTTTTAAGAAAATTTTTTATGTATGGGTCTTCTGTATCCAGAGGGTAAAATGTCTTGGTTGAATTAAAGAGATTTTAGGAAATAAGTTGGTAGTCTATCTTCCACACACAATTTTAGAGAATACTTCAGAGTTGAAGTTTATTTAATTAAAAATAAGTTTAATTGTTTATATAATTATTCTTAAAAATCAGCACCAAATTAAAACATTGGTGTTTATGAGTTTTGGCTGAGCACAATATTGCATACAAAAATCACCATAATAAAAAAAAACATTAAAATAGTTCCAGTTTGAAACCTTTAACTTCAATACAAGTGTAGTTTTTTTCAAATTTAGCTTATAACTGGTTTTTAACCTGTTGTTATGGTATGATGTAGTTGTTTATTTTTCAGCTCTTAAATGTCTGAGGCTAGTGACCAAAACACATAATGAAAACTCGAAGAAACAATGTTTGTTGAAGAATTTTCACTGAATTTACAGTCTAAATTTTTTGAAAGCTTGTGTTATCATTTAATACTTCATTTGAATTATCACTTTACAATATAATAGTGGAGAAAATGTTTTTAATGGAGCAAGATAAAGTAGGCATAGTTAGGTCATTCTTCATTTGACAGTAACATGTTTAATGTATATTAGGCCTTATTGGCTGAAATAACTGCATGATTAGGTGAAGAAAATCACAAACAGGTAAAAAATATATGAAATGGGTTTAAAAGTTATTACATACAATAAATTAACACATTCTAATTAATAAATCAAATAAAGTTGCTGCTTATAATTTTGATACATAAAAAGGTTATTCTTGTCGTACTCTATTGATTGTAAGTGCATTGAAACTTTATAATAGTTCTTAAAACAAAGAAATTGTAGATCCAGAGACCCAAGAATTTAATTGGAAAAGTTTTACAAGAATTTAGGGAAATAAATCTGTAATTGAAATCTACAACAAAGGAAGGTAAATATTTTTAATTTTCATCAAAAAATATATATTACAGTTACATTTATAACTTCCCAAAACTACATATTCATACAAATGTCACATATAAAAAAATATTTTATTACTGAAACTACATAATCTGATGAAAAATCTCATTTTAAACAAATGCATACAGTAGGTTTCATTGTTGTTTTTACAATGCAATAAAAGAAATTTTACCCCATTTGCATAATAGTGATACATTCAAAAAGTGCCTCAAAATATTTTTTTAAGTATGTTGGCTTAGAGCATATGATTTATTTACAAGGTAAGAATTGTTTTTGATTAGATACTAGTGCCTAGTTTCATCAGTATGCTTTGTTTTTGTTTGTTTAGAAAGTTTATTTCAAATATTTATATTTGGATATTTACAGATACAACTTTAGTTTTCTTGATTGTTGTTAAAAAAAATTGTATTTAAGTACTTGTACAATTTTAAAATGTTTTGCAGTTTTGGATACCATAAGTATGTTTTACTTCCTTTGTTTTTAGTCAGTTGCTCAGTTGGCACATACCTTAAACAGTGAAAAACTGGGAGACAGTACTTTGGTTCGCATCTTATGGCCAAAAGAAAAATATCACCTTCTAAGAGATTATGTAGTATTAGTTGACAGGTGAGATAATCAAGCAAAGTTACTATTTTGTAACTTCAGGTTTGAAAATTTGATCTTCAGTTAATGACCCTAATATGGAAAAAAAAAAATTGTAAGAACAAAGATATTAAAAGCACCTCTTTCTTAGTATAGTTTAACTCTTAGAAAATAAACAAATGTGAAATGTTTTGGACTAGAATCTAGGGTGTCACTAATGTCTTTGGAGTTTTTCCTTTCTCACAGTGAAAGTATTTAACCAAATTGCATGACATTTAGTGCAAAATTACTAAATAGTATTTAGTTTCTACTTTAAAACAGCCCACAATATTTGGTTTAAGTATTTTTATTTATTTATTATATTATGAAATTATCAGCATTTTGCTGTAAAGCTGTTTCAGAAAAACATTGAATATTAAATCTTTTCATTGCTGAATTTTTATCTCGAACAAAATGTTCCATGTTGTACATTGGGTCAGTTTCACCTTTATTTAATTAACATACTTATTTTGATACTTTGGTTTGCCATTCAAAGTAGTCACTATTTCTTTAAATTATAAGCATGCTGCATCTATCAAAGATTTCTTGGTGACCTATACATTATTAAAATGGCATCACTTTTGTCTCTGTTACGTATCATGATTCTTAATGATGATAAACCCACTTGAAATAAAAGTGTATCTCGGAATGGTTAGTATAGGTATTAACCTGAAGATTACCTAGGAAGGTTGAAACATTCTCTGCTTATCAGTAAATGTATGATGATTGTTGCTATCAAAATTAAATTTTTGTTAGTTGATATTTAGTTGATACTCATTGGGCTTAACCTTTGGGTGATATAATCAGACTTCACTTTTATAGCTATTTTTGCAACAAGCAGATCTACTTTACAGGTTAAAAAAAGCATTTTTCCATAGTGTGGCAATCAGGATACTTGCCCATTCTTGAATTTCCTATATTAGTGTCACGCATGCATACATCACCAAGCAAAAGTGCAACTGGTGGATTTTGATATTTCAAAATGTCAAATTCTGCATTTTATTTGTTAGTGGATAAGTGACAGTTTTTAGAACCCACCTAAAACTTAATTGTGCACCCAAAGTGATATCTTATCGTGGAAGAAGGCATCTGTAACATTCAACTGCACACAATTGAATGCAAAAACATTTTCTTGAACAAAAAATCGTCAAAACTAATTAGAAAACATTTTCAGGACTAGTGTTGTGAATTTAGTATTAGAATCCTATGTTCACCTATACAGGAACTCCAGGTAACCAGCTTGTAAGGGACTATGTACTATTTTCTTTTATGATAAAGTAGAGAGTATAGAAAAATTTTTATCCTGTCATTTTTAATTATTAATTTTGGCTAGTCTTAAATATAATTTTAATTAATATTGTTCAGAAAATATTTTATGACATCAAAGGCTTGTAGTAATAAAACCACCTACTTAGAAGAGAAGAAATGTAAACAAGACAAGAATCATTATATTTTCAGGGGATGACAGTTTCTTAGTATTTATTAACCTTTTCTCTGAAATGAGTTGGGTAATTCTGAAACAAAATTATAAATATGTTGCTTACAGGTGAGATCCCTCAAACCCATACACAAATAAAACGAAAATATGTTTTCATTTTTATTTACAAATTATATTAAATAAACGTAATGTAATGATAAAATATTACTACTAAATATTTTTGATGAAACATTGTTCAGTTATAGTTGAATTGTTTGTATTATTATTTAAATTGTTGTTTATTCTGTAGGTGTGAACACTTGATAAATAAATGGGTCTCACCATTTTTGTTAGAGTTTAGGATTCAAGGGCGTTTAATTACAGAATAGGATACATTTATTGCTTTTTTTTTATAATTGATAGTGATGTAGAACGTTTTGATAGATTACTTGTATATTAACTGTAAAATTATTTATGTTAGTGAAATATGTCAAACCACTGGGACTGTAACATCTTTCAAACTTCCTTGTTTTTGTTCATGTTACAGTGGGTGTAAAAAGTATATGACCACAATATTTTCCCAAATATATCTTGCACTTTGATTGTTAGAAAAAAAACATTTTAGCCTTAATACCTTGAATTTTGTATTTACCAATGGGATTTCCGATACACAAACTAAGTTTTCAAAGGTAAGTCACATCAACTTCATCACATGCCTTCAAAATGGCCTTTTTGACTGATTTAATGTCATGATATTGCTTCCCATTTGCATAAACTTGGTGAGACATCTACCCCCAAACATTCTCAATTGGATTTAAGTCTAGAGAATTGGCAGGCCAGTCCATGACGTCAACATTCCATTCTTGAAACCAACCGTTAGTTGTATTAGAAGAATGTATAGATGCATTGTCTTGCTGAAATATGAACCCAGTCCCATAATGCAGGTGCACAAACGGTAACAGATATTCGGATAAGATATAAATGTAGTCCTTAGAATTCTGGTTCCCCTCCAGAAACACCACCTTGCACTTTCCAACGTATGAGAATGCACCCCATATCATAACGGATTTTTCACCGAAACGTCTTCTTGCCGCACCTTTTCGATACCAGTACTTCTGCAAGCCATGCTGGCCCATCTAGGTTTCATTTTTTCTTGTCTGAAAAGATAACCGACTTCCATTTTTCTCCCAAACCGACGTTCTTGGTCACATATTCCAATGTCTTCAACATATGACTTTTCGAGAGAGGCAGGGTACTGTCCCGTATCATGTTTATCAAGCCTGATCATTCTGAAGGATTCGCTGGACTCTTCTAACCAGAACATCAACATTCACGTTGTCCTTGATCTGCCATATATTTCCCTGAGGATGCTTCTTTGATGATGTGCCGCTTTGTTCTCATGCTGACGTTTGATGGCCTTCCAGATCTTTTCTTCATCCCATATGATTTCATATCACTCAAAAACGCATTAATAACACCAGGAGATCGACCTAATTGATCAGCAATCTTTCTGTTACTCATTCCTGTGCTTTTAAGTGTTTTATTTGACCTTTCTCATCTTTTGTTCTTTTTTTGCCTTTAGGCATGGCTAGACCTCCCTATAAAGCAAAATAGAGTATAAATTAAGATAGGATAAGCAATAAATAAAGCATATAAGCATATTTAATGAGGGAAATCATATCAAACATAAACATACAATGCAAAACTTGAATTGACTTTATACTTTTTTTACTTATTATTTGTATGAGGGTGGGAATTAATGAATGATATAGAAGGTAGAAAATTTGTTTTGGCAACAAAAACTACAGTCATAGAAAAACAAGTGTCAAATTTTTATTTGCTAATATTCTTAGTTTCTGAACATTTAATTGGTAAATATTATAGCAATTTACAACAAGGCTTCATACTTTTTCGTGGACTGTATTTGTATCAGTTTCTCTCGTATTCTGAATTTTAGTATTTTCTGATAAAATTATCTGATGACGCCTTGTATTTTAACTTAGGATTTAAATATTATAATATTGTACTATAATTCGATTTAATAAAGTGAAAAATGCTGAATTATGCAGAAGTGATGGCAGTGCTTAAAGAAATATTTAGATGTTTCTCCAAACTTAGATGAATGGATTGACAAACACTGTCTGAATGCTGGTCTTTGTTTTAGTTGCTAATGCAGAATCTACACTAATGCTTACACTAAGTAATTGTCTTGCATAGATCTTCAAGTACTATTATTTGAAAATGAAGATTTTGCAACTTAAGAATGTTTATTTTTCTGGTTAAAAATTTGATTTTTTTTGTGTGTGTTTCCTTTTTTCCTTTTAGCAAAGCCACTTCAAGCTATTTCTTGAGTCCACTGTGATTTTTTTGTGAAGTAAAATTTTTTTATTGTATATTTAAGCATTCACTTATTTGAAATACAAGTTTCTGTGTTAAAGGTTATACTATATAATTGTGTGTTATATATCCAACAGTAGCTAGTAAAAGATTAAACTAATGGTCACTTAACTTGCTAAAATTATTCATTATTTTGTTGCTAAACTAAAAAAACAAAACAAGTGGTTAAACTTATGTATAACTGTGAAAGTTTTGAAAAATTGTAACATTCTCTAAACTTTAAGCTGCCTAGACAGTAACAAGATATGTTGAATAAACTGTTAAAAACATAGGAGAAGATTTTAAAAAAAATTTTAAAAAATAAGTACAAGTTGCTGAGATTTGTGTGTGAATTGTGTATTGTTCAAAAAATCTGTAACTTGGACATACAGTGTTTTAATAATTTTAATCTTGGTTGTTCGGAGAACAGCATTTAAGTAAAAAATTCAACAAATCTTCATTCTTATTACTGAAATAATTTTTTTTTCATGGTTACTTCTTGTAGGCATGCAAGTTTAATGGTATCTGAAAGACTTAGTAAATTTGATAAAATAATATTTATCAGTATATCCACAAGAACAGTTAAACTGTGAACCTATATTATAATAATTCTAGCTAAATTTTGTTATGAATGAAAAATCTAGTAAATTATTAATTGGGAAAATTTGGAGTTGAAAATGTCCACTTACAGATAATACATGTGTTTGTTGAAAGGCAAAATGTTTTCATATCTATGGATGAGTAATGATACAGAGAACTCAGCACATTTTCTGTATACAGATGGTTGAGATATTATGGTTTATGATCAATATTGTTTATGATAGCTAAACAAGCTTTAAGCTAATCTACTTGAGAACTAGTTACTGTTTAGATTTTATCTCTCTGATCTTATGGTGTATTATTACAGAATTAATTTTGATGATGTATATAAACACTAGTTTAATATGTCAGTTTATTTTTTATTTTTTTAAAAATAAACTGTTATTATTTTTCTTTTCAGGTTGAAACCTTAAATTATAACCATTGCATTTGGGTGACCTTGTTTCATGTAGAATCTAAGTGTGTGTCATTCACCTAAATTTATTTTGATGTATTTAAATGGATTCACTTTGTTGGTATGTATGTTTGTGTGTCCACACATACAGAGATAAATCAAATATTATAATGAAACAGAAATTAAACAATTTTCCATTATTAATCCTTGTTGTCACCATTAATTTAAAGCAAATAATATCTGTAGCTATAGCCCTGTTGGGTGATATTCCATCTGTTAGACAAAATCCAATGCCAAACTAGCCAGCAACTTTATCTTTTATTGATTGCAGCCAGTTTTGGGAAGGATGTTGCTCTAAATGTTTTGACAGAGCCTTAATAAGTAAAGTTTAATATAGCTCTTAAGATCTCAACCTCCTCTCAATTAGTAGGTAAATTAGAAATTAGTTAAGTACTTGGGATTGATTTTAGGAAAATATATTTAATTAATAATTTTGAAAAGGCAAAGTAATCTTAAAAAGATCTAAAAATATTGGTGATTGTATTAATAAAATTAGGAGAATATATTATTATTTTCCATGTTTCTCATTTGAATGTAAATTATTTTATTGATTCCATAAAAAAAAAAGTTAAAAACATTAATCTTATCTAAATACAAGATGGATATTTCTATCAATATTTTTGAAAATAAAATTAGGGAAATTCCAGGACAATTAATATTACCTCTATTCATAAGCTAGTTGTAATTTTGATTCTGAATGTAAAAAATTATATGCCCAAATTTTAATTAATGAAACCAATACAACAAATGAAATTACATAAAGCACTTTAATTAACAATGCAGTTATTAATAAGTAAGAAAGCCATTAAGAATGATAGTATAAATAAAGATTATACTTCTTCTAACTTACCTTTTTTTATATGGAATTCTGAAATTGCATAAAACTTAAATTTAGGTTTATTACAAACTTTTTAAACACAGTTACTAAATCCATTTCTGTAGTATTAAATAAAATTTTAGATGTATTATTTGAAAAAAAAATAGTTACTGTCATCAAATGATTTGGATCACTATTTTTGTATCATCAAAAATAACATTATAGTTTTGAAATATTTAATTAACTTCGATTTTATATAAACAATCCAGTCTGTTACTGCTTATGATTTTACCACATTCTGTATGAAAATAGATATGGTCTAGTGGGTGCTGATGATCTTCAAATCTTGCCAACTGAGAAAATTATTTTTGAAATAAGTATTAAACCCTAATTTATATATCTACACTTTGTCACATAGATCTAATCTACATAAACAATTCCAAGTTTATTCTAAACTTGATACATCCATAGGAACTTGTTATAAAAAGAAGCAACAGTGGTGATAATTGTCCCTATTCTTTAGATATTTAGTTTTTAGAAGGCAGTGTACAATTGACCATTTTTGATATAAGAACAAAATTGGATATTCCTATCTTTTATCTATCCACTCTCAATAGTGTTTGATTTGCACTGCTAAATGGATTACTATCTTTCAATTTCAAAGATTTTTAACAATTTGTAACAGTAGTAATACTTTCATGGATAATGCTAAATTATTTATAAACAAATTGAAAAGTTATGAACATAAGTACTTATACTTTATAGTAAATATGAAATTCCTTTAAAAATAAATTATCGGTTACATAAAATACTTGTGGAGAACTTAGAGTTCGTTAACTACTCAATGTCGGCCGTAGCTACAAAATAATTTTAAAATATTTAAATGTTTGTTCAGTAAGCCAGGATAGAAATACCAACTTCAGGTAGCTGAGTGACAGCTTAAGAACTGTTAAGGTAGGGGTTTTAGTTCTGTTTAAAATCATTTTGTAAACAAAATGTAGGGGTTGAAAGTTTTATTCTAAAATTTAAGGTAGCTTTATTTCTACTGAAAGGTTAAATCTAAATATTAAAGTAACTGCTTTCCCACAATTGTCTGCAGACCATGAAAAGCATCAGGAGTTGAAACATTGTGGGTTTAAGCATTTGACTCTCATCCATTGACCGATTCTCCATAGTTGCTAGCTATTTGTTGTTCATGCCTGGATCTTGTCTGATAACTGAAGTATTTCCAGTGCATTTGGGTGTTATGACGAGAAGAACTAATAATAGAAGAATAGTTGTTTAGTTTTCAGTTTCATTGTAATATTTGATTTGTATTATGTTTTATGATGATTCTATCATCTATTGAGAGTTATTGTATCTGATTGCATTAGAGCTATTTGTTTATTTATTTAAATTTGTATATATAAGTAATATTTAATAAGAGATAAATTTTATTTTTTAGGAAAATAATTGTTTCCATAAAGTAAGTGAGCGCCTCTCTCAGCCCAATATTTTTATCCTGAACAACTGGTGGGATGCTTCAGCCTTTGAACCAGAGATTTTAGAGAGGGTAGGTTACCTTATTTTTATTAAATTGAATCCGTAGCTTCATCTCTTAGGATTTGTGAATGGCTGTGTATCTGTGAATTAGCTCATTTTTTGATGAAGAAAGAATTTCAATTAGACTGTAATACCTGCAAAAGGAATATTTTGAGTTCCTTGATTAAAATTTTGGTTATATTTTGAAACTTGGATTAAGGGATATCTATTGAAGTGTTTTTTGTGCTTAAATTATACAATGATCTCATCCCTCTATAAATCATGACTGATTAAAAATGTCTTATGCTAGGAAATTTTAGTGGCCACCTATTTTGCTCAGGGATCTTAAAATATGGATCTGTGCATGTTAAATGGGCATGGGAGGTCATCTGATTGTAGTTGGAACTCCCTAAGATGTACAGTTGAGGGGCCTAGTGGCTGTACTTGGCATGAGCCTAGACTTGCACTCAAGTGTGCCTGTGCATCAAAATGGGTGCCCAAAAATATCTTGACTATAACCTGATTACCTGTAATCTGATCAGTGAATATGCTTCTGACCTTTTGAATATATATGTTGAACTGTTTTACTTAACCATCATATATGATTGAACATTTGAACACTGTAATATGCTGCCATGTAATTTCATACTAAATAACTCATGTATAAAACCGCAATGTGTTGAAAGCAAAAACAGATTGGTGGTAGGTGTTGCTCGGCAGTTGTCTTTGATCCCTCTAGTTGGCAGTTCAAAATTAGTGAGTAGCATATAACATTAGTAGCTTTACTATAACAGACAGGGTAAGGAAGTTTGGTGACATTGAAAATTGATTTTGAGACAATATTACCAAACTGAACAAACTAGAAATAATTAGAAAAACTTGAGATTAAAATTGGGTAGAGCACAGAAAGCTCATTCTGTCGTTTTTTGTTCAACAAGAAAAAAAAAATACCTTTTTCATTCTTTGTGTACCTGACGATGACTGAAGAATGTCGAAACGTTGTTCACTCCTCTACATAAAAAATTTTCTCAACCAAAACGAGCCATTTTTACGTATCTATTTTTCTCTCCAAGTTGGTTTTCTCATCATCAGTAAATATAATATAATTTCAACTGCTTGGATAGACGGAATGATCAAAAATAGTGATTATTAGTTAGTAATTATTTATTGTAATTTTAATTAATTGATTAGTTTATGTGATATTAGTAAATTATATTTCCTGTCCATACTCGATGGCAATTGTGAGGGCTTATGATTTTAAGAATCAGTTTCTGTACCTGCATGGGCATATACAGATAAAACATTGTGCCAACTTTTACATAATAATAAACAAATAAACAATTAATACAATATTTACAACATGTTAATTACAAATTATTAATTTAAAAAGGGGAATAGGGATCATAAAAAGTACACAAACAAGTCGAATCAAAATGCAAAGATTACATTTTTAAGCCTACAACTAGGGATTTAAAAAAACAAGTAAACACTATAGGCTGGAAGTTGTGTCTACATTGTTTTCTCAATTTAAAAATCCCTATTTTCACTTTTTCACTTTGACGTTTGATTTTCAACAATTTACTGCTGCATTGGTTTTTATTCCACCTAACAATTATTTACTGAGCCTGGTGGTTTTGTGATTTGGGTTTTGTGTAAACACTCGTTTAACAAGCGAAGTATATAAATCAGTAGAATAAATCACCACTCACAAGAGTAAAAAAAATCTACAATGTTGATTGTTTATTGTCAGAAAACGAAATGATATAGTCACAGAAAACCACTTAGAGACAAAGTACAATAGTGAACTGAAGAACAGCAAAGAACAACAAACTTGAAACATTTTTTTGTACTATCACTTGCACAATTTATTTTGTAACTAACACGCATTAGAGAAGGATTTGACGAAATTATTCATGACGAGAAAAATGAAGCCACATAAATTAATCTTAAAATTACCCTATTACATTCTCAATACTGCATTCATTACTGTTGTCTATGTTTCAGCAAAATGTTGGTAGCTGTTTCTTTCTTTTTTCTGTTGTAGCTTGTAAAACTATAGTTAATGATAATTAGACTGAAGATATTTTTATAAATATATGTTTTTCACTCAACAATACTGAAGCATTTTTATAGAATGCAATTTTGGATAAGTGAATACATTTCAAATAAACTTGATGTACAAGGAAGGAATGCAATGGAAAAATAAGATTAACAGTGACATCACCAAAGTTTATAAAGTTACAGTTCATTATATCATTTATATTTTCTTAGTTTGTATTGAAGTTCATAGAAAGATTTAGAAATGAAATTATAAAGAAATTTCTATCATTAAACAACAAAATATTTCATACATTATAATTATTATTTTGTAAGAGTTTACAGGTCTTCAATAATGATCCAAATAAAATGTTTTTTAAGACGGCAAGAAAAATACTGAAGTTTTTCTTTTCTTTTTTTTTGTGAAGTGGGAGCACTGGCTGATGAATTTCAAAACGGTACTTTGAGTTCCAGGATTTTGAAAGAAAATTTGAGGTAAATAATGCTGTTACATATTATACTGTATCACGTGTTTACTGTCCAGATTTCATCTAGGTTGTTTAAGCAATTGCTGTTAAAGAATATAAGATGTATTTTCTGCCTATATTCTTCAGGCCTTCCAGGGAGTAGCATAGTGATCATTGTTATGATCTGACCTCTCCAAGGGCTCTTGATGAACTCTGATTTTGAGAAGACATTCTCTATAGCAGTGACATATAATGGGAAAGCATAATTGAGCTACAGTTAAACATTTTTGGTTCTAGAAATTTATATTGGGCTAATGAAGATGGATGTAATAAAAAAAAATTCTGTCCAGTGTCTTACATTTTAGTATCTATTTAGACCTGTATGTTTGAAGTCCAATATTATTTATAAACTGCTTTAACCCTCCTCCCCAGGTATTCTTGACTGTGTTTGACACAAGGTTTTAATATCTTACATTCAAATTTTATTAAACTACTTTTGTTTGTGTTATATCATTTAGTATGGTATAAAATATTTGTAAATAACCCACATTTTAATAGTATATGTTTTAACTTCTTAATTGTATAAGGCAATATCTTACATTCAGAAATTCCCCTAGTGTGATTCAAGTGACACATATTCTCTAGATATCTCTATTTTATCCACCTCATCCAAAATAGAAATATGAATGTAAACATATATTACTCACAATAAAATTGTTATTGCTCAGACGAACTAACTTACTATTACTTTTATAACCTTCAGTTTTGTATTGTTACAAAGCTATCAAAGAGAAAATCAGACCCCTCCTGCCACACCCACCTCTCTTTCAGGACTTGTTGGTTGTTCTCTCTTGTATTTAATTACATATAACCTATAACCAATAGGAATTTAAAGTTTTCATCTGTCAAATGATATATTGCATAACATTGTGTTTTAAACACAGAAAGTCAATTTCATTTCTAATTAAACTTTGATTTTCAAGGGAATCACAATGGTCAATTTGGATGCATTTGTAACAACTCTTGTCCTATAGTTAGAAATCCAGAGAAATTATGAATGTTAGAGGTAATTGTGTACCTTTTCATGTTATTAGTCTGTGTTCTAATGTGCATTATTTAATTGAATAAAAATTATTTAATGCACCACCACTACTAGTTTAAGATGTGTAGAGTTAATAGTCATGGGTGGTGGAGAGCCAAAAAAAAAAGAAACAACTACTCATGTAAGTACTTTATTTCTTGGTGTTTTTGTTTTATTTATTACAGTAAAGGAAACTAAAAGGTAAAAATAAAGATCTCTTTAGGTTAGTTAAGGTTAGATTAGGTAAAATAAACAATAATAATATTATAATAAAATATTCCATGGAACATGCACAGGAGTAGCTCGGAGTAGCCTGAGGGTAATGTAATTTGATAACATTGTGTAAGGTGGGAGGGAGTGAGGTTACAAGATCAGTTAGAGTTAGGGTAGAGAATATTACAGATAAAATATAAAGTTTTACCAAAAACAAACATTTGAAATGTATTGATGAGGTTTTATAGAATACACAAATGAAAATTGGGATTTTTAAGGTGAAGAAAAGTAATTTTAATACTAATATAAATCACTTTGCATGTAAATTATTCAAAACAAATACTATGTTCATGGACAAATCTTTATTTTAGTTTTAAAAATACTTTACTAAAAAGATATTTTTATATGAAAGTTTTGTACTATTAATTGAAAGACTGCCAAATTTTGTTAAGATATACACACTATAAAGAAAGTTAGAAGTATTAAATCTATAAAAAGACTTTAAATGAGTAGAAAGTAACTATATATGGTCAGTCAAATCATGCAATTTGTGAAAACATTTATATTAATGTTTTAATGATTTTTAAATTGCTTTAGTTGTATGGGTGGATCTCTTATGGGTATGTTTCTCCTTGCTGGAATCTAGTAACTCCAATGATTAGCATTCTGTGTAGGTTGTTCATATTTCAGGAAACTGTTCCCATTAGTCATCATCCTTCTCTACGCTTTGTACACTTATCTGTTCAAAGAGTTATACTTTAAACAGTATAAACAACTAAAAATGATTGAGAAACTAAAATTTGCCACCTTTAACATGGCATCATCATGTACATTACACCACAGAATATAATATTTAACCCTGTGTACATGGGAGGATCAAAGTGCACATCATAACCTCTTCACAGAGTTACATTTAAAATTTAATTAAATTACTTTGTTTGCAATGTGTGTTACTTTGTCAACATGTGTCAGAGGTCATGTTATTCCATTTGTTGACTCACATTCAAATTTTTGTACAACCACTATTTTATGAACCTGTGTCAATAATATTGGTATTAAATTAGGATTATAATTCATATTTAGTATTATGCAATAGTTAATTTCATATTTTAAAGGTAAGTAGCAATAAAACATATCTAAATGTTGATTTTTGTGTGATGTATGGTATGATGAATGCAGCTTTAGTTCAAACTTGATGTTTGTGATGTCCAGATACAAAGTCTGTAATTTTCTAGGAACTCATAATATCTATATTGACAAGCTAAAATATAAAATAAGAACTTCTTATCTTTTCTCTTTGCTGAGGTGTTATTCTTGTATTGAATCAGATAGTTGCTCAACTCACTTCATCCCATTTTTTTTGGAAACACTCCCTTATTAACACTTGTGTCTATGACATGTGAATAATTAATCAAAAGTCAGAATGTCCCCAAGTGGCTTTTGCATCCCATTGATGTATTATGACATCAACTCATTCTTTCAAAACAAGATTTCAAGGAGGTAGGTTGAGTCTTTAGTATGCTTGAAATTTCATATTTTTCTAGACTGAAATACAGCATAGTTACTAAGTTTGATAACTGGTAGTGGAATTCTGTAAAATTAGTTTAGTAGTTTATGAATTTGTGATTATTTCAAATGTCTATATATAAAATCATTTAAAAAATTTTGTTTCACATTCTCCATGTGCAAAATTTTAAAAGGCTTAGTAACCTACAGCAAGCAGGATGTGAGTAAAAAGGTCATTGTAACTAGAAGATATAAGTGTTTGTTATACATATTTACTGTTCTATGTTTTAAGAGAAATATGTTTAAGAACTTGTTTGTAAATTGTAATAATGTATATACATGTAAAATGCAAAATACTTGTCCACTAAAATGCAACCAAAACAAATCACTTTGTAAAGTCAGTTTTATATTTTTGAATACAGTAACATGAGTGCAGGTGCAATGTGTCATTACAACTTCTTTATATGTAAAAACAGCTGGTATAGGTAGAGGAGCAAACAATGTCATTGTCAGGTTCACAAAGAAAGGAGGAGGTAACTGACCACCTTACAACTACTGTAATGCTAACCAGGCATGGCTGAAAAGATCAGTATAATAAAAGTAACATACACAAATTTGTAATGTTATGAGATTTAATATAAAGTTTCACTTAAAAAAAAAGAAAATAGTATTCAGGGGGTTGTAAAGATTATACAAATGATATTTGATACTTTTAGTATGGAAAATAGAGTATTTTTTATCATAACATGAAAATTACTTTGCAGTCAGATTAGTAATGAAACTGACTATTCTCACAAACAAATCTTTAGTAAAAATACTTCCTTAAAAGATCTGGATTAGTTAATGTGAGGTTTCAGGACCATGGAATATGGCCAGAAGGTCTAACTGTGTTAAGATCTTGAAACTTCCAACAGTTTAGTGAGCTTTGGTTCACTTTTTTCCTCTTCTCAGCATTAGACTAATCATGTTCCATTGCAACAATTCAACAGTGGTGGCTTTTTCATTTCAAGATTAAAAATACTCTTTTATGCATCAGAAAATTTTCAAATTTCAGATGATAAATCTTTGTAATATCCAGATAGTTATCAAACACTTCTCTGTGGATTCAATCTATTTGACCACCATAAAAATTTAGGAAATAATTGTTATACCTTTTTCATTCTAGCATAACTACATATTATAACACAAAACATAAATATCTAGATTAAATGGTTTAAATCTCATAACATTATACATTTATATTTATTTTTTATTATATTGATTTTTCAATCCTGCTTGACCCAAAATACAGAACAAATAGCAATTTTCTTGCCATGGTCAATATGATACTTTGATAGGATATGAACAAAAACGTTGTTTGTGTGAAGGTTGCAACTGAAAGCACTTGAAACAATTCAGCATAGCTTTGACGTGTGTGAAATAGAAAATTTAGTTAAGTATTAAACTGCTTTTTCTAAGATTTTAGTAGATATTTATTCATCTGTTACTATATATCCTACCTTTCTTTTTTTAATACATGTAAGTTTTTTTACTATGAAAGCTGAGCCATCCATGAAAAGCCAGTAAATGTGTTCAATGTTACCACTTTGAGTAATGTTGTTTACATAATGTTAAAAGGTTAGGTCAGTAAATTGTGAAGATTGATTAATGATTCTTGACCTGCTCCAAAATATTCTCATGGTGAAAGATGTAGGCAGGTAGTTGAGAGATATTCGATATGGGAAAGGTTAGTTATCACATCTGGCAGGTGAATTGTTTTCATGATCTTTTGCTTCTAAAATCACTGGAAAGGTAATTTAAAATTTATCAGCATTGGAAGATTAAGTTGTTTTTTTAAGCAATCAAAACATTGATAAGCCCAAAGTACAACTTGTAAAATTGTAATTCATCATTTTGTGAGAGTGGATTTTACCAGAGATGCCAACCATTACGATTTGACAGTAATTATTTCGATTTTGGCCTGGCATGGCCAAGCGCGTAAGGCGTGCGACTCGTAATCCGAGGGTTGCGGGTTCGTGCCCGCATCGCGCTAAACATGCTCGCCCTCCCAGCCGTGGGGGCGTTATAAAGTTACGGTCAATCCAACTATTCGTTGGTAAAAGAATAGCCCAAGAGTTGGCGGTGGGTGGTGATGACTAGCTGCCTTCCCTCTAGTCTTACACTGCAAAATTAGGACAACTATCATAGATATCCTTGTGTAGTTGTGCGCGAAATTCAAGCCAAACCAAAGCAAACCCAATAGATGTTTTGAAATTGGCGTTTCCGGACTCGGCTGACTAGCATGCCAAGTAGATTTTGTGCTCAATGTAAAGTTTATATTAAAGTTGGTGATAAAGCCCTTCATTGCTCTGGTGAGTGTCAAAAATGGTATCATTTAAGATGTAAGAACTTAACTGAACAGGATTTGGAATATTTTAATGAAATTGGGAAAAGTTATGAATGTGATTTTTGTATGAGAAAAAGAAAGTTAAGCCTAAATAGTAAATCTCCATTAAGAAGGACTGTGTCCATTTCGTTAGAGGGGGAGACAGTGAATCTTGCTGAGAATAGTGAGCTTGATTTAAATATGGGGGAGGCAGAAATGAAGTGGCTTAAGACAAAAGTTACTGAAATTTTGTCAAGACTTGATGACTTCCACTTAATTAAAGTAAAGGTCGAAGAATTAGTGACTTCCTTTCAATTTTATTCAGAGAAGGTAGAAACTATGAGTAAGGATATTACAACTTTGAGAGCTGAAGTTAAGGAGTGTAAACAGGAAAATAAAACATTAAAGCATGAAAATGAAGAATTGTGGAAGGAGATGGCAAGTTTTCGGAAGAAGATGTGTGACGCGGAACAATATTCTTATAACTATAATGTTTTGATTGGAGGTATTCCAGAGAAGCCTAATGAGAATTTGCAAGAAGTTGTTGAGGAGATTACAACCACTTTTGGGGTTGAGTGTGCTCCTACAGATATTGACACTGTTCATCGTATAGGAAAGAAAACAACTGAAAATAAGAGTCCGAGACAGATTGTTGTTAAGTTTTGTCGTAAGCAAATTAAATTTGATCTGCTTAAACTTAAGAAAACTAAATTTCGCTCTCTTAATACTAATGATATTAAGGTCTGTAATGAATCTTATCCAGTTTATGTTAACGAACATCTCTCCCCATATTATCGTGATATTTTCATGCAAGCAAAACGTAAACAGAAAGATCTTGGCTATAAATTTCTTTGGGTATCGAATGGTAATATTCTTATTAGGAAATCAGAAACTACTCAGCCCATTGTTTTACGCTGCTTGATTGATCTTAATAATTTATAAATACTGCAATGGCTGATGATTTTGATGATATTGTTGGTGTTACACCAACTTTGTCTTCTCTTTCTGATTTACCAAATGTTTTTTCTGTTGGTCATTTAAATTTAATACATGTTAACATTCGAAGTCTTACTCAAAATTTTGACCAATTTCTTGTTTTTTTACAATCAAGCGTTGTTAATTTTCATATAATAGCTTTTTCTGAAACTTGGTTTGTTGAGGATGGATTTGTTTCCTTTTCGATTCCAGGTTACTCCTTTTATTCTTCATCTTCTGGTCTAAATAAGGCTAGTGGAGTGGCAGTTTTTGTTAAATTTGAGATACTGACTATGATAAAAGAAGTACAGTATATTAAGTCTGATGCTTTAATTTTATTTTGTATGATTCAAAATAAGAAATTTAATCTCTTTGTTGTTTATCGATCTCCTAGATTGCCTGTATTGAAATTTATTGATGAGCTTTCATTAGAATTGAATTTATACAAATATGATATTAATATACTTGTTGGTGATTTTAATATAGATGTTTTGGCATTTGATGATGTTTGTTATAAGAATGCATATTTTAAGTTTTTGTCTGAGAACAATCTTCGTATTATTATTTCTTCTCCTAGAATGATAACCATTGTTACTAATTCTTGTATTGATCATTTTTTAATTAGTGGAAATACTGTTAAAAATTGTTATTCTTATATTGTTGAGAGTTTTTTGACTGATCATTTTCCAATTGTTTTATGTATAGACATTTTATCGGATCTAGAACATGTCTCAAATGTTCAAAAGATTAAGTTTAATGATTTGAGTTCTTGTTTGAATTTTTCAGATTGGTCCTGTGTTATGAATTGTTCTAATGTTAATATTGCTTATGATAATTTTGCTGAAGTGTTAACTGATTGTATTCAAAGTTGTACTACTACTGTTTCTGTGTCACGAAAGTTTAGAAAAATTAAGCCATGGATGACCAGTGAATTGGTTTTGTTAATGATTAAAAGAGATAAGTTAAAAAAGAAAGTACATCAATTTCCTGATGATATTTACCTAAAGATTAGATTTAAGTGTTTAAGGAATTATGTTGTTAGCTTGACCCGTAAGACTAAATGGACTTACTATCATAACCTGTTTAAGAATGCTAAAACTATTAAACAGAATTGGAATATTGTTAACTCTATTATTGATGTTAAAAAAAATAATAAGAAATTTTGTAATTTTGGTACTACTGATTTATCTGATTTGAATTATTTTTTTGTTAATGTTGCTAAATCTACTTGCTCCGATCCTAAATTTTGTTCTCAGGGCATGCCTCCTGCTCCTTCTTCTTCTTGTTACCTATATCCTGTTACTGTATCTGAAACTATGAATAATATTTTCTTCTTATCAAATTCAGCTTCTAATGGTGTAGATTGTGTTTCGGTTAAGATTTTGAAAGCTAATGCTAATCTTTTTGCACCAATTTTGACTTTTTTAATTAATTTATCCTTTACTTAAGGGAAGTTTCCTAATGCTTTAAAGTTATCATTGGTCATTCCTATCTATAAATCTGGTAATATTTTTGATTTTACGAATTATAGACCTATTTCCTTATTAATACATTTCTCTAAACTATTTGAAAAATCTATGAAGATTAGAATTTTATCATTTCTTGATAGACATTCAGTTTTGTCTCCTTCTCAATTTGGCTTTCGGCCTGGGCTTGGAACGGAGGTTGCTGTTGCTAAACTTGTGGGAAGTATTATAGAAGCTTTGGATTCTGATCTCCATCCAATTGCTGTTTTTCTTGACTTAGCCAAAGCTTTTGATTCTGTTAATCATAAAATTTTGTTAAATAAATTATCTTATTATGGTTTTAGAGGCATTGTTTTTGATTGGTTTTTTTCTTACTTTCACAATAGAAAGCAATCGGTTTGTATCCATAATAATTATAGTGATTGGCTTGCAATTAATGCTGGAGTACCACAAGGTTCTGTTCTGGGCCCTTTATTATTTCTCATTTATATAAATCATATTCTTTACCAACAGTTTTCTGGAGATATCCAAGCCTATGCCGATGATATTGCTGTTGTTTATAGTAAGCCAAATTTAATTAATGAAGCCATTATTTCTAGTGATCTTAATAAAATTAAAAATTGGCTTTTGTGTAATGGCTTATCCTTAAATATATCTAAATCTTTTCTTCTTCAGTTTAACCTTTATGGTGTCATTCCAGCTTTTCCTTCTATTTTTTATCATTCCAGTGATTGTTATACTTACCCTAATTGTAAGTGTCCCAAATTGACTCAAGTTTCCTCTTTTAAATATTTAGGAATTATTTTAGATCGAAAATTAAATTGGCAATTTCATATTAATTCTTAATTAATAAATTAAAATATAGTTCTATGCTAATTTTTGAACTTAGTCATTGTGCTCCTTATCATATTTTGTTAAGTGTATATTATGCTCTCTTTCAATCCTTCTTACAATATTGTATTTCAATTTGGGTTGGCACATATAAGACTTTTTTAATTCCTATTCACAAGTTGCAAAAAAGTGTTTTCTCTCTTATTTTTACCCATAGGCTTGATATTGATTTCAGTAAATATAACTCCCCTCTTTCATATGATAAACTTTATTTATATTTTTTAGCTTTATCTACATTGCATGTTTCTTTTAATAGGCCTTTTAAAGTCACTTCATATTTTACACGACTTCAATCTTTTTTTCCAATTAATGTACCTACACCACGTAAAACAGTTACACTTCATCAATATCTTTATTTGGCACCTCGTATTCATAATTTTATTCCTTATAGTATAAGATCTTCTATTAATCGTGTTAATCAAAAGAAATACTTAAAACAATGGATCTTAAATACTGATGATAATATTCTGGGAACTTTATTTTGATTTTGTAAATTTTGATTTTACTTTATTATGTGTTTAACCATCACAGGACGAGTTAACTCTTTGTTGATGGTTTTATATTGTTATTTGATTTTTTGTGTCTAATCTATTGCTTAATAAATTTATTATTATTATTATTAAATTAAAACGTATTTACATATTTTTGTATTTTAATATTTATGTTTTATTCACACATTGATGACAGTACCTAAATTTTTAGAATTTAGGTACAAGTAACTAAAATAGAGAAAAACAAGTTTTTAATTAAGACAGTCTCATTCATTTTGTACAAAATACTTATAATCTTGGACAAAATTTCCCATTTTGTTTTCAAGATATATTAAAAAAAGCCAAGAGGTACTGAAGTAACCAATGGGTTCAGCCCTGTAGCCATAAAGTTGATATTCTGTTTAATTATTTTTTGATAAAAATGTTTTGTTTCTCAAGAGTACTTGTGTTAATACAATTGCAAGAACAAAATATAAACTTTCAACTGGAACAATACATTCATTTGTTTTGTATTTGATATTTGTGACTCACTTTTAACTAAGGTTTTGTATTGTGTCAGAATCTTTACTTGTGTTTTGTAAACTTTCTCAGTATAAATGACAAACATTTTGTTAAGATAAACAACTGGTAAAAGAAGAATATTGTATCTGCATTAAGGGCTATAGATATATTGTAATGTAAAAAAATATATTACTATAAAAAGAATCCCAGCACTTTTAATGTCAATGAAATATTTTTTTTTTTAGTTTTTTGTTTCTAATGATACTTTTGAATTATCATAATACAATAGAAATTTCAGAAGGTCTGCTTTCAGGTTTACTGAGTAGCTTGCAGAAAGAAATTTTTGGTTACAGGGAACTGAGCAGTACCTTTGCTCGACTTTGTCAGCTTGTTGATGAGGTAATCAATGAAATGCAGGGAGAAATCAGAACACTTGACACAGAAGTAGAGAAGCTGGACGAATGTTTAACCATGTCGAGGATTCTGAGGTAAAGATATTTAAAGAAGTGCTTCAGTTTGGTATAATCAGTTTTCTTCAGCCATTTTGATAAACTTTCACATCTTAAATGAACATATTAATAATTTTTTTATTAAATTGATGTTTTCAGCAGCCTTGTCTACATTTTTTTCCAATTTGAACTCATATGAAAACATAGTTTCAATTCTCTTAAACATCATCTTGTATAGCGTTCCAAAGAAACACAAACACAATTACAGTACAACTTGGCATGACAAACAAATGAAAAGCACAGCACTCTCGTCAAAGTACTGTGTCCAACTTACCCTAATTGCAGTCACTCTTCAACTAAGGAAAAGTCAGCTATTTCATGTGAAATAACTTTATAGATGCTGATGTTGCATTATAAAATTAGTTTCAAAAATTAACTGTTTTCATTTTGATTTAATCTTTGTTTGTACACTTGTCAGTTTTTCATTTAAAAAGTCTAAAGAAGTGTTAATTAGATAAACGATACAGTTTCTGCCCTTGTGAGAAAACTAAGCGATATATTTTCCAGTATTTTACGTGTGCTCGTTGCACTGGCAAGGACCATGTTGCCTACAAGTGTGAAACAGACCCTCATTGCATCAATTGCAATGGCTCTCACCCTTCCTACTTTCGTTCTTGCCATAAATGGTTGGAAGAAAAAGAGGTGTTGCGTTTGAAAACAATTCATAACATTACCTATCCTGAGGCTTGAAAATTGCTGTCCACCACGTCATCTCGGACATATGCTGCTGCACTTCGTACCACAACTACTGTGGGAGTGCAGACAGATCTCTCTGTGCCTCCTAAAGAGTTGTTCTCCAAACAAATGAAAGTCGTTTGACCTCCATGGTTAAAAAAGTTGATGAATGAACTTCAACACCCATCTCTGTTCCTTATATACATTCCACCAATCCCCAAGATCCAGGTTCAGGCATTTCCTCAGATACGTCTTCTTCTTCCACCCCAAGATGCAAAACAATCATTCATTCACATCCTCAGTCTCGGGAATCCCCTTCCAACAGCAAATACCTGCACAATCGACCCAGGGAAGGATCATGGAGGATGACTAAGGACAGACAGGAAAAAAGACGTGATCATAAACAGAAGGATTTTCCACCCAATTTTCCTACACGTAAATAAATATGGCCACCCTGATACAATGGAGCTGTCGTGGTTTACGTTCTAATTTGGATGACATCAAAACACTGATTGCTTTCTACCATCCTGTTTGTCTTTCCTTACAGGAAACATTTATGAAACCTTTTGGCAGTTTTCTGTATAAAAATCAACATGTGCTTACCCTGTCTTTGCCACTTGACACACCATTGGAGGCTGCATCCATTCATGTTTCCTTGGGTCATACCATCACTGTTTGTTCTCTCTACCTGTCACCTGGGGAGACATATGATCAATCCAGACCTTGATACTCTTATTGAACAGTTCCTGTATCCCTTTTTCATCCTGGGGGACTTTAATGGACATCATCCCCTCTGGGGAAGTGCTGATATTGATAGGTGGGGTTGCTCTATAGAGCAAATGCTCTATTCTGGCTCTTCTACTTATTTCCATGCACCTTGTTAGTCCTTTATTGCTATTGATCTCTCAATTTGCTCCCCTTCATTGTTTTCCCATTTTTCATGGAGGGTTGACATGATCCATGAGGCAGTGATCATTTTCCTATAACCTTGAGAGAAACTGGCTGTGGTCAATTCCACCAGACCTGCATGCCCCAGTGGAAGCTGGATCAGGCAAACTGGCCCTCTTTCACTGCTGTCACAGAACTTGATCCTGCCATCGTCTGTAAGTCATTAATAGACGACTGTGTGGCAGCAGTAGCTGACTATTATACAACATCTGCTCAATGCATTCCTAAAACCTTGACACGTTTTCCACTATATCCTCGTCCATGGTGGAATCTTGCCGTCCACATCGCACGCAAGGCTTAAAAAAACGGGCCTGGGATACTTTCCGTAGATATCCCACACTGTTGAACCGCATCGCTTTGCAGCGACCCCTTTCACATCTCATGTCTGTCGTCAAACATGAGTATTATTGAGCGGCAGCTACAGACTGCCCTCAATTGTTTACTGAAGTGGACAACAGCAAACGGCTTTAACTTCTCTCTCTCTAAAACTGTTTATGTGCACTTTTGCTGCCAATGGGGTATTCACCCTGATCCTGAACTCCAAATCGGTGAAGTTGTACTGCCTATGGTCCCTGAGATTGAGTTCTTGGTATTTATCTTTTTACAATAAGCTAACCTTTATACCACACATCAAGCAGCTACGGTTCAAATGTACAAGAGCTCTGAACATCCTCCGTGTCCTCTCTTCCACCACTTGGGGAGCGGATTGATGTTCTATGCTAAAGACATATCTTTAACTCATCTGAGAAAAGTAGACAAGCCTGATTGGAAATACTGTCTGCTATTAGCTGAACATCCTTTCATTTCTATTTATACAGATGGTTCAAAATCAAGTAAATGTGTGGACTCTGCCATGGTTTGTTGTGGCTCGATGGTTGCATGCAGAATCCCCTCTACAGCTTCTGTGTTCACTGCTAAACTGTATGCCATTTCTCTTGCCCTGGTTCACACTGAAGCTAAGCAGTGTGAAAAACTGCACGATTTATACTGACTCGCTAAGTTCTCTACTGATCCTGGAATCACTTCACATTGGTTCACATCTTGTTCTCGCCGATATTCAAAACTGACTGGCCCATTTCTTTTTAACATCTACTTCTATACAGCTTTTCTGGATACCGGGCCACGTTGGTATTCGCAGGAATGAGCTCACCGACACTGCAGCTGAGTTTGTGTGCTCTGGCACTATGGTCCTGTCTTCACATTCCTGGCAGTCGAACAACACGAAAACAAACTTTTCCAAATAAAACCCTATATTGGACTTTGGACATCTTGCTTCTGTAAGGATCGGAAAGAGGAAGTTGTTCTAACTAGACTATGCAATGGTCACAGTGTTTAACTCATCATTTTCTTTTATCTGGAACTGATGCACCAGTGTGTAGTTTGTGTAAAACTCAGATCACGATAAGCCACATTTTACTTTCTTGTCATCATTACGACTCTCAATGATGGCACCATTTAAAACATGTTCTGTCCCGAGGTTTGTCCATAACGTTAGGCAGTGTTATTGGTGATGGTGACACTGTCCAACGTGATAATGCTTTTCGTTTTTTAAAGACCATTAATCTTTTTAATGCCATTTAAGTTTTTAATTTATACGTTACAACTTTTTAATATGGCGCCCTTTTAAAAATCACAGTTCATCTAGTTCGATTTGAAATTAGAAACCGACCATAACATTAAATAACGCGAAACCAGGATTGGAAATGCCAACTTCAGGTGACTAACGCTGCTGTTTTAACTACCCATTAGTCATCCTGGCGAGTTATTATTGTAATTTTGCTATACGTCTTTTGAAACCTTTTTATTACTTTCCTTTTTGAAAATGGTCATAACGTCAAGTAACTAGGAACCAGGACTGGAAAGGCCAACTTCAGGTGACTGATTGTGGTTTTTGTACTTACTTGTTAGTCTTCCTGGCGAGTTATGATAATTAGTTACACTACAGAAAGTCCTTTACAACTTGAATTGCTGTAGTTTTTCTCTTAACATTGTAGACTGTAAAGTACTGGTGATATTTATCATATAACAGTGGAGCAGTACCATTGTGATTATTGTACTTGTAAATTATTATTTATACAGTTATTATGTATGTTAACCTTTATGTGTATCAGCTTATTAATTTGTTAATTACAACTTTAATACTACCAAACAGATGTATTTCAGTTGGATGATTTTCAAAGTTGGGCATATAAAAGACTTGTGATTTAACATTAATAGCTAACATGCTAGGCAGTATTCAAGGAAGACTTGTATCATTTAAACATGAAAATATTATTGTCGACACAGTAATAAATCATGAATTTTCAAGTAAAAATATTGTTTTACTGGAAATTTCTTAATTTTTCACAATTGAACTGGTTCGTTGTGAAACACTTCCAAGTTATTTAAAGAAGAGTTCATACATTACATTACCTGCTAAAGTTAGTATTCCATGTAATTATCTTACTTACCCTTATGCGGTAGTTTCTTGTGATTGTTACTCTTTTCATTTTCCTTTTGCTTTACTTTGGAAAGCAATCACTTTTCCACAACTGTCTGTAAGCAGTGAAGAGTGTTATAGAGGTGGGACATAGTAGGCTTAAGTACCCACATTTCACTCTCCTAATTTCTATTTCTTTTATTATTTTGTTATTTAATTTTGATTATTATTATTTATGAATTTCTTCAAATGACTAGCAAATGGAGGTTAAAACTGACAGAGGGTGTATACCCACTGTAATGTGGGTCCTATTTCCACAGTTACCTCCTAAACCTTAGGTACGTTTTATATCCCACATTATAGCCTGTACTTTGGGGATCCTTTCGATTTGTGCAACTTTTTTATTTTTGTTTATTGGAATGTGATTATATAAATGAACTTATTTTTGGTTGTTGGTGTAATGTTCTTTTTGTTCTTTCTGTAGAAATAAGGCTGGTTACTTGATGAGTGAGCTTGAGACTTTTAGCCAACAGTACCTTCAGTATGACCAGTGAAAATTGTTCAAGTTATTAACTAATGGCAACTCTATATTTGGCATAACTGTGTTTATTACGTAAGTTTTAGATCCACCAGTCATTGATTCAGGAGTGTTGATGTAATCATATAGTTTCAGAAAAACTGTTTTTGTAGAAAAAGCTTTATACTCTAGCACAGAAATTATTTGTATGAGTCGTTGATGATGAATGTGCTCAAAATATTTGTTGATGTGAATACTGCAGTAAAATGCAAGTATTTATACAAATTAAAATACAAGTATTTATACAAATTAAAATACATAAATATTTTTTATGCTCCGTCATCTGCTTATTCTTAAAATTTTGCAAAGTAATTGATAAACAGTAAGAAATAATAAATGAATTTGTAACCTGATCTTGATTACTTGTTGGTATTTACATTTTGATATATGTTATAAGTAAAAGACAGTTGACTGATTGTTCATCTTGTATTAAGTAGGTGTTTGTATTTAGGCTATTCTTTTGGAGATGCAGTTGAAGTTACTCTTATGGAATATCCGAAAGTAGTTTAATAATTGATTTAAATTTTGTTAAGATGAGTAGAAACTGTTATTGTTGTTTAACTATGTGGTCTGTAATTATTATCTGCTCAGAGCATCTTAGAATGAAAGGTTTAAGTAAAGCAGTATAGAAGTATATTTACATGAGATGAAAATTGCGATTGAATAACTGTTTTAAAATAACGTAATTCAATGCTAATAATGTGAAAATGTTTAAATATAGTATTTTAAAAAGTGTATAGTATCTGTGTGTAAGCCAAAACTGTTATTATACAGAGCTTTAAAAAACTATTCCAAATGGAAATGT
The DNA here is from genome assembly GCF_004210375.1 of Tachypleus tridentatus. NCBI lineage: Eukaryota > Metazoa > Arthropoda > Merostomata > Xiphosura > Limulidae > Tachypleus > Tachypleus tridentatus. The sequence continues at coordinate 73,620,459 of NC_134825.1, forward strand.
GTAATTCTAGAAACATTATATTTTTTGAGTTTCTGTGACTTACGTTTTATTGTTTGGCAAATACCTATGTATACATACATACATATACACCTGATGGTCTTCTGCACTTTTCAGATATTTAGGCTTGTTTATTTTCTCTTGTGCATTGAGAAGGTGACAGTAGCTTGTTCTGATGGAAGTTGAGGTTTATTTGTAAGTCTGTGCAAGACCATTGCTTCAGATTTTTTTCAAATAATGTCTCATATTTAGTTCACTATTGAAGTAACTGAAATTCAAAACTAATTTTGAATCAATAACTGAAACATGTTTATCTTTTATATGCTGTTGTTACAACAGAAGATCATAAGCTTCATGATAACAGGATTTTGCAGGAAAAGTATCTTCAAAGAAACTGCTCATATTTAAACCATTGATTATTGTGTGCCCCACATTACCAGTGGATTTTACTAAAGATAAATCAGTTCTTCCAGCATTGTTTCTGTGTTTTTCACTGAAACAGATAGTGATGTTTAATGAAATTTCTTGTGTAAATTGTTGATTAACTGATTGAAAATTATTTTATTTAAATAATGGTTGAATACATTAGTGATTCAATAATATAAGAAAGAATTACTAGTGCTTCTCAAAAAGATAACCTTTGTAACACTGGACATATTTAAGGATTTTTTACAATATCTCAGGAGGGTACTATGTACCATATTTATGTGGAAGTGCCTTCACCTCTGTCTTAGGTTTAACACATCAGTGTTACAGCTTTTAACTTATAAAATGTAGATGAATAAATTGAAAATCAGCATCTTAAATATTTGATGTCTCACAGAAAAAGATACGTAGTTTTATGGTTGAATATTTGAATTAATTTGTCACATACTAGTTGCCTGTTAAGAAAATTATAATTTCAGCAAATTTCTGGTTTGAAAAATACTCTGCATGTCTGTTTTTTTAACTGCTCATTTTTTTTATAAGTATTAAAATGTTTATTGAAATATTTATGGTTCACATTCAACAGTTTCTTTCCATAAGCATGTAGAAATATTTGGTGCATTGCAAGAGAGACGTTATTTAATTGGAAAGAGCATACAAACCATTTTTGGTAAATATCTAGATGTATTTTTAACTTGTAACAGGATAAAGCTATTTGTTGTAATTTACTTCTTAAGAAATGGATAAGATACAACAATGCCATTGTTGCTGCTTTCCTTATGAGTAATGTTTGTGAGATTTATTAAATAAAAGATTTGAAGAATATAAAATAAACTTTGACTAGTTCAACAAATATATAGGTTTCAAGTCTTTTTTTCGTACGCTAAATTCAAATGTACGAGTTTATCACACATACTGCACATTTCACGTCTGCATTATTGTACAAATTAATTGAAGAAAATGAGCGAATATAGAAAGCAGTTAATTTTTATGTGTATTTTCACAGAGTAGTGAACATTTTAAATGGAACTTTACCCACAATTATTAGATAAACGTTCAGAAAAGATCTGATTTGTATTCCTTATATAAAGAATAAATTACTCCCTTGATGTTATTTATATTTAATAATTTACTTTTTTCAAAGCAGTTGTGAATAGAAAAAATCACGTTTGTAATGATACATGCTATTCAAACACAAAAAGTTAACTTTAATTTACTTTCAAAGACTAAAACACTAAAAGATGTACCTTAGAACGACTGAATGTTTTACATAAGTTGTGTAATATTCCAAATTATGTTTATAATAATAAAGGCACTTGCAAAGTGCACGCCCTCCCTTTTTTTGCAGTAACCAGCCTAGAATGTACACCAAAGAGTTCCTCAACCTGAAACATTTACTACCAATTGTAAGAAAAGTGGTTAACTTTAAATATAACACTTATGTTTGACTTGCATTTCGCCCAGCATGGCCAGGTGGGTTAAGGCACTCGAGTCGTAATCTGAAGGTCGCGGGTTCGAATTTTAGTAACACCAAACATGCTGGTCCTTTCAGCCGTGGGGGCATTATAATGTAACGGTCAATCCCACTATTCGTTGGTAAAAGAGTAACCCAAGAGTTTGCACTGGCTGGTGATGAATGACTAGCTGTCTTCCCTATAGTCTTACACTGTTAAATTAAGGACTGCTAGCGCAGATAGCTCTCGTGTAGCTTTGCGCGATATTCAAAACAAACAAAAAAAATTGACTTGCATTTAACAAAAGATTATTATTTGATTTGGACGGGACAATCAATCGTTTGATCAAAATAGCAAATTAATTTTCAATTATACTGTTAAGATGCACACAGGACTGAAAGTAATTTCTGTTGACTGCTGAACTGATATACACGTACTTAATTAAAACTGGCTATTCTATAACATTTGTGTACTAATATAATCAAAGTTTATAATAAAGGCGTACTTGAGACAGCCTTAAATTCTGCAACAGGTAATATGTAATACAATACTTAAATAAGCAAATTCGTAATGTTATGCATTAAGAGTTCACACATTTTTCCTGATTAGGCTGATATTTATTGCAGTTTTTCACACATTTTTCCCGATTTCACTGATGGTCATCCCGAATAATTTGAAGCACTTTTCCGTATGCGAAATGGTTAACTGTGCTATTAACAGTAATTACTTATTACATTTTAATAAAAAAAATACACAATCTTTTTTCCGTTGAGTATACATAAACACCGGTGCAACAGAATCATGTGAACTTATTAATTTTTTAAATGTTAGTATGACTGTTTTATCGTCCCTGTAACTTTTACGTTTTCAAATTATAAAACTAGTTTATCTTTCAAATAATAATCAATTCCATTACATTCAGGTTAACAATCGTTCAGACAGAAACAGTTTTATCCAGTGCCTGTTGTAGATCGTTTAGTAAATCCTCCGTATCTTCCAGTCCGACAGATAGGCGTATCAAATTATCTGTAATTCCATTTTTCAGCCGGTATTCCTCTTCTATCGCGTTGTGACTAATATCAGCTCTATTAGAACAGATACAATTACTTTTATCGCGGTGCACAGGTCAAGAAATTGGTTGCAACATAATTCTTTAAAAACTAAAACGACTACAATGAAACAAACCCTTCAAAACTCGAAAATGTGATTGCGACAAATAATATGATTGTAAAACAAAACAGTTCCAACAAATCGTGTAAAGTCTCATAAATAATGTTCACTAGTGGAGAAAATCGTAAAAATAATTGACGAAAATCTCATATCAATTCGAGCATAAGTTGATCTAGTAAACGTAATTCTCGTCAATTTAAACTAACCATTAATCGTTACTAACTATTTCGTTTGACTTAGTATTAACCTGTATGCTGACATAAGATGTGATGCTTATAAAAGTGTGCAAGTGCTGAGATCAGGATGATAAATAATTATAGTAAACAGGTTACAGTCTGTTGGACCTCATTGATAATTATAGCGATACCAAATCTGAAAGGCTACAATTGGCCTAATTTTGATCTGCATGTGTTTTTTTACGTTATATATTATGATATAGCCGAGATTTTCGTTACTAATCAACCACATCCTCAGATAATGATATTTAAATATAGTTTAAATATCTAATGCGATACAAATCTAGTGTCGGAATTTAAACAAGTTCGATCCTAACGTGAGAATAAGAAACTAAAAAAAACTCATAAATCAAGAACTAATAAGGATAGTACAAAGTGTGTGTTGTGCTTGCGGAGTTTATGTAAATATTTTGAAGACTATTTATTGTATGTAAATACTTTTGGCCGTCCGTGGCTGAGCGGTAAAAATGAGATGCTTATAATAATTAAAAATCGGGTTTCTTCACCCGCGGTGGGCCAAATACAGATAGCTCAGCGCGTAGCTGTGTTGTTAAGAATAACGTGTATATGTTATTCGCAAAATAGCAAAACAAAAAACTAAAAAAATTCCGAATTATAGTTTGGAATATAATCGCTATATTTTGCCAAATTCAACGTTTGGTACTACTTTGTGTAACATAGTCTGATATAACTATTTACCTGCTGTTCTATAGGATAGCTGTATTGTGTCTTAAACTTTACCTTGTATACGTGGCGGTATGTTTACGACTGTCGTATACTTTTGATCCAGTGTTATTATTGGTCAGTTACAGAGAGCAGGTGAATTGTAAACGTAGTTTTAACGTTTGTAGACAGACTCCTTCCCGTCCTGGGAGAGTTAAAAGTCGGAAATTGAAGTCTTGTCTTTGTCTGATTCATTCTGATGACTGTGTATTTATCCACTGGCCATCATCTGGAGTCATCTGTTCATTTCACTTTTGTTTTATCTAAATACAATTTATGTATTTATTTCGTTTTTAACTTCACAACGATAACCCAATAGTCCTTTACCACCTGTGTGATCGATATGGCCAGGCGGTTAAGGCGCTCGACTCGTAATCCAAGAAGCAGGGGTTCGAATCACTGTCACACCAAACATGCTCGTTCTTTTAGCCGCGCGGTCGTTATAATGCACGGTTAATCCCACTATTTGTTTGTAAAAGAGTAGTCAATGAGTTGGCGGAGGGTGTAATGACAGGCTGAGTTACCTCTAGAGTCATGCTGATAAATTAGGGAAGGCTAGCGCAGATAGCCCTCGTGTATTCTGGAGCGAAATTCATAAAACAAACAAATATTTTCTCCGTGTCCCTGACAGTTAAAACCTCAAACCGGACTTTGCCTCTTTAATTCTACTGATAACAACTCACTGATACAGAGTCTGTCTTTCTGTGTAAAGGATTCCGAATCTCCAATTGTTTCAATAATCAGGTATATCTGTTATAATATTGCTTCCATTTTACACCAAGCTTCGTCTGTTTAACTCCATCAATAGCAAATCACCTTTGTAGATCCTGTCCTGCATGCAGGATCCCAAATTTTTAGTAACTGCGAGAATCAGGTATCTGTGTCCTTGGTTAATTATAGTCTTACTGGTATAATCCTTTAGGTTTATTGTTTGGCGCTTTCGAAGTATGGGTTTTATTTAACTTGTAAATTTTATTATTGATGTTACAACCTAAACATCTATCTTCAATTAAAAAAATAAAAGAGTTTTACTTACGGTATTTCTACGAGACTTGCTACGCAGCCCAAGCTTACAGCTGAAGTAAATATTCTGAGATTGTTAACGAAGGTCTTGGCTTCTTCCTTTCCTCCTCTGATGTAAAAACTGATCATTCCACTAAATCCTCTACACTGTTTCTTGGCTACTTCGTGTTGAGGATGACTTTCTAGCCCTAAAGAAAGTAAGGTTTAAGCTACCATCTTAACTCACTCATTATTTAACAGATAATAAGTAAACATTATACGGTCCTGAAGTTTAAAAGAAGAATGTTATGTTTTACACAGACGCACTAATAAAAATATTAATGCAATCTTACAATAACATTTTCACTAATACCTCACGTCAAAAAGCCTTTCCAACTGTAATACTGTTAACACTAGCAGGTGCGAAATACATTGATTTGAATTAAAACCGTTTCTTAAATCAGTGATACACAGTCATCTCTGCTCTGATTTTGAACTATATATATATTTACTATTGAAAAATCAAATGGTAAAGCACTAAAGTTTCAAGTTTTTGACAGAAAGAAAGGTGTGAGACAAATATATTCAATAATAATAACAAAACATTCAATTAGGTTTGGGAATTTAAGTTGTATACGTCGGTCTCCCAATTGGAAGATCTAAGATGCTATATTTCGCTGAATATTTTCCGCCCTTTTAGCTGTGGGAACAATATAGTGTGACAGCTATCTCGGTATTCGACTGAGAGTAACCGCATAATCAGAGGGTCCTGCTGACCAGCTGCCCTATTTTTGATCAGCAATTATAAATTACGAATGGTTATGTCTGAAACTTTGGTTAAGGGGTATTTGACCTGGATGTTTAACTCATGTGTTACATATAGCACTCTTCAGCTTGCAAATAGAAGTACCACACACTAGTGTGTATTTTCTATATATACAACGACAGTCAAATCTAACATGTAGCCTAAATATTCGACTATGTACTCTTTTATTTATTGTTTTGGCAATGCAATAAAATAATAAGTGTCAAATTTAAAGAAAGAGTATTGAGTTCGATATTTAGACCAATTATTTAGGTGTTGTTTGACAACTCCTCACAAACTGACCAAAGAAATAATTATACTATTAATTTGATAAGTAACGGACACTTACCACGCAGATTTTGCAAAGTAATGTTTATATGCATAAATAACAATGAAGTGCATGATTTTTGAGTAAAAACCAATATATCAGTAGCCTAATAGTACTGAAATAAAAGTTTGGTAGTCTTTAACAGGCAAGGCTTTGAAAGAGATGTTGATGGAAAGCAGGAAGATGTGGATAATAATATAAGTAAATCATTTAAATGGTAGTAATACGTTTATTGGTAAAGTTATCTTCAGGAGCTTAATACCTTCCTTAGAACAGAAATTAATAATATTTCAAATTATCATAAACAGCTTAGTACCTTCCTTAAAACACAAATGAATAACATCCTACATTATCTTAAACTGCTTAATACCTTCCTTACAATAGAAATTAATAATATCTCAAATTATCTTAAACAGCTTAATACCTTCCTTAGTACAGAAATTAATATTATTTCAAATTATCTTAAACATCTTAATACCTTTCATAGAATACATATAGCAATGAAGAATATCCAAACAGTATGAAACAACATATTTCACATAGTTTTAAATGCAAAATAAGAAGTTAGGAACTGAAAAATTTAGCACATGCTTAATGCTCAAAATGTAACACGACTTTTGTTATGATATGCGGTTACAAGAATCGAGACATAAAAAAGACGCGAAAAATTTAGCTTGCATTATTTCCAATAGACCTGAATTATCTGGTGATTCACCGTGACACGTTCTTTGTTTGTTTTCTCAGATAAGATTCCACAAGAAACAATAACATTATTCTTAGTTTTAGTTTACGAGATAGGGTAAATATAGAAAAAAAAATGATTATCAGCTAATAAAAATCAAAATGAGAAACATTCCAGTAAGCGCAGCCACACATTTTAACCGCAATAAAATATATATATCATTCATAACTTAATATGGGTTCAATTTTTTCTTACATCTTGTGCTAATCATTTTTCGGTTTTGTAGGGAAAAATATTGAATTATACAATTGACCTTTTTTTTTCTGCTGATTTTTGGCAGGTGAGAGGTATATAAAGTTTTGTGTTATATATCTAAAACAATTTTCAATGAATCGTAATTATCCTCTTGAAAAACCAAACGGAACTAGATAGAACATAATTGTGTAATTGCCGGCTATAAAACACAAATACCTCAAGCTTCCATTATTAATGTCTCAAGAACTGAAACCAAAATGGAGAATAATACACATATAGATCAGGATTAACTGGTAATAAATGAATAACTGGTTTGTTAACACGGGAGAAATAACTATAATGAAACAGGATGAAAGGTAATGTAATGAAAGTTAGCTGAGAACAATAAAGCTTCTCAACAGTCTCTTGTTTTGACCCTGGGCCAGCATGGTCAGGTGGGTTAAGGCGTTCGACTCGTAATCTGAGGATTGCGTGTTCGAATCCCCGTCAAACCAAACATGCTCGCCCTTTCAGCCGCAGGGGCGTTATAATGTAATGGTCAATCCCACTATTTGTTGGTAGAAGAGTAGCCCAAGAGTTGGCGGTGGGTGATGATGACTAGCTGCCTTCCCTCTACTCTTACACTGCTAATTCAGGGATGGCTAGCGCAGATAGCCCTTGAGTAGCTTTGTACTTAATTATAAACAATATATTGATCTAAGAGAGAGAGACAAAATCCTTGAACAAAATAAACAGTTGCGATATCAGTCCAAATTTTGGGGGTAAATTATTAAATTAAAGTTTTTTTTTTACCTTATTATTTACACAGTATATTGCTCTAGTTTTTACCATATGACTCACACAGTCTGGTACTCTTCCTTTTATCTTGTTATTCACACAGTATATTACTCTAGTTTTATCTTATTATTCAGAATATGGTATTTTACCTGATAATTCACGCAGTTATCGATCATTTTAAAAGACAAGCGCCACACTGACACATCCGTAGTCCCAACCATATAAACGATAGTTGATGACAACACGGTACGTCTTCTTTCTCCAAATAACAGACAACTTTATAAACAAATGTAACTTCAAAGTTGATATAATGATTTTGTATTTCACTTCTGGCACACTTGAAATGTATTTTTGTGATTGTAACTAAACAACCTATATATAATTGTAAAAAAGATCACGTTTGTTGAGATGTACTATAAGTTAAAACTTAGGTAACTTGTTATGTAACTTATCTTAGTTGAGAATAACAAAATATCGATATACAAAGCACGAAAAGCAAAAATCACATTACTGATGAAAGAAAACTTTCCGTTACTGGTAAATTGACTAATCACACAGGCCTGCGAATTTAAATTTCATAAAAGTTGTTTTGGTTTTAATAACGGACTTTCCATAATTCAGCTACGCAGATTTTTGGTTTTAATAACGAACTTTCCATAATTCAGCTACACAGATTTTTGGTTTTAATAACGGACTTTCCATAATTCAGCTACGCAGATTTTTGGTTTTAATAACGAACTTTCCATAATTCAGCTACACAGATTTTGGTTTTAATAACGGACTTTCCATACTTCAGCTACACAGATTTTTGATTTTATTTTCCATACTTCAGCTACACAGATTTTTGGTTTTAATAACGAACTTTCCATAATTCAGCTACACAGATTTTTGATTTTAATAACGGACTTTCCATACTTCAGCTACACAGATTTTTGGTTTTAATAACGAACTTTCCATAATTCAGCTACACAGATTTTTGATTTTAATAACGGACTTTCCATACTTCAGCTACACAGATTTTCGAAATAATACTCTTATTTTTTCTATCACGTAAGGATTTTTTACAAATCGGAAGAAAAAAAGGTACTTTCATCAAATAACACTATGTAACACACATTTTGTTCCTGGATAGTATGTGTTATTTCTTAATTGCTTATGTTGTAAAAGTACAGAAAATGGCCATTATTTCCTTCAAAGTTTGCTTTTGTGACCTGGATAATGAAATTTAGAAATTAACCTATTTTGTCTGTAAAAACAGGCAAAATTGCACATTTTCATTACACAAGGTCTGAATAAAACAACATATGAATCAAGATTTAAATGTATTTATACTAAAGTTATATAACAATTAACAAAAATGTTTAGAAGTGAATAGTTTTTCGAGATTTGCCACTGTAATGTAAATCACTTTCACGTGTCAGCCCCCAAGTATAGTCTCCCATCATGTTTTCGTTAGATGAGCGTCAAGGAGATGGATCTTCAGGGACATCCTGCAGCCCATTTTTCCATAGTTCTTTACCATAACCTCAACCAGTTCCACATAATTTTTGGCCTTGTGATTACCCAAGAAACCCCGAATCACTGCGACAAAGCTACCCCAAGCTTTTTTTTTCCCTTCCCACTGGACTTCTTGGGGAATTCTGTGCACTCCAGGATCTTCTTTATTTGTGGTCCAACAAAGACACCAACTTTGAATTTTGCCTCTGACAGCTTAGGGAAGAAGTCTCGAAGGTACTTGAAGGCTGCAGACTCTTTATCAAGAGTTGTGACAAGTTGTTTCATAACACTCAATTTTATGTGCAATGGTGGGAACAACACCTTCTGGAGGTCCACTAGTGTTCACACTTGATACTGTTCCTCCCCACAGAGAACTCGGTCCGTTGTAGTCAGTGCTTCTTGTTGTAGTGCGCTGCGGTGTCCCTGCTGTCCCAAAGGCAAAGATAAGAGAGAATCTTGGTAAAGCCTCCTTGGATAGCTCTATGTGTTCACTTAGGCAGCTGGAACTAAACTGAAATGGTGATTGGTGAGCCCCTGTATATGCACTCTTAAAAAACAAATGCAAAAGGGGTATTTTTTATTTTAGAGAAATATATGTAATAACGTTACAAGCTCAGAGTATGTGATGTCACACGTGTTAAGGCACTGATTGTCAGACCAAAATGACAATAAAAGTTGTGCACTTTGAAAACGGAGGAAAACAACGGATTTTTCACCAAAACGCATTCGTGTCCAATAAATTTGTTTGAGAGATCTGTGTGTTCTGCAAGTGCAACATGTGCAAAATTCCTATAAAAGTGACGGGTTCTCGGTTTCCATAGCTCAGTGTTAAGCCACCGACACGCAATACAGTTACGCCAAGACTGACTAAAGCACAACGCAACAACGCCATTGGTCGTTGGAAGCAGGCGAATCTCGATCAGATGTTGCCAGAGCTGTGAATGTCCACCCAAGCACTATCACAAGGCTATGGAATCGTCATCAACAACATGGATCAAATCGTGACCGTCCACGATCTGGCAGACCTCGTGTGACCACGCCGCACAAGATCGCTACATCCGGTTACGTCACCTTCGGGATAGGACCACCACTGCGACGTCTACTGCCTCAACCATACCAGGGCTGCGTAGGATTTCCGATCCGACCGAACGCAACCGTCGACGAAATTCTTAGGCCCCATGTGCAAACCATCATGGCGAACGTCAACGATGTTTTTCAACATGACAACGCCCGTCCTCACACAGCCCGCCTCACCACTGTCTTCTTGAGACGCCACAACATTAACATTCTTTCCTGGCCCTCCAGATCACCAGATTTTAACCCCATCAAACATCTTTGGGACGAGTTGGACCGACGTCTGCGACAGCGACAACCTCAACTGCAGATTCTACCTCAGCTTGCAGCAGCTTTGCAGGCTGAGTGGACAGCTATTCCACAGGATGTGATTCGTCATCTTATCGCTTCCATGGGCAGGAGATGCCAAGCAGTTACTGATGCTCACGGGGGGCATACTCGTTATTGACGTTGAGTGATGTTAAACTTCAACTAGTGAGAGTGGACTTCGCCTTTGCAGACTTTGGATGTTTAGCAGTGAATGTGCAAAGTTTCACACATGTCATACAGAACTACCCGGAATAAACTTGTTAACAATTTATATACAAAAACGGCTCGTTTGGGCTGAGAAAACACTTTTACATAGAAGAGCGAACAAATGTCAGGAATATATGGTATACAGCAGTATATGGTTTCGTGGTTTTGATTCGTGAGCTGTATTTACTTTAGTTGGTTGATTTTGCTTTCTGTCTAGGTGTGTGCGTATAATGTTTTCTACGGTTTGTGGAGGAAACTTATTGATGTTGGTGAAGTATTGTTTTATTTTGTCTAATTCATCGTTAATTTTATCTGGTGAGCATAGTTTTATGGCTGTGTTTATTTGGTTTCTTAGTATGTTGAGTTTTGTTTTGTTTCATGTGCTGAGTCCCAAGGAATGTATAGTCCAGTATGGGTGATTTTTCGGTGGATTTCTGTTTGAAATTGTGTATCAGTTCTTGTAATTTTGAGGTTAAGAAATGATATTTGATTGTTTTCTTCCTGTTCACATGTGAAGTTGATGTTGGGATGTATAGAGTTAATGTGATTGAAAAAATTAAGTATGTGTTCTGTAGATTTGAATCCCAACCGTGTCATCTACATATCTGTACCAGTATAGTGGTGGATGTAATGCTGTGTTAATTGCTTGTGTTTCAACTTGTGTCATAAAATATTGGCTAGAACTGGTGATACTGGGTTGCCCATGCTTAGGCCATTTGTTTGTATATAGTTTTGGTTGTTGAACATGAAGTTTGTCTTTATCGTGGTGAATTCTATGAGGGTTGCTAACTGGTTACTGGGAATTTTTATAGTTGGGTTAGGGTCTCGGATATAGAGTTCTAAGGCTATCTTGCAGGCTTACTTATACAACAACTTAAACCCAAAATAAACCAATATAAAGGAACGCCTTTATACCTATATTAATAAAATAAAATAAATAAAATTATATATTCAAACATCTAATACCGCCCTCTACATTTCGACACACAGTTACACAACCCCTTTCAAACATGTGGTCAGCTTCCGGTCAGTTACCTCTTTCTTTGTGAACCTGACGATGACCGAAGAAGGTCAAAACGTTGTTCGCTCTTCTATGTAAAAGTGTTTTCTCACCCCAAAGGGGCCGTTTTTGCATATAAATTTCCTCAACAAGTGGGTTTCTCGTCATCACTGATTGTTAACAATTTGTTTCAAATTTTACCTTTTGCGTTTCTTTTTTTTAAGAGTATATATTACTATGGAAAGTTCGAGAAAATTCTCTATCAGCTACTCAGCACTGAATCTACCTGGAATGTTCTGGAAAATGTGCAAATTTGAAAATTTCATTACCCAGGCCACAAAAGCAAAGTTTGAAGAGAAAAATAGGTCTTTTCCATTTAGGCAGAAGCAATTGGGAAATAACTCTTTCTGTCCAGGAACAAGAAAAAGTAAAAAATTTGTTGCATAATGTTGTTATTTCATTTACCACAATTAACATTTTTTATTGTTAAGTTTCTTAACAAAAACACAAACAAACTGAAAGGGAATAATGTGTGTATGTTTTTTTATAGCAAAGTCACATCGGATTATCTGATGAGTCTACCGAGGGGAATCGAAACCCTGATCTTAGCGTTGTAAATCCACAGAATTACCGCTGTACTAGCGTGCGACAATAGGGAAGAAAATTGATGTCAAACGAATATTGTTTCTCATTCATCCTGATTTGTGTGTGTGTATGAAGTATAGGTATTGAAGTCTCAAAACTACGGTTTGTGGTCTTTCTTTTATTCATTTTTGTTGTGGTATTTTGTGGAGAATTTGTACGTAAGGAGAGAAAAGTGGATTTCGTTTTGGGGCTTAGCGCACAGGAATTACTGTAGAAGATGTAAAAATTTCAAGACAATAAACCCATCGCAGACCTGTTTTATGTAACCTCTTTTAGTTTTAGAATGCTTAGTTATAAATACTTGATGCGTTTATTCCGAAGAGTGCGTAAAAGAATATTTATGGAAAGTTTTGTTACGGATCAATAAAAAAAAAAAGTTTGTTGAATGCAAAGTGTGGATTACATAAACATAATTCCCAAGTTCTGGTTATCGTCGCACAATATAAGGTATAAACAAATCCGTTCTAATTGGTAATATTATAATCCTAAACAAATAACTATATAAATTTTAATATGTAAAGAAACATGTTCCGACCACTAGAGGGTGTAATGTATTTGAGAAAATACTAATATAATACGATGAAGTTTAACTATCCAACCTAGATGAAACTATACAGACTAGAAATATTATAAAAGTAATATACCAAAATAAAAAGATGTTATTAGGAAATTTACAGTGTTTTTCGCCAGGGTGGGTGTGTATGTGTAAGAGTTGACATATATTAAGTTAAGATTTCTTGCAACTCGATAACAACTGAATGATTTTGTACAACACCTTTCAAACTGTGAAACATGGAAGTGCTTCTACATGGAGGTTAACAGGCGTTAAATATTCACTCACCTGGATAGAGAACCTTCTTCACCATCGGGTGTCCTTCCAAAAAACAAGCAATATCTAAAGCATTTTTTTCATGCTGACGCATTCTTACTGGTAAGGTCTTCAACCCACGACAGACGAGATAACAATCAAAAGGTGATGGAACCGGACCAAGTGCTGAAAAAAGTGTGTTTGTCGTAGTATTATAGGTACATAGAAAGCTTTTGTTTTCATTTCTGGTGCGAGGTGTGTATATGTATTTATCACTAATGAATTTACGATCACGTCTTTTATTGTGGAAAACAATATATCATAAAGATTTGCTTTAGTTTTCATCGTTTAAATATTCAAATCTCCTTAATGTTACAAGAATTCACAGAGTAAAAAGTTGAACCTAAAAACTGTACTTTATGTGATTTCTGTGAAAGAAAGAATATTGCTTGTTTTTCAGACTTTATACAGAATATATATATATATATGTGTGTGTTCAATATTTTATTGTAATAATGCTTTGACGAGAAAGTTAATTACGTTATGTTTGATCGTTGTAAAATACGTAAAAGTGACTATTTATTAGAGATGTTCGTAAGATGTTATCTCTTTCTTGGAAATTGCTCTTAGAGATCTTTTTAAAAATTTTGAAATTGAATGAATTACATTTTACAGCTCTTTATACGGTCTTGTTCAAAATGTTTGCATACTGTTTTACATTGATCTTATTGTCTACGAGCATGAAGTAGGTGTTGAGTAAATACCAGTGTAATAACAGAGAAGGTGGCGTATGATTGGACAAACATGTAGGATTCGTTATTCTTGTTTGTATAAGCTGTTTTGAATATTTGTTGGCCAAAATACACATAAACACCTATTTTGTTTAGACGAGTATGCTTTTGGTATAATCGTTTTCCAAAACAAATCAACGCTTTCTTCAGAAACCTTCTCTGCACTCCGTGTAGGATCATATCTTCTCTCGTGCCAGAAGAGATATGGCTTCAAATTGTTCGACTCTCCAGAAATGGTATAAAGCAAATGAACGCTGTCAAAACAGAAGGATACTCCCAGCGTACTGTATTCAGAATCTAGAAATATCGTCGTATTAGAGAAAACATTGAGGAGAACATACTGATTGACGCCGAAAAACTACTTAGTTGATGACCTTGTTTTGATCAGGTTAACAGGTGACGGTCAAAAGAAGTCTTACAACACATTTCGACAGGGACAGCATGAACATATTATTTACAGCTATTGCGTACTATAATTTATCTTGGAGGAGTCTCTGATTTACTATGTTACTTATTACGATTTCAAATAACCGGAAATTTGAATTTGAATTTAGAAGTTAATTTAATGTCAATACGTATCAAATTTATGATATAATTAATACACACAATTTTCTTTCTTAACCCAAATGTATCTTAATACACGCACATACACACAAATACAAATTAAAATAACGGTTATTACAAATAGTAAATACAAATAACTATGTATATACAGAATTTTTACAAACATCACAAACAATATTAAGTATTTTATCTAGTCTGGAACTTAATATCTTATCGACGGTCACGGTCTACGAGGCACAAATTACTTTTATGTTGACACACATATGCTTCCCTTTACGGGAATGTTAACTAGTGCTATTCTTGTTTGTCCTCGTAGAAATACTAACGTCTGAAGTTAATTCTCTGAAATTGAACCGTTCTAAATGTTCGAAATCTATAAACGTTCCTGGTCAAATTCTGTAGTTTTCTGATTAATAATAGTTAACCATAATTATAGCTTCCGAGACTTATAGTATAGCGACTGCAGTTGATCAACAATATTCTGTCTCTCGGCGCGTATATTAATATACTTTAAGACGAAATTCTCGAATGTTCAACAATATTCGAAAATATGCTAGTATTTTCGTAAGATGTATATTGTTGATTCTTACACTCGAGATTCTTCTATAAATTTAGTGAACAAGCGGGTCTTGTACAATACTCATCCAACAATATATGTCACATGCATCAAAGTGAAACAAACGCGTATATTAAAATAAATGCACAACAGCAAATCCATTACACGCGATATCCGAAACACGGTGAATAGGAAACTGACCAAACAAGGTTATTTTGCAAGAATGGCTATCTGTAAACTAATATTAAGAAGAATTCACCGCCGTAATCGTGTTTTTGGGCAAGAGCACATGCTAACTTACAGGTTGGACCCTGACGACATGTCATTATTTTGGATAAGTCCTGTTTCCGTGTTATCTTGACCAAGAGGAAATTACAAGATTGCCTTGGCCAGCAAAGTCTCCAGATTGTAAATTCCATTGAGAAATGTTGTGCAAAACTGAGCCACAAAATTGCTAACAACTACGCTAAACTAGTTACCGTAGCTGGTTTGCAGTGCATTCTAGTGACGAGTGGATTACATTAATAACCTCATCTACAGTATGCCATGCCACCTTGCAGAGGTTATTAAGGTAAAGAAGAACCTACCAACTGCTAATTTTTTTAAAAAACTGCTATTTAGTTACAGACGCTAACTGTAATAATTTAATGTTATATTTTGGCATTATATATGTTTCAGTAAGATTTTGTTGTGATAGATAAAATTTTGCATTACACATCTTTCTGCAGGTATCTGATGAAATTGCTTACTGTTCTGACAAATCGTTCGTGATGTCCATGGAACCTGTCTCATTATATAAATTAGGTATGTAGATGTTTAATATAGCGTGCATTTCTCAGTTTGAAAGGGCTTAATTTTATTTTTATTCCATCTTCATAATGATATTTTATTTGTAACAAAATATGTAAACATTTTGCCCAAGACTGTAATGTCGAAATTTTAAAATCTGGAGAAACTGAAGATTGAAAAATGTATTCTTTTGAAAATGGTTTACTATTTTCCAGTTATCACAAATATATATATAGATGTAATATATGAAAAATATGCATTAATGACCTCATGGTGAAGCTTTATTTTATTACATCATCGTGATGTTTCGTGCAAAACAAAACAATTCGTCTATGTGGATATATATATATATATATAACCTCAAATACATACTACTCAATATTTTCATATTAAAAAACAGCGTGAATTTCTATTATGCTTCAGATTCAATTCTTACGTTAAAGGTTAATTGACAATAATTGAAAAATTAATTTTTTTTCAAGAGAGTATAATTAATAATCGAGAGTAATTTTACAAAACAAATGGTTGAAACTACTTACTGCGTTGTGCAAAGGATAATCGTTGATATATATCCTTATTTCTAGTCACAATAGATCCCAAACAGACGTCACAATGACCTGTTATAAATATTTAGAAACAAACAAATCCATCAGTACCTTATGGTCTTTCACAGACAAACAAGAAATAGAAATAATTACTTTTTACATCAACAGCTTATGATCTGATTTCTAATGAGATACAGAAATGATCATTTTTTTACACCATCATATAATGATCCTTCACAGAGTAATAAGAAATAGAAATAACTCGAGGCTACTGCATACAAAAGTGGACTAGATTGCATGACTCTTTTTTTTTTACCATTTTTGATGAAGAGAAACCAACTTGAAATAAAAATATATCTCAGAACGGCTTTATGGGTATTAACACTTTTATTGATAAGCAAAGAATAAAGTTTCGACTTTCCCAGTTCATCTTCAGATTAACAAAAGGAGTTTGCAATTGACCGCTATCGGACACATGTCTTAGTGACGAGAGTATAAACGAGTACGGGATTGTAGGGGGCGTTGCAGCAACTTATACAGGAATTAAAACCAAAATTAAACCAATATAAAGGAACACTTTTATACCTATACTAATTAATAACCTGACATCCAACTGCAACTTTTGCCATATTCAATTACTTTTCATTATTTATCTATATATTTAATAATGACTTTCCTAGATTTTTATATACCTCAAACAAACGTACATTGTAAAAGTAGCCAAAACAGACGTGATGACATATATATTTATTCAAGTCAAAATTCTGCAAGACAGGTTAAAACCAATATCAAAGAATTAGAACCTCAAAATAAGTCAGTACCTGCTAAGTTTAAACACATCAACTTATAATATGATGTCTTTTTCATAGTAACTGTTTAAATACTATTCAAAACATGGAAACAATAACAGTCAAAACGTTCACCTCAAATAACTAGATTCAGTATTATCTTCTAAGTTACCTAACTTACAGCACATTGCAATATTCAGATTATATATCTCACATTTTTAGTAGCTGCCTGTTTTACTACATTAGATTCTACAATTAATCACTTCATTTTTCAACTTGATTCTGCCATTACAGATTTTTGATCAGCATTGTCTACCAAGACAGTTACATCTTCTTGTAGTCTCTGTTTTTTAGCTTCCGTTTCACTTAATTGACCCTTGATGGCTATCCATTTTGGAGCCAAAGGTAAAACCTAAATTTTTGCCTGTATTTCTGTCCAGCATCTATTGCATTCTCTAGGAGAGCTGGTGTTAGCTGGTGTGAAATTAGACCTACCACCAATCGATTTAATATGCGCTATCACTCTCCTCTGAGCAACGAGAGAAACCTCTTGCATGTTCTCAGTAAAACGTAATTTCTTTATAAAGAACCTCCGCTCCACATTGGATTGTCCATGCGATGTAATTAGTCCAAGTTTAAAAACTTCCCAAACTGTTGAGCTCTAATATGAGTTTCTCTTGTTTACATAATTATTCAGGAACGAATCCACTGACTCATTCTTCAGTGGATCAAAATCTCTAAAATAATGATGATCAGAACTATGGAAAGTTTGTACATTGTCTATAAAATCATAGTATTCTTCTTTGACAGTTTCGCTTGTCCCTTCATTCAAATGCTGGAGTTCAATCAGTTTCTCTACGGGATTTTGAACTGATGTTCGCAAACATCTGAATCCTAATAACACAGGCAGCAGATCCTCAGTCCTGTTATGACCAGTGAAAGCCGAGGTAAAGTAATGTGATACAATGCAAACATCAACAGGACTCCAGTATCTAACATGAATGCCTACTTGTTTTTTTATTCAAGCTGCTGTTGTGAGATTCATAGAACGTGAGTACTATTTTATTCGCTTGTTGGAAGCGTGTAGCCAACTGATTGTCAAAATATGGACCAAGTCCAAAGTCTACAAGGTAAGTACACTTGTCTTCAACACATGTTAATTTTTGACCTATAGCGCTGTCAAGAAACATTTATTTAAATATCTCAGAAATGTTATTACAACTACTGTAGCTGAATTAGGGTATCACACATTTTACAGCCCAAATAATTTCGGCTCTAGGTACATCGGTATGAGAAATATTCTCAGATATGTTAGCATGTGTATACTTATTTGTACTGGTACTTGGTTTGTCCTGACTTAAGAATAAAAAAATGCCTAAATTGTTGTTCATATGCTTCAAGTTACTTTTATATTTTTTTACATTCATGTATGGATTCACCCATGTTCCCAAGCCCGAAAGTCTTTGCAAAAATGCATACGCTGCAGCGTGCCATATGTAGACACTTTCTCAAGCCATGTTCTATATAATTCACTCTCTTTCAAGTTCACCTCATGTTTACACTTCTCAGGCATGATGTGAGAACAATTTAAAAACAGGATCAAAATTATTATCATATGATGGCAAGAGTTCCTGAACTGCAAGCAGTTCTTTTCAGGTATTTTAACCATTTTCACAGATTTTAAACAGTGCGCGGGAAAACGAGTCTAATAGAATGGTGAACATAGCTATGAAACCAAACTGTCTTGTATAAGCTTATCGCTGATTGGTCAGCTTCCGTGCTTCACGGATGGATAATTGCCTCACTTTCATTCAGAAACTATTAAATGAAAGTATAATGAATTCTGAGTGGCCAAACACGATAGGGAAATATAACGTCGCCACATTTAGGCTTCAGCTTTACCTGGGGAAATTAGTGCTAAACGTTGTCGTTGTTTTTAACGATATTTACTTTTTTGCTAAAACTGAAATGTAATGACTATTCATGACATAAAAATATCCTTTTCAAATTTCATGGTTTTCCAGCACTCGGGGGAACCCTGTAACTACTTTATACACCAGCAGCTTAAGATCGTTCACAGAGTAATAAGAAATAGAAATAACTACTTTTTATAGCAGCAGTTTATAATCTTCAACATTTTGGTGACTTGAATAATCGTCATAAGAACAATAATAAATAGATACGACTACTGTTTAAGATGTAGAAAAATAAGTGATCTTATGAAACACGCGCTTCTATAATAAATAATTATCACATTTGACCTAAATTACTATAAGGCTAATAAGCCTAGCCAATTTTATTACAGAATGGACATGTTTCAAGGCAATGCATAGGTTCTGTGCACATTACAAATATATCAACTAACCGTAACAACAAATATCAGGAGCCCAAAGACGGATACAAGATTCGGGGTAATCATTCTTTTCAGATTCCATGTTTCCTTACTTCATATAGTTAAGTAGGTAATTACATAAGTGGTATAATTGCTTAAAATAACAAATATATTGAGTGAACATTTAACAACTTACTATACAATTTCTCAGGATACTTTTTATCACCCCTCTGAAGGCTCCTACATTATATTGTTAACAGTCACCATAGTAACTGTGCAACGTCCACGCAATAGATTTATAAAGTAAAACATTTGTTTTATTGTAATAGTTCTGAAAGGTTATTCAGAGTACGACATCTTGTTGACTGAGATGCAATGTGAACTTACCATTCATATATTTCGTCAACGAATGTACAACAATATCTGCCCCTAAGTTCAACGGTTGCTAAAAGAAAAACAACAATAACAGACTCAATATTTGAAAAATAAAACCAAGAAAAAATATTCAGGTTTTATGCGTATATTTCATGGAAAAATCTTTATAAATTGAAATTAACGTTTTTCATGAAGAACCTGAAATAAGCGCTTTACTCAGGGGATAAACCTGTCTCGGGTTTTAATGCAAGTTTGTAACATTTGTAACTACTTTAACACTTGTAATGGCTCAGCAGTAAGCTTGAAGACTTACAATGGTAAAATTCGGGGTTTGATCCCTGTGGTGGTAACAACAAAGTTAGTTCAGTATGCTTTAGAATAAAATATAACATTCAGACCAAAAATATTTGCCATATATTTCTTTGATACTAACTATGCATGCTAAATATTTTGTTTTGTGAAACATTGTTAGCATATTGAAATTAATTAATTCACAACAAATTCTTAGCATAGTTATTTCGATTTTCATAATTACACGTATACTTCCTGTAATTTTAAGATATTTCAATGTATCGAAAAGATGTATTGCTGTTCCACTTAATTCAGGTCCGGCATGGCCAAGCGTGTTAAGGCGTGCGACTCGTAATCTGAGGGTCGTGTGTTCACATCCTCGTCGCGCCAAACATGCTCGCCCTTTCAGCCGTGGGGGCGATAAAATTTGGCAGTCAATCCCACTATTTGTTGGTAAAAGAGTAGCCCAAGAGTTGGCGGTGGGTGGTGATGACTAGCTGCCTTCCCTCTAGTCTTACACTGCTAAATTAGGGACGGCTAGCACAGATAGTCATCGAGTAGCTTTGTGCGAAATTCAAAACAAACAAACACTTAATTCAAAAGCCAATTCAAATTTCCTGTTTGTTGCATGTCCTTGCCTGAAACACTGGGGTGGAAAATGTATTGTCCACGGCTATCAGAATATCTGGCCGGTCAGCTTTGACTGCTTCCACTATTGCTTTGATGTCTAATACTTTCATTAAAGGATTAGTTAGAGTTTCTAACCACACAAGCTGTTGAAAAAATACAGAAATTAATATACAAAATTAATAAAAGCCACGTAAACAATTTATTTTAAAAAGCTGTAAAGTATCGGACGAATAGCCACACACAGTCATGAAATTGTCATCAGTGTTGAAAACAACACTAATAAAAGAAACAAACTGATCATGAATTCGTGATGAGGAGAAAACTCACTTGTAGAAAAAATTATATATGTAAAAAACGGCTGGTATGGGTAGAGAAAGCACTATGTAGAGAAGCGAACAACGTTTCGAGCTTAGGATTTGAGGTGAAAATGTCATCAGCTCTCATTCTACCCTTGTAAGGATATCAGGACCTAGGAAGTAATATTATGGGTGTAGTTGACTTGCTGAGTGTGGTCTATCGTACCTTAACCACACTACACCTTGAGGCACGTCATTTTTTACCCACATTTCATCATGGAATTGATAGATTCTACTTCTTTAATGTCTCTTTGTTGTACTATTCTACATGAATGAGCACTCTTTTCTGCCATGTCTGGTCCTCCTGACTTTTTCACTTTTCAAGGCAAAGAGATAATAAGGTCGAAACGTTGTTCGTTCCTCTACTTAGTGCTTTCTTTACCCATACCAGTCGTTTTTAACACATATAGAACTGATCATGAACATTCAGTAGAATGGATCTTACATTTACATGTTTAATTTATTTGTATATTGAGCATGAAAATAGAAGTTATCACAATTACAAGCTACCCTATAATGTTCCTCTTTATAACGCATAAGCAATTTTTAGAGTCTTGACCGACCACTTGTGCACGATTTGTTCTACAATAATGATCTGGTGTCAAAATACTCAGTCTTTTACTGAAATGAGTCAGAACTGAAGTGTTCTTTCAGGTATATGTTTTCACCCCACTTAAAAATTCTTCAGTTACAAATTGACATCTTTCCTTTTAAATCTCTGCTAAAGTGTAATTTGACCTAATCGACGAACAAGAAGACATCATAGCGTTATGACACAAGGACTTGGATATTTAAATTGGTAATTTAACTTTCAATTAATGGAATGAACAATGAGATAACTTCAGGACTCAATGTAAAATGACGACAAAAACTATTTTTTTACAATGCTCAGAGTTTTCTCTGAAAGTAGCATATTAGTACACAAATGTTTGAACGGTAAGCATAATTCTAAGCAAAAACTGAACAATCAAGTTCATTGTATCATACAACATACACATGTCATATGTTAGATATCCACAAGGCCTGGCATGGCGAAGCGTGTTAAGGCGTGCGACTCGTAATCTGAGGGTCGCGGGTTCGCATCCCAGTCGCGCCAAACATGCTCGCCCTTTCAGCCGTGGAGGCGTTATAAAGTCACGATCAATCCCACTATTCGTTGGTAAAAGAGTACCGCAAGAGTTGACGGTGGGTGGTGATGACTAGCTGCCTTCCCTGTAGTCTTACACTGTAAATTAGGGACGGCTAGCACAGATAACCCTCAAGTAGCTTTGTGCGAAATTCAAAAACAAACAAAGATATCCACAACGGTTTGGCAGTTTTGTGATGGCTATTTCGGTAAATACAAATCGAGGAACCAATATGCTTTGTTGTTGATTTTTCGCAGAGTAATTTTTAAGTTCCCATAAACCATGTACCGGGTAAAGGCCCGTCAGATTCCAAGCGCCCCTGGTTTCCTTCAACCAAAACACATATCATGAACCAGATGGACTAACGCTTTAACAGTCTATAATACTATCTTGATTATTTTTCTGACAAATCACATTCGAAAACTCTCAGTTTGTCTGATGTAACTATTAATTCTAACAAGTGAAGCGTAGCTGCCAAACCACAATGTTAAGCACTTCATTTTTATAGCCACAGAAAGAAATAGTCTTTTATAAAGCTCATAACCTGTAGAACAGTTTTCACCGCAGTTTTATGCAACCTAACTCATATCACAAAGAAGAAAACTGCTCTTCAAGAAGTATTTCTTCTATCTTCATGTTTAATTAGGCTGAACATGGATAATTCTACCGAGTTTGTGTGTCTTCGAGTGGTAACAGTTTCTGGTATACCTCGAAGTCGTGAGTATTGAATCATGGTAAGACAGCCGCAAACTTTCTTTTCTTATGTGAGTGGTAGTATTAAAATTAACTTAGAATAAGGAATACGAATCAAGAAGAGAAAGCGAAACATAATTCAACATTCCATACCTTTGTGTTCGATTTTAAAGCTCTTCGTACCTTTTCGACATCAGTGCAGTCAACGAACGTCGTTGTCATTTGAAATCGTGAAACACCGTTTTTCATGAGAAAGTGAGATCCTACGATTGGTGGAATAAACAAGATTTAGCACTCGTGGTACTTATTTTGTTTGTAGAGGGACTGTTCTTAAAGAGAATAAATAAGAAAGAAAATATAATAACAAATGGCTTGATTTTGCTTTTATTTCGACAACTTTGTTGGCTGCTAACTGAACTCTTACCGTTGTTCATTGAGAATAGACTTTTATAACATAAATTCTGATTGGAATATGAAATAAAAATAAGTATTTTTTTTCATAACTCACTTTTGCTATAGTATGAACTTGTATACCGTGTCACTTTGGTAAAAAAATGACAGGCATTTATGATGGAAATTTATAGGTTCTCTACATGAGCGTTTCGAAAGAGAATAATAAATATTTATGTTGGAAATTCATGTGTTCCCTACGTTAGCACCTTGAAACAGAAAGACAAGTGTTTATGTTAAAAATTTATGGGTTCTCTACAATAGCATTTCGACACAGAAAGAATAATATTTATGCTGGAAACATGGATTTTCTACATTGGCACTTCGAGAAACAAGGGCAAGTATTTGTGCTGGAAATGTATTGGTTCTGTATAATAGCATTCGAAATAGTGGTACAAGTATTAATGATGGAAATTTATAGGTTCTCTTTACATTAGGGCTTTGAGACAGCTTCTACTCCCTCTGACTGTCCATCTCTTTGAAGTCCTGACATCCGTAAATAAGCAAAAAATAGAGCTGTTCTGCCGCGAACTTGTTATTTTCATGTCTAGATTAAAAATAAACAATTGTTTAATTTTTTTTTAATTACTGTAAACTATTGGAAACTTCACGTTGAATATATTCAATGATAATTTCAATGTAGGACGGTAAGTTTACGAACTTACAGTGTCAAAATTTGGGATTTGATTTCTTGCGGTGAACAGAGCGCAGAGAACCCCCTGTGTTGCTCTTAGCGAAAACAACATCAACAGTATACCCTTTCAAACTTTGGTAGTTAAAAGCCAAACATTACAAAAACACGTATTTTGATATGCCATAGTTCGACTAACTTAGATAGAACGTTCCATAGAGACACTTGCATCAGTTCCCGACAGACCGAAGCAAGCAGATATGAAATTTGTTTCTTTCTTATGACTTTACAAGAGACCAAATTCAAAATATTACAGAGAATTATATTTTTTACCTGCCATTACTCTATATTCTGACCATCTAATTTAGAGTTTACACAAAGGAAATCCGCCAACAATCCCTACACTCTTGAGATTTTTTTTCATTTTTTACAGAGGTCAAATATAAAACATTACAATATATGTAATATGGAGCTCTGAGTCTTAGTGACAAGTTCTGCACATGGTTCGTTTGTCTGCAATTAAGTACAAAGATACACAATGTCTGTCTGTGCTCTGTCCACCACTCATGTCGAAACCCGGTTTATAACGACACGAGTCTGAAGACAATTCACTGGGCCCCTGAGAGATTTCGGCACATGTAACTGTGACAAAGATTTGGTATTAATAGCTAGTATTAATGTTTTAATATAGGCAATGCACAAAATTGCATATACCGCGCTAAAGAAGAGATTTTAGTCGCCCAAAACTTACAGTTAAAGTTGTTATCAATGTGCACTTATCTGTTGACACAGAAACATAATGTCTTATATATTATACAGTCATAATGTAGTGTGATGTAACAGACCTTAGCCATAAAGAAGTCTTAAATTCACGAGAAAAACTTTTTTTTTGTTCTATATCCATGACTCGTCACGTGATAACTGTAATTCAAGGGATTTTACAACTTTCTAAACATGTTTGTGATATCATTTAACATTCAATAAACACAGATAAACAAACACTAGATACTAAACTTACAATACTAACATTAGATATCATAAGTATAAGATAAAAATCAAATTCATTTTCTAAAGTCAATTTTGATATTTTTGACTAGCACAACTATTTATATTGACGTCATTTCAACAGCATGAATCAAAATACGGATGTAAATACACTTTAGTAGACATTTTGTACAACAACATGTTAGATCGTAGAATAACATTATAAATCCATTTATTGATTATGTTAAGTACGGTAAAGTTCCCTAGCTAAACTTAAAGAAAAGATTTACTCAAGTTACAGTGTTAAGTTATCTCTTTATCTAACATAGGCAACAATTAAGAAAAGCCTATAAATGTTAGGCCTAAGACAAGAGGAATTACAGTTTTCGATGGCTCTAATTAGAATTATTTTGTATTATTCTAAAAATCCTGTATTTAAAGAATTATTCTTGAAAAGAGATACCAATTTAACTGAAAATGTTTTGTGGGTCTTTGCTATTCTCTCTTGCATCAGTTCCCGACAGACCGAAGCAAGCAGATATGAAATTTGTTTCTTTCTTATGACTTTACAAGAGACCAAATTCAAAATATTACAGAGAATTATATTTTTACCTGCCATTACTCTATATTCTGACCATCTAATTTAGAGTTTACGCAAAGGAAATCCGCCAACAATCCCTACACTCTTGAGATTTTTTTTCATTTTTTACAGAGGTCAAATATAAAACATTACAATATATGTAATATGGAGCTCTGAGTCTTAGTGACAAGTTCTGCACATGGTTCGTTTGTCTGCAATTAAGTACAAAGATACACAATGTCTGTCTGTGCTCTGTCCACCACTCATGTCGAAACCCGGTTTATAACGACACGAGTCTGAAGACAATTCACTGGGCCCCTGAGAGATTTCGGCACATGTAACTGTGACAAAGATTTGGTATTAATAGCTAGTATTAATGTTTTAATATAGGCAATGCACAAAATTGCATATACCGCGCTAAAGAAGAGATTTTAGTCGCCCAAAACTTACAGTTAAAGTTGTTATCAATGTGCACTTATCTGTTGACACAGAAACATAATGTCTTATATATTATACAGTCATAATGTAGTGTGATGTAACAGACCTTAGCCATAAAGAAGTCTTAAATTCACGAAAAAACTTTTTTTTGTTCTATATCCATGACTCGTCACGTGATAACTGTAATTCAAGGGATTTTTACAACTTTCTAAACATGTTTGTGATATCATTTAACATTCAATAAACACAGATAAACAAACACTAGATACTAAACTTACAATACTAACATTAGATATCATAAGTATAAGATAAAAAATAATTCATTTTCTAAAGTCAATTTTGATATTTTTGACTAGCACAACTATTTATATTGACGTCATTTCAACAGCATGAATCAAAATACGGATGTAAATACACTTTAGTAGACATTTTGTACAACAACATGTTAGATCGTAGAATAACATTATAAATCCATTTATTGATTATGTTAAGTACGGTAAAGTTCCCTAGCTAAACTTAAAGAAAAGATTTACTCAAGTTACAGTGTTAAGTTATCTCTTTATCTAACATAGGCAACAATTAAGAAAAGCCTATAAATGTTAGGCCTAAGACAAGAGGAATTACAGTTTTCGATGGCTCTAATTAGAATTATTTTGTATTATTCTAAAAATCCTGTATTTAAAGAATTATTCTTGAAAAGAGATACCAATTTAACTGAAAATGTTTTGTGGGTCTTTGCTATTCTCTAATGAAGTTGCATAAAAATAAGTTGTTAGCGAACGTTGCTAGACCTTGTTTGTTTGTTTTGAATTTCGCTACTCGAGGGCTATTTGCGCTAGCCGTCCCTAATTTAGCAGTTTAAGGCTAGAGGGAAGGCAGCTAATCATCACCACCCACTCCCAACTTTTGGACTACACTTTCACCAACGAACAGTGAGACTCACCGTACTTATAACGACCCCACGGCTGAAAGGGCAAGCATGTTTGGTATGACGCATATTCAAACCAGCGACCGTCGGATTGCGAGTCGAGTGCCTTAGCCACCTGGCCATGCGGGCCATTTACTAGAAAGGAAACAGCAGAAACGTAACACAAAGGACTACACCAATTGAAATAAAAATTATCTAAATATTATATCATTACCATGCACTGTTTCACTCGAGCACAGATCACGTGTTTTCAAGACGTATGTCACTACCATGTACTGTTTCACTCTAGCACAGATCACGTGTTTTAGAAACTTCCTTTGAATTTTATAAAACATCAAAGACCAGAATGTATTAGACTTTACGGTTTAATTCTGATCCAGCATCAATACGGTTGGGTTTTTTAAATACCTTCTAAAGTAAGGTCGTATTGAGTCATGATTTTTTTTTTACGCTCGGTGTGAAAAGGAACGTATCAGTTACATAACCTTTATTGGCAACGATAAAAAAGGCAGTAAAGGAAAATGTAGTCTTTAGTAATGTATTCTGTAATATAAGGCCTGGCATGGCCTAGCGCGTGAAGCGTAAGACTCGTAATCCGAGGGGCGTGGGTTCGCGCCCGCGTCGCGCCAAACATGCTCGCCCACCCAGCCGTGGGGGCGTTATAATGTAACTGTCAATCCCACTATTCGTTGGTAAAAGAGTAGCCCAAGAGTTGGCGGTGCGTGGTGATGACTAGCTGCCTTCCCTCTAGTCTTACACTGCAAAATTAGGGACGGCTAGTACAGATAGCCCTCGAGTAGCTTTGTGCCATATTCAAAAACAATCAAATAAACTGTTATATAATCCTTATTAAATAACTCATCGAGACATGGAATGTCAATCATACTATATGCAAGTCGATAGTTATATAGTTGAATATTTACAAATAAATTACTGAAATAACTCAAATTGCTCAATGTTACAAATATGTTTAAAGAACTGAGTAATATAAATCAAATATTGATATTTTAGGCAATAACTGGAGCTACGTTGCGCATACGTCTAGTGTATTTTGCTTTTCAGAAAAGGAGCATTCAAATTAACGTAATATTAGATACATGGCGGTGTCTGTGAGCCAAAGGATAGGTGAAAGACGGGTGATATAAATTGAAGTGTCGTCAGTTGCTAGAGGGCGATAACTAATGTTGTATATTTCATAAGCAGTCACTGTTGTGATATCGAATAAGATAATGAGTTAAATTTAATGATTAAAGCTTCAAATAGACAATGAAACATAGAAACAATAAACTATTATGTCTTCCACTTTATCAAAATAAGTTTATCTGTGTGTCAAGATGTGTTCATTGGAACCTGTTCTGAGAGCACCCGAGGGCGGCCTAACGATGTTGACAAACATCTTCACCAAGTTTAATCTCAGAAGGATATTTCCTTCTTCATTTATTGTTTAAACACCGAACTGTTAACTTTTGCTTATTAGTTATTGTTACCTACCTCCAAACACGTCATCTGAGGAAAGAATGTGGTCCCCATTAGAGAGCAAACAGACCACGGCTGTAATGGCTGTCATTCCCGATGTAAAACAAAGAGCTATAAATAACGTAATCACAATTGTTAATATATATATATATATATATGTATATATATATTATGACCACATAATGTTTCCTTAAAGAAACACATAACTATCCATTCTGATTTTTTTCATATAAATGATTGTTTGTTTTGAAATTTCACTCAAAACTAAAGAGCTACCTGCATTAACTGTCCCTAATTTAGCAGCGTAGGACTAGAGGGAAGGGAACTGGTCATCACCACCCATTGCCAACTCTTGGGCTACTCTTTTACCAATGAATGGTGGGATTGACCGTCACATTATAACGCTTTCACAGCTGAAAGAGCGAGCATGTTTGGTGCAACGGGGATTCGAACCCGCGACCCTTAGATTACGAGTCGAACACCTTAAACCACCTCACCATGCTTTGTCTACATATATGATTCATCTGTTGTTTTTTTTTAATTTAGGTAAAACTAGACTCCTGGTCATTCAGAGGTATATCTACGAAACTACAAAGTTCGAATCCGGGTTTTGATACCCGTGGTAGGCAGAACATAGCTCTTTGTGTAGCTTTATACAAAAACAAAAATGAAATATTTTTGTGTACACTTTTAAGTTATACTGTTGATTTTTTCTAGATATATTTTAAAAGTGATGTATTGACAACTACGAGACTTTTTTAAATATATTTTGCTTTAATGAATTCTTTTTGCTATGGACGAATAATGTATTATTATTATTATTATTGTATAAATCAAGAACACTGTTCCAAAGAGTGATTTTAGCCGTGGCTAAGCAACTCATTGAACGGCTTTGAGTGTGTGTTTTTTTAAGTACTACTTTTTGTCTCACAGTTTGTACGAATATTAGCCAATTTAGTATCTAATTACAGTTTTAAATTTAAGAGTTAAAATCCTTTCGTTTGATGTATTTAATCACGTCCAGGGTCTTATAGATCAAGCATTTTATTTTGAGGCTAAACTGATAAGGTTCTGATGAGTAATAAAATCGAATCGGGCATGCAAGCGCCCCATGCTTATTACTGTTGGGGCATATAAATATAACTAATAAAAAGGGAAACAAAGGTTTCATAGATTAATTCACTCTAATTCTGCCTAAGAGAATTTCAAGCGCCCCGGCTTTTGAGGGTTCTCTACTGCTCAGAATTTAACTGTTTGGCTTTCTGTCTGTTATAAATTACAAACACAGTCCACACACACATAGTTACAACGCACCGTATTGCCCTTCTTCCAAAGCAGCTAATGTTCTTTCCAAGCAACTTCTTGTTGGATTCCCACAACGAGCATACAAATAATCCTAATAGTAGATAAAACACAAAATAAATATATAAACAGTGGCAAAACCCAAATAAATGTTATTTCAAACTACACCAATTAAATCCAAATTAAGCAACAAGTTCGATTCATTCGAACAATCACTACTAACTGAAACATGATTAATATAGTAAGGAAGTTCAAATGTTTTATGCATATTCTTTTCACACTTTACATCAAACTATTTTGCTTTGCTTTATATCAAGTGAGCCTTGAAATATTGTTGTTTTATTTAAATTTATTTTTTTTAGATCTAGCAATTAAAGTATGAAAATTAAAACCATTCTTAGGCCTACTAAACGTTTTATCTTCTCCATCTTATGTTGTTCGAACAATCTTTTTATTCACATTACCATTAGGTTTCATGTGTGAAGTTGGCTTCATGAAGTCAGTGTCCCAATTCAAATGTTGTGTGAAGTTGGCAAATGTTGTGTGAAGTTGGCTTCATCAGGTCAGTGTCTTAGTTCAAGTTGTTGTGTGAAGTTGGCTTCTTCAGGTCAGTGTCCTAGTTCAAGTTGATGTGTGAAGTTGACTTCATCAGGTCAGTGTCAGTGTTCTAGTACACTTTTCTCGATTTCTCAGACACCATTGACACATAAATATTTACTTCTTAGCGTAGAATTTGATTTAATCAAATTGTTCAATTCTGTGAAATAGCTGCGTGAATAACAATTTACACAATTTGTACTTGAGAAACGATTTCATTTACGACACACACACATCTATAGATATAATTCCAGTGGAAGTTATATTAACATCCAGTTTTCAAGTCGACCAGAAAGAAATTGGGAAACTGAGTGAGTTACAAAGGGGTGTCATTTTGAGCATTCAAATGACTCACCCAAATAAAAAGTATTCAGATAAATGACTCTATATTTTAACAAAAAACACACTTTACCGAAAAAGATACAAAACCTCACCTATCAATAATGTTTAGCCACAAAGTTGCGGAGTTAAGGTGGTTGGCTGAAGGGCGTTCCATTTGCACAAAATAATAGAAGTAATCACATTCAGACAGCACCACCTTAAGTTACTTCAATGACGTGAAAATATGACTTTGTGTCATACTGTTGTACAGAACAAAACCATCAATGACGTGAAAATCTGACTTTACGTGTCTTACTGTTGTACAAAACAAAACCATCAATGACGTGAAAATCTGACTTTACGTGTCTTACTGTTGTGCAAAAGAACACACTTAATGACGTGAAAATCTTTTTCTTCACGTGTTTTCCTTTCGTGATTCTTTTACGTGTAATTTTTAATTTTCTATTAATAGTAAAAGTTTTGACACAATCGAAACTCATTTTTCTGGAGACACGTTTTATAACCATCTTACTTTCTACGACAAAAAGAAAAGTTGAAATCAACATAAAGCTATAGAGAGATAGAGTTTTAAAAGGTTT
The DNA here is from genome assembly GCF_004210375.1 of Tachypleus tridentatus. Classification (NCBI taxonomy): domain Eukaryota; kingdom Metazoa; phylum Arthropoda; class Merostomata; order Xiphosura; family Limulidae; genus Tachypleus; species Tachypleus tridentatus. Next base: position 73,651,997 of record NC_134825.1, read on the forward strand.
CTTTCTTAATTATTCATTGTATTATGCTTTGATTTAGTTTGATAGCTTAGGATTTTGCGGCTTAAGCTGTTTTATATTGGTCTGAAAAACCCAAATCGGATATTATTTTGTTTGGTTGATGATTACAGGTGCACACGTACATGGTGGGTGGATTCTCTGACAGAAAAGTGTTGTATTTAGTTACATCATCGACACAACTATTCATCAATATGTTATCAAATATTCATACAACGCCGAAACGAGAAGTGGTTATTCCAACACTACCTGCGTTATAAGGATCTTTATCGCTTAGTCATAAATACATTATCTATGTGTGTATATATATATATATATATATAAATTAAGAAAGATATAATGACTTAAAATGACATTTTATCGATAGCGTTTTAAACTTACCATAGGTTCATTTTCTTTACAAGCAAACGTAACTGATGTTACAATGGGTGTGACTAAAGCTCTTGATCTCCACTCTGTTGGATCATGACCTGCGTGAATTGCCTTTGTTGCTAGCCGTGTGTCCGATGAAAACTTCTTCACATTTGCATCCTTATTAAACATTTTAACTTGTCAGTATGTTTAGTTGACACGTTAACCGGTAAGCGTTGTTGTTAAACCGACGTTTCACAATTTTACTAACTCAACTGACTAAACATTGAAAATGCACGAATATAAGATAACACGATGCCTATATATGAACTAATTTGGAGCGCAGGAAATTACAACATGGTAACGTTATTATCTGATATAAGCACAATGCCCCACCCCCCACCCCAGTAGGACAATGGCATATCAGCGGACATATACTACTAAAATTCGGGTTTCGATACCTGCGGTGAGCAGAGCACAGATAACCCTCTGTGTAGCTTTGTACATAACAACAATTAAGCAAATAAATACAAACACAGTTTGTACCGACTTCCAAGGTATTGGTTTAATTTTGTGCTTTGAAACATCCAAGATATCAGCTCCCATACGAAATCCATAGTTACTGAAATAAGCAACAATTTAATAAGAACACCCAACGATAATTATTCTTCCAGAGCAAGAGAGGTTCAGTTCGTCCTCTGGATTGATTCTTAAAGTTATGAAGTGCTGAAATTGAAAACAAAAAAGCGTTATATTTGTCACTTTCTGTGGGTAATGTAGACCTATTATGTTAAAAATCACATTTTAATTTCGGTGGGCACAATAAAGATAACTTATAACGTTGTGCTTGAGAAAACAAACTAACCTGTATTTGTTTAATAAGTGTGATAATTATCAATAACCTCTGATCAAAAGTAAGATATCTAATTACATAATTTATGAATTAATGAAGATATTTTAACCAAATGACTAGAAATATATTACGTCATAAAACAGTAAACAGAACTATAATCCACAATGATTAGAATGCTTTACTTGAACCATTAGATAACTACCTTACTATTAACAGTACCTATTCTGCAATCTCAGTTATAGTAAGCTGGATGTGGTCATATGGTTAGTAATCGACTACTGTGAACCCGAAGGTTAGTGGTTCGAGACCCCTCGTCGCGAAAAAGACTCACAGCTCTTAGGGCCATGAGTATTCTGTAAGAGTGACGGTCTAATCTCATTATTCGATGAGATTAAAACAGCCACAAAATAGTGGTGAGTGCTGCTGTTTAGCTGATTCTCTGGTTTATCAGTTCGAAATTGTTTAGTTTTGCCATACAAACAAACCCGACAATATGTGAATATTATATACCCTTTTGTTAACCTCAAGATGACCAAAGAAGGTCAAAACGTTGTTCTCTACTTTATTTTAACAAAAGTTTTAATATCCATAATAGCCGTGTTGAGAAACAAAGTTATTTATTGTAACAACTACTCGACACAGTATTTTGTTCACGTATTCTTATAACAACAGTATTTGTGTTTTGGTTTTTCTTATATGTCATAGCAGATATGTTTATGCGTATGTGCGTCAGTCTTGGCAGAGAAAACTACAGTATACATGACTAAAATAAAATTATTTTCTTCGTTAAGTAATTAAAATACATTTTTTTTCATAACTGTTAAGGTTTATTTGTAAACACATTTTGAAGTTTGTTATTGTAGATTAGAAAGTATCGGCGTCTTTTTCAATTAAAGACATACGGTTAACATTTTAAAAGAGGTCAACAGGACACCAGATTGTTTTATTTATTTGTTTGCCGTTTAGCACAAAGATACACAACAGGCTAACAGTGTTGTTTCTACCAGAGGTCTCAAAACTCGTCTTTTAGCGTTATAAGTCCGAGAGTTGATATTAAATATCTCTTCTGTATTTCTTCCTTGTTTAACTTTTATTATTCATTTACCCCCTGAAAGAAAAATGCTTCATTGTTTCATGACTGTCGACATTAAGGCAAACTGTTACAACTGTCCCTTTAGTAAGCTATTGTAACGTAGTGAAACTTTACAATTATTACTATTATTTTCATTTAGAGTCTGTCATATTTTAGCAGCTCCTGACCTACAAGGTTTAATATATTTTAAAATGTTTACTCACAAGCTGAGGCATCCGTCCAACGTCTGAGGATATAAGGATTGAACTAATAAATTAAATGAAAAAATATATTTATTTCACAACTACATTGTTTCATACAAACATTACTCTACGTTACAGAAATGGTGTTACAATTATTTTACTTTGTTCTACTTTATTACTTTTTCTAATCCCTCTTTAAAACTTAGACGTTTGTTGATATTCTGAGTGCTTCTTGATAGACCTGGGTTAAACATAAAGGTATTTCGTGGTGACCGTATTCTTTAACACCAAAGAGAACTGACCATGTGGAAAACAAGGATTTTTTAAATGTAGCTTTGCGTGTTAAGGGTCTGACCTTGTGAGCTGATTGCCATTTTCTTCTGGCAAAAATGTGAATGTTTGACATTTTTAATGAAAAAAAAAACAACAGAAATTTTCCAAAAAAAACTTGAAAAATGTCAAGAAGAAAACTCAATATAATTATTTCATAAATAAAATTGGCTCCAAAGCTGTAGAATCATTAACTAAACAAATTTATCTTTGCTATTGTAGTGATACAAGTTCAATAAGGTCAGATACTAATTACCTTGTGACATACTGCTTAGTCCAATGTATCATCCTGTCGAGGTTGATTCAGAGATCACAAAGTAGGTCGTGAACAAACAAAAACAATTGTTTTTTGTTTTGTTTTTTACTTTTATGAATATAGATATGTAAAGTGGAATAGGAGGACATATATGTGCATAGCTTTGTGTATACTGGAACACGTCAGAATGTGGTCATTGATGTGATTCATAAATGACTGTGAATTTTAAATGGCAATAAATGGATGTGCATTTCATATGTGAGTTCTTTTTAGATGTAGATTTGTTACATATATATATATATATATGTATGTATTTTTTTTCATTGAAATAATGTGCCAGAAATATAAACTAGTTTGACCTAGATTATGCAGGATCATGAGACAGTTCAAAGGGACATTAGATAATTCAGTTAATTGAGGTAACCCTTCATCTAAAAGAGAGATAAAAATTTAAAGTATTAAAACCAAACTAAATGTATCCAGTCATATTCAAACACCTATTTAACAAAAATTATGAACAAAATCAAATTTAGCAATACAAACTACTTTATCAGGTAAACCATTCCACTCTGGCTGAAAAATTATATATTTTGCTGAGCAACGAGTCTTATCTACAATGTTCACACTTTTTCTTCCTCATATATAGTATTTGAGTTTTAATTTATGTTCTTTCATGTCATTGTTTTGTCACCTGTAATTCTTCTTTCCTAGAGATAGAACAAGTCCAAAACTTAACATCTTTCTGCCTAGATATATATATATATGTATTTTATATTAGGCATTATCTAAGTAGTAACCTTTTTCTGAACTTTTCAAACTTCTTTATCTTTTCTGTAGTACATGAACTAAACCTGTTGACAATTTTCCAAATGAAGCTTGATGATAGTTATATATACAACTACCACCTTATTTTTTAATTAGAATAGAAAAGGGACTTCTAGGATTTAATTTCCATAAATAGATTCCAGAATTTTATTTGTTTTTGCACAACTAAATATTTAGCTTAAGATTTCAAGCAGTGCTCAATGTTAATGGTTGTCAGATTGCCAAAGAAGAATGAAAATTTGCTTGGGATAACTGAATTTACTTATGTATTTCAATCATAAGTGTAAATAAAATCATCAATGTAATATTCGTTCTTATTAATAATAAGTTAAATAAATCAATCTAGAGCAAAATTTACAAAGAATAAGCTTTAGTTTGTTATTTTCATTGTTGAGGCATTATGTATTTACTTCTGTATTGGCTCCGTTTTCTACAAGGTAGTATACGTTAGGGACATTATAAAAATGTGCAGTTTTAGTTTTTGGGAACATATTGCACAATTTTGTTTTAACCAATTATTTGTATTCTTCATATCTTGTGAAGAGTTCACAATATGGCTAACTGATCACACACTTCTATGAACTTGCTGCTTAAGTATTTTTAAAATACAATGAATTGAATGATTTAGAACAAAATATAAATCAGAAATTCTTGAAAGCAAGAAATATGAGGAGAGGTTGGAAAAGTGTTTATTGAGACTTGTAAAGATAAACATTATTAATTTAAAGTTTACAGTTAATAGTGTAGGAGTTGAACTAAAGTAGTTTTTGATGTTACCAACTAAACATTCATAACTTTTGTAACTAGAAACATTCTCTTGTCGGTTTTAGCACAATCCTCATGCAAAGGCTCATTAAGTTATCTATTTGCTTTTAAAAACTTGTGCTGTATTAAAGAATCAGTAAAGAAAGAACAAAATTCTAAGTTGTTGAGTGGCCAAGTACATTTTAAATTTATAACCTTCAGGAAACTGAGAACAAGTTTCAAGTAAATGAAATTTACCTCTCATTTGCGTGAATGGACAAGTACATTCTCACATAAATGTCAAATTCTGTAAGACTTTTACAAGAAAACACATCTATGTTCTTCCATCCACCATTAACATGGTTTTCTCACATAAAAGATATTATAGTGCTTCAAAAATTTACATACACCATTGTACAGTTCTTTGTATTAACTTATTTTATAATGAGGCCTAATCACTAAGACATTCAAGGCTCTTTTAAATAATAGCAAATTATACTAAATACAGTTTTTATTACCTTCTTAGAATTCTCACTGACTGCAGATACAATTGTTCAAAAACTATCCATACTTATTATTCTAAACAGGGAAGTGCTTATGTATTATCAGTCACAGCCTTTTGTTATTAAGCCAATTTATTATTCATTTTGTGACTTTTTTCTTATCTCTCTTGTGAGCAAACAATCTGTGTATTAATTCTACATGAAATGTATATAGATGCATATTAACATCTTGCAAAACTTGGAAACTATAAGGAAATCTGTTATATCATAGTATAACTACAATGCAAAACAAGCTGCTGTCAAAATCAGTTGATTTCCTGAAATGTCATAAGTGTAAAAAATAAGGTTTTGTTGGTTTCAGTTATCAGTCATAGAGCATTTCCTTTAGTTTGATCATTTTTAACTTAGATATATGGTATACACTAATACCATTTATGGTAAATATGCTCATGAGTAGTTTCAAACATAAGTATTTGCAAACTTCTAATGAAACAAGCTTATCCATAAGAACTGGGTGTTTAATTGATAAAAGTAATTATCTGTGAGCATCGAGTAGTTTTACATATAATAATTTATTGTACTAAAATTATTTCCACTTGGTAGACACAGCAGATATCCTGATATGGCTTTGCTACAAACACACACTTTATTATTTTTAATTCAAGTTTTTGCACCTTAGTCAATTAATTTCACAATTCTTGAGATTGACAAACTAATCAAAATGAGGTTTTTCTGGTTATTACTGTTTTTGATTATCCCATTTATCCACAAAGTGTGCATTTATAATTGGATAGTGACTCAGTTGTTGAAACAAGTAGGGTGTAAGCCAGCAAGAAATAGTAATAAAGTGTGTGTGTGTGTATAACTCATGATAATGACTTGGCTTTTGCCACATGTAAATTTGGGTCTAATCAGAAAGATTAAGTTCTTGTATATAAAACACAATAGTTACTTAACTGTTGACACATGTGAAGTCAGGTCTAAACTAGTAAGAAATATTAATTATGTTTATATGAGACAGGGTAATGATTAAGGAGTTATGAAAAGTTAAGTGGAACATAAGCCAATAACAAATTAATTTATTCTTGTTATCTTTAGGACAAGTAATGGTAAGAGCACAGTGATTAATGCCTTCCTGCAGGATAAGATCCTGCCTAGTGACCTAGGTCATACCACAAACTGTTTCTTACAAGTTGAAGGAGGTGATACCCAAGAACCCTATCTACTAACAGAAGATTCTAATGATCCTCAGAATGTACAGGTATGCAAGTTTTGAAGCATTGTATTTGAGAATATCCACTTAAAAAGTAACTTATATGAACAACCCAGTAGTAATATACAGTGTATTGAATTATTCTTAACAAATATAACATTTGTTTTTTTTTATAAATATGGGCTTTCTGTTTTAATACTCTTATTAAATATGTATTGGGCATTTTAGTATTTACATGATTATTACTTACTGGTAGTAGAATGTATTATATTTTAAGATTTTTAAGAAACTTTTTTTATGTATGGGTCTCCTCTATCCAGATGGTAAAATTTCTTGGTTGAATTAAAGACATTTTAGAAAATAAGTTTGTAGTCTATCTTCCACACACCATTTTAGAGAATACTTCAGAGTTGAAGTTTATTTAATTAAAAATAAGTTTAATTGTTTATATAATTATTCTTAAAAATCAGCACCAAATTAAAACATTGGTGTTCATGAGTTATGGCTGAGCACAATATTGCATAGAAAAATCCCCATAATAAAAAAAACATTAAAATAGTTCCAGTTTGAAACTTTTAACTTCAATACAAGTGTAGTTTTTTCAAATTTAGCTTATTTTTAACAGGTTTTTAACCTGTTGTTATGGTATGATGTAGTTGTTTATTTTTCAGCTTTTAAATGCCTGAGGCTAGTGACCTAAACACATAATGAAAACTTCAAGAAACAATGTTTGTTGAAGAATTTTCACTGAATTTACAATCCAAATTTTTTGAAAGCTTGTGTTATCATTTAATACTTCATTTGAATTATGACTTTACAATATAATAGTGGAGAAAATGTTTTTAATGGAGCAAGATAAAGTAGGCATAGTTAGGTCATTCTTCATTTGACAGTAACATGTTTAATGTATATTAGGCCTTATTGGCTGAAATAACTGCATTATTAGGTGAAGAAAATCACAAACAGGTAAAAAATATATAAAATGGGTTTAAAAGTTATTACATACAATAAATTAAAACATTCTAATTAATAAATCAAATAAAGTTGCTGCTTGTAATTTTGATACATAAAAAGGTTATTCTTGTCGTACTCTGTTGATTGTAAGTGCATTGAAACTTTATAATAGTTCTTAAAACAAAGAAATTGTAGATCCAGAGACCCAAGAATTTAATTGGAAAAGTTTTACAAGAATTTAGGGAAATAAATCTGTAATTGAAATCTACAACAAAGGAAGGTAAATATTTTTAATTTTCATCAAAAAATATATATTACAGTTAAATATATAACTTCCCAAAACTACATATTCATACAAATGTCACATATAAAAAAATATTTTATTACTGAAACTACATAATCTGAAGAAAAATCTCATTTTAAACAAATGCATACAGCAGGTTTCATTGTTGTTTTTACAATGCAATAAAAGAAATTTTACCCCATTTGCATAATAGTGATACATTGAGAAAGTGCCTCAAAATATTTTTCTAAGTATGCTGGCTTAGAGTATATGATTTATTTACAAGGTAAGAATTGTTTTTGATTAGATACTAGTGCCTAGTTTCATCAGTATGCTTTGTTTCAGTTTGTTTAGAAAGTTTATTTCAAATATTTATATTTGGATATTTACAGATACAACTTTAGTTTTCTTGATTGTTTAAAAAAAATTGTATTTAAGTACTTGTACAATTTTAAATTGTTTTGCAGTTTTGGATACCATAAGTATGTTTTACTTCCTTTGTTTCTAGTCAGTTGCTCAGTTGGCACATGCCTTAAACAGTGAAAAACTGGGAGACAGTACTTTGGTATGCATCTTATGCCCAAAAGAAAAATATCACCTTCTAAGAGATGACGTAGTATTAGTTGACAGGTGAAATAATCAAGCAAAGTTACTATTTTGTAACTTCAGGTTTGAAAATTTGATCTTCAGTTAATGACCCTAATATGGAAAAACATTTTGTAAGAACAAAGGTATTAAAAGCACTTCTTTCTTAGTATAGTTTAACTGTTAGAAAATAAACAAATGTGAAACGTTTTGGACTAGATGGGTGTCACTAAAGTCTTTGGATTTTCCCCTTTCTTACAGTGGAAGTATTTAACCAAATTGCATGACATTTAGTGCAAAATTACTAAATAGTATTTAGTTTCTGCTTTAAAACAGCCCACAATATTTCATTTAAGTATTTTTATTTATTTATTATATTATGAAATTATCAGCATTTTGATGTGAAGCTGTTTCAGAAAAACATTGAAAGTACATCTTTTCATTGCTGAATTTTTATCTTGATCAAAATGTTCCATGTTGTACATTGGGTTAGTTTCACCTTTATTTAATTAACATACTTATTTTGATACTTTGGTTTGCCATTCAAAGTAGTCACTATTTCTTTAAATTATAAGCATGCTACATCTTTCAAAGATTTGGTGACCTATACATTATTAAAATGGCATCACTTTTGTTTCTGTTACGTATCATGATTCTTGATGATGATAAACCCACTTGAAATAAAATGTATCTCAGAATGGTTAGTATAGGTATTAACCTGAAGATTACCTATGAAGGTTGAAACATTCTCTGCTTATCAGTAAAAGTATGATAATTGTTGCTATCAAAATTTTTGTTAGTTGATATTTAACAAATATTGGTTGCCATCAATAAATAATAAATACTTTTATTTCTGTGCAGTGTTTGAATATTATGAACATAATAATTTTCATTAAATAAAAATTTCAGTAATTGGAATATTTTGCTGTTGTTTACTCTACTCATTGGGCTTAACCTTTGGGTGATGTAATCAGACTTGACATTTATAGCTATTTGTTGCAACAAGCAGATCTACCTTACAGGTTTAAAAAAGCATTTCCTCGTAGTGTGGCAGTCAGGATACTTACCCATTCTTGAATTTCCTATATCAGTACCACGCATGCATACATCACCAAGCAAAAGTGCAACTGGTGGATTTTGATATTTCAAAATGTCAAATTTTGCATTTTATTTGTTAGTGGATAAGTGACAGTTTTTAGAACCCACCTAAAACTTAATTATGCACTCAAAGTGATATCTTATCATGGAAGAAGGCATCTGTAACATTCAACTGCACACAGTTGAATGCAAAAACATTTTTTGAATAAAAATCCTCAAAACTAATTAGAAAACATTTTCAGGGCTAGTGTTGTGAACTTAGTATTAGAATCCTATGTTCACCTGTACAGGAACTCTAGGTAACCAGCTTTTAAGAAACAACGGACTATTTTATTTTATGATAAAGTAGAGAGTTTAGAAAATTTTTATCCTGTCATTTTTAACCATTTATTTTGGCTAGTCTTAAATATAATTTTAATTAATATTGTTCAGAAAATATTTTATGACGTCAAAGGCTTGTAGTAATAAAAACACCTACTTAGAACAGAAAATATGTAAACAAGACAAGAATTATTATATTTTCAGGGGATGATAGTTTCTTAGTATTTATTAACCTTTTCTCTGAAATGAGATGGAAACAAAATTATAAATGTGTTGCTTACAGGTGAGATCCATGAAACCCATACAGAAATAATTTATTTACAAATTACTTTAAATAAATGTAATGTAATGATAAAATATTACCACTGAATATTTTTGATGAAACATTGTTCAGTTATAGTTGAATTGTTTGTATTATTATTTAAATTGTAGTTTATTCTGTAGGTGTGAACACTTGATAAATAAATGGGTCTTACCATTTTTGTTAGAGTTTAGGATTCAAGGGTGTTTAATTACAGTGTAGAATACATTTATTGCTTTTTCACTAACATAAATAATTTTACAGTTACCATTTTTGTTAGAGTTTAGGATTCAAGGGTGTTTAATTACAGTGTAGAATACATTTATTGCTTTTTCACTAACATAAATAATTTTACAGTTACCATTTTTGTTAGAGTTTAGGATTCAAGGGTGTTTAATTACAGTGTAGAATACATTTATTGCTTTTTCATAATTGATAGTCATGTAGAATGTTTTGATAGATTACTTGTATATTAACTGTAAAATTATTTATGTTAGTGAAATATGTCAAACCACTGGTGCTGTAACATCTTTCAAAATTCCTTGTATTTGTTCATATTACAGTGGGTGTAAAAAGTATATGACCACAATATTTACCCAAATATATCTTGCACTTTGATTGTTAGAAAAAAATTTTTTAGCCATAATACCTTGTATTTTGTATTTACCGATGGGATTTCCGATACACAAACTACGTTTTCAAAGGTAAGTCACATCAACGTCATCCCATGCCTTCAAAATGGCCTTTTTGACTGATTTAATGTCATGATATTGGTTCCAATTTGCATAAACTTGGTGAGACATCTACCCCCAAACATTCTAAATTGGATTTAAGTCTGGAGAATTGGCAGGCCAGTCCATGACGTCAACATTCCATTCTTGAAACCAACCGTTAGTTGTCTTGGAAGAATGTATAGATGCATTGTCTTGCTGAAATATGAACCCAGTTCCATAATGCAGTCCTTAGAATTCTGGTTCCCCTCCAGAAACACCACCTTGCTCTTTCCAACGTATGAGAATGCACCCCATATCCTAACGGATTTTTCACCGAAACGTCTTCTTGTATAGAGCTGCCTTGCCGCACCTTTTCGATACCAGTACTTCTGCAAGCCATGCTGGCCCATCTAGGTTTCATTTTTTCTTGTCTGAAAAAATAACTGACTTCCATTTTTCTCCCAAACTGACGTTCTTGGTCACATATTCCAACGTCTTCAACATATGACTTTTCGAGAGAGGCAGGGTACTGTCCCGTATCACTTTTATCCAGTGCCTGTTGTAGATCGTTTAGTAAATCCTCCGTATATTCCAGTCCGACAGATAGGCGTATCAAATTATCTGTAATTCCATTTTTCAGTCGGTATTCCTCTTCTATCCCGTTGTGACTAATATCAGCTCTATTAGAACAGATACAATTACTTTTATCGCGGTGCACAGGTCAAGAAATTGGTTGCAACATAATTCCTTAAAAACTGAAACGACTACAATGAAACAAACCCTTCACAATTCGGAAATGTGATTGCGACAAATAATATGATTGTAAAACAAAACAGTTCCAAAAATCGTGTAAAGTATCATAAATAATGTTCACTAGTGGAGAAAATCGTAAAAATAATTGACGAAATTGACAATTCCAACATAAGTTGATCTAGTAAACGTAATTCTCGTCAACTTAAACTAACTGAGCGGTAAAAATGAGATGCTTATAATAATTAAAAATCGAGTTTCTTCACCCGCGATGGGACAAATACAGATAGCTCAGTGCGTAGCTGTATTTTGAACAATAACTTAACGTACGAGATCTGTTCAAAAAATACGCGGACTGACGTCGTAAAACAAAATGTACTTTAGTTAGAAGTTACAGATCTGAGACCCCTTCAAAGTACTCTCCTCCCTAACGCACACACTTATCCCAATGGTGTTTCCACTTGTTGAAACAGTCCCGGTACGCTTCTTTTGTAATGTCCTCCAGCTCCTTCGTCGCATTTGCCTTAATCTCGGGAATCGTTTCAAATCTTCTTCCTTTCAAGGAGGTTTTGAGTTTGGGAAACAAGAAAAAATCGGAAGGAGCAAGGTCAGGTGAATAGGGGGGGGGGAAGAACAGTGATCGAGTGTTTGGCCAAAAACTCACGAGTTCTGAGGCACAAATTTCGCAGGAACGCGGTGCATCTTTAATTTTCGGTCAAAATCTCGTAACAAGATCCAACTGATATCCCACACTCTTCAGCAAGCTCCCTTACAGTCAGACGTCGATTTGCCCGCACCAGGGTGTCGATTTTGTCGACGTGTGGGTCGTCAGTTGACGTGGAAGGACGTCCAGGACGCTCATCATCTTCAATGGACTGTCGACCATCCTTAAATCGTTCATGCCACTTGAAACATGCCGTACGCTTCATTGCAACATCACCGTAAGCCGTGTTAAGCATAGCAAAAGTATCAGTCGCAGATTTTCCAAGTTTAACACAAATTTTCACAGCAAGTCGTTGCTCCTTCAGGTCATTCATTTTGAAATCCGCCAAACGAAAAAATTGCACCTCACTTAAAACCGCGTAGCTAATACACAAATGAAGATATCTGCAATCGGGAAATGGCGTCCTAATCAGCGACACCAAGCGGATTCCCCTGGAACCAACTGGAGCCGCGCAATTCAAACAGTCCGCGTATTTTTTGAACAGCCCTCATATAACGTATATGTGTTATTCGCAAGACAGCAAAAGAAAAAGAACTAAAAAATTCCTAATTATAGTTTGGAATATAATCGCTATTTTTTGCCAAATTCAACGTTTGGTACTACTTTGTGTAACATAGTCTGATAACGGAAACTATTTACCTGCTGTTCTGTAGGATAGCTGTATTGTGTCTTAAACTTTACCTTGTATACGTGGCGGTATGTTTTCGACTGTCGTATACCTTTGATCCAGAGTTATTATTGGTCAGTTACAGAGAGCAGATGAATTTTATACGTAGTTTTAACGTTTGTAGACAGACTTTTTCCTGTCCTGGGAAAGTTAAAAGTCGGAAATTTAAGTCTGATTTGTCTGATTCATTCTGATGACTGTATTTATCCACTGGCCATCATTTCGAGCCATCTGTTCATTTCCCTTTTGTTTTATTTAAATATAATTTATGCATTTATTTCGTTTTCAACTTCACAACGATAACCCAATAGTCTTTTACCACCTTTGTGATCAACATGGCCAGGCGGTTAAGGCGCTCGACTCGTAATCCAAGAAGCGGAGGTTCGAATCACTGTCACACCAAACATGATCATTCTTTCAGCCGCGCGGTCGTTATAATGTACGGTTAATCCCACTGTTTGTAAAAGAGTAGTCAATGAGTTGGCGGAGGGTGTAATGACAGGCTAAGTTACCTCTAGAATTATGCTGATAAATTAGGGAAGGCTAGCGCAGATAGCCCTCGTGTATCTTGGAGCGAAATTCATAAAACAAACAAATATTTTCTCCGTGTCCCTGACAGTTAAAACCTCAAACCGGACTTTGCCTCTTTAATTCTACTGATAACAAATCACTGATACAGAGTCTGTCCTTCTGTGTAAAGGATTCCGAATCTCCAATTGTTTCAATAATCAGGTATCTCTGTTATATTTTTGCTTCCATTTTACACCAAGCTTCGTCTGTTTAACTCCATCAATAGCAAATCACCTTTGTAGATCCTGTCCTGCATGCAGGATCCCAAATTTTTAGTAACTGCGAGAATCATGTATCTGTGTTCTTGGATTATTATAGTCTTACTGGTATAATCCTTTAGGTTTATTGTTTGGTACTTTCGAAGTATGGGTTTTATTTAACGTGTAAATTATATGATTAATGTTACAACCTAAACATCTATGTTCAATTAAAAAAAGAAAAGAGTTTTACTTACGGTATTTCTACGAGACTTGCTACGCAGCCCAAGCTTGCAGCTGAATTAAATATTCTGAGATTGTTAACAAAGGTCTTGGCTTCTTTCTTTCCTCCTGTGATGTAAAAACTGATTATTCCACTAAATCCTCCTCACTGTTTCTTGGCGACATCGTGTTGAGGATGACTTTCTAGCCCTAAAGAAAGTAAGGTTTAAGCTACCATCTTAACTCACTCATTATTTAACAGATAATAAGTAAACATTATACGGTCCTGAAGTTTAAACCAAGAATATTATGTTTGACACAGTCGCACTATTAAAAATATTAATGCAATCTTACAATAAAATTTCACTAATACCTCACGTCAAAAAGCATTTCCAACTGTAATACTGTTAACACTAGCAGGTGCGAAATACATTGATTTGAATTAAAACTGTTTCTTAAATCAGTGATACAAAGACATCTCTGTTCTGATTTTGAACTATAAGAACTATAAATATATTTACTTTTAAAAAATCAGATGGTCAAGCACTAAAGTCTCAAGTTTTTGACAGAATGAAAGGTGTTAATAACTGGGTTGTTAACACGTGAGAAATAACTATAATGAAACAGGATGAAAGGTAATGTAATGAAAGTTAGCTGAGAACAATAAAGCTTCTGAACAGTCTCTTGTTTTGACTCTGGGCCAGCATGGTCAGGTGGGTTAAAGCGTTCGACTAGTAATCTGAGGGTCGCGGATTCGAATCCCCGTCAAACCAAACATGCTCGCCCTTTCAGCCGCAGTGGCGTTATAATGTACGATCAATCCCACTATTCGTTGGTAGAAGAGTAGCCCAAGATTTGGCGGTGGGTGGTGATGACTAGCTGCCTTCCCTAGACGAATTCTTCAAAATGCCGTATTCTATTATTTTTCACTTTATTAATTACATTGACCTGTTCAGTGCCGTAGACGAGATAACTCGCTCAAGCCGATCGGTGATACAGTGCCACGGACGAGTTAATTCGTTCTTAATAATACCTAACTTCAACGCTAGTTGTCAGCACCATCCATGCATTTGATCTACTTACAAATTGTTTCACTTTCAATCCAAATTAGTACGCTGTTGTTTTAAACAATAAACATATTGCTGAAATTATCACTCTATAATATAAACCTACATCAACAACAACCCTCGTCGTTAATAAGGATGTAATACTAAGATGTCGTTAATTAGATAAGTGTATCTTAACACTAACTAGTCTTAACCTGTTGACTACCAAGTATTTCAGCTGCTACGGCAACTCCAAACCAAGTTCAAAATACAACTAATGCTTCCTAGTTTTAATTAATCACACCAAAACATGGAAGCGCTTCTACATGGAGGTTAACAGGCGTTAAATATTCACTCACCTGGATAGAGAACCTTCTTCACCATCGGGTGTCCTTCCAGAAAACAAGCAATATCTAAAGCATTTTTTTCATGCTGACGCATTCTTACTGGTAAGGTCTTCAACCCACGACAGACGAGATAACAATCAAAAGGTGATGGAACCAGACCAAGTGCTGAAAAAAGTGTGTTTGTCGTAGTACAAGTGCATAGAAAGCTTTTGTTTTCATTTCTGGTGCGAGGTGTGTATATGTATTGATCACTAATGAATTTACGATCACGTCTTTTATTGTGGAAAACAATATGTCATGAAGATTTGCTTTAGTTTTCATCGTTTAAATATTCAAATCTCCTTAATGTTACAAGAATTCACAGAGTAAAAAGTTGAACTTAAAAACTGTACTTTATTTGATTTCTGTGAAAGAAAGAATATTGCTTGTTTTTCAGACTTTATACAGAATATATATATATATATATGTGTGTGTTCAATATTTTATTGTAATAATGCTTTGACGAGAAAGTTAATTACGTTATGTTTGATCGTTGTAAAATACGTAATAGTGACTATTTATTAGAGATGTTCGTAAGATGTCATCTCTTTCTTGGAAATTGAGCTCAGAGATCTTTTAAAAAATTTTGAAATTGAATGAATTACATTTTACAGCTCTTTATACGGTATTGTTCAAAATGTTTGCATACTGTTTTACATCGATCTTATTGTCTACGAGCATGAAGTAGGTGTTGAGTAAATACCAATGTAATAACAGAGAAGGTGGCGTATGATTGGACAAACATGTAAGATTCGTTATTCTGGTTTGTATAAGCTGTTTTGAATATTTGTTGGCCAAAATACACATAAACACCTGTTTTGTTTAGACGGGTATGCTTTTGGTATAATCGTTTTCCAAAACAAATCAACGCTTTCTTCAGAAACCTTTTCTGTACTTCGTGTAGGATCATACCTTCTCTCGTGCCAGAAGAGATGTGGCTTCAAATTGTTCGACTCTCCAGAAACGGTATAAAGCAAATAAACGCTGTCAGAACAGAAGGATAATCCCAACGTACTGTATTCAGAATCTAGAAATATCGTCGTATTAGAGGAAACATTGTTCGAGGAAAACATACTGATTGACGCCGAAAAACTACTTAAGTGGATGACCTTGTTTTGATCATGTTAACAGGTAACGGTCAAAAGAAGTTTTACAACACATTTGGACAGGGACAGCATGAACATATTATTTACAGCTATTACATACTATAATTTATCTTGGAGGAGTGTTTTTGGGCAAGAGCACATGTTAACTTACAGGTTGGACCCTGACGACATGTACTTATTTTGGATAAGTCCTGTTTCCGGCTTGTTAAAATAATAAAGTCTCTCTTTCCTACAAGAAAAACACAAGAGGTGGTGCAGTACATGTTTGGGCAGCTATTCATCATTATGAGAAAAACAGATCTTTATATTCTCTAGGGAAGCCAATGGCGCCTCTTACAGGCATCGCATCGAAAAGATATTTTTGCCATATGTCAGGGCAAGGTTTAATGATAACTATGTGTTCTAGGATGACAATGATACTGCTCACAGTGCACATATTGCACCGTGTTATCTTTACCAAAAGAAATTACAAGATTCCCTTCGCCAGCAAAGTCTCCAGATTGTAAATTCCATTGAGAACTGTTGTGCAGGACTGAGCCAGAAAATTGCTAACAACTACACTAAACTAGTTACCATAGCTGGCTTGCAGTGCATTCTAGTAACGAGTAGATTACATTAATAGCCTCATCTACATAGTCTTTCTCCAGGTGTCTGATAAAAGTGCTTATTGTTCTAACCGTTCGTGATGTCCATGGAACCTGCCTCACATAAATTAGCCACCTTGCAGAGGTAATTAAATTTTAAAATCAGGTACAAGAAGAACCGACCAACTGCTGAATTTTTATTATATACTCTTCAAAAAAAAATCAGTTATCAAATATATGAAACGCAAAATTTTATTATATCATCGTGATGTTTCGTGCAAAACAAAACAATTCGTCCATGGCAAGATTTGAGACATATTGTTAACAAGTTTATTCCGGGTAGTTCTTTATGACATGTGTAAACTTTGCACATTCACTGCTAAACATCCAAATTCTGCAAAGGCGAAGTCCACGCTCACTAGTTGAAGTTGAACGTCACTCAACGTCAATAACGAGTATGCCCCCCGTGAGCATCAATAACTGCTTGGCATCTGCCCATGGAAGCGATGAAATGACGAATCACATTTTGTGGAATGGCTGTCCACTCAGCCTGCAAAGCTGCTGCAAGCTGAGGTAGAATCTGCAGTTGAGGTTGTCGCTGTCGCAGACGTCGGTCCAACTCGTCCCACAGATGTTCGATGGGGTTTAAATCTGGTGATCTGGAGGGCCAGGGAAGAACGTTGATGTTGTGGTGTCTCAAGAAGACAGTGGTGAGTCGGGCTGTGTGAGGACGGGCGTTGTCATGTTGAAAAACGTCGTTGATGTTCACCATGATGGGTTGCACATGGGGCCTAAGAATTTCGTCGACGGTTGCGTACGGTCTTATCGGAAATTCTACGCAGCCCTGGTATGGTTGAGGCAGTAGACGTCGCAGTGGTGGTCCTATCTCGAAGGTGACGTAACCGGATGTAGCGATTTTGTGTGGGCGGGGTCACACGAGGTCTGCCAGATCGTGGACGGTCACAAGTTGATCCATGTTGTTGGTGACGATTCCATAGCCTTGTGATGGTGCTTGGGTGGACATTCACAGCTCTGGCAACATCTGATCGAGATTCGCCTGCTTCCAACGACCAATGGCGTTGTTGCGTTGGGCTTCTGTCAGTCTTGGCATAACTGTATTGCGTGTCGGTGGCTTAACACTGAGCTATGGAAACCGAGAACCCGTCACTTTTATAGGGATTTTGCACATGTTGCACTTGCAGAACATGCAGATCTCTCAAACAAATTTATTGGACACGAATGCGTTTTGGCGAAAAATCCGATTTTTCCTCCGTTTTCAAAGTGCACAACTTTTATTGTCATTTTGGTCTGACAATCACTGCCTTAACACGTGTGACATCACATACTCTGAGCTTGTAACGTTATTACATATATTTCTTTTTAAAAT
This sequence comes from Tachypleus tridentatus, assembly GCF_004210375.1. Lineage (NCBI taxonomy): Eukaryota > Metazoa > Arthropoda > Merostomata > Xiphosura > Limulidae > Tachypleus > Tachypleus tridentatus. The sequence goes on from NC_134825.1 coordinate 73,670,256, forward strand.
AACAAAAATATCCCTTTTGCGTTTCTTTTTTTGAAGAGTATATATATATATATATATATATATATATATAACCTCAAATACATACTACTCAATATTTTGATATCAAAAACAGCATGAATTTCTATTATGCTTCAGATTCAATTCTTACGTTATAGGTTAATTGACAATAATTGAGTCCTTTCTTAATTTTTTTTCAAGTTACTCGTGATCTTCCTTTTATTTAAACTGTTATCAGTTTTTAAATCGTAAGTGTTACTGGGTGAATATTCAGTAATTTTAGAACACAAATTCGTGAGATTACGTACTTCTTTGGACAGTCTATAATCGACAGTAATTTTACAAAACAAATGGTTGAGACAACTTACTGCGTTGTGCAAAGGATAATCGTTGATATATATCCTTGTTTCTACTCACAATAGATCCCAAACAGACGTCACAATGAACTGTTATAAATATTCAAAAACAAACAAATCCACCAGCACCTTATTGTCTTTCACAGACTAACAAGAAATAGAAATAATTACTTTTTACATCAACAGCTTATGATCTGATTTCTAATGAGATACAGAAACCATCACTTTTTACACCAACATATTATAATCCTTCACAGAGTAATAAGAAATAGAAATAACTCCGGGCTACTGCACAAAAAATGGACTAGATTGCATGACTTTTTTACCATTTTTGATGAAGAGAAACCACCTTGAAATAAAAATATATCTCAGAACGGCTGGTATGGGTATTAACACTTTTATTGATAAGCAAACAATAACGTTACGACCTTCCTAGTTCATCTTTAGGTTAACAAAAGGAGTTTGCAATTGACCGTTATCGGACACATGTCTTAGTGACGAGAGTATAAACGAGTACGGGATTGTAGGGGGCGTTGCAGAAACTTATACAGGAATTAAAACCAAAATAAAGGAACACTTTTATACCCATACTAATTAATAACCTGACATCCAACTGCAACTTTTACCATATTCAATTATTTTTCATTATTTATCTGTCTATTTAATAATGACTTTCCTGGGTTTTTATATACCTCAAACAAACGTACATAGTAAAAGTAGCCAAAACAGACGTGATGACATATATATTTATTCAAGTCAAAATTCTGCAAGACAGGTTAAATAAAACCAATATCAAAGAATTAGAACCTCAAAATAAGTCAGTACCTGTTAAGTTTAAACACATCAACTTATAATATGATGTCTTTTTCATAGTAACTGTTTAAATACTATTCAAAACATGAAAACAATAACAATCAAAACGTTCACCTCAAATAACTAGATTCAGTATTATCTTCTAAGTTACCTAACTTACAGCACATAAAATCATAATATCTTTCTGACATTCTCAGAGTAATTGTTATTTGAAACACTAAACATGAAAACACAAACCATCAAAATGTTCACCTCAAATGACTACATTCATTATTATTTGAAATTTTTATTCAGTTTTCAACTGTTCCTCCAGAATGCATTTATTTATGTTTAAAAAACTTCAAATTGTCAAACAGATCGTAACAGTCATCATTTTGCATCCAAAAACACGCTCAGATCATTGTTATAACGTCATTGTGATAGACTGGATTTAACACATCAAAATATTTTTCAGTTCTTCCTCTAATTTTTGGATTGCATTATTCAGATTATATATTTCACATTTTTTAGTAGCTGTCTGTTTTAGTACATTAGATTCTACAGTTAATGACTTCATTTTTCAACTGGATTCTGCCATTACAGATTTTTGTTCAGCACTGTCTACCAAGACAGTTACATCTTCTTGTAGCTTTCGTTTCACTTAATTGATCCTTGATGGCTATCCATTTTGGGGCCAAAGGTAGAACCTAAATTTTCTGCCTGTATTTCTGTCTAGCACCTACTGCATTCTCTGGGAGAGCTGGTGTGAAATTAGACCTACCACCAATCGATTTAATATGCGCTATTACTCTCCTCTGAGCAACGAGAGAAACCACTTGCATGTTCTCAGTTAAACTTAATTTCGTTATAAAGAACCTTCGCTCCACATTGGCTTGTCCAATTGATGTAATTAGTCCAAGTTTAAAACTTCCCAAATTGTTGAGCTCTAATATGAGTTCCTTTTTTTTACATAATTATGCAGAAACGAACCCACTGACTCATTTTTTAGCAGATCAAGATCTCTAAAATAATGATGATCAGAACTATGGAAAGTTTGTACACTGTCTATAAAATCATAGTAATCTTTTTTGACAGTTTCGCTTGTATCTTCATTCAGATACTGGAGTTCAATCAGCTTCTCTACGGGATTTTGAACTGATGTTTGCAAACATCTGAATTCCAATAACACAGGCATCAGATTCTCAGTCCTGTTATGACCAGTGAAAGCCGAGGTAAAGTAATGTGATACAATGCAAACATCAACAGGACTCCAGTATCTAACATGAATTCCTACTTGCTTCTTATTCAAGCTGCTGTTGTGAGATTCATAGAACGTGAGTACTATTTTATTCGCTTGTTGGAAGCATGTAGCCAACTGATTGTCAAAATATGGACCAAGTCCAAAGTCTACAAGGTAAGTACACTTGCCTTCAACACATGTTAATTTTTGACCTATAGCGCTGTCAAGAAACATTTGTTTAAATGTCTCAGAAATGTTATTACAACTACTGTAGCTGAATTAGTGTATCACACATTTTACAGCCCAAATATTTTCGGCTCTAAGTACATCGGTATGAGAAATATTCTCAGATATGTTAGCATGTATATACTTATTTATACTGGTACTTGGTTTGTCCTGACTTAAGAATAAAAAAATGCCTAAATTGTTGTTCATATGCTTCAAGTTACTTTTATATTTTTTTACATTCATGTATGGATTCACCCATGTTCCCAAGGCCGAAAGTCTTTACAAAAATGCATACGTTGCAGCGTGCCATTTGTAGGCACTTTCTCAAGCCATGTTCTATATAATTCACTCTCTTTCAAGTTCACCTCATATTTACACTTCTCAGGCATGATGTGAGAACAATTTAAAAACAGGATCACAATTATTATCATATGATGGCAGGAGTTCCTGAACTGCAAACAGTTCTTTTCAGGTATTTTAACCATTTTCACAGATTTTGAACCTCCTGTGTAGCTCATAGCGAAAACAACATCAACAGTATACCCTTCCAAACTTTGGTAGTTAAAAGCCAAACATTACAAAAACACGTATTTTGATCTGCCATAGTTCGACTAACTTAGGTAGAACGTTCCACAGAGATACTTGCATCAGTTCTCGACAGACCGAAGCAGGCAGATATGAAATTTGTTTCTTTCTTATGACTTTACAAGAGACCAAGTTCAAAATATTACAGAGAATTATATTTTTTACCTGCCATTACTCTATATTCTGACCATCTAATTTAGAGTTTACACAAAGGAAATCCGCCAACAATCCCTACACTCTTGAGATTTTTTTCATTTTTTTAATATAAAACATTACAATGTATGTAATATGGAGCTCTGAGTCTTAGTGACATTTTCTGCACATGGTTCGTTTGTCTGCAATTAAGCACAAAGATACACAATGTGCTATCTGTGCTCTGTCCACCACTCATGTCGAAACCCGGTTTATAACGGCACAAGTCTGAAGACAATCCACTGGGCCCCTGAGGGACTTCGGCACATGTAACTATGACAAAGATTTGGTATTAATCGCTAGTATTAATGTTTTGATACAGGCAATGCACAAAATTGCATATACCGCGCTAAAGAACAGATCTTAGTCGCCCAAAACTTACAGTTAAAGTTGTTATCAATGTGCACTTATCTGTTGACACAGAAACATAATGTCTTATATATTATACAGTCATAATTTAGTGTGATGCAACAGACCTTAGCCATAAAGAAGTCTTAAATTCATAATGAGCTAAGTGTCTTTCCTTCCGAAGTTGTAGTTTATGTCTTTTCACCTTCCTTGAATAACACGTTCTTGAAATCTACTGATTTATAAAGATCTTATCAAATAAAATGGATGGGGGACCTTTCTAATAATCAACTTCTTCACTATCTTTAAACTTTTGGCAATAGCCATCGTTCAAATATCACCCTGTACAAAACAATTCACTGTGTATAAGAAACTATTTTCAAAGGTTTAATAATTGTTAGACGAAACTAAATAATGTAGCATTGTTACTTAATGTTAAACTGACTTATAATCTCTAACATGCTTTATGCCAATTATTGCGGGAATAATACAGGTTACAGCCAAAACTTGATGAAATTTGAAACACGAAAAAAACTTTTTTTTTTGTTCTATATCCATGACTCGTCACGTAATAACTCTAATTCAAGGGATTTTTACAACTTTCCAAACATGTTTTTGATATCATTTAACCTTCAATAAACACAGATAAACAAACACTAGATACTAAACTTACAATACTAACATTAGATATCATAAGTATAAGATAAATAATAATTCATTTTCTAAAGTCAATTTTGATATTTTTGACTAGCACAACTATTTATATTGACGTCATTTCAACAGCATGAATCAAAATACGAATGTAAATACACTTCAGTAGACATTTTGTCTATTTTTCTTTTTTTTTCTTTAAGTTTAGCTAGGGAATTTTACCGTACTTAACATAATCAATAAATGGATTTATAATGTTAATCTACGACATTCTTTTACCAACGAATAGTAAGAGTGACCGTCACTTATAACGACCCCACGGCTGAAAGAGCAAGTATGTTTGGTATGACGGAGATTCAAACCAGCGACCCTCAAATTGCCTTAGCCACCTGGCCCTACCGGGCCATTTACTATACCTGAAACAGCAGAAAAGTAACAGAAAGGACTACACCAAATGAAATAAAAATTAACTAAATATTATGTCATTACCATGCACTGTTTCACTCTAGCACAGATCACGTGTTTTCAAGACTATGTCATTACCATGTACTGTTTTACTCTAGCACGGATCACGTGTTTTCGAAACTTCCTTTGAATTTTATAAAACATCAAAGACCAGAATGTATTAGGCTTTCCGGTTTAATTCTGATCCAGCATCAATACGGTTGGGTTTTTAAAATACCTTCTCAAATAAGGTCGTGTTGTGTCATGATTTTTTTTTTTCATTTAGGTGTGAAAAGGAACGTATCAGTTACATAACCTTCATTGGCAACGATAAAAAAGGCAGTATAGAACATGTAGTCATTAGTAATGTAGTGTGTTATATAAGACCTGGGATGGCCTAGCGCGTAAGGCGTGCGACTCGTAATCCGAGGGGCGTGGTTTCGCGCCCGCGTCGCGCCAAACATGCTCGCCCTCCCAGCCGTGGGAGTGTTATACTGTGACGGTCCATCCCACTATTCATTGGTAAAAGAGTAGCCCAAGAGTTGGCGGTGGATGGTGATGACTAGCTGATCTAGTCTTACACTGCAAATTTAGGGACGGCTAGCACAGATAGTCCTCGAGTAGCTTTGTGCGAAATTCAAAAACAAACAAATAAACTGTTATATAATCCTTATTAAATAACTCATCGAGACATGGAATATCAATCATACTATATGGAAGTCGATAGTTATATAGTTGAATATTTACAAATGAATTACTGAAATAACTCAAATTGCTCAATGTTACAAATATGTTTAAAGAACTGAATAATATAAATCAAATATTGATATTTTAGGCAATAACTGAAGCTACGTTGCGCATACGTCTAGTGTATTTTGCTTTTCAGAAAAGGAGCATTCAAACTAACGTAATATTAGATACATGGCGGTGTCTGTGAGCCAAAGGATAGGTGAAAGACGGGTGATATAAATTGAAGTGTCGTAAGTTGATAGAGGGCGATAACTAATGTTGTATATTTCATAAGCAGTCACTGTTGTGATATCGAATGAGATAATGAGTTAACTTTAATGATTAAAGCTTCAAATATACATAGAAACAATAAACTATTATGTCTTCCACTTTATCAAAATAAGTTTATCTGTATGTTAAGATGTCTTCACTAGAATCTGTTCTGCGAGCACCCGAGGGCGGCCTAACGATGTTGACAAACATCTTCACCAAGTTTAATCTCAGAAGAATATTTCCTTCTTCCTTTAATGTTTAAAAAGGACCTGTTAACTTTTGCTTATTAGTGATTGGTACCTACCTCCAAACATGTCATCTGAGGAAAGAATGTGGTCCCCATTAGAGAGCAAACAGACCACGGCTGTAATGGCTATAATTCCCGACGTAAAACAAAAGCTATAAATAACGTAATCACAATTGTTAATATATATATATTATGACCACATAATTTTTCCTTAAAGAAACACATAACTATCTATTCTGATTTTTTCATATAAATGATTGTTTGTTTTGAAATTTCACTCAAAGCTAAAGAGCTATCTGCATTAACCGTCCCTAATTTAGCAGCGTAGGACTAGAGGGAAGGCAACTAGTCATCCCCACCCATTGCCAACTCTTGGACTACTCTTTTACCAACGAATGGTGGGATTGACCGTCACATTATAACGCTTCCACAGCTGAAAGGGCGAGCATGTTTCGTGCAACGGGGATTCGAACCCGCGACCCTTAGATTACGAGTCGAACACCTTAAACCACCTCACCATGCTGGGTCTACATAAATGATTCATCTGTTTATTTTTTTAATTAAGGTAAAACTAGACCCCTGGTCATACAGAGGTATATCTACGAAACTACAACTTTAGAATCCGGGTTTTGATACCCGTGGTAGGCAGAACATAGCTCTTTGTGTAGCTTTGTACAAAACATAAAATGAAATATTTTTGTGTACACTTTTAAGTTATACTGTTGAGTTTTTTTTCTAGATATATTTTAAAAGTGGTGTATTGACAACTACGAGACTTTTTAAATATATCTTACTTTAATGAATTCTTTTTGCTATGGACGAATAATGTATTATTATTATTATTGTGTAAATCAAGAACATTGTTCCAAAGAGTGATTTTAGCCGCGGCTAAGCAACTCATTGAACGGCTTTGAATGTGTGTTTTTTTAAGTACTACTTTTTATCTCATAGTTCTTACTTATATTAGCCAGTTTCACTGTGTCGGTATTTGGGTATTGATGTTAAATACCCAGGAGGGTCAGGTACATTTGGCTTCTTCCTCCCTCCCGAACGATTATAGCGTCTGTCTTTAGGTTTTTTTTTGTTTTTTTTATAGCTTTGGGCCAGAGTAAAAGTATAACATCATACTCAGGCCCCTTTCAGGGCTCAGTCCATGCATGGACGAACAAGAAGTTTTTTTTTTCCTTTTATTATTTCTCTTGTGTTCTTTTTCTTCATTTTTTATTTTTTAATTTTTTTGTATTTTCATATATATATATTTTTTTTTTTACGTTTTTGTACGAAAAGGACTCAGGGTCCATTTCACCCGAAGCAGGAGTCCCGCAGGGAGGGGTTGTTAGCCCTATATTATTTATCATGTACGTGAGTAATATGCCTCTGTCGGACCTAAATTTTGGTTATGCATCACAGTTCGCTGACGATGTAGCAGTCTGGAAATGTGCCCCCACTCCGTCAATAGCAGCAACGAACCAACAACCAGTCCTAAATAACATCGAAGAATACTGCCAGAAATACAGAATCAAAATCAATATTCCAAAAACCCAAGTCATATTATTCAGCAGACTAAATAAGCTGAAAAAAATCCACCAAAACTCAATATGAATGGATCACTTTTACCGACTGCTACTTCTGCTAAATTTCTAGGTCTAACCTATGATTCAAAATTAACGTGGTTACCACATATTAAAAATATACTGATACGAATCTGGAAAAGAGCAAACTATGCAAGAAGTCTTTCAAGTAAAATCCAAGGAACATCACCAGACAACATACTTAAAATCTACAAAACGTACATTAGACCAACAATAGAACATGCATCACCTGCCTGGATTAACATAGCACCCACACATGTACAGAAACTTCAACGTGTACAAAATTCAGCATATAAAGTACCACGTAGCACCTCAACCACATTCATGCAAAAGTATGCAAATACAGACACAATATCTGAAAGACTCTTGCATAATTCTCTAAAATATTTCAATAAGTATTGGCATAAAAATGACATAATGTGTGATCTCGACAGATATCACGTACATGATGTAAATAGTCCTAAATACCTCTCCCCTTTTAACATATATTTAAGAAATGTAACACAAGCTGGCCACTATGCACTAGACACTTAGTCCTTGTTTCTTTTTATTATTATTATTCTTTTTTTAAATCATTATTATATTAGCCAATTTAGTATCTAATTACAGTTTTAAATTTAAGAGTTAAAATACTTTCGTTTGATGTATTTAATCACGTCCAGGTTCTTATAGATCAGGCATTTTATTTTGAGGGTAAACTGATAAGGTTCTGATGAGTAATAAAATCCAATCGGGCATGCGAGCGCCCCATGCTTATTATTGTTGGGGCATATAAATATAACTAATAAAAAGGGAAACAAAGGTTTCATAGATTAATTCACTCTAATTCTGCCTAAGAGAATTTCAAGCGACCCGGCTTTTGAGGGTTCTCTATTGCTTAGAATTTAAGTGTTTGGATTTCTGTCTGTTATAAATTACAAACACAGTCCACACACACATAGTTACAACGCACCGTATTGCCCTTCTTCCAAAGCAGCTAATGTTCTTTCCAAGCAACTTCTTGTTGGATTCCCACAACGAGCGTACAAATAATCCTAATAGTAGATAAAACACATCCTTTAAATATATAAACAGTGGCAAAACGCAAATAAATGTTATTTCAAAGCATACCAATTAAATCTAAATTAAGCAACAAGTTCGATTCATTCGAACAATCACTACTAACTGAAACATGATTAATATAGTAAGGAAGTTCAAATGTTTTATGTATATTCCTTTATGTTTTTACGTAAAGGTCTTTGGGAATGACTTTCACACTTTACATCAAACTATTTTGCTTTGCTTCATATCTAGTGAGCCTTGAAATATTGTTGTTTTATTTAAAATTTGATTTTTTTAGATCTTGCAATTAAAGTATGAAAATGAAAACCATTCTTAGGCCTACAAAACGTTTTATCTTCTCCATCTTATGTTGTTCGAACAATCGTTTTATTCACATTACCGGTAGGTTTCATGTGTGAAATTGGCTTTCTCAGGTCAGTGTCTTAGTTCAAGTTGTTGTGTGAAGTTGGCTTTCTCAGGTCAGTGTCCTAAATCAAATGTTGTGTGAAGTTGGCTTCATCAGGTCAGTGTCTTAGTTCAAGTTGTTGTGTGAAATTGGCTTCATCAAGGCAGTGTCCTAGTTCAAGTTGATGTGTGAAGATGGCTTCATCAGGTCAGTGTCCTAGTTCAAGTTGTTGTGTGAAGTTGGCTTCATCAGGTCAGTGTCTTAGTTCAAGTTGTTCTAGTACACTTTTCTCGATTTCTCCCACACCATTAACACATAAATATTTACTTCTTAGCGTAGAATTTGATTTAATCAAATTGTTTAATTCTGTCGAATAGCTGCGTGAGTAACAATTTACACAATTTGTGCTTGAGAAACGATTTCATTTACGACACACACACATCTATAGATATAATTCCAGTGGAAGTGATATTAACATCCAGTTTTCAAGTCGACCAGAAAGAAATTGGGAAACTGAGTGAGTTACAAAGGGGTGCCATTTTCAGTATTGAAATAAGCTTCAATTTGTTATTTTCATTGTTGAGGCATTATGTATTTACTTCTGTATTGGCTCCGTTTTCTACAAGGTAGTATACGTTAGGGACATTATAAAAATATGCAGTTTTAGTTTTTGGGAACATATTGCACAATTTTGTTTTAACCAATTATTTGTATTCTTCACACCTTGTGATGAGTTCACAATATGGCTAACTGATCACACACTTCTATGAACTTGCTGCTTTAGTATTTTTAAAATACAATGAATTGAATGGTTTAGAACAAAAATATAAATCAGAAATTCTTGAAAGCAAGAAATATGAGGAGAGGTTGGAAAAGTGTTTATTGAGACTTGTAAAGATAAACATTATTAATTTAAAGTTTACAGTCAATAGTGTAGGAGTTGAACTAAAGTAGTTTTTGATGTTACTAACTAAACATTCATAACTTTTGTAACTAGAAACATTCTCTTGTCGGTTTTAGCACAATCCTCATGCAAAGGCTCATTAAGTTATCTATTTGCTTTTGAAAACTTGTGCTGTATTAAAGAATCAGTAAAGGAAGAACAAAATTCTAAGTTGTTGAGTGGCCAAGTACATTTTAAATTTATAACCTTCAGGAAACTGAAAACAAGTTTCAAGTAAATGAAATTTACCTCCCATTTGCCTGAATGGACAAGTGCATTCTCACATAAATGTTAAATCCTGTAAGACTTTTATAAGAAAACACATCTATGTTCTTCCATCCGCCATTGACATGGTTTTCTCACATAAAAGATATTATAGTACTTCAAAAATTTACATACACCATTGTACAGTTCTTTATATTAACTAATTTTATAATGAGGCCTAATCACTAAGACATTCAAGGCTCTTTTAAATAATAAAAAATTATGCTAAATACAATTTTTACTACCTTAGAATTCTCACTGACTGGAGATACAATTGTTCAAAAACTATCCATACTTATTATTCTAAACAGGGAAGTGCTTATGTATCATCAGTCACAGCCTTCTGTTATTAAGCCAATTTATTATTCATTTTGTGACTTTTTTCTTATCTCTCTTGTGAGCAAACAATCTGTGTATTAATTCTACATGAAATGTACATAGATGCATATTAACATCTTGCAAAACTTGGAAACTATAAGGAAATCTATTATATTATAGTATAACAACAATGCAAAACTAGCTGCTGTCAAAATCGGTTGATTTCCTGAAATGTCATTAGTGTACAAAATAAGGTTTTGTTGGTTTCAGTTATCAGTTATAGAACATTTCATGTTGTTTAATCATTTTTAACTTAGATATAAGGTATACACTAATACCATTTATGGTAAATATGCTCATGAGTAGTTTCAAACATAAGTATATGCAAACTTCTAATGAAACAAGCTTATCCATAAAAACTGGGTGTTTAATTGATAAAAGTAATTATCTGTGAGCATCCAGTAATTTCACATATAATAATTTATTGTACTAAAATTATGAATTAGTCAAACAACATCATACAAATAATTGACTAATCAAAATTACTGTTTTTTAGTGAAACCAGTTATTTAAATAAATATAATATTGTCTTTATGATTTCTCTCTATTATTGACAAAGGTAAGTCTACAGATTTACAATGATAAACTCAAGAGTATGATTTCCACTTGGTAGACACGGCAGATATCCTGATATGGCTTTGCTACAAACACACACTTTATTATCTTTAATTCAAGTTTTTGCAGCGTAGTCAGTTAATTTCACAATTCTTGAAATTGACAAACTAATCAAAATGAGGTTTTTCTGGCTATTACTGTTTTTGATTATCCCATTTATCCATAAAGTGTGTGTTTATAATTGGATAGTGACTCAGTTGTTGAAACAAGTAAGGTGTAAGCCAGCAAGAAATAGTAATAAAGTGTGTGTGTGTGTGTGTGTGTGTGTGTGTGTATAACTCATGATAATGACTTGGCTTTTGTTACATGTAAAGTTGGGTCTAATCCAGTAAGGTTAAGTTCTTGTATATAAAACACAATAGTTACTTAACTGTTGACACATGTGAAGTCAGGTCTAAACTAGTATGAAAGATTAATTATGTTTATATGAGACAGGGTAATGATTTAAGAGTTATGAAAAGTTAAGTGGAACATAAGCCAATAACAAATTAGTTTATTCTTGTTATCTTTAGGGCAAGTAATGGTAAGAGCACAGGGATTAATGCCCTCCTGCAGGATAAGATCCTGCCTAGTGGCCAAGGTCATACCACAAACTGCTTCTTACAAGTTGAAGGAGGTGATACCCAAGAACCCTATCTTCTAACAGAAGATTCTCATGATCCTCAGAATGTACAGGTATGCAAGTTTTGAAGCATTGTATTTGAGAATATCCACTTAAAAAGTAACTTATATGAACAACCCAGTAGTAATATACAGTGTATTGAATTATTCTTAACAAATATAACATTTGTTTTTTTTTATAAATATGGGCTTTCTGTTTTAATACTCTTATTAAATATGTATTGGGCATTTTAGTATTTACATGATTATTACTTACTAGTAGTAGAATGTATTATATTTTAGGATTTTAAGAAACTTTTTTTATGTATGGGTCTTCTGTATCCAGATGGTAAAATTTCTTGGTTGAATTAAAGAGATTTTAGGAAATAAGTTGGTAGTCTATCTTCCACACACAATTTTAGAGAATACTTCAGAGTTGAAGTTCATATAATTATTCTTAAAAATCAGCACCAAATTAAAACATTGGTGTTTATGAGTTTTGGCTGAGCACAATATTGCATACAAAAATCCCCATAATAAAAAAACATTAAAATAGTTCCAATTTGAAACTTTTAACTTCAATACAAGTGTAGTTTTTTCAAATTTAGCTTATAACTGGTTTTTAACCTGTTGTTATGGTATGATGTAGTTGTTTATTTTTCAGCTCTTAAATGTCTGAGGCTAGTGACCTAAACACATAATGAAAACTTGAAGAAACAATGTTTGTTGAAGAATTTTCACTGAATTTACAGTCCAAATTTTTTTAAAGCTTGTGTTATCATTTAATACTTCATTTGAATTATGACTTTACAATATAATAGTGGAGAAAATGTTTTTGATGGAGCAAGATAAAGTAGGCATAGTTAGGTCATTCTTCATTTGACAGTAACATGTTTAATGTATATTAGGCCTTATTGGCTGAAATAACTGCATGATTATGTGAAGAAAATCACAAACAGGTAAAAAATATATAAAATGGGTTTAAAAGTTATTACATACTATAAATTAAAACATTCTAATTAATAAATCAAATAAAGTTGCTGCTTATAATTTTGATACATAAAAAGGTTATTCTTGTCGTACTCTGTTGATTGTAAGTGCATTGAAACTTTATAATAGTTCTTAAAACAAAGAAATTGTAGATCCAGAGACCCAAGAATTTAATTGGAAAAGTTTTACAAGAATTTAGGGAAATAAATCTGTAATTGAAATCTACAACAAAGGAAGGTAAATATTTTTAATTTTCATCAAAAAATATATATTACAGTTAAATTTATAACTTCCCAAAACTACATATTCATACAAATGTCACATATAAAAAAATATTTTATTACTGAAACTACATAATCTGATGAAAAATCTCATTTTAAACAAATGCATACAGTAGGTTCCATTGTTGTTTTTACAATGCAATAAAAGAAATTTTACCCCATTTGCATAATAGTGATACATTCAAAAAGTGCCTCAAAATATTTTTTTAAGTATGTTGGCTTAGAGCATATGATTTATTTACAAGGTAAGAATTGTTTTTGATTAGATACTAGTGCCTAGTTTCATCAGTATGCTTTGTTTTTGTTTGTTTAGAAAGTTTATTTCAAATATTTATATTTGGATATTTACAGATACAACTTTAGTTTCATTGATTGTTGTTAAAAAAAATTGTATTTAAATACTTGTAAAATTTTTAAATGTTTTGCAGTTTTGGATACCATAAGTATGTTTTACTTCCTTTGTTTTTAGTCAGTTGCTCAGTTGGCACATACCTTAAACAGTGAAAAACTGGGAGACAGTACTTTGGTACGCATCTTATGGCCAAAAGAAAAATATCACCTTCTAAGGGATGATGTAGTATTAGTTGACAGGTGAGATAATCAAGCAAAGTTGCTATTTTGTAACTTCAGGTTTGAAAATTTGATCTTCAGTTGATGACCCTAATATGGAAAAAAAAATTGTAAGAACAAAGATATTAAAAGCACCTCTTTCTTAGTATAGTTTAACTGTTAGAAAATAAACAAATGTGAAATGTTTTGGACTAGAATCTAGGGTGTCACTAATGTCTTTGGCTTTTTTTCTTTCTCACAGTGAAAGTATTTAACCAAATTGCATGACATTTAGTGCAAAATTACTAAATAGTATTTAGTTTCTACTTTAAAACAGCCCACAATATTTGGTTTAAGTATTTATATTTATTTATTATATTATGAAATTATCAGCATTTTGCTGTAAAGCTGTTTCGGAAAAACATTGAAAGTTAAATCTTTTCATTGCTGAATTTTTATCTCGAACAAAATGTTCCATGTTGTACATTGGGTCAGTTTCACCTTTATTTAATTAACATACTTATTTTATACTTATGCCTTCAAAATGGCCTTTTTGACTGATTTAATGTCATGATATTGCTTCCCATTTGCATAAACTTGGTGAGACATCTGCCCCCAAACATTCTCAATTGGATTTAAGTCTGGAGAATTGGCAGGCCAGTCCATGATGTCAACATTCCATTCTTGAAACCAACTGTTAGTTGTCTTGGAAGAATGTATAGATGCATTGTCTTGCTGAAATATGAACCCAGTCCCATAATGTAGGTGCACAAACGGTAACAGATATTCGGATAACATATAAATGTAGTCCTTAGAATTTTGGTTCCCCTCCAGAAACACCACCTTGCACTTTACAACGTATGAGAATGCAACCCATATCATAACGGATTTTCACCGAAACGTCTTCTTGTATAGAGCTGCCTTGCCGCACCTATTCGATACCAGTACTTCTGCAAGCCATGCTGGCCCATCTAGGTTTCATTTTTTCTTGTCTCAAAAGATAACTGACTTCCATTTTTTTCCCAAACCGACGTTCTTGGTCACATATTCCAACGTCTTCAACATATGACTTTTCGAGAGAGGCAGGGTACTGTCCCGTATCATGTTTATCAAGCCTGATCATTCTGAAGGATTCGCTGGGCTCTTCTAACCAGAACATCAACATTCACGTTGTCTTTGATCTGCCATATATTTCCCTGAGGATGCTTCTTTGATGATGTGCCGCTTTGTTCTCATGCTGACGTTTGATGGCCTTCCAGATCTTTTCTTCATCCCATATGATTTCATATCACTCAAAAACGCATTAATAACACAAGGAGATCGACTTAATTGATCAGCAATCTTTCTGTTACTCATTCCTGTGCTTTTAAGTGCTTTTATTTGACCTCTCTCATCTTTTGTAAGTTTTTTGCCATTAGGCATGGCTAGACCTCCCTAAAAAGCAAAATACAGCATACATTAAGATAGGATAAGCAATAAATAAAGCATATAAGCATTTTTAATGAGGAAAATCATATCAAACATAAACATACAATGCAAAACTTGAATTTACTTTATACTTTTTTCACTTATTATTTGTATGAGGGTGGAAATTAATGAATGATATAGAAGGTAGGAAATTTGTTTTGGCAACAAAAACTACAGTCATAGAAAAACAAGTGTCAAATTTTTATTGGCTAATATTCATAGTTTCTCAACATTTAATTGGTAAATATCATAGCAATTTACAACAAGGCTTCATACTTTTTTCGTGGACTGTATTTGTATCAGTTTCTCTCGTATTTTGAATTTTAGTATTTTCTGATAAAATTATCTGATGACGCCTTGTTTTTTAACTTAGGTTTTAAATATTACAATATTGAACTATAATTCGATTTAATAAAGTGAAAAATGCTGAATTATGCAGAAGTGATGGCAGTGCTTAAAGAAATATTTAGATGTTTCACCAAACTTAGATGAATGGATTGACAAACACTGTCTGAATGCCGTTCTTTGTTTTAGTTGCTAATGCAGAATCTACACTAATGCTTACACTAAGTAAATTGTCTTGCATAGATCTTCAAGTACTATTATTTGAAAATGAAGATTTTGCAACTTAAGAATGTTTATTTTTCTGGTTAAAAATTTGATTTTTTTGTGTGTGTTTCCTTTTTTCCTTTTAGCAAAGCCACTTCAAGCTATTTCTTGAGTCCACTGTGATTTTTTTGTGAAGTAAAATTTTTTTTATTGTATATTTAAGCATTCACTTATTTGAAATACAAGTTTCTGTGTTAAAGGTTATACTATATTATAATGTGTTATATATCCAACAGTAGCTAGTAAAAGATTAAACTAATGGTCACTTAACTTGCTAAAATTATTCATTATTTTGTTGCTAAACTAAAAAACAAAAACAAGTGGTTAAACTTATGTATAACTATGAAAGTTTTGAAAAATTGTA
The DNA here is from genome assembly GCF_004210375.1 of Tachypleus tridentatus. Classification (NCBI taxonomy): domain Eukaryota; kingdom Metazoa; phylum Arthropoda; class Merostomata; order Xiphosura; family Limulidae; genus Tachypleus; species Tachypleus tridentatus. The sequence continues at coordinate 73,686,437 of NC_134825.1, forward strand.
ACATTCTCTAAACTTTAAGCTGCCTAGACAGTAACAAGATATGTTGAATAAACTGTTAAAAACATAGGAGAAGATTTAAAAAAAAATTTGTAAAAAATAAGTACAAGTTACTGAGATTTGTGTGTGAATTGTGTATTGTTCAAAAAATTCTGTAACTTGGACATACAGTGTTTTAATAATTTTAATCTTGGTTGTTCGAGGAACAGCATTTAAGTAAAAAATTCAACAAATCTTCATTCTTATTACTGAAATAATTTTTTTTTCATGGTTACTTCTTGTAGGCATGCAAGTTTAATGGTATCTGAAAGACTTAGTAAATTTGATAAAATAATATTTATAAGTATATCCACAAGAACAGTTAAACTGTGAACCTATATTATAATAATTCTAGCTAAATTTTGTTATGAATGAAAAATCTAGTAAATTATTAATCGGGAAAATTTGGAGTTGAAAATGTCCACTTACAGATAATACATGTGTTTGTTGAAAGGCAAAATGTTTTCATATCTATGGATGAGTAATGATACAGAGAACTCAGCACATTTTCTGTATACAGATGGTTGAGATATTATGGTTTATGATCAATATTGTTTATGATAGCTAAACAAGCTTTAAGCTAATCTACTTGAGAACTAGTTACTGTTTAGATTTTATCTCTCTGATCTTATGGTGTATTATTACAGAATTAATTTTGATGATATATATAAACACTAGTTTAATATGTCAGTTTATTTTTAATTTTTTTTAAAATAAACTGTTATTATTTTCTTTTCAGGTTAAAACCTTAAATTATAACCATTGCATTTGGGTGACCTTGTTTCATGTAGAATCTAAGTGTGTGTCATTCACCTAAATTTATTTTGATGTATTTAAATGGATTCACTTTGTTCGTATGTATGTTTGTGTGTCCACACATACAGAGATAAACCAAATATTATAATGAAACAGAAATTAAACAATTTTCCATTATTAATCCTTGTTGTCACCATTAATTTAAAGCAAATAATATCTGTAGCTATAGCCCTGTTGGGTGATATTCCATCTGTTAGACAAAATCCAATGCCAAACTAGCCAGCAACTTTATCTTTTATTGATTGCAGCCAGTTTTGGGAAGGATGTTGCTCTAAATGTTTTGACAGAGCCTTAATAAGTAAAGTTTAATATAGCTCTTAAGATCTCAAACTCCTCTCAATTAGTAGGTAAATTAGAAATTAGTTAAGTACTTGGGATTGATTTTAGGAAAATATATTTAATTAATAATTTTGAAAAGGCAAAGTAATCTTAAAAAGATCTAAAAATATTGGTGATTGTATTAATAAAATTAGGAGAATATATTATTATTTTCCATGTTTCTCATTTGAATGTAAATTATTTTATTGATTCCATAAAAAAAAAACAGTTAAAAACATTAATCTTATCTAAATACAAGATGGATATTTCTATCAATATTTTGAAAATAAAATTAGGGAAATTCCAGGACAATTAATATTACCTCTATTCATAAGCTAGTTGTAATTTTGATTCTGAATGTAAAAAATTATATGCCCAAATTTTAATTAATGAAACCAATACAACAAATGAAATTACATAAAGCACTTTAATTAACAATGCAGTTATTAATAAGTAAGAAAGCCATTAAGAATGATAGTATAAATAAAGATTATACTTCTTCTAACTTACCTTTTTTTATATGGAATTCTGAAATTGCATAAAACTTAAATTTAGGTTTATTACAAACTTTTTAAACACAGTTACTAAATCCATTTCTGTAGTATTAAATAAACTTTTAGATGTATTATTTGAAAAAAAATAGTCACTGTCATCAAATGATTTGGATCACTATTTTTGTATCATCAAAAATAACATTATAGTTTTGAAATATTTAATTAACTTCGATTTTATATAAACAATTCAGTCTGTTACTGCTTATGATTTTACCACATTCTGTATGAAAATAGATATGAAAAATTTAGTCAGGATATGGTCTAGTGGGTGCTGATGATCTTCAAATCTTGCCAATTGAGAAAATTATTTTTTGAAATAAGTATTAAACCCTAATTTATATATCTATACTTTGTTACATAGATCTAATCTACATAAACAATTCCAAGTTTATTCTAAACTTGATACATCCATAGGAACTTGTTATAAAAAGAAGCAACAGTGGTGATAATTGTCCCTATTCTTTAGATATTTAGTTTTTAGAAGGCAGAGTACAATTGACTATTTTTGATATAAGAACAAAATTGGATATTCCTATCTTTCATCTATCCACTCTCAATAGTGTTTGATTTGTACTGCTAAATGGATTACTATCTTTCAATTTCAAAGATTTTTAACAATTTGTAACAGTAGTAATACTTTCATGGATAATGCTCAACTATTTATAAACAAATTGAAAAGTTATGAACATAAGTACTTATACTTTATAGTAAATATGAAATTCCTTTAAAAATAAATTATCGGTCACATAAAATACTTGTTGAGAACTTAGAGTTCGTTAACTACTCAATGTCGGCCGTAGCTACAAAATAATTTTAAAATATTTAAATGTTTGTTAAGTAAGCCAGGATAGAAATACCAACTTCAGGTAGCTGAGTGACAGCTTAAGAACTGTTAAGGTAGGGGTTTTAGTTCTGTTTAAAATCATTTTGTAAACAAAATGTAGGGGTTGAAAGTTTTATTCTAAAACTTAAGGTAGCTTTATTTCTACTGGTTATATCTAAATATTAAGGTAACTGCTTTCCCACAATTGTCTGCAGACCATGAAAAGCATCAGGAGTTGAAACATTGTGGGTTTAAGCATTTGACTCTCAACCATTGATTGATTCTTCATAGTTGCTAGCTATTTGTTGTTCATACTTGGATCTTGTCTGATAACTGAAGTATTCCCAGTGCATTTGGGTGCTATGACAAGAAGAACTAATAAAAGAAGAATAGTTGTTTAGTTTTCAGTTTCATTGTAATGTTTGATTTGTATTATGTTTTATGATGATTCTATCATCTATTGAGAGTTATTGTATCTGATAGCATTAGAGCTATTTGTTTATTTATTTAAATTTGTATATACAAGTAATATTCAATAAGAGATAAATTTTATTTTTTAGGAAAATAATTTTTTGCATAAAGTAAGTGAGCGTCTCTCTATGCCCAATATTTTCATCCTGAACAACTGGTGGGATGCTTCAGCCTTTGAACCAAAGTTTTTAGAGAGGGTAGGTTACCTTATTTTTATTAACTTGAATCCATAGCTTCATCACTTAGGATTTGTGAATGGCTGTGTATCTGTGAATAAGCTCATTTTTTATGGTGAAGAAAGAATTTCAATTAGATTGTAATACCTGCAAAAGGAATATTTTGAGTTCCTTGATTAAAATTTTGGTTATATTTTGAAACTTGGATTAAGGGATATCTATTGAAGTGTTTTTTGTGCTTAAATTATACAATGAACTCATCCCTCTTTAAACCATGACTGATTAAAAATGTCTTATGCTAGGAAATTTTAGTGGTCACCTATTTTGCTCAGGGATCTTTAAATATGGATCTGTGCGTGTTAAATGGGCATGGGGAGGTCATCTGATTGTAGTTGGAAGTCCCTCAGATGCGGAGTTGGGGGGCCCAGTGGTTGTACTAGGCATGAGCCTAGACTTGCACTCAATTGGATCTGTGCATCAAAATGGGTGCCCAAAAATATCTTGACTATAACCTGATTACCTGTAATCTGATCAGTGAATATGCTTCTGACCTTTTGAATATATATGTTGAACTGTTTTACTTAACCATCATATATGATTCAACATTTGAACACTGTAATATGCTGCCATGTAATTTCATACTAAATAACTCATGTATAAAACCGCAATGTGTTAAAAGCAAAAACAGATTGGTGGTAGGTGTTGCTCGGCAGTTGTCTTTGATCCCTCTAGTTGGCAGTTCAAAATTAGTGAGTAGGATATAACATTAGTAGCTTTACTATAACAGACAGGGTAAGGAAGTTTGGTGACATTGAAAATTGATTTTGAGACAATATTACCAAAACTGAACAAACTAGAAATAAATAGAAAAACTTGAGATTAAAATTGGGTAGAGCACAGAAAGCTCATTCTGTCGTTTTTTGTTCAACAAGAAAAAAAAATATGATACCTTTTTCATTCTTTGTGAACCTGACGATGACTGAAGAATGTCGAAACGTTATTCACTCCTCTATATAAAAAAATTTTCTCAACCAAAACGAGCCATTTTTACGTATCTATTTTTCTCTCCAAGTTGGTTTTCTCATCATCACTAAATATAATATTATTTCAACTGCTTGGATAGACGGAATGATCAAAAATAGTGATTATTAGTTAGTAATTATTTATTGTAATTTTAATTAATTGATTAGTTTATGTGATATTAGCAAATTATATTTCCTGTCCATACTCGATGGCAATTGTGAGGGCTTATGATTTTAAGAATCAGTTTCTGTACCTGCATGGGCATATACAGATAAAACATTGTGCCAACTTGTATATAATAATAAACAAATAAACAATTAATACAATATTTACAACATGTTAATTAAAAATTATTAATTTAAAAAGGGGAATAGGGATCATAAAAAGTACAGAAACAAGTTGAATCAAAATGCAAAGATTACATTTTTAAGCCTACAACTAGGGATTTAAAAAAAAGTAAACACTATAGGCTGGAAGTTGTGTCTACATTGTTTTCTCAATCTAAAAAATCCCTTATTTCACTTTTTCACTTTGATGTTTGATTTTCAACAATTTACTGCTGCATTGGTTTTTATTCCACCTAACAATTATTTACTGAGCCTGGTGGTTTTGTGTAAACACTCGTTTAACAAGCGAAGTATATAAATCAGTATAATAAATCACCACTCACAAGAGTAAAAAAATCTACAATGTTGATTGTTTATTGTCAGAAAACGTAATGATATAGTCACAGAAAACCACTTAGAGACAAAGTACAATAGTGAACTGAAGAACAGCAAAGAACAACAAACTTGAAACATTTTTTTGTACTATCACTTGCACAATTTATTTTGTAACTAACACGCATTAGAGAAGGATTTGACGAAATTATTCATGACGAAAAACATGAAGCCACATAAATTAATCTTAAAATTACCCTATTACATTCTCAATACTGCATTCATTACTGTTGTCTATGTTTCAGCAAAATGTTGGTAGCTGTTTCTTTCTTTTTTCTGTTGTAGCTTGTAAAACTATAGTTAATGATAATTAGACTGAAGATATTTTTATAAATATATGTTTTTTACTCAACAATACTGAAGCATTTTTATAGAATGCAATTTTGGATAAGTGAATACATTTCAAACAAACTTGATGTACAAGGAAGGAATGCAATGGAAAAATAAGATTAACAGTGGCATCACCAAAGTTTATAAAGTTACAGTTCATTATATCATTTATATTTTCTTAGTTTCTATTGAAGTTCATAGAAAGATTTAGAAATGAAATTATAAAGAAATTTTTTATCATTATTTCTCATTTCATACTGTTATTTTCTCATAAGATAGAAACAAATAATCTTTATACATTTCAAGAGTAACTTGAAACTTAAGTGTTACAGGATGTTGTAAACAACAAAATATTTCATACATTATAATTATTATTTTGTAAGAGTTTACAGGTCTTCAGTAATGATCCAAATAAAATGTTTTTTAAGACGGCAAGAAAAATACTGAAGTTTTTCTTTTCTTTTTTTTTTGTGAAGTGGGAGCACTGGCTGATGAATTTCAAAACGGTACTTTGAGTTCCAGGATTTTGAAAGAAAATTTGAGGTAAATAATGCTGTTACATATTATACTGTGTCACGTGTTTACTGTCCAGATTTCATCTAGGTTGTTTTAGCAATTGCTATTAAAGAATATAAGATGTATTTTCTGCCTATATTCTTCAGGCCTTCCAGGGAGTAGCATTGTGATCATTGTTATGATCTGACCTCTCCAGGGGCTCTTGATGAACTCTGATTTTGAGAAGACATTCTCTATAGCAGTGACAGGAAAGCATAATTGAGCTAGTTAAACATTTTTGGTTCTAGAAATTTATATTAGGCTAATGAAGATGGATGTAATAAAAAACAAATTCTTTTCAGTGTCTTACATTTTAGTATCTATTTAGACCTGTATGTTTGTAGACCAATATTATTTATAAACTGCTTTAACCCTCCTGCCCCAGGTATCCTTGACTGTGTTTGACATTCAAATTTTATTAAACTACTTTTCTTTGTGTTATATCATTTAGTATGGTATAAAATATTAGTAAATAACCCACATTTTAATAGTGTATGTTTTAAGTTCTTAATTTTATAAGGCAATATTTTACATTCAGAAATTCCCCTAGTGTGATTCAAGTGACACATTTTCTCTGGATATCTTATCTCTATTTTATCCACCTCATCCAAAAAAAAAAAAAAAAGAGTTTAAACATATATTACTCACTACAAAATTGTTATTGCTCAGACTAACTAACTTACTATAACTTTTATAACCTTCAGTTTTGTATTGTTACAAACCTATCAAAGAGAAAATCAGACCCCTCCTGTCACCCCCACCTCTCTTTCAGGACTTGTTGGTTGTTCTCTCTTGTATTTAATTACATATAACCTATAACCAATAGGAATTTAAAGTTTTCATCTGTCAAATGATATATTGCATAACATTGTGTTTTAAACACAGAAAGTCAATTTCATTTCTAATTAAACTTTGATTTTCAAGGGAATCACAATGGTCAATTTGGATGCATTTGTAACAACTCTTGTCCTATAGTTAGAAATCCAGAGAAATTATGAATGTTAGAGGTAATTGTGTACCTTTTCATGTTATTAGTCTGTGTTCTAAGGTGCATTATTTAATTGAATAAAAATTATTTAATGCACCACCACTACAAGTTTAAAATGTGTAGAGTTAATAGTCATGGGTGGTAGAGAGCAAAAAAAAAAAAAGAAATATGTTTTTGTTTTATTTATTACAGTAAAGGAAACTAAAAGGTAAAAATAAAGATCTCTTTAGGTTAGTTAAGGTTAGATTAGGTAAAATAAACAATAATAATATTATAATAAAATATTCCATGGAACATGCACAAGAGCAGCTTGGAGTAGCCTGAGGGTAATGTAATTTGATAACATTGTGTGAGGTGGGAGGGAGTGAGGTTACAAAATCAGTTAGAGTTAGGGTAGAGAATATTACAGATAAAATATAAAGTTTTACTAAAAACAAACATTTGAAATGTATTGATGAGGTTTTATAGAATACACAAATGAAAATTGGGATTTTTAAGGTGAAGAAAAGTAATTTTAATACTAATATAAATCACTTTGCATGTAAATTATTCAAAACAAATACTATGTTCATGGACAAATCTTTATTTTAGTTTTAAAAATACTTTACTAAAAAGATATTTTTATATGAAAGTTTTGTACTATTAATTGAAAGACTGCCAAATTTTGTTAAGATATACACACTATAAAGAAAGTTAGAAGTATTAAATCTTTAAAAAGACTTTAAATGAGTAGAAAGTAACTATATATGGTCAGTCAAATTATGCAATTTGTGAAAACATTTATATTAATGTTTTAATGATTTTTAAATTGCTTTAGTTGTATGGGTGGATCTCTTATGGGTATTTTTCTCCTTGCTGGAATCTAGTATCTCCAATGATTAGCATTCTGTGTAGGTTGTTCACATTTCAGGAAACTGTTCCCATTAGTCATCATTCTTCTCTACGCTTTGTACACTTATCTGTTCAAAGAGTTATACTTTAAACAGTATAAACAACTAAAAAATGATTGAGAAACTAAAATTTGCCACCTTTAACATGGCATCATCATGTACATTACACCACAGAATATAATATTTAACCCTGTGTACATGGGAGGATCAAAGTGCACATCATAACCTCTTCACAGAGTTACATTTAAAATTTAATTAAATTACTTTGTTTGCAATGTGTGTTACTTTGTCAACATGTGTCAGAGGTCATGTTATTCCATTTGTTGACTCACATTCAAATTTTTGTACAACCACTATTTTATGAACCTGTGTCAATAATATTGGTATTAAATTAGGATTATAATTCATATTTTAGTATTATGCAATAGTTAATTTCATATTTTAAAGGTAAGTAGCAATAAAACATATCTAAATGTTGATTTTTGTGTGATGTATGGTATGATGAATGCAGCTTTAGTTCAAACTTGATGTTTGTGATGTCCAGATACAAAGTCTGTAATTTTCTAGGAACTCATAATATCTATATTGACAAGCTAAAATATAAAATAAGAACTTCTTATCTTTTCTATTTGCTGAGGTATTATTCTTGTATTGAATCAGATAGTTGCTCAACTCACTTCATCCCATTTTTTTTTAAACACTCCCTTATAAACACTTGTGTCTATGACATGTGAATAACTAATCAAAAGTCAGAATGTCCCCAAGTGGCTTTTGCATCCTTTTGATGTATTATGACATCAACTCATTCTTTCAAAACAAGATTTCAAGGAGGTAGGTTGAGTCTTTAGTATGCTTGAAATTTCATATTTTTTAGACTGAAATACAGCATAGTTACTAAGTTTGATAACTGGTAGTGGAATTCTGTAAAATTAGTTTAGTAGTTTATGAATTTGTGATTATTTCAAATGTGTATATACAAAATCTTTAAAAAATTTTGTTTCACATTCTCCATGTGCAAAATTTTAAAAGGCTTAGTAACCTACAGCAAGCAGGATGTGAGTAAAAAGATCATTGTAACTAGAAGATATAAGTGTTTGTTATACATATTTACTGTTCTATGTTTTAAGAGAAATATGTTTAAGAACTTGTTTGTAAATTGTAATAATGTATATACATGTAAAATGCAAAATACTTGTCCACTAAAATGCAACCAAAACAAATCACTTTGTAAAGTCAGTTTTATATTTTTGAATACAGTAACATGAGTGCAGGTGCAATGTGTCATTACAACTTCTTTATATGTAAAAACAGCTGGTATAGTAAGAGGAGCAAACAATGTCATTGTCAGGTTCACAAAGAAAGGAGGAGGTAACTGACCACATTACAACTTCTGTAATGCTGACCTGGCATGGCTGAAAAGATCAGTATAATAAAAGTAACATACACAAGTTTGTAAAGTTATGAGGTTTAAGCTGTTTAAACTCACCATTTGTGTTTTCATGTCATAACCTGTAGTCATTTTCGAATAAAAACAAACAAACTTGTATTTATTTCCTAATTTTTTATGGTGGTTATGATGTCAGCCATATTGGCCAGCTGGAGAACAGGAATTAATGATAAAATATAAAGTTTTACTTAAAAAAACAAGAAAAAGATATTCAGGGGGTTGTAAAGATTATACAAATGATATTTGATACTTTTAGTATGGAAAATAGAGTATTTTTTATCATAACATGAAAATTGCTTTGCAGTCAGATTAGTAATGAAACTGACAATTCTCACAAACAAATCTTTAGTAAAAATACTTCCTTGAAAGATCTGGATTAGTTAATATGAGGTTTCAGGACCATGGTATATGGCCAGAAGGTCTTACTGTGTTAAGATCTTGAAACTTCCAACAGTTTAATGAGCTTTGGTTCACTTTCTTCCTCTTCTCAGCATTAGACTAATCATGATCTATTGCAACAATTCAACAGTGGTGGCTTTATCATTCAGTAAGGGGCTACTCATTCTTGTTTCCTTTCTGGTCAACCTTGGATGTCCTTCTATGAACCCAAACACTTCACATAAGCAGCTTATCAATAAATATTATAATACTTTCCAAAGTAACATATTTTTAAAAATTAAATCTTAAGGTTTGTTAAGTAATGTTTTTCTCATAGTTTTTTTTACTTTTCTCATGTTGCCTGTCCAACATGGAAAGTAATTTTTCATTTCACGATTAAAAATACTCTTTTATGCATCAGAAAATTTTCAAATTTCAGATGATAAATCTTTGTAATATCCAGATAGTTATCAAACACTTCTCTGTGGATTCAATCTATTTGACCACCATAAAAATTTAGGAAATAATTGTTATACCTTTTTCATTCTAGCATAACTACATATTATAACACAAAACATAAATATTTAGATTAAATGGTTTAAATCTCATAACATTATACATTTATATTTATTTTTTATTATATTGATTTTTCAATCCTGCTTGACCTAAAATACAGAACAAATGGCAATTTTCTTGTCATGGTCAATATGATACTTTGATAGGATATGAACAAAAATGTTGTTTGTGTGAAGGTTGCAACTGAAAGCACTTGAAACAATTCAGTATAGCTTTGACGTGTGTGAAATAGAAAATTTAGCTAAGTATTAAACTGCTTTTTCTAAGATTTTAGTAGATATTTATTCATCTGTTACTATATATCCTACCTTTCTTTTTTTAATACATGTAAGTTTTTTTACTATGAAAGCTGAGCTATCCATGAAAAGCCAGTAAATGTGTTCAATGTTACCACTTTGGGTAATGTTATTTACATAATGTTAAAAGGTTAGGTCAGTAAATTGTGAAGATTGATTAATGATTCTTGACCTGCTCCAAAATATTCTCATGGTGAAAGATGTAGGCAGGTAGTTGAGAGATATTCGTTATGGGAAAGGTTAGTTATCACATCTTGCAGGTGAATTGTTTTCATGATCTTTTGCTTCTAAAATCACTGGAAAGGTAATTTAAAATTTATCAGTGTTGGAAGATTAAGTTGTTTTTTTAGGGAATCAAAACATTGATAAGCCCAAAGTACAAGTTGTAAAATTGTAATTCATCATTTTGTGAGAGTGGATTTCACCAGAGATGCCAACCATTACGATTTGAGAGTAATTATTTCGATTTTGGCCTGGCATGGCCAAGCGCGTAAGGCGTGCGACTCGTAATCCGAGGGTCGCGGGTTCGCGCCCGCGTCGCGCTAAACATGCTCGCCCTCCCAGCCGTGGGGGCGTTATAATGTGACGGTCAATCCCACTATTCGTTGGTAAAAGAATAGCCCAAGAGTTGGCGGTGGGTGGTGATGACTAGCTGCCTTCCCTCTAGTTTTACACTACTAAATTAGGGACGGCACGGTGCAGCGGGCTAACAATCTACTCACTTAAATACCTGTTGAAGAATCCGCAAGCGATTGCGGCCCAATGTTCCTTGATGGAATCTAATGGTGATAACTAACTAACTAACTATTTCGAATTTGGTGTATACATTACGACTATACGCTCATACAGACAAATGTTACGACTTGTGTCAATTCCCAAATTATTGTATATTATATAGGCCTATACAATAAAGTGATAAATTGTTCCCCCAGGGCTTGAAAGGGGTGAAAAAAAATTGCTAGTGAGATACAAATAAATTTTGATAATAAATAAAAGACATAGTCCAAATGGCTACTTGCGATAATCATGTTTGTGCTTGAAATAATAAAAAATATTTGTTCTCCAACATATACTAATAGTTTGAGTGCGGTGCTTCTCCATACTGGGTGCGTGAGGGAATCCATCCATGTCATCATTGCTTATCAGCCAATCAGCGCTCGCGTAGATGGGTATTTCTCATTTTTTAAGTGGCATAGAAACACCAATACGATCGTTCACAAGATGAAAAATAGAAGCTTCATTCACCAGATTGTCTTATTTCTTGCAAATGTAAAAGGACTAAAACTGTGAATCAAAAATTTAGGAAAGAGTATAGTGCAAAATATCCAGTCATTCACGCAATTTGTCATTGCTCATAATTTACCCCTAGCTGTAGCCGATCATGCAGGACATCTATTCAGAAAAATGTTCCCAGACTCTCATGTAGCAAAAAAATATGGCTGTGCTAGAACCAAAACTACAGCCACTGTACAAATGTTGGGTTGTGAAAATGATAAAATGATTTCAAGCATACTTACTAACAGTGTTTACAGTTTAGCCACAGATGGATTCACAGACATGGATGACTCAAAACTGTATCCAGGGTTTGTACAATATCTGTACGGGCTCTGTCTACAATCATTACGCTCAGTCATTTGAAATAGTTGGCATCTCTGTTTCACAATTGATTTATTTGTTATATATGTTCATGTGAATTAATTGCATTATCTTTTTTTGAAAATTTTTAAAGTTGAATAAATATTTTACTTTTAATATTTTATTTATAAAGTAAAAATTTTGATTTCCTGTGGTATTGTCTTATAAGCATTGGTATTAACTAATTTTAAAATTGTCAAACTTCAGACTGTGGATTTTTCTCCTTTATTAGCTAATTGTTCTGGCATTAATATATTGTAGTGTTGTTTCGTACCTGTAGCCTGTATTTAAGCTTTTACGTATATGACAAATTTTTGGTTTTCTAGGAATGTCTTTCAAAATCTGCTGTAAAAACAAAATTTGAACAACATACTCAACAAGGTAAGGCCATCATCAAAGCTCTGCAACATATAATGGAATTAGCTTTTGGGAATTCTCATAAGAAAAAGTAAGTTAATGTTTAATCCTATAATTATTAATGGGGTTCTTGTATCTCATCAATTAAAAAAGTTCCTAGTTTGTTTATTTATCATATTGCTTGTGGGTCCAATAATTCAGTAATTTTGAGGTTTCTATAATGTACGAGTTGCACAAAATAATTTAAAATGTACAATCAGTATTCAGTTTAGTCTCAGCATTTACTTCTTGGATCCCAGTGTGTATGTTACATAAAAACTGAGTGATTTCGTCAAGTATGTTTTGCTAATTTCTTTACACTGATTGTTGTAACAAATAAAAACACAAATTACTTAACCCTTTGAACCCTACAAGCTAGAAATCCAGCCTAATGGAGAGGTGTATGTGCCCGAAAGGCCAGTTTTCCAACTTGACCATCTACCAGTATAACATGGCAGGTCAGTAAAGTTGCCAGTGCTAAATTATTGCTTACTTGGCACACACCTCGGAGTCTACTGGAATTTCTTTTCTAAAAGTAGACTGACTCTTAGTTGTTGTTGCATTTACAGTTTGAAAGTGAAAGTAATTTTTAACATTTTAAGGATATTTTAACATTGTTTTGATGGCATTGTCATGTTGAAATATAAGATTCTAACCAGACAGTCAAGTGAGACAAAAAGAAAATGTAAAAACACCAGATAGCAGTTATGTAAATTGTGAAAAAGACAAAGATTTATGGCCACCCAGGTTAGGAAATTGTTGGAGTCTGATCCAGAGGACATTCTAGACAGTGACTATTATGGCAATGACTTTGAAAGCGTATATAGTATTATCAAGACTTCTGGTAACAAGTTACCTGTTCATCGTTATGTTCTTGATGATTATCAGTCAACTTGGTCAACTAAAATTACTTCATTTTCGGGCACAGATGCTGAATTCAAACTGTTGAAAATATTGATTCAAGAAACATCTTGAATTGAATTTCAAGTGAGAGTGTGCTGCTGGTTTGTTGTTTTTTTTTCATTGTTTTGGGAGGAAACTACATGGAACCTAATCAAACAGGAAACACTGTCAAGCTGAATATGTAAAAGAAGTAATACCTAACAGCTACTGTGCTAAATTGTTTCATCTGGTTATTTTTCTTGAGGTGAAAGCTTTATTTGGGTGTTGACTTACCATTGAGATTCTGATCTACAAAGATAGGTACAAGATGTATTGGAAGAAGAAAGATAGCTGAATTACATGTGCACCTGAATTTGGTAAGGTTTTCATTTGAGATCTATTTTTAGTTACCTTGTCAGTGTTGCACTGCATAAATGAAAGAGATCCAAATGTTGACAAGTCAAACAAAATATAGAAGAGCAGATCAATGTTTGACATCATTGTGGCCAACAATACTGTGTTTACTGATTGTACACTGTCCCTGGATGAAGGAATGATACTCACAAAAAGTGTGCTGAGCATCAAGTAATATATCAAAGACAAACCAATCAAATGGGGTCTGAAAACATGTCTTTTATGCAAAACCAAAAGTGGATACATTATGAATGGGGAGATGTATATGGGAAAAGTTGATGTGGATCCACCATTGGAGACAGTCCTGGGTGTGAGAGGGTGCTTGGTGGCTCAGTTGTGTAATCTGTTTGAAGGACAGAATCACTGCATATTTACTGATAAGTTTTGCAATTCTGTAAATGTTGCACAGTTCTTTCTGGAGAAACAAGATATACGATTGTGTGGTACGTCTTTGATTAATGGGAAGAAATTTTCTAAGGAAGTTATCAAAAGGAAAATTGACTGTGGTTCTTATTCATTGTTGTACAATGGTAAGATAGCTGCAGTTGTTTGGTGTGACAAAAACCCAATTTACTATTTGGCAATCAAGTATATCAGTGGTGCTGATGTAACAGTGTTGTGCTATGACAGCAAGAAACACAAATGAATGTCAGTGTCATGCTCAGCTTTAGTGAAGATCTGTAATAACTATGTAATTGCCACTGACAAGAACAATTCCACGCACCTCTTAAAATTTCATTTTTTTACATTCACAATTCAATTAACCAATCTTACGATCAATGAATGCCAGGGAAATTAGCATCAACATTTACATTGTATTTCAAAGTATTGTATTATTTAAGCTTTAATTCCTCTATTTTAAAAAGAAACCTTAAAGAGAAATTCTTAATCTACAAATAACTGCAAACTTTTACAGAATTTTTTAACTTTGTAATTTGAATACTTCTTGATGTACTCTAACCTTCCAGGTATAAATAAATTATATGTTAATTTCTTCGTTTTCACATTCTTCTTTCAAGTCCGTAGGTTATGTTTCGAGAAAAATTACTTGGAACTCTTGATAGATGCATGTTCACTTTCTGTGTATAGAATGTTAATTTTTCATCTAATTATACTAAGTTGAGCTAAATATTTGTAAACAATAGAAAAATCACATTTTAAAATATCTGCCAGGCCAAGTATTGCTTAAGATACTCGACTCATAATCCAAAGGTTGTGGGTTTGAATCCCCGTCACACCAAACATTCTTGCCTTTTCAGCTGTGGGAGCATTAAATTGTAACAGTCAATCCCACTATTTGTTGGTAAAAGAGTAGCCCAAGAGCTGGTAGTGGGTGGTGATGACTCGGATTACGAGTCGCACGCCTTACGCGCTTGGCCAATGCAATAAGTAATAATCTTAAAGGACAGAAAAGGGGTAAAAAAAACCATAAAAAGTAAACTCATTATTAAGAATATAATCAAAATAACATTTATTAAGATTATTCGACCACAAATTGAAACGTATTTACATTTTTTTGTATTTTAATATTTGTTTTATTCACACATTGGTGACAGTACCTAAAATTTTTAGAATTTAGGTACAAGTAACTAAAATAGAGAAAAACAAGTTTTTAATTAAAACAGTCTCATTCATTTTGTACAAAATACTTATAATCTTGGACAAAATTTCCCATTTTGTTTTCAAGATATATTAAAAAAAGCCAAGAGGTACTGAAGTAACCAAATGGGTTCAGCCCTGTAGCCATAAAGTTAAGATGTCACATTGGTTTTGAAGTAAAAAGTTTTGAAATAAGCAACACATAAACCTAAGGCTAGGTTTCAAAGATTGTGGGTTTTGAAAAGGAAGTTATCACGCATATAAAGAAACAAATCAGTGATGAAATATGTGAATGTTTTATTATTTCAGCAAATCTTGCAGCTAAATCCATGATTCCAACTTACTAAAATAAGTTTTTTGTAAATCAAATAAATAATTGAAATAGTAATGCCTGATCACAAAATATATTCTATAAATTCTGCTGTGTAGGAAATTACCAGTTTAATTCCTCTACATTTTAATATATAAACAAAAGTAAAAATCATATGTTTTTAATGTATGGAATATTTTAATCATTTTTACCATCTCATCTAAACTAAATAAAACTATATTGCTATTTGAAAGATCCTTTAAGAATATATACTATCAAGAGTTGGCAATTACTTGTGACTTTGTTAAATCTTTCTTAACTTCATTTTGACTAGCAGTTTTTTACAAGTTAAACACAACATATAATTGAGAATAAAACGTTTATTTTAAAACCATATCTTGTTAATTGTGTTTGTTAAGACTACATGTTTAATAAAATTAAGTATAATCTTTCATGGTACTTGTGTTTGTTGTTTCATGCATACTTTACTTTGTACAGTTCACACTTTTCTTGCATTAGTAACTAATTTAGTTAAGAATGCCCCTTAGCATAAAAATCCTCGCATGTTCGTGTTTTTATACACACACACACACACACACACACACACTTCTGTAAACAGTACAATCTTTTTTTTTTCTCACAAATAGTTAACAGTAAAATGCATACAAGCTAAACACACTATAATTGGTCATTGTTGCTGATTAAGCAGGAAGAAAAGGTGAACCAGAATTATGTGAAACTGTGTACCTGAACTTAGTGTTTTGAGTTTTTGTACAGTTTGTTCTATTGTTTAGAGAAAAATGGAAGGAATGTACACATCCTAATGTAAGTTGTTTTTCACGTAGTAAAAGTTTATTATAAAAGCACCACATTATCACAAGTTTTGCCTTAGAATGTCAATTTTGTATTTAAGAAAGTTACAGAAGAAAGATGGTGACTTATTTTTTGCAGAGCTTACTTGTTGTTGAAGTGTATCATTGTGTATCATACAACATGCACCTCAACATCTATTACTGTCTGATGTAAAACTCAGGCACTTTAATCGCACCCTTTGGGCCACAGGATCAAATTCTGTATCTGAATGTGCTTGCTCTTTTCTACTGTGGGATCATTATAATATGACAATCACTTTTGACATTTATTAATGAAGAATTGGTAGACGATGTTACCTAGCTGCTTTTCTGTCTGGTCTTTCACTTCAAAATTAGGGATGGCTACCACAGGTAGCCCTAAAGTGGTTTGGGCACAGCTGAAAAAACAGACAGTGAAATAAACAGGTACAACATAAACCTTTTCACACTTGTGCTAGCAGCAGTATTATAGTTCAGGAAAATGCAAGAATATGAATAATAGTAACCTACTACTTTACATAAGGAAGCAGTTATTTCACTAAAAAGACAATTTTCACAACAGTTAACTTAAAGGCAAATTTATTTGGAAAAGCTACACACATTAAAGTACAATTTTAAGGTTAAATAGATACACTCTGTGAACATTTCCTGGTCAGTTTGTAAACATTGCATAAAAATAGAGATGGCATTTTTTGTTAATTTATTCAAAGAAATTAGTGATATCAGTTGTTAAGTGAGATTCACTTAATATCTATAATCTTTTCATCTATTGTACTTATTCCAAAAGTGTATGTGAATCATGAGACTTTTTTCATTTAAAATTATAATTTTGAACCATTTTTATCTATTTTATTTCTAATTATTTATTTATTTAAGAACTTTAACCATTTTTTACTTTTAAATTTTTATTATTTGCATAGTTTATTCTTTTGGAAGACGTAAAGTTCATTTTAGGTTATTGGTCTTTATAAAGTTTTTTAAGACCAACAATTTTTGTACTTAGCACGTAGTTTTCTACTGTCTTGGATTATTTCATTTATATTTTACTAGTGAAGTATTATTTGTATTGCTTTTAAGAAATCAAATGGAAAATTTTTATAATATCAATAAAAATTAATATTTATTTAAGTTTTATTTTTTGGTGACTATTAGTGTTTATCTATTGTTACATGGGTGTAACTTATCAAAGTAGTTTGAAAAGGTAAGACATAAATCTCTGTATGAGTTTTATTTTCTAATGTTTTGTACCATTTTGCTTGTTTTCAGCATTAGATTATGTTATAGTTGCTTTTATAAATTTTTCCTTATGGAATTAAACAATATTTTGTATTTTTCCCCAGCAAGGGTGTCTTCTTTGTTACCTCAGGCAACAGATGACCAATATAATGCCTCGTCACAACTTTGAAGTTCTTTATCGATTAAATTGTGACAGTCTATGCTCTGACTTCCAAGAATGTTTGGAGTTTCAATTCTCCCTGGGACTTGTGTCATTAATAAAACGTTTTCTTGGCCCAAGGAACACTAAACAAGTAAGAGATTGTTAGTATTGATAGCTCTGCTGTTGTATAAATTTTAGGAGCTTATAAGTGTAAAGTACTTGAATATTTATATCATGTTGGAGTACATGACTATTCTCAGCTATTTGCGTTGTGTGTATTTTAATTATTCTAAATTTTGGGCTCTTGTATTTATGGCTGAACATGTTTAACCATTTAATTGTATTATTTTGTATATTAATTTGAAGTTTTAAACACTACACAGTATGTGAGGTGTAATATTTTGTTTTTTCAAAGTATTGGACTGTTTCAGTCAAGAAGCCATTTTACCAGTGGTTGTAAGTATTTGTTAGTTTACCTGTTTCATCAAAAAGTTGTAATTACTCAAACACACACAAACTTGGTTTGCCTGTCTCATTCAAAAACTATTCCAAGGAGAATTATATTAGATTGTTGGTTTTCTCTTCTTAGATACCTCGCCCCATTGGCATCACTCACCAGTCACCTAGTACTGAAGTGAAACAGTTTTTTCAGCCCTCATCAGACTATTTGTCAATAGTCCAACAAATAGCACTTCTGTCACCAACTTCACAGACAGCTGTGGGTACTCTTGTTGTAGGAGGATTTGTAAGTTTTTGTACTATGTTTTCATGATGTCAAGACATGTTAGTCCAATTAAATTTTTAAAACCTTTACTACCTTAACCACATACATGTAGTTAGATTCTGTGGACATTAGCATATAAGTTTGACTCATTGACACTTACACTTGGTTGTGATAAATTACAAATTATAACAAAAGACAAAGAAAAATGACCACTATAAACTATTTAAATCACAGCATAATATTTTTTCTCTAGAACTTCACCTTATGACTAACCATTGTTGCTGAAAACTGTGAGAGGTTTTAATTATTAATTCACTTTAATATACAGCTAAAGTATGTTACATTAACCACCAAAATTAATCTTTAGGAGATATGCGAAATCCTAATGTGTCTATGTGTAATGCTTCATCTCTAGCTGTCTAAAAAATTATTCACAATGGATCTTAGTGTGCAACATTGCATTGTGTCAATCCTTTCGAACTAGTAACTAGGACATTCAAAAAAATTTATGGTATGTCAATTAGGTACAATATAATTATGTAAAAGAAGTGCATCAGACTCTTCATTTTATTTTTAGTACTAGTGTTGAAATTTCAAAACAAATCAGTTTTCAGTAAGCAAAGATGATAAATTATAACCAACATTTTTAGATCTTCACACTTATTTTACACAGTTCTGTATGTGTACTAATATTATGAATTTCTGGAAATTATAAAATATTTTTAATTTTTTATGCTCTTGTTTGATATCAAAATGTAGGCATGCTTTTACAAAACAAACATTCTTGTAAACTGAACATGTCTCGTCATCATGGATTTCTACACCAAATCTGTAGTGGAGAAAAAAGGTTTGGCTGAAATGTAGCAATAAAGCTTCTAGCTGTTTTTCTTATCAATGTCTTCACTCTTTGTAGTTAGTTTGTACAGTTGGCTGGAAGATCATAGTACTGACAGCGGGTATTTATGGGTTATTATATGCATATGAGTGGCTAACATGGACAAACAAGGCTAAAGAACGTGCTTTCAAGAAACAATATGTCAACCATGCTACCCGTAAGCTGAACTTAATAGTTGACTTGACTAGTGCCAACTGCTGTCACCAAGTTCAACAGTAAGAGCAACTTCTTTTGTCCATAAGACAAATAAATTGGATATAAATTCACATCTTCAGAATTTGCATCTATGTAATGGAAGAACATTAATTTCAAAATTGTTTACTATTTTAATGTTTTAATGTCTAATACAAAATATTATGTCCTTTATCTTGCCTAGAAATATTGGAAAAGCAGTTGAATTTCAGAAAGAATATATTGTCTAAGAAATTTTCACAATAGCGTTTAAGATAGTTATTTCTGAAAAAAGTATAGGTGGCAAGTTGATATTCTGTTTCATTATTTTTTGATAAAAGTGTTTTGTTTCTCAAGAGTACTTGTGTTAATACAATTGCAATAACAAAATATAAACTTTCAACTGGAACAATACATTCATTTGTTTTGTATTTGATATTTGTGACTCACTTTTAACTAAGGTTTTGTATTGTGTCAGAATCATTACTTGTGTTTTGTAAACTTTCTCAGTATAAATGACAAACATTTTGTTAAGATAAACAACTGGTAAAAGAAGAATATTGTATCTGCATTAAGGGCTATAGATATATTGTAATGTAAAAAAATATATTACTAGAAAAAGAATCCCAGCACTTTTAATGTCAATGAAATATTTTTTTTTTTTTTTTTTTTTTGTAATGATACTTTTGAATTATCATAATACAACAGAAATTTCAGAAGGTCTGCTTTCAGGTTTACTGAGTAGCTTGCAGAAAGAAATTTTTGGTTACAGGGAACTGAGCAGTACCTTTGCTCGACATTGTCAGCTTGTTGTTGAGGTGATCAATGAAATGCAGGGAGAAATCAGAACACTTGACACAGAAGTAGAGAAGCTGGACGAATGTTTAACCATGTCGAGGATTCTGAGGTAAAGATATTTAAAGAAGTGCTTCAGTGTTGATAAACTTTCACATCTTAAATGAACATATTAATAATTTTTTTATTAAATTTAAGTAACCAAATTGATGTTTTCAGCAGCCTTGTCTACATTTTTTTCCAATTTGAACTCATATGAAAACATAGTTTCAATTCTCTTAAACATCATCTTGTATAGCGTTCCAAAGAAACACAAACACAATTACAGTACAACTTGGCATGACAAACAAATGAAAAGCACAGCACTCTCGTCAAAGTACTGTGTCCAACTTACCCTAATTGCAGTCACTCTTCAACTAAGGAAAAGTCAGCTATTTCATGTGAAATAACTTTATAGATGCTGATGTTGCATTATAAAATTAGTTTCAACATACTGACTGTTTTCATTTTGATTTAATCTTTGTTTGTACACTTGTCAGTTTTTCATTTAAAAGTCTAAAGAAGTGTTAATTAGATAAACGATACAGTTTCTGCCCTTGTGAGAAAACTGAGCTATATATTTTCCAGTATTTTACGTGTGCTCGTTGCACTGGCAAGGACCATGGTGCCTACAAGTGTGAAACAGACCCTCATTACATTAATTGCAATGGCTCTCACCTTTCCTACTTTTGTCATTGCCCGAAATGGTTGGAAGAAAAAGAGGTGTTGCATTTGAAAACAATTCATAACATTACCTATCCTGAGGCTTGAAAATTGGTGTCCACCACGTCATCTCGGACATATGCTGCTGCACTTCGTACCACAACTACTGTGGGAGTGCAGACAGATCTCTCTGTGCTTCCTAAAGAGTTGTTCTCCAAACAAATGAAAGTCGTTTGACCTCCATGGTTAAAAAAGTTGATGAATCAACTTCAACACCCATCTCTATTCCCAAAATACATTCCACCAAACCCCAAGATCCGCATTCTTTGGTTCAAGGTACAGGCATTTCCACCTTCCATCTTCCACCCCAAGATGCAAAACAATCATTCATTCACATTTTCAGTCTCTGGAATTTCCTTCCAACAGCAAAAACCTGCACAATCGACCCAGGGAAGGATCATGGAGGATGACTAAGGACAGACAGGAAAAAAGACGTGATCATAAACAGAAGGATTTTCCACCCAATTTGCCTACACGTAAATAAATATGGCCACCCTGATACAATGGAGCTGTCGTGGTTTACGTTCTAATTTGGATGACATCAAAACACTGATTGCTTTCTACCATCCTGTTTGTCTTTCCTTACAGGAAACATTTCTGAAACCTTTTGGCAGTTTTCTGTATAAAAATCAGCATGTGCTTACCCTGTCTTTGCCACTTGACACACCCTTGGAGGCTGCAGCCATTCATGTTTCCTTGGGTCATATCATCACTGTTTGTTCTCTCTATCTGTCACCTGGGGAGACATATGATCAATCCAGACCTTGATACTCTCATTGAACAGTTCCCGTATCCCTTTTTCATCCTGTGGGACTTTAATGGACATCATCCCCTCTGGGGAAGTGCTGATA
This sequence comes from Tachypleus tridentatus, assembly GCF_004210375.1. Taxonomy (NCBI): domain Eukaryota; kingdom Metazoa; phylum Arthropoda; class Merostomata; order Xiphosura; family Limulidae; genus Tachypleus; species Tachypleus tridentatus. Next base: position 73,708,496 of record NC_134825.1, read on the forward strand.
TTGATAGAAGGGGTTGCTCTGTAAAGCAAATGCTCTCTGATCACAACCTTTCTCTTTTCAATACTGGCTCTCCTACTTATTTCCATGCACCTTGTTAGTCCTTTACTGCTATTGATCTCTCAATTTGCTCCCCTTCATTGTTTTCCCATTTTTCATAGAGGGTTGACAGTAATCCATGAGGCAGTGATCATTTTCCTATACTCTTGAGAGAGACTGGCTGTAGTCAATTCTACCAGACCTGCATGCCCCAGTGGAAGCTGGATCAGGCAAACTGGCCCTCTTTCACTGCTGTCACAGAACTTGATCCTGCCATCGTCTGTAAGCCATTAATAGACGACTGTGTGGCAGCAGTAACTGACTATTATACAAGCAGCTGCTCAATGCATTCCTAAAACCTTGACCACGTTTTCCACTATATCCTCGTCCATGGTGGAATCCTGCCTTCCACATGGCACATAAGGCTCAAAAACGGGCCTGGGATACATTCCGAAGATATCCCACACCCTCAAACCGCATTGCTTTCCAGCGGCCCCTTTCACATCTCATGTCAGTCTTCGAACATGAGTTATATTGAGCGGCAGCTACAGACTGCCCCCAATTGTTTACTGAAGTGGACCACAGAACGGCTTTAACTTCTCTCTCTCTAAAACTTTTTTTGTGCACTTTTGCTGACAATAGGGTATTCACCCTGATCCTGAACTCCAAGTTGTACTGCCTATGATCCCTGAGATTGAGTTCTTGGGGCTTATCTTTTACAATAAGCTGACCTTTATACCACACATCAAGCAGCTACAGGTCAAATCTACAAGAGCACTGAACATTCTCCGTGTCCTCTCTTCCACCATCTGGGGAGCGGTTTGACGTTCTGTGCTAAAGATGTATTGTGCTCTTATTCGATCGAAATTCGACTATGGATCACTGGTCTATGGCTCTGCTAGACCATCAGTCTTAAAGATGGTAGACCCTATTCATCATCAAAGACTTCGCCTCTGCACTGGGGATTTCTGCACTTCCCCAGTTCAGAGCTCATACATAGTTTCATGAATCTTCTTTGCACCTCCGCTGTTTGCAACTGTCTTTACTATATGCTTCGAAATTTCATTCCTTACCAAAGTATCCCACCTAGGGTTATGTTTTCCTTCCTTGATGGGACATGCTTTATCAGACCAGACAGTCTGCCATTGTTCCTTTCAGCCTTCTTGTCCAGGTGCATGTGGATGAATTGGGTCTGTCCGTGGATGACATTGCTGTATTCATTGGTCAACCCATCCCATCATGGCTTCTTACAGTTCCCAATTGTAACATATCTTTAAGCCATCTGAGAAAAGTAGACACTCCTGATTGGAAATACTGTCTGCTATTAGCTGAACATCTTTTGGACCATCCTTTCATTCTTTTTTATTTAGATGGTTCAAAATCAAGTGACTCTGTGGGCTCTGCCATGGTTTGTTGTGGCTCGATGGTTGCATGCAGAATCCCCTCTACAGCTTCTGTGTTCACTGCTGAACTGTATGCCATTTCTCTTGCCCTGGATCACAAAGAAGCTAAGCAATACTCAAACTGCACTATTTATACTAACTCGCTTAGTTTTCTACTGGACCTGGAATCGCTTCACATTGGTTCACATCTTGTTCTCGCCGATATTCAAAACTGACTGGCCCATTTCTCTTCAACATCTACTTCTATACAGCTTTTCTGGATACCGGGCCACGTTGGTATTCGCAGGAATGAGCTCACCGACACTGCAGCTAAGTCTGTCTGCTCTGGCACTATCACAGCTGTGCCTGTCCCATACATGGACTGTGGTCCTGTCCACAAGACTCGGCTCCATGCCAGCTGGCAGTCGACTTGGAGTGAACAACACGAAAACAAACTTTTCCAAATAAAACCCTATATTGGACTTTGGCCATCTTGCTTCTGTAAGGATTGGAAAGAGGAAGTTGTTCTAACTAGACTATGCATTGGTCACAGTTTTTTAACTCATCATTTTCTTTTATCTGGAACTGATGCACCAGTGTGTAGTTTGTGTAAAACTCAGATCACGATAAGCCACATTTTACTTTCTTGTCATCATTACGACTCTCAATGATGGCACCATTTAAAACATGTTCTGTCCCGAGGTTTGTCCATAACGTTAGGCAGTGTTATTGGTGATGGTGACACTGTCCAACGTGATAATGCTTTTAGTTTTTTAAAGACCATTAATCTTTTTAATGCCATTTAAGTTTTTAATTTATACGTTACAACTTTTTAATATGGCGCCCTTTTAAAAATCACAGTTCATCTAGTTCGATTTAAAATTAGAAACCGACCATAACATTAAATAACGCGAAACCAGGATTGGAAATGCCAACTTCAAGTGACTAACGCTGCTGTTTTAACTACCCATTAGTCATCCTGGCGAGTTATTATTGTAATTTTGCTACACGTCTTTTAAAACCTTTTTATTACTTTCCTTTTTGAAAATAGTCATAACGTCAAGTAACTCGGAACCAGGACTGGTAAGGCCAACTTCAGGTGACTGATTGTGGTTTTTGTACTTACTTGTTAGTCTTCCTGGCGAGTTATGATAATTAGTTACGCTACAGAAAGGCCTTCACAAGTTGAATTGCTGTAGTTTTTCTCTTAACATTGTAGACTAGATGTACACATTGGTTTTATACTATTTATGTTTTTAACTTTGTTTTGTTTTACCTTAATTTCCTTTTAACTTTTTACCGGATGTTTGGCACAGATAGCCTAGCTACTTTGTGCCATAAAGCACTAAATCAACCAACCAACAACTGAGTTCGAGATATATCTGTAAAGTACTGGTGATATTTATCATATAACAGTGGAGCAGTACCGTTGTGATTATTGCACTTGTAAATTATTATTTATACAGTTATTATGTATGTTAACCTTTATGTGTATCAGCTTATTAATTTGTTAATTACAACTTTAATACTACCAAACAAATACATTTCAGTTGGATGATTTTCAAAGTTTGGCATACTAAAGACTTGTGATTTAACATTAATAGCTAACATGCTAGGCAGTCTTCAAGGAAGACGTGTATCATTTAAACATGAAAATATTATTGTCGACACAGTAATAAATCATGAATTTTCAAGTAAAAAAATTGTTTTACTGGACATTTCTTAATTTTTCACAATTGAACTAGTTCGTTGTGAAACACTTCCAAGTTATTTAAAGAAGAGTTCATACATTACATCAGTACCTGCTGAAGTTAGTATTCCATGTAATTATCTTACTTACCCCTAGGTGGTAGTGTCTTGTTATTGTTACTCTTTTCATTTTCCTTTGCTTTACTTTGGAAAACAATCACCTTTCCACAACTGTCTGCAAGCAGTGAAGAGTGTTATAGGGGTGAGACATAGTGGGCTTAAGTACCCACATTTCACTCTCCTAATTTCTATTTCTTTTAATTATTTTGTTATTTAATTTTGATTATTATTATTTATGAACTTCTTCAAATGACTAGCAAATGGAGGTTAAAACTGACAGGGGGTGTATACCCACTGCAATGTGGGTCCTATTTCCACAGTTACCTCCTAAACCTTAAGTACATTTTATATCCCACATTATAGCCTGTACTTTGGGGATCCTTTTGATTTGTGCAACTTTTTTATTTTCGTTTATTGGAATGTGATTATATAAATGAACTTATTTTTGGTTGTTGGTATATTTTTCTTTTTGTTCTTTCTGTAGAAATAAGGCTGGTTACTTGATGAGTAAACTTGAGACTTTTAGCCAACAGTACCTTCAGTGTGACCAGTGAAAATTGTTCAAGTTATTAACTAATGGCAACTCTATATTTGGTGTAACTGTGTTGATTATGTAAGTTTTAGATCCACCAGTCATTGATTCAGGAGTGTTGATGTAATCAGATAGTTTTAGAAAAACTGTTTTTGTAGAAAAAACTTTATACTCTAGCACAGAAATTATTTGTATGAGTCACTGATGATGAATGTGCTCAAAATATTTGTTGATGTGAATACTGCAATAAAATGCAAGTATTTATAAAAATAATACAAATTAAAATACATAAATAAGATATTTTTTATGCTCCGTCATCTGCTTATTCTTAACATTTTGCAAAGTAATTGATAAACAGTAAGAAATAATAAATGAATTTGTAGCCTGATCTTGATTACTTGTTGTTATTTACATTTTGATATATGTTATAAGTAAAAGACAGTTGACTGATTGTTTATCTTGTATTAAGTAGGTGTTTGTATTAGGCTATTCTTTTGGAGATGCAATTTAAGTTACTCTTGTGGAATATCTGAAAGTAGTTTAATAATTGATTTAAATTTTGTTAAGATGAGTAGAAACTGTTGTTGTTGTTTAACTTTGAGGTCTATAATTTTTATCTGCTCAGAGCATCTTATAATGAAAGGTTTAAGCAAAGCAGTACAGAAGTATATTTACATGAGATGAAAATTGCGATTGAATAACTGTTTTCAAATAATGTAACTCAATGCTGATAATGTGAAAATGTTTAAATATAGTATTTTAAAAAGTGTATAGAATCTGTGTGTAAGCCAAAACTGTTATTATACAGAGCTTTAATAAACTATTCCATATGGAAATGTGTAATTCTAGAAACATTATATTTTTTGAGTTTCTGTGACCTACGTTTTATTGTTTGGGAAATATCTGTGTATACATACATACATATACACCTGGTGGTCTTCTGCACTTTTCAGATATTTAGGCTTGTTTATTTTCTCTTGTGCATTTAACTTGTAATTAAGAAGGTGACAGAAGCATGTTCTGATGAAAGTTGAGGTTTATTTGTAAGTCTGTGCAAGACCATTGCTTCAGAATTTTTCAAATAATGTCTCATGTTTAGTTCACTATTGAAGTAACTGAAATTCAAAACTAATTTTGAATCAGTAACTGAAACATGTTTATCTTTTATATGCTGTTGTAACAACAGAAGATCATAAGCTTCACGATAACAGGATTTTATAGGAAAAGTATCTTTAAAGAAAGTGCTCATATTTAAACCGTTGATTATTGTGTGCCCCACATTACCAATGGATTTTACTAAAGATAAATCAGTTCTTCCAGCATTGTTTCTGTGTTTTTCACTGAAACAGATAGTGATGTTTAATGAAATTTCTTGTGTAAATTGTTGATTAACTGATTGAAAATTATTTTATTTAAATCATGGGTGAATACGTTAGTGATTCAATAATATAAGAAAGAATTACTAGTGCTTCTCAAAGATAACCTTTGTAATACTGGACAGATTGTAAGATTTTTTACAATATCTCAGGAGGGTACTGTGTACCATGTTTATGTGGAAGTGCCTTCACCTCTGTCTTAGGTTTAACACATCAGTGTTACAGCTTTTAACTTATAAAATGTAGATGAATAAATTGAAAATCAGCATCTTAAATATTTGATGTCTCACAGAAAAAAGATACGTAGTTTTATGGTTGAATATTTGAATTAATTTGTCACATACTAGTTGCCTGTTAAAAAAATTATAATTTCAGCAAATTTCTGATTTGAAAAATACACTGCATGTCTGTTTTTTTAACTGCTCATTTTTTTTATAAGTATTAAAATGTTTCTTGAAAAATTTATGGTTCACATTCAACAGTTACTTTCCATAAGCATGTAGAAATATTTGGTGCATTGAAAGAGAGACGTTATTTAATTGGAAAGAACATACAAACCATTTCTGGTAAATATCTAGATGTATTTTTAACTTGTAACAGGATAAAGGTATTTGTTGTAATTTAGTTCTTAAGAAATGGATAAGATACAACAATGCCATTGCTGCTGCTTTCTTTATAAGTAATGTTTGTAAGATTTATTAAATAAAAGATTTGAAGAATATAAAATAAACTTTGACTAGTTCACAAAATATATAGGTTTCAAGTCTTTTTTTCGTACGCTAAATTCAAATGTACGAGTTTACTGCACATACTGCACATTTCACGTCTGCATTATTGTACAAATTAATTGAAGAAAATAAGCGAATATAGAAAGCAGTTAATTTTTATATGTATTTCCACAGAGTAGTGAACATTTTAAATGTAACTTTACCCACAATTATTAGATAAACCTTCAGGAAAGATCTGATTTGTATTCCTTATATAAAGAATAAGTTACTTCCTTGGTGTTATTTATATTTAATAATTTACTCTTTTTCAAAGCAATTGTGAATAGAAAAAAATCACGTTTGTAATGATACATGTTATTCAAACACAAAAAGTTAACTTTAATTTACTTTCAAAGACTAAAACACTAAAAGATGTACCATAGAACGACTGAATGTTTTTACATAAGTTGTGTAATATTCTAAATTATGTTTATAATAATAAAGGCACTTGCAAAGTGCACGCCCTCCCATTCTTTTGCAGTAACCAGCCTAGAATGTACACCAAAGAGTTCCTCAACCTGAAACATTTACTACCATTGTAAGATAAGTAGTTAACTTTAAATATAACACTTATGTTTGACTTGTATTTGGCCCAGCATGGCCAGGTGGGTTAAGGCACTCGAGTCGTAATCTGAGGGTCGCGGGTTCGAATCCCCGTCACACCAAACATGCTGGCCCTTTCAGCCGTGGGGGCATTATAATGTAACGGTCAGTCCCACTATTCGTTGGTAAAAGAGTAACCCAAGAGTTTGCACTGGCTGGTGATGACTAGCTAATTGTCTTCCCTCTAGACTTACACTGCTAAATTAAGGACGGCTAGCGCAGATAGCCCTCGTGTAGCGTTGCGCGAAATTCAAAACAAACAAACCAAATCGACTTGCATTTAACAAAAGTTTATTATTTGTTTTGGACAGGACAATCAATCGTTTGATTAAAATATCAAATTTATTTCCAATTATACTGTAAAGATGCACACAGGACTGAAAGTAATTTCTGTTGTCTGCTGAACTAATATACACGTACTTAATTAAAACTGGCTATTCTATAACATTTGTGTACTAATATAATCAAAGTTTATAATAAAGACGTACTTGAGACAGTCTTAAATTCTGCAACAAGTAATAAGTAATACAATCCTTAAATAACTAAATCCGTAATGTTATGCATTAAGAGTTCACACATTTTTCCTGATCAGGTTGATATTTATTGCAGTTTTTCACACATTTTTCCCGATTTAACTGATGGTCATACCGAATAATTTGAAGGACTTTTCCGTATGCGAAATGGTTAATTGTGTTATTAACAGTAATTACTTATTACATTTTAATAAAAAAAATACACAATCTTTTTCGTCCGTTGAGTACACATAAACACTGGTGTAAGAGAATCATATGAACTTTATTAATGTTTTAAATGTTAGTTTGATTGTTTTATCGTCCCTCTAACTTTTACGTTTTCAAATTATAAAACTGGTTTATCTTTCAACTAATAATCAATTCTATTACATTCAGACAGAAACAGTTTTATCCAGTGCCTGTTGTAGATCGTTTAGTAAATCCTTCGTATCTTCCAGTCCGATGTTTGTTTCTTTTGGAATTTCGCACAAATCTACTCGAGGGCTATCTGTGCTAGCCGTCCCTAATTTAGCAGTATAAGACTAGAGGGAAGGCAGCTAGTCAACACCACCCATCGCCAATTCTTGGGCTACTCTTTTACCAACGAATAGTGGGATTGACCGTCACATTATACGCCCCCACGGCTGGGAGGGCGAGTATGTTTAGCGCGACGCGAGCGCGAAAACGCGACCCTCGGATTATGAGTCGCACGCCTTACGCGCTTGGCCATGCCAGGCCCTTCCAGTCTGACAGATAGACGTATCAAATTATCTGTAATTCCATTTTTCTGTATTCGTCTTCTATCCCGTTGTGACTAATATCAGCTCTATTAGAACAGATACAATTACTTTTATCGCGGTGCACAGGTCAAGAAATTGGTTGCAACATAATTCCTTAAAAACTAAAACGACTACAATGAAACAAACCATTAAAAACTTCAAAATGTGATTACGACAAATAATATGATTGTAAAACAAAACAGTTCCAACAAATCGTGTAAAGTATCATAAATAATGTTCACTAGTGGAGAAAATCATAAAAATAATTGACGAAACTCTTATGTCAATTCGAACATAAGTTGATCTAGTAAACGTAGTTCTCGTCAACGTAAACTAACCATTAATCGTTACTAACTATTTTGTCTGACTCAGTATTAACGTGTATGTTGACATTAGATGTGATGCTTATAAAAGTGTGCAAGTGCTGAGATCAGGATGATAATTACAGTAAACTGTTGGACCTCATTAATAATTACAGCGATACCAAATCTGAAAGGCTACAATTGGCCTAATATTTATCTACATGTTTTTTTACGTTATATATCATGATATGGCCGAGTTTTTCGTTATTAATCAACCATATCCTCAGATAATGATATTTAAATATACTTTAAATAGCTAGTGCGATACAAATCTGGTGTCGGAATTTAAACAAGTTCGATTCTAACGTGAGAATAAATAACTAAAAAAACTCATAAATCAAGAACTAATAAGGATAGTAGAAAGTATGTGTTGTGCTTGCGGAGTTTATGTAAATATTTTGAAGACTATTTATTGCATGTAAATACTTTTGGCCGTCCGTGGCTGAGCGGTAAAAATGAGAAGCTTATAATAATTAAAAATCGGGTTTCTACACCCGCGGTGGGTCAAATACAGATAGCTCAGCGCGTAGCTGTGTTGTTAACAATAACTTAATAACGTATCACGTGTATGTGTTATTCGCAAAATAGCAAAACAAAAAACAAAAAGAACTAAAAAATTTCTAATTATAGTTCGGAATATAATCGCTATGTTTTGCCAAATTCAACGTTTGGTACTACTTTGTGTAACATAGTCTGATAACGGAAACTATTTACCTGCTGTTCTGTAGGATAGCTGTATTGTGTCTCAAACTTTACCTTGTATACGAGGCGGTTGTTTACGACTGTTGTATACCTTTGTTATTATTGGTCAGTTACAGAGAGCAGGTGAATTGTAAACGTAGTTTTAACGTTTGTAGACAGACTCCTTCCTGTCCTGGGAGAGTTAAAAGTCGGAAATTGAAGTCTCATTTGTCTGATTCATTCTGATGACTGTGTATATATCCACTGGCCATCATCTAGAGTCATCTGTTCATTTCCCTTTTGTTTTATTTAAATACAATTTATGTATTTATTTCGTTTTTAACTTCACAACGATAATCCAATAGTCCTTTACCACCTTTTTGATCGACATGGCCAAGCTGTTAAGGCGCTCGACTCGTAATCCAAGAATCAGGGGTTCGAATCACTGTCACACCAAACATAATCATTTTTTCAGCCGCGCGGTCGTTATAAAGTACGGTTAATCCCACTATTTGTTTGTAAAAGAGTAGTCAATGAATTGGCGGAGGGTGTAATGACAGGCTGAGTTACCTCTAGAGTTATGCTGATAAATTAGGGAAGGCTAGCGCAGATAGCCCTCGTGTATCTTGGAGCGAAATTCATAAAACAAACAAATATTTTCTCCGTGTTCCTGACAGTTAAAACCTCAAACCGGACTTTGCCTCTTTAATTCTACTGATAACAAATCACTGATACAGAGTATGTCCTTCTGTGTAAAGGATTCCGAATCTCCAATTGAAACAATAGAAACAAACAATAGAAATTAATAATATCTCAAATTATCTTAAACAGCTTAATACCTTCCTTAAAACATAAATTAATAATATCTCACGTTATCTTAAACAGCTTAATACCTTTCTTAAAACAGAAATTAATAATATCCCACGTTATATTAAACAGTTTAATACCTTCCTAAGTACAGAAATTAATAATATCTCAACTGATTTTAAACAGCTTAATACCTTCCTTAAAACATGAATTAATAATATTTCAAATTATCTTGAACATCTTAATACCTTTCAGAGAATAGAAATTAATAATATCTCTAATTATCTTAAACAGCTTAATACCTTCCTTAGTACAGAAATTAATAACATTTGAAATTATCTTAAGCAGTTTAATACCTTTCAAAGAATACATATAGCAATGAAGAATATCCAAACAATATGAAACAACATATTTGTCATAGTTGTAAATGCAAAATAAGAAATTAGGAACTGAAAAAATTTAGCACATGCTTAATGCTCAAAATGTCATTACACGACTTTTGTTATGATATGAGGCTACAAGAATCGAGACATAAAAAAAACGCGAAAAATTTAGCTTGCATTATTTCCAATAGACCTGAATTATCTTGTTATTCACCGTGACACGTTCTTTGTTTGTTTCCTCAGATAAGTTTCCACAAGAAACAATAACATTATTCTTAGTTTTAGTTTACGAGATAGGGTGAATATAGATAAAAAACTGATTATCAGCTAATAAAAATCAAAATGAGAAACATTCCAGTAAGCGCAGCCACACATTTTAACCGCAATAAAATATATATATCATTCATAACTTAATATGGGTTCAATTTTTTCTTACATCTTGTTGTAATCATTTTTCGGTTTCGTCGGGGAAAAATATTAAATTATACAATTGACCTTTTTTTTCTGCTGATTTTTGACAGGTGAGAGGTATATAAAGTTTTGTTTTATATATCTAAAACAATTTTCAATGAATCGTAATTATCCTCTTGAAAAAACCAAACGGAACTAGATAGAACATAATTGTATAATTGCCGGCTATAAAACACAAATACCTCAAGCTTCCATTATTATCGTCTCAAGAACTGAAACCAAAATGGAGAATAATACACATATAGATCAGGATTAACTCGTAATAAATGAATAACTGAGTTGTTAAAACGTGAGAAATAACTATAATGAAACAGGATGAAAGGTAATGTAATGAAAGTTAGCTGAGAACAATAGAGCTTCTCAACAGTCTCTTGTTTTGACCCTGGGCCAGCATGGTCAGGTGGGTTAAGGCGTTCGACTCGTAATCTGAGGGTTGCGGGTTCCAATCCCTGTCAAACCAAACATGCTCGCTTTTTCAGCCGCAGAGGCGTTATAATGTAACGGTCAATCCCACTATTCGTTGGTAGAAGAGTAGCCCAAGAGAGAGTTGGCGGTGGGTGGTGATGACTAGCTGCCTTCCCTCTACTCTTACACTGCTAATTTTGGGACGGCTAGCGCAGATAGCCCTTGAGTAGCTTTATGCTTAATTATAAACAATATATTGACCTAAGAGAGAGAGACACAATCCTTGGACAAAATAAACATTTGCGATATCAGTCCAAATTTTAGGGGTAAATTATTAAATTCCAGTTGTTGTTTTTTTTACCTTATTATTCACACAGTATATTGCTCTAGTTTTTACCATATGACTCACATTGCTTTGTACTCTACCTTTTACCTTGTTATTCACACAGTATATTACTCTAGTTTTATTTTATTATTCAGAATATGGTATTTTACCTGATAATTCACGCAGTTATCGATCATTTTAAATCTTTTATCGATCTTTTATTTAGTTTACTTTTTGTACCTCTTTAAGATATATTTCTTTCATTGTTACTAAATCGTTTTTGTTTATTTTTTGAAGAACATAATATAATGATCATTTCTCTATTTTTAAGATAAATCTCAGTTTTGTTATTGAATGGAATACCTTTCAAACAATACAGTTTTTACTAAACTAAAAGAATTAAACTAAGTTATTAATTAATTGATACTTGATCGTGAACTTTAATAGACGAATTCTTGAAAAATGCCGTATTTTATTATTTTTCAATTTATTAATTACATTAACCAGTTCAGTGCCGTAGACGAGATATCTCGCTCAAGCCGATTGGTAAAACAGTGCCACGGACGAGTTAATTCGTTCTTAATAATACCTAACTTCAACGCTAGTTGTCAGCACTATACATGCATTTGATCTACTTACAAATTGTTCCACTTTCAATCCAAATTAGCCCGCTGTTGTTTTTAAACAATAAACATATTGCTGAAATTATCACTCTATAATATAAACCTACATCAACAACAACCCTCGTCGTTAATAAGGATGTAATACTAAGATGTCGTTAATTAGATAAGTGTATCTTAACACTAACTAGTCTTAACCTGTTGGCTACCAAGTATTGCAGCTGCTACGGCAACTCCAAACCAAGTTCAAAATACAACTAATGCTTCCTAGTTTTAATTAATCACACCAAAACATGCAAGTGCTTCTACATGGAGGTTAACAGGCGTTAAATATTCACTCACCTGGATAGAGAACCTTCTTCACCATCGGGTGTCCTTCCAGAAAACAAGTAATATCTAAAGCATTTTTTTCGTGCTGACGCATTCTTACTGGTAAGGTCTTCAACCCACGACAGACGAGATAACAATCAAAAGGTGATGGAACCGGACCAAGTGCTGAAAAAAGTGTGTTTGTCGTAGTACAAGTGCATAGAAAGCTTTTGTTTTCATTTCTGGTGCGAGGTGTGTATATGTATTGATCACTAATGAATTTACGATCACGTCTTTTATTGTGGAAAACAATATGTCATGAAGATTTGCTTTAGTTTTCATCGTTTAAATGTTCAAATCTCCTTAATGTTACAAGAATTCACAGAGTAAAAAGTTGAACTTAAAAACTGTACTTTATTTGATTTCTGTGAAAAAAAGAATATTGCTTGTTTTTCAGACTTTATACAGAATATATATATATATATGTGTGTTCAATATTTTATTGCAATAATGCTTTGACGAGAAAGTTAATTACGTTATGTTTGATCGTTGTAAAATACGTAATAGTGACTATTTATTAGAGATGTTCGTAAGATGTTATCTCTTTCTTGGAAATTGAGCTCAGAGATCTTTTAAAAAATTTTGAAATTGAATGAATTACATTTTACAGCTCTTTATACGGTCTTGTTCAAAATGTTTGCATACTGTTTTACATCGATCTTATTGTCTACAAGCATGAAGTAGGTGTTGAGTAAATACCAGTGTAATAACAGAGAAGGTGGCGTATGATTGGACAAACATGTAAGATTCGTTATTCTTGTTTGTATAAGCTGATTTGAATATTTGTTGGCCAAAATACACATAAACACCTGTTTTGTTTAGACGGGTATGCTTTTGGTATAATCGTTTTCCAAAACAAATCAACGTTTTCTTCAGAAACCTTCTCTGTACTTCGTGTAGAATCATACCTTCTCTCGTGCCAGAAGAGATGTGGCTTCAAATTGTTCGACTCTCCAGAAACGGTATAAAGCAAGTGAACGCTGTCAGAACAAAAGGATACTCCCAGCGTACTGTATTCAGAATCTAGAAATATCGTCGTATTAGAGGAAACATTGTTAGAGGAGAACATACTGATTGACGCCGAAAAACTACTTAAGTGGATGACCTTGATTTGATCAGGTTAAGAGGTGACGGTCAAAAGAAGTCTTACAACACATTTCGACAGGGACAGCATGAACATATTATTTACAGCTATTATATAGTATAATTTATCTTGGAGGAGTGTTCTTTGGCCAAGAACACATGCTAACTTACAGGTTGGACCCTCAAGACATTTTGGATAAGTCCTGTTTCCGGCTTGTTAAAATAATAAATTCTGTTTTTCCTGCAAGAAAAACACAAGAGGTGGTGCAGTACATGTTTGGGCAGCTACTCATCATTATGAAAAAAACAGATCTTTATATTCTCTAGGGAACGCCAATGGCACTTCCTACAGGCATCGCATCGAAAAGATATTTTTGCTATATGTCAGGGCAAGGTTTAATGATAACTATGTGTTCTAGGATGACAATGATACTGCTCACAGTGCACATATTGCACCGTGTTATCTTGACCAAGAGGAAATTACAAGATTGCCTTGGCCAGCAAAGTCTCCAGATTGTAAATTCCATTGAGAAATGCTGTGCAGAACTGAGCCAGAAAATTGCTAACAACTACACTAAACTAGTTACCATAGCTGGCTTGCAGTGCATTCTAGTAACGAGTAGATTACATTAATAGCCTTATCTACAGTATGCCACGCCACCTTGCAGAGGTAATTAAGGTACAAGAAGAACCGACCAACTGCTAAATTTTTTATAAAAACTGCTATTTAGTTACAGACGCTAACTGTAATAATTTAATGTTATATTTTGGCATTATATATGTTTCAGTAAGGATTTGTTGTGATAGATAAAATTTTGCATTACACATCTTTCTGCAGGTGTCTGATAAAATTGCTTATTGTTCTAACAAATCGTTCGTGATGTCCATGGAACCTGTCGCATTACATAAATTAGGTACGTAGATGTTTAATATAGCGTGCATTTCTCAGTTTGACAGGGCTAAATGTAATTTTATTCCATCTTCATGATAATATTTTATTTGTAACAAAATATGTAAACATTTTGGCCAGGACTGTAATATCGAAATTTTAAAATCTGGAGGAACAAAAGATTGAGAAATTTATTCTTTTGAAAATGGTTTATTATTTTCCAGTTATCACAAATATATATATATATATGTAATATATGAAAAATATGCATTAATGATCTCATGGTGAAGTTTTATTTTATTATATCATCGTGATATTTCGTGGAAAACAAAACAATTAGTCCATGTGGATATATATATATATATATATAACCTCAAATACATACTACTCAATATTTTCATATCAAAAACAGCGTGAATTTCTATTATGCTTCAGATTCAATTCTTACGTTATAGGTTAATTGACAATAATTGAAAGTCCTTTCTTAATTTTTTTCAAGTTACTCGTAATCGTCCTTTTATTTAAAATGTTATCAGTTTTTAAATCGTAAGTGTTACTAGGTGAATATTCAGTAATTTTAGAACACAAATTCGTGAGATTACGTACTTCTTTGGACAATGGATAATCGACAGTAATTTTACAAAACAAATTGTTGAGACTACTTACTGCGTTGTGCAAAGGATAATCGTTGATATATATCCTTGTTTCTACTCACAATAGATCCCAAACAGACGTCACAATGACCCGTTACAAATATTTAAAAACAAACAAATCCACCAGCACCTTATGGTCTTTCACACACTAACAAGAAATAGAAATAATTACTTTTTACATCAACAGCTTATTATCTGATTTCTAATGAGATACAGAAATGATCACTTTTTACACCAACATATTATGATCCTTCACATAGTAATAAGAAATAGAAATAACTCCGGGCTACTGCACACAAAAATGGACTAGATTGCATGACGTTTTTTTTTACCATTTTTGATGAAGAGAAACCAACTTGAAATAAAAATATATCTCAGAACGGCTGGTATGGGTATTAACACTTTTATTGATAAGCAAAGAATAACGTTACGACCTTTCTAGTTCATCTTTAGGTTAACAAAAGGAGTTTGCAATTGACCGTTGTCGGACACATGTCTTAGTGACGAGAGTATAAACGAGTACGGGATTATAGGGGGCGTTGCAGCAACTTATACAGGAATTAAAACCAAAATAAAGGAACGCTTTTATACCCATACTAATTAATAACCTGACATCCAACTGCAACTTTTACCATATTCAATTATTTTTCATTATTTATCTGTCTATTTAATAATGACTTTCCTGGGTTTTTATATACCTCAAACAAACGTACATAGTAAAAGTAGCCAAAACAGACGTGATGACATATATATTTATTCAAGTCAAAATTCTGCAAGACAGGTTAAATAAAACCAATATCAAAGAATTAGAACCTCAAAATAAGTCAGTACCTGTTAAGTTTAAACACATCAACTTATAATATGATGTCTTCTTGATAGTAACTGTTTAAATACTATTCAAAACATGAAAACAATAGCAATCAAAACGTTCACCTCAAATAACTAGATTCAGTATTATCTTCTAAGTTACTTAACTTACAGCACATCAAATCATAATATCTTTCTGACATTCTCAGAGTAATTGTTATTTGAAATACTAAACATGAAAACACAAACCATCAAAATGTTCACCTCAAATGACTACATTCACTATTATTTGATATTTTTATTAGGTTCTTCCACTGTTCCTCAAGATTGCATTTATGTTTAAAAAACTTCAAATTGTCAAACAGAACGTAACAGTCATCATTTTGCATCCAAAAAGACGCTCAGATCATTGTTATAATGTCATTGTGATAGACTGGATTTAACACATTAAAACATTTTTTCCGTTCTTCCTCTAATTTTTGGATTGCAATATTCAGATTATATATCTCACATTTTTTAGTAGCTGTCTGTTTTAGTACATTAGATTCTACAGTTAATGACTTCATTTTTCAACTGGATTCTGCCATTACAGATTTTTGTTCAGCATTGTCTACCAAGACAGTTACATCTTCTTGTAGCTTTCGTTTCACTTAATTGATCCTTGATGGCTATCCATTTTGGGGCCAAAGGTAGAACCTAAATTTTCTGCCTGTATTTCTGTCTAGCACCTACTGCATTCTCTGGGAGAGCTGGTGTGAAATTAGACCTACCACCAATCGATTTAATATGCGCTATTACTCTCCTCTGAGCAACGAGAGAAACCACTTGTATGTTCTCAGTTAAACTTAATTTCTTTATAAAGAACCTCCGCTCCACATTGGCTTGTCCATGCGATGTAATTAGTACAAGTTTAAAAACTTCCCAAACTGTTGAGCTCTAATATGAGTTTCTCTTTTTTACATAATTATGCAGGAACGAATCCACTGACTCATTCTTCAGTAGATCAAAATCTCTAAAATAATGATGATCAGAACTATGGAAAGTTTGTACACTGTCTATAAAATCATAGTATTCTTCCTTGACAGTTTCGCTTTTCCCTTCATTCAGATGCTGGAGTTCAATCAGCTTCTCTACGGGATTTTGAACTGATGTTTGCAAACATCTGAATTCCAATAACACAGGCATCAGATCCTCAGTCCTGTTATGACCAGTGAAAGCCGAGGTAAAGTAATGTGATACAATGCAAACATCAACAGGACTCCAGTATCTAACATGAATGCCTACTTGTTTCTTATTCAAGCTGCTGTTGTGAGATTCAGAGAACGTGAGTACTATTTTATTCGCCTGTTGGAAGCGTGTAGCTAACTGATTGTCAAAATATGGACCAAGTCCAAAGTCTACAAGGTAAGTACACTTGTCTTCAACACATGTTAATTTTTGACCTATAGCGCTGTCAAGAAACATTTATTTAAATGTCTCAGAAATGTTATTACAACTACTGTAGCTGAATTAGGGTATCACACATTTTACAGCCCAAATAATTTCGGCTCTAAGTACATCGGTATGAGAAATATTCTCAGATATGTTAGCATGTATATACTTATTTGTACTGGTATTTGGTTTGTCCTGACTTAAGAATAAAAAATGCCTAAATTGTTGTTCAAATGCTTCAAGTTGCTTTTATATATTTTTTTCATTCATGTATGGATTCACCCATGTTCCGAAGGCCGAAAGTCTTTGCAAAAATGCATACGTTGCAGCGTGCCATATGTAGGAACTTTCTCAAGACATGTTCTATATAATTCACTCTCTTTCCAGTTCTCCTCATATTTACACTTCTCAGGCATGATGTGAGAACAATTTAAAAACAGGATCAAAATTATTATCACATGATGGCAAGAGTTCCTGAACTGCAAGCAGTTCTTTTCAGGTATTTTAACCATTTTCACAGATTTTGAACAATGCGCGGGAAAACGAGTCTAATAAAATAGTGAACGCAGCTATGAAATCAAACTGTCTTGTATAAGCTTATCGCTGATTGGTCAGGTTCCGTGCTTCACGGATGGATAATTGCCTCACTTTCATTCAGAAACTATTAAATGAAAGTATAATGAATTTTGATTGGCCAAACACGATAGGAAAATATAACGTCGCCACATTTAGGCTTCAGCTTTACCTGGGAAATTAGTGCTAAACGTTGTCGATGTTTTTAACGATATTTATTTTTTTGCTAAAACTGAAATGTAATGACTATTCATGACTTAAAAATACCTTTTTCAAATTTCATGGTTTTCCAGCACTTGGGGGAACCTTGTAACTACTTTCTACAACAGCAGCTTAAGATCTTTCAAAGAGTAATAAGAAATAGAAATAACTACATTTAATAGCAGCAGTTTTAATCTTCAACATTTTGGTGACTTGAATAATCGTCATAAGAACAATAATAAATAGATACGACTACTGTTTAAGATGTACAAAAATAAGTGATCTTATGAAACACGCGCTTCTATAATAAACAATTATCACATTTGACCTAAATTACTATAAGGCTAATAAGCCTAGCCAATTTTATTACAGAATGGATATGTTTCAAGGCATTGCATAGGTTCTGTGTGCACATTACAAATATATCAACTAACCGTAACAACAACTATCAGGAGCCCAAAGACGGATACAAGATTCGGGGTAATCATTCTTTTCAGATTCCATGTTTCCTTGCTTCATATAGTTAAGTAGATAATTACATAAGTGGTATAATTGCTTAGAGTAACAAATATATTGAGTGAACATTTTACAACTTACTATAGAATTTCTCAGGATACTTTTTTATCACCCCTCTGAAGGCTCCTACATAATATTGTTAACAGTCATCATAGTAACTGTGCAACGTCCACGCAATATATTTATAAAGTAAAACATTTGTTTTATTGTAATAGTTCTGAAAAGTTATTCAGAGTATGACATCTTGTTGACTGAGATGCAATGTGAACTTACCATTCATATATTTCGTCAACGAATGAATAACAATATCTGCCCCTAAGTTCAACGGTTGCTGAAAGAAAAACAACGATAACAGACTCAATATTTGAAAAAAACAACAAGAAAAAAATATTCAGGTTTTATGCGTATATTTCATGGAAAAATCTTTATAAATTGAAATTAACGTTTTTCATGAAGAACCTGAAATAAGCGCTTTAATCAGATAAAATAAACTTGTCTCGGGTTTTAATGTAAGTTTGTAACATTTGTAACTACTTTAACACTTGTAATGGCTCAGCAGTAAGCTTGAAGACTTACAATGGTAAAATTTGGGGTTTGATTCCTGTGGCGGTAACAACAAGGTTAGTTCAGTATGCTTTAGAATAAAATATAACATTCAGTCCAAAAATATTTGCCATATATTTCTTTGATACTACCTATGCATGCTAAATATTTTGTTTTGTGAAACATTGTTAGCATATTGAAATTAATTAATTCACAACAAATTCTTAGCATAGTTAGTTCGATTTATAATTACACGTATACTTCCTGTAATTTTAAGATATTTCAATGTATCGAAAAGACGTATTGCTGTTCCACTTAATTCAGGCCCGGCATGGCCAAGCGTGTTATGTCGTGCGACTCGTATTCTGAGGGTCGTGGGTTCACATTCTCGTCGCGCCAAACATGCTCGCCCTTTCAGCCGTGAGGGCGTTATAACGTGACAGTCAATCCCACTATTCGTTGGTAAAAGAGTAGCCCAAGAGTTGGCGGTGAGTGGTGAGGACTAGATGCCTTCCCTCTAGTCTTACACTGCTAAATTAGGGACGGCTAGCACAGATAGCCCTCGAGTAACTTTGTGCGAAATTCAAAACAAACAAACACTTAATTTAAAAGCCAATTCAAATTTCCTGATTGGTGCATGTCCTTGCCTGAAGCACTGGGGTGGAAAATGTATTGTCCACGGCTATCAGAATATCTGGCCAGTCAGCTTTGACTGCTTCCACTATTGCTTTGATGTCTAATACTTTCATTAAAGGATTAGTTGGACTTTCTAACCACACGAGCTGTTGAAAAAATACAGAAATTAATATACAAAATTAATAAAAGCCACGTAAACAATTTATTTTAAAAAGCTGTAAAGTATCGGACGAATAGCCACACACAGTCAGGAAATTGTCATCAGTGTTGAAAACAACACTAATAAAAGAAACAAACTGATCATGAATTCGTGATGACGAGAAAACTCTCTTGTAGAAAAAATTATATATACTCTTAAAAAAGAGAAACGCTAAAGGCAAAATTTGAGACAAATTGTTAACAAGTTTATTCCGGGTAGATCTGTATGACATGAGTGAAACTTTGCACATTCACTGCTGAACATTCAAAGTCTGCAAAGGTGAAGTCCACGCTCATTAGTTAAAGTTTAACGTCAATCAACGTCAATAACGAGTATGCCCCCATTGAGTATCAATAACTGCTTGGCATCTCCTGCCAATGGAAGCGATGAGATGACGAAACACATCCTGTGGAATGACTGTCCACTCAGCCTGCAAAGCTGCTGGAAGCTGAGGTAGAGTCTGCGGTTGAGGTTGTTGCTGTCGCAGACGTCGATCCAACTCGTCCCAAAGATGTTCGATGGGGTTTAAATCTGGTGATCTGGAGGGCCAGGGAAAAACGTTGATGCTGTGGTGTCTCAAGAAGACAGTGGTGAGTCGGGCTGTGTGAGGACGAGCGTTGTCATGTTGGAAAACGTCGTTGACGTTCACCATGATGGGTTGCACATGGGACCTAAGAACCTCGTAGACCGTTGCGTACTGTCTGATCGGAAATCTATGCAACCCTGGTATGGTTGAGGCAGTAAACGTCGCAGTGGTGGTCCTATCCCGAAGGTGACGTAAACGGATGTAGCGATCTTGGGTGGGCGTGGTCACACGAGGTCTGCCAGATCGTGGACGGTCACGAGTTGATCCCTGTTGTTGGTGACGATTCCACAGCCTTGTGATGGTGCTTGGGTGAACATTCACAGCTTTGGCAACATCTGATCGAGATTCGCCTGCTTCCAACGACCAATGGCGTTGTTGCGTTGTGCTTCTGTCAGTCTTGGCGTAACTGTATTGCGTGTCGGTGGCTTAACATTGAGCTATGGAAACCGAGAACCCGTCACTTTTATAGGGATTTTGCACATGTTGCACGTGCAGAACATGCAGATCTCTCAAACAAATTTATTGGACACGAATGCGTTTTGGCGAAAAATCCGATTTTTCCTCCGTTTTCATAGCGCACAACTTTTATTGTCATTTTGGTCTGACAATCAGTGCCTTAACACGTGTAACATCACATACTCTGAGCTTGTAAGATTAACACTTTGAGCTTGTAACATTAATACATATATTTCTCTTTAAAATAAAAAAAATATCCCTTTTGCGTTTGTTTTTTTGAAGAGTATATGTGAAAAACGGCTGATATGGGTAGAGAAAGCACTATGTAGAGAAGCGAACAACGTTTCAAGCTTAGGATTTGAGGTGAAAATGTCATCAGCTCTCATTCTACCCTTGTAAGGATATCAGGACCCAGGAAATGATATTATGGGTGTAGTTGACTTGCTGAGTGTGGTCTATCGAACCTTAACCACACTACACCTTGAGGCACGTCATTTTCTACCCACATTTCATCATGGAATTGATAGATTCTACTTCTTTAATGTCTCTTTGTTGTACTATTCTACATGAATGAGCACTCTTTTCTGCCATGTCTGGTCCTCCTGACTTTTTCACTTTTCAAGGCAAAGATGTAATAAGGTCGAAACGTTGTTCGTTCCTCTACTTAGTGCTTTCTCACAGTTACAAGGTACCCTATAATGTTTAAGAGTCTTGACCGACCACTTGTGCACGATTTGTTCTTCAATAATGATCTGGTGTCGAAATACTCAGCCATTTACTGAAATGAGTCAAAACTGAAGTGTTCTTTCAGGTATATGTTTTCATCCCACTTCAAAATTCTTCAGTTACAAATTGACATATTTCCTTTTAAATCTCTGCTAACGTGTAATTCGACCTAATCGACGAACACGAAGACATCATAACGTTATGATACAAGGACTTGGATATTTAAATTGGTAGTTAACTTTCCATTAATGGAATGAACAATGAGATAACTTCAGGTCTCATTGTAAAATGACAACAAAAACTTTTTTTTTTCAATGTTCAGAGTTTTCTCTGAAAGTAGCATATTATTACACAAATGTTTGAATGGTAAACATAATTCTAAGCAAAAATTGAACAAAGTTCGTTGTATCATACAACATACATATGTCATGTGTTAGATATCCCCAAGGCCTGGCATGGCCAAGCGTGTTAATGCGTGCGACTCGTAATCTGAGGATCGCGGGTTTGCATCCCAGTCGCGCAAAACATGCTCGCCCTTTCAGCCGTGGGAGCGTTATAAAGTTACGGTCAATCCCACTATTCGTTGGTAAAAGAGTAGCCCAAGAGTTGGCGGTGGGTGGTGATGACTAGCTGCCTTCCCTCTAGTCTTACACTGCTAAATTAGGGAGGGCTAGCACAGATAACCCTCGAGTAGCTTTGTGCGAAATTCAAAAACAAACAAAGATATCCACAACGGTTTGGCAGTTTTGTGATGGCTATTTCGGTAAATACGAATCGAGGCAGTTATATGTTTTGTTGTTGTTTTTTCGCAGAGTAATTTTTAAGTTCCCATAAACCATGAACAGGGTAAAGGCCCGTTAGATTCCAAGCGCCCCTGGTTTTCTTCAACCAAACACATATCATGAACCAGATGGACTAACGCTTTAACAGTTCATAATACTATCTTAACAGACTATAATACTATATTGATTATTTTTCTAACAAATCACATTCGAAAACTCTCAGTTTGTCTGATGTAACTATTAATTCTAACAAGTGAAGTGTAGCTGCCAAACCACAATGTTGAGCACTTCATTTTTATTACTACAGAAAGAAATAGTCTTTTATAAAGCTCATAACCTGTAGAACAGTTTTCACCGCAGTTTTATGCAACCTAACTCATATCACAAAGAAAAAAACTGCTCTTCAAGAAGTGTTTCTTCCATCTTCATGTTCAATTAGGCTGAATATGTTAATTCTACCGAGTTTGAGTGTCTTCGAGTGGTAACAGTTTCTGGTATACCTCGAAGTCATGAGTATTGAATCATGGTAAGACAGCCACAAACTTTCTTTTCTTATGTGAGTGGTAGTATTAAAATTAACTTAGAATAAGGAATACGAATAAAGAAGAGAACGCGAAACATAATTCAACATTCCATACCTTTGTGTGTGATTTTAAAGCTCTTCGTACTTTTTCGACATCAGTGCAGTCAACGAACGTCGTTGTCATTTGAAATCGCGAAACACCGTTTTTCATGAGAAAGTGAGATCCTACGATAGGTGGAATAAACAAGATTTAGTACTCGTGGTACTTATTTTGTTTGTAGAGGGACTGTTCTTAAAGAGAATAAATAAGAAAGAAAATATGATAACAAATGGCTTGATTTTGGTTTTATTTCGACAACTTTGTTGGCTGCTAACTGAACTCTTACCGTTGTTCATTGAGGATAGACTTTTATAACATAAATTCTGATTGTAATATGAAATAAAAATAAGTATTTTTTTCATAATTCACTTTTTCAATAGTATGAAATTGTATTACCGTATCACTTTGGTAAAAAATGACAGGCATTTATGATGGAAATTTATAGGTTATCTACATGAGCATTTCGAAAGAGAATAATAAATATTTATGTTGAAATTCATGTGTTCCCTACGTTAGCACCTTGAAACAGAAAGACAAGTGTTTATGTTAAAAATTTATGGGTTCTCTACAATAGCACTTCGACACAGAAAGGATAATATTTATGCTGGAAACATGGATTTTCTACATTGGCACTTCGAGAAACAAGGGCAAGTATTTGTGCTGGAAATGTATTGGTTCTGTATAATAGCATTCGACATAGTGGAACAAGCATTAATGATGGAAATTTATAGGTTCTCTTTACATTAGGGCTTTGAGACAGCTTCTACTCTCTCTGACTGTTCATCTCTTTGAAGTCCTGACATCCTTAAATAAGCAAAAGATAGAGCTGTTCTGCCGCGAACTTGTTATTTTCATGTCTAGATTAAAAATAAACAATTATTTAATTTTTTTTAATTACTGTAAACTACTGGAATCTTCACGTTGAACATATTCAATGATATTTTGAATGTAGGAAGGTGGGTCGGCGGTAATTTTACGGACTTAAAGTGTCAAAATTTGGGATTTTATTTCTTGCGGTGAACAGAGCGCAGAGAACCCCCTATGTAGCTCTCAGCTAAAACAACATCAACAGTATACTCTTCCAAATTTTGGTAGTTAAAAGCCAAACATTCTGATCCATCATCAATACGGTTGGGTTTTTAAAATACCTTCTAAAGTAAGGTCGTGTTGTGTCATGATTTTTTTTTCTTTTCGGTGTGAAAAGCAACGTATCAGTTACATAACCTTTATTGACAACGATAAAAAAGGCAGCATAGAACATGTAGTCTTTAGTAATGTATTCTGTTATATAATCCTTATTAAATAACTCATCGAGACATGGAATATCAATCATACTACATGGAAGTCGGAAGTTGTATAGTTGAATATTTACAAATGAATTACTGAAATAACTCAGGTTGCTCAATGTTACAAATACGTTTAAAGAATTGAATAATATAAATCAAATATTGATATTTTAGGCAATAACTGAGAGCTACGTTGCGCATACGTCTAGTGTATTTTGCTTTTCAGAAAAGGAGCATTCAAACTAACGTAATATTAGATTCATGGCGGTGGCTGTGAGCCAAAGGATAGGTGAAAGACGGGTGATATAAATTGAAGTGTCGTAAGTTGCTAGAGGGCGATAACTAATGTTGTATATTTCATAAGCAGTCACTGTTGTGATATCGAATAAGATAATGAGAATTTAATGATTAAAGCTTCAAATAGACAAAGAAACATAGAAACAATAAACTATTATGTCTTCCACTTTATCGAAATAAGTTTATCTGTATGTCAAGATGTCTTCATTGGAACCTGTTCTGCGAGCACCCGAGGGCGGCCTAACGATGTTGACAAACATCTTCACCAAGTTTAATCTCAGAAGGATATTTCCTTCTTCATTTATTGTTTAAACACGGAACTGTTAACTTTTGCTTATTAGTGATTGGTACCTACCTCCAAACACGTCATCTGAGGAAAGAATGTGGTCCCCATTAGAGAGCAAACAGACCACGGCTGTAATGGCTGTCATTCCCGATGTAAAACAAAGAGCTATAAATAACGTAATCACAATTGTTAATATATATATATATATTATGACCACATAATTTTTCCTTAAAAAAACACATAACTATCCATTCTGATTTTTTCATATAAATGATTGTTTGTTTTGAAATTTCACTCAAAGCTAAAGAGCTACCTGCATTAACCGTCCCTAATTTAGCAGCGTAGCACCAGAGGGAAGGCTAACTGGTCATCACCACCCATTGCCAACTTTTGGGCTACTCTTTTACCAACGAATGGTGGGATTGACCGTCACATTATAACGCTTCCACAGCTGAAAGGGCGAGCATGTTTGGTGCAACGGGGATTCGAACCCGCGACCCTTAGATTACGAGTCGAACACCTTAAACCACCTCACCATGCTGGGTCTACATAAATGATTCATCTGTTTATTTTTTTAATTTAGGTAAAACTAGACCCCTGGTCATTCAGAGGTATATCTACGAAACTACAAAGTTAGAATCCGGGTTTTGATACCCGTGGTAGGCAGAACATAGCTCTTTGTGTAGCTTTATACAAAAACATAAAATGAAATATTTTTGTGTACATTTTTAAGTTATACTGTTGAGTTTTTTTTCTAGATATATTTTAAAAGTGATATATTGACAACTACGAGACTTTTTAAATATATCTTGCTTTAATGAATTCTTTTTGCTATGGATGAATAATGTTGGTGTTTTATTTCCACTTAAATAACTATGACATGTATTATCAGTGTAGAGACACCAAATACTTCTTGTGTACACAGTTTAAAAGACAGTTTTACTTCTATTGTAGTAAATGGAAGTGCTCTCAGTACAGAAAGGGTTCTTAAACTCCAGTGAAGAGTTGGGAGGAGCTCACAAGCGTGAAAACCTCTCAAATCAAACACAACTAGTTTACAGATTTATGGTGTTATTTCTTTTATTTTTTTAACGACTACAAGACAACTAATTTTTAATTCTTCATGAAATTCTTGTTTGTGTTGGAAGGTAATGGTACTGTGTTTGGATTGAAACTACGTAAACATGAACTTATCACTGATTCTTAATCAAAGTGATACTTTATCATCAGTACTTAACTGTTTTGAATTGGCTTTCTGATTACAGCTCTCCCATTGTTATTATGTAAATCAAGTACATTGTTCCAAAAAGTGATTTTAGCCGCGGCTAAGCAACTCGTTGAACGGCTTTGAGTGTGTTTTTTTCACAGTACTACTTTTTATCTCACAGTTGCTACATTAGCCAATTTAGTATCTAATTACAGTTTTAAATTCAAGAGTTAAAATCCTTTTGTTTGATGTATTTAATCACGTCCAGGGTCTTATAGATCAAGCATTTTATTTTGAGGCTAAACTGATAAGGTTGTGATGAGTAATAAAATCGAATCGGGCATGCAAGCGCCCCATGCTTATTACTGTTGGGGCATATAAATATAACTAATAAAAAAGGAAACAAAGGTTTCACAGATTAATTCACTCTAATTCTGCCTAAGAGAATTTCAAGCGCCCCGGCTTTTGAGGGTTCTCTGTTGTTTAGAATTTAACTGTTTGGCTTTCTGTCTGTTATAAATTACAAACACAGTCCACAAACACATAGTTACAACGCACCGTATTGCCCTTCTTCCAAAGCAGCTAATGTTCTTTCCAAGCAACTTCTTGTTGGATTCCCCCAACGAGCATGCAAGTAATCCTAATAGTGGATAAAACACATCCTTTAAATATATAAACAGTGGCAAAACCCAAATAAATGTTATTTCAAAGCATACCAATTAAATCTAAATTAAGCAACAAGTTCGATTCATTCCAACAATCACTACTAACTGAAACATGATTAATATAGTAAGGAAGTTCAAATGTTTTATGTATATTCCTTTCTTGTTTTTACGTAAAGGTCTTTAGGAATGACTTTCACACTTTACATCAAGCTATTTTGCTTTGCTTCATATCTAGTGAGCCTTGAAATATTGTTGTTTTATTTAAAATTTGATTTTTTTAGATCTAGCAATTAAAGTATGAAAATGAAAACCATTCTTAGGCCTACTAAACATTTTATCTTCTCCATATTATGTTGTTCGAACAATCTTTTTTTTCGCATTTCCGGTAGGTTTCATGTGTAAAGTTGGCTTCATCAAATCAGTGTCCTAGTTCAAATGTTGTGTGAAATTCGCTTCATCAGGTCAGTGTCTTAGTTCAAGTTGTTGTGTGAAATTGCCTTCATCAAATCAGTGTCTTAGTTCAAGTTGTTCTAGTACACTTTTCTCGATTTCTCCCACACCATTAACACATAAATATTTACTTCTTAGCGTAGAATTTGATTTAATCAAATTGTTCAATTCTGTGGAATAGCTGCGTGAGTAACAATTTACACAATTTGTACTTGAGAAACGATTTCATTTACGACACACACACATCTATAGATATAATTCCAGTGGAAGTGATATTAACAAACAGTTTTCAAGTCGACCAGAAAGAAATTGGGAAACTGAGTGAGTTACAAAGGGGTGCCATTTTCAGTATTTAAATGACACAGCCCAATAAAAGTATTCAGATAAATGACTCTATATTTTAACAAAAAACACATTTTACCGAAAAAGAATCAAAACCTCACCTATCAATAATGTTTAGCCACAAAGTTGCGGAGTTAAGGTGGTTGGCTGAAGGGCGTTCCATTTGCACAAAATAATAGAAGTAATCACATTCAGACAGCTCCACCCCAAGTTACTTCAATGACGTGAAAATCTGACTTTGTGTGTTATACTGTTGTACAGAACAAAATCATCAATGACGTGAAAATCTGACTTTACGTGTCTTACTGTTGTACAGAACAAAACCATCAATGACGTGAAATCTGACTTTACGTGTCTTACTGTTGTACAGAACAAAACCATCAATGACGTGAAAATCTGACTTTACGTGTCTTACTGTTGTACAAAACAAAACCATCAATGACGTAAAATGAAAATCGTGTCTTACTGTTGTACAAAACAAAACCATCAAAGACGTACTGACCTTACGTCTTACTGTTGTACAAAACAAAACCATCAATGACACGAAAATCTGACTTTACGTGTCTTACTGTTGTTCAAATAAACACACTTAATGACGTAAAAATCTTTTTCTTCACGTGTTTTCCTTTCGTGATTCTTTTACGTGTAATTTTTAATTTTCTATTAATAGTAAAAGTTTTGACACAATCGAAACTCATTTTTCTGAAGACACGTTTTATAACCATCTTAGTTTCTACCAGAAAAAGAAAAGTTGAAATCAACATGAAGCTATAGAGAATTAGAGTTTTAAAAGTTTTCTATCTTAATTATTCATTGTATTATGCTTTGATTTAGTTTGATAGCTTAGGATTTTGCGGTTTAAGCTGTTTTATATTGGTCTGAAAAACCCAAATCGGATATTATTTTGTTTGGTTGATGATTACAGGTGTACACGTACATAGTGGGTGGATTCTCTGACAGAAAAGTGTTGTATTTAATTACATCATCGACACAACTATTCATCAATATGTTATCAAATATTCATACCACGCCTAAACGAGAAGTGGTCATTGCAACACTACCTGCGTTTAGGATCTTTATCGCTTAGTCATAAATACATTATGTATGTGTGTGTGTATATATATTTTATCGATACCGTTTTAAACTTAACATAGGTTCATTTTCTTTACAAACAAACGTAACTGATGTTACAATGTGTGTGACTAAAGCTCGTGACCTCCACTCTGTTGGAACATGACCTGCGTGAATTGCCTTTGTTGCTAGCCGTGTGTCCCATAAAAACTTCTTCACATTTGCATCCTTATTAAACATTTTAACTGGTCAGTATGTTAAGTTAACACGTTAACCGGTAAGCGTTGTTGTTAAACCGACGTTTCACAATTTTTCTAACTCAACTGACGAAACATTGAAAATGCACGAATATAAGATAACACGATGCTTATATATGAACTAGTTTGGAGCGCAGGAAATTACAACATGATAACGTTATTATCTGAAAAGCACAATGCCCCACCCCACCCCAGTAGGACAGTGGCATGTCAGCGGACATATACTACTAAAATTCGGGTTTCGATACCTGCGGTGAGCAGAACACAGATAGACCTCTGTGTAGCTTTGTGCATAACAACAATTAAGCAAATAAATACAAATACAGTTTCAACCGACTTGCAAGGTATTGGTTTAATTTTGTGCTTTGAAACATCCAAGATATCAGCTCCCATACGAAATCCATAGTTACTGAAATAAGCAACAATTTAATAAGAACACCCAACGATAATTATTCTTCCAGAGCAAGAAAGGTTCAGTTCGTCCTCTGGATTGATTCTTAAAGTTATGAAGTGCTGAAATTGAAAACAAAAAGCGTTATATTTGTCACTTTCTGTGGGTAATGTAGACCTATTATGTTAAAAATCAGATTTTAATTTCGGTGAGCACAACAAAGATAACTTATAGCGTTGTGCTTAACAAAACAAACTAACCTATATTTGTTTAATAAATGTGATAATTATCAATAACCTCTGATCAAAAGTAAGATATCTAATTACGTAATTTATGAACTAATGAAGATATTTTAACCAAATGACTAGAAATATATTACGTCATAAAACAGTACACAGAACTATAATCCACAATGATTAGAATGTTTTATTTGAACCATTAGATAACTACTTCACTATTAACAGTACCTATTCTGCAATCTCAGTTATAGTAAGCTGGATGTGGTCATATGGTTAGTAATCGACTACTGTGAACCCGAAGGTTAGTGGTTCGATACCCCTCGTCGCGAAAAAGACTCAGAGCTCTAGGGCCGTGAGTATGCTGTAAGAGTGACGGTCTAATCTCATTATTCGATGAGATTAAAACAGCCACAAAATAGTGGTGAGTGCTGCTGTTTAGCTGATTCTCTGGTTTATCAGTTCGAAATTGTTTAGTTTTGCGCTACAAACAAACCCAACAATATGTGAATATTATATACCCCTTTTTAACGTCAAGATGACCAAAGAAGTTTAAAACGTTGTTCTCTACTTTATTTTAACAAAAGTTTTAATATCCATAATAGCCGTCTTGAGATACAAAATCCCAATATCTTACAAGTTTCACCAAGTTTAAGAGATTTGCCAGTTCTAAAGTCCACGAACTAAGGTCATAATGCAACATTTTCTTCATAAACGCAAAATTAATAATGTTTATAAAAGTAACAAATAATAATATTCACGAGACAAGTTTAAGAAAATGGAGTACTTGCCAAACACATGCAAACGTACAGCTGTTTGCTGCTATGTTTTCACATTCATTCCACCAAGTGATCATGAAGTTATTCATTGTAACAACTACTCGACACAGTATTTTGTACACGTATTCTTATAACGACAGTATTTGTGTTTTGGTTTTTCTTATATGTCATAGCAGATATGTTTATGCGTATGTGCGTCAGTCTTGGCAGAGAAAACTACAGTATACATGACTAAAATAAAATTATTTTCTTCGTTAAGTAACTAAAATACATTTTTTTCATAACTGTTAAGGTTTATTTGTAAACACATTTTGAAGTTTGTTATTGTAGATTAGAAAGTATCAGCGTCTTTTTCAATTAAAGACATACGGTTAACATTTTGAAAGAGGTCAACAGGACACCAGATTGTTTTATTTATTTGTTTGCCGTTAAGCACAAAGATACACAACAGGCTTACAGTGTTGTTTCTACTAGAGGTCTCAAAACTCGGCTTTTAGCGTTATAAGTCAGAGAGTTGATATTAAATATCTCTACTGTATTTCTTCCTTGTGTAACTTTTACTATTCATTTAGATTTGATCCAGATCTTAGAGTTTTGGTTCTAAATTGATTTTTATCAAGAAAATTTAAAAATCTGTCGTTTAGATTTGATTATAAATTTAACTTAAAGTCTATATTTCGGATTCGCATATTCAGATTTTAGCATTTATCTTTTTTTTTTCATTACTGATTTTGTAATAAATGTAAGTCTAACACGAGTATGGGAACTCGGTTTTTAGCTTTAGAAGCCAGCAAACAAGTTACTATTTGTTTGTTTGTTTTGAATTTCGCACAAAGCTACTCGAGGGCTATCTGTGTTAGCCGTCCCTAATTTAGCAGTGCAAAAGGCAGCTAGTCATCACCAACCACCGCCAACTCTTGGGCTACTCTTTTACCAACGAATAGTGGGATTGACAGTCACATTATAACGCCCCCACGGCTGAAAGGGCGAGCATGTTTGGCCCGACGGGGATGCGAACCCGCGACTCTCAGATTACGTGTCGCACGCCTTAACACGCTTGGCCATGCCGGGCCTAACTAGCTCCTCAGTAGCAATTAATGTAAGACGTTCTTTTCATCTCAGCAAGTAAAAAATGAAGACCTCTTTGATTGATGTTATAATGATAATTGTTTGCAAAATGGCTAAAGACTTATATATTGTGACCCAGGTATTATTTAACCACTCTTCAGATTTAGAATTATTACGTTTAATGGCGCTATCCAGTAGGAACTGTTACGTAATTTAAGGCTTTTGCGTAGTTATCTTTGATTAATCATACAAAATACTTCTAAATTTTCAAATTTTCCTACAGATGAAGCAGTTCATTATTCTTAGGACATATACTCCTTAATATTTACTTCATCTGTTTACTAAAACTGACTTTGTTGTCGTGACGATAGTTTCTACATTTTTCTTCAACATGTTACCAATATTTTTGTGAATATGACAGAAAAAGGCTTAGTACATTTTTAAGTTTAATTACATTTTGTGTTCAAATAATGCATCCACGTAATCCATCAAATTCTTTCGTCCATGGAACAATCAAATATCCAGCATCTGAGCCATTAACTGCCAGGTGGAAAATAAAGAGAAAAGAAAACATATTGTGTGGCTGTGAATAATTTGTTTATTCACAGACGATTTCACATTTGAAGAGTCTTTATGCACGTGTAGAAGTGGTCGTTTTCTCACTTAACAGAACATAGAATGTTCGATATTTCAGCTCATCTGATTCGTAAACGTGAGTTTCATGCTTAGCGAAGCTTAGCCAATTTGATTCGTAAAAACGTGTCATCCAGTCCCTCTAATAACTAGTATATTTTGTTTTACTTTGTTCTGAGAACGTGTTTTTGTATAAGTCGGTTTTCACGCTACAGTCATTACATCTATCTCGCATGTTGTGTGGAATAACTCATCTGAATTTGATACCACTAAATAAAACTGGAAAATAATTCCCGATGTTTAGTGAAAGAGTTATTCTGATGGTTGTTTTGTGAGCTGTGGAAAAGTTGAAGTATATTCAAATCTATAGAGTGATTCTTGGTAAAACAGATTTATAATTATGGTAAGATTAAGTGCTTAGGGGCGAGGGGAAAATGTTGTGGGAGGTGACCCTCAAAACTGAACTTTATAAACAAATAAATATAATTCAATACAGTTTTAGCAATAAACCAAACACAAGCGATGGGTAGATAATATTCAAAGAATTTCTTCTAAAATTTGTAATAAATATAAAGTAATTACAACGAATTTGTTGTTAAATGTATGGAAGAAGATCACCCTGAGAATTACATAATAATAGGTTTACATGAAATTAATAATAATAGGTTCACATGAAATGAATAAATTCTCTGTTGTCCTAGTGACATAGGTGCAAACACTTTTTTTTTTTAATGAGACATCCAGTTTTGGAATGAGGCATCCAGTTTTACTCTGTTGTTCTGGTGACATAGGTGCAAACACTTTTTTTTTAATGAGGCATCCAGTTTTTGGATGAATGCAGGGAAGGTATATGAAATGTTCCAAAAATCCTTTAAAGATGGATTTAGTTCACCTAGTTGATCCACATCTATCTGTTTTCATGCCATTACGTGCACTGGATATCCTCGTCTTGGGAGTTATAAGTCCCTCATCTGAACACATCTTTATGATCAAAGAGCATGAATATTTTTGTGTCAGAACTTCAGTAGTATCATATGTTTTTATGCCAAACACTGTGATTAGTGTTTTTATCAGTGGCGGATACTTTCTGCCCTGTCTTTCTTCCTGGCAATTAGCCAGTTCAACTGGTGGACCTCCACTGCGAGGTCATCCTCTGCCACACCATAATTTTCTGCCATTCCTAAGAGTGCTTGCTTGTCCAGAAATGTGGAGTGTTTGGGGTTCAATGCAGTTGCACCCTTCAGAACACTGCAGGCATCAGAGGAGAATCTTCTATTCAGCTCGTTGAGCATTCTGTCTATGATGACATAGAAGATGTGTCTCCTGGCATCTGGTGTTGGTTCATCTCTTGGCCAGTACTAGATGTGATTATGAATTCGTCCAGGTGTCTGGGGGCAGATCGCTGTCCACCTTGACGCACCGTCTCAGTGTGTATTCTCACTTTCTTACATATATCCTCAGCAGACTCTTTCAAGTCTTTCCATGCTGCTTCAGTTCTCATTTCTAAGAGACAAAAGATGACAGATTGTACTAGGTCCTTTGCAGAGGCCAGCTGCAGGTCAGGTGACAGGAGGTGGTCTGACAGCTGTTTTGTCATCAGCAGTAGTTTTTCTATGGTCACTAGACTGGTTACGAACTGCTGATTTAGAAGGATGCACAGGCTCTTTGATTCAGCGGCTCTGTGGACATTGTCCCCCTCCACAAGACGCTTTAGGGTTGTCAACGTGGTTAAGGAAATCAACGTGGTTGTCTAACCTTCGTCAAAGCTCAAGATATAATGACATTACACAGGGAGCGGCAATACAGCTTTTTTTAATATACCATTAAAAGTAAAGCTACAAATCAAAAGTAATATAACATAAAGACATAGTTTAAATAGCAGAAACGAATTATCCCATGTGAAGTTAATTCACTCTCAGGAAAAGTAAGGTCACTATCAGGCTAACTATCTTTCATCATGTTGTGTTTATAGTCAATATTACTTCAAAACAATATGTCTGTTCTGTTGTAACTTGAAATCAACGTGGTTGTCTAATCTTCGTCAAAGCTCAAGATAGAATCGCATTACACAGGGAGCGGCAATACAACACAAGAGTTCAGAACGTTGCTATGGGATGCATGACACATACTTCCATCTTAATGAAGACGTTGAGTTCTACAGATCTATGTTTCTTTAATGTTAATTGTTAAGCAACAACGACGATTGTGTTTTCCATATTTTATGAATATATGTAGGTAACAATATTGTGGGGGTGAGGAGGGCTTGGCTCATTTTGGGGGCTCAAGCCTCCCAAGCCCCCCCCCCCTTGGCACCGCCACTGGTTTTCGTTAAGTTTGGAGTTACTGTGCTTGAATTAATGCAATATGTTACGCATTGTTTATCTATAACAGTGTGCATGTGATATCAGCATCTATAGAATGCTGTAAGAGAAAAACAGGTAATATTTATAGGTATAACTTGAAAGTTTAACATTAAATAGATCAGTATATCCTAGTATTTTTAACAGTGATCGATACAGTCATATACATAATTATTGTGAAATGTTAACGACACTAAAACGCACGACACGCAACATATTCAAATACTTTAATTTTATTCATACTTACCAATTTGGTAAGGTTTTAAAAAGCATTATATTACTCTCTCTCATGAACTAATAGAATGTTATTCACGAAACAATAGTTCGGAATTATTTTATGATGACTCTTGGGGTAACAATAATTTTCCTGACCTAAAACGATAATAAAAAATCAGTTCATATCAGGCATGCTGATAAGAAGTTGACGAATTATCTTTATTTTATTTAACAATATTTTTATAACGCGCAAACACTTTGCACATATTCTTTCTCATGTTAATATTTATGTTGATGTTTTCTAAGTACAAAATTAAACAATGGCCAACCTCGTGCGTTATTTTAATGTTTCTCTTTTTTATATACTTACTAGTTCACACAGCTCATCTTTCTGAGTCGAGTCTGTTTGTTGAACTTTATGCAGAACTACACAAGGACTATCTGCATTAAGTGTCCCTAATTATGAAGTGGTAGACTAGACTAGTGGAAAATCTCCTATTTGAAATCATCCACCACCAACTTATGTTAGACTAGATGATAGGATTTGACTATCACTCAACACCCCAAAGTGCGGTAAGAGGATCACTTCAAATTTTGGCACTCTAGCTACTGGTTCACCACGGATCCTTTCAGAGTTACATTGTTGTTGTTTTTTAATATAATCAAACGACTGAGCATAATAAGTGGATGAAAACAAGAAAAAAAACATAAGTAATCTTTCATGACAGCTTTTCCACTGGTATGTACATATCGATTAATTTTGATATTTTCAAACGAATAACCAAATACCCCTGTCTTGGCTGTTGACAACACTGGAACTCTGATAACCAATTCAAATCCAGCGTTACATACATATACAAAATTAAAATACTCATATATACATTCATTTCACAGTTTTTACACATCTTTGTTTGTTAATTCAGTTTTTAATTTTTATATTTTATAAATTTTATTTTATTTTTTAAATTCATGCTACAAAATAAATTATCTTATTGCTAGCATGTCAGATCAAAACCTAATAAGAAAGTTTTTAAATTAACGTCCATATCAAAATATTTTTAAAGTTAACAATAAAATTACTATAATGCAATACCTAAATTCCGCAGACTGAAGATATTAGTTTTGAAAAGTGCTTTACGCACTTTGTGTTGAGTAACTTTAAAGTTGTTTTTTTTTCTATTTATATAGAGAATTCATATAAATACATATTATTCAAGGACAATAATGTTCTATCTAGTTCATTCCATCTTACGATTATAATACCCCTGTGGCACAGCAGTATGTCAATGTACACACATCACTGGGTTTTGATACCTGTGGCTGCCAGAGTACAAATGGCCTCTTGAGAGCTACCTGCGCTAGCCGTCCCTAATTTAGCAGTGTATGACTAGAGAAAAGGCAGCTAGTCATCACCACCCACCGCCAACTGTTGGGCTACTCTTTTACCAACGAATAGTGGAATTGACCGTCACATTATAACGCCACCACGGCTGAAAGGACGAGCATGTTTGGTGTAACAGGGATTCGAACCCGCGACCTTCGGATTACGAGTCGAGTGCATTAACCACCTGGCCATGGTGGCCTGCTTCTGTGTCTATGTATGTGAAGTGTTTGTTTTCGTTACCTTTGCTCAATAACAAATGATCGAATAGATCTGAATAAAATGTAAATTTTAATTATATTAATAGCTATATTAATTTAAATGGTGCCAGTTTACAACACATAAACTTCCAATTAATTTTATATGAACTAAGAATAATTATCTTTTTAAAAATACTCAAGAAAAATTAATTATAACCAAGCAAGAGACAGAGATAATTTTTCATTACACATCCATACAACCAAGTCTGTAAATACACAGCGTTTATTTTACAGAACCCAAGTTTCCGAAATTACTTTTTTAGTAATATATATATACATATATGCATCATAACAATAAATTTGAAAAGCTATAATAAAATGCTTAATATAATAGGCATAAAAAGGAGCTAACCTTTCAAACAACGTTTAATTCAAATGAAGATCTTTTTTTATTATATATTTCTCTATGTATTGTTTATTTTCGTAGAGCAAAGCCACATCGCGTTATCTGCTGTGTCCACTGAGGGGAATCGAACCCGTGAGTATAGCCTTGTAAATCCAAAGACTTACCCGTTATCTCATCTGCGTGTGTATGCTTACTAATCTTAACTTGGATTTATAAAATGTATGCACTTTATCTGCAAACTCGTTTTCCTCATAGGTTTAGGTTTAAACCATTTAAACCTAATTTTAAAGTTAATTTGCGCCACTCTTCCTCAAGTTGAACTGGTTTTTAATTATCCTAATTGAAAGGATAATTAATTACTGGATTCTTATTACTATTGTACTTTTACTAGTACGGATCGCACAAAAATATTATACTTAGCATACTGGGTACTTACTTCCCTAGAGCTTATGAAAAATATCTTCCCCCACTCTTTGAGTTTTCTAATTAAAGTTTGGTAACGAGTAGATTACCCAACAGTAGTTGGAATAATCTGAATGCACCCAAATGCTATGTAGATTACTAATCAAAACTAACTTTGTCAGGCTTAGATCTTTTTATATTGAATTTATGTATGATATCGCATCATTATATTCAACGTTTTAGACAATTATGGATAAGTTATTATATTTTTATTTCCCGTTTCCCTTCAATCAGCTTTCCTTGTTTTTTTTCTTCCCTCTTTCTCCCCGAAAATATATTTACAAGAATTTGTTCCTCATTTCTCTGTAAACATCGCTGCTTGACATAGTTTCCCATTTCGAGATACCTACGTAATTTTTAGAAGTATCATACTATCATAAATGTTCCTCAATCCAGTCATGTCAGTGTCCAAACGATACATGGAAATATCTCTACATTTCTTTTCATCATCTAGTTACACTTTCGTACAACCCGTGTAGCAGCAGGATGATACGTTTTTTAGAACAATAGGTAGTTGGTCTATTCTCCTTTTTCTGCTTAGGCTTAATATTGTTTCTTGTATGTTTGAAAATAATAATTTCGAATTTTACTCAAGAACGTGTTGTCTTCTGTTACAGTGTTATACATGCAAGTTTCACGTGTTGGAAAATTAAATACTTCTGTAAATACATCAGTAAATATCCACATATGTAAATAATGTTAAAAGAAATGTAATAAGTAAATGTTTCTTTAACCATAAGTTTAGAAAAAAATTTTCATGCAGTTTTGTGTTACATAAGATTCAATAATGGTTAACACTGAAGTATTTGTTAACATCAAGAGACATCTTTACACGTGATTTTGTGAATCGTGTTCTTAATCAATAAATCTTTTAAGTTATCCAGAAGTTATGAACGATATTTCGTACATAATTAAGCAGTAACTGTGTGCATGCAGTTTCTAACTCACTTATGATTTATTCGATTTCGAAGGTATATTTATCTAATGTATATTGTACGCTATTAACGTGTA
The DNA here is from genome assembly GCF_004210375.1 of Tachypleus tridentatus. Taxonomy (NCBI): domain Eukaryota; kingdom Metazoa; phylum Arthropoda; class Merostomata; order Xiphosura; family Limulidae; genus Tachypleus; species Tachypleus tridentatus. Next base: position 73,746,423 of record NC_134825.1, read on the forward strand.
ATCTGTTGGAACCTGTATATTGTTAACATGTGATCTAAAGAAGCTTGTATACATTGCTAATGTCATCTAATGTATATTGTACATTATTAACGTGTAATCTGTTGGAGCCTGTGTATTATTAACATGTGATCTAAAGAAGCTTGTGTACATTACTAATGTCATCTAATGTATATTGTACATTATTAACGTGTAATCTGTTGGAACATGTATATGATTAACATATGATCTAATGTAACCTGTACATTTTTAAACGTGATCTAATGGAGCTTGTACAGATTATTAAATGTTTATCAATGGAGTTAGTACACATTATTAACGTGAGATTCAATGGATCTTAGTTACTTTATTCATGTTATTTAATGGAGCTTGTATACATTATAATGTGAGGCGTAATTAAGCTTGTATGAATTATTAACATGTGAGGAATGTAACTTGTTTACGTTATTAACGTATGATCTAGTGGAGTTTGTATATTATTAACGTGGAACTTACTGGAGCTTTTATATACTATTAATAAGTGATCTAATTGAGTTTGTATACATTATTAATATATGATCGAGTGGAGTTTGTTTATTATAAACATGTTTTGTAATGTAGTTCATACATTATTAGCACGTGATCTAACTTAACTTGTACGTATTATCAATATGTGATCTAATGGAGCTTGTGTACAGTGGTAACGTGTGATCCAGCAGAGTTTTAATATTATTAACGTACGATTTAGTTGAGGTTGAATAGATTATTAACGTGTGATGTAGTGGAGATTTTATGTTATTAACCCGTGATCTAATGAACCCAGTATACATTATTAATATTTATGTAATGGGCTTTGTATTCATAATTAACATGTAATCTAATTAAGGTTATATACATTATGAACATGTAATCTATTGGAACGTGTACATTATTCACACGTGATCTAATTTACCTTGTACAATATTAACACACTACTAACATATGATCTAATGTCGCTTCATTATTAACGTGTGTCAACTTGTATATTATCAACATATCACCTAATGGAGATTGTATACACCGTTAATATGTGATATATTTGACTTTATATATCATTAGCAAGTAATCTACTGGAACTTGCACACATTATTAACATGTGATATGTTGAAACTTTCACATTATTAACATGTGATGTGTTGAAACTTTCACGTTATTAACATGTGATGTTATGATAGAGCCTGTATACATTACTAATATGTGGCTTGTAAATCATTAACATGTGATCTAATGAAAATTGTCCACATTATTAGCATGCGATCTATTTTAATTTGTATACAATATTAATGTATGATCTAATGGAGCTTATATTCGTTATTAACATGCAGGGCCTGGCAGGGCCAGGTTGGTTAAGGCGTCCGACTCGTAATCTGAGAGTCGCGGGTTCGAATCCCTGTTGCACCAAACATGCTCGCCCTTTCAGCCGTAGGGGCGTTATAATGTGACGGTCAATCCCACTACTCGTTGGTAAAAGAGTAACCCAAGAGTTGGCAGTGGGTGGTAATGACTAGTTGTCTTCCCTCTAGTCGTACACTGTTAAATTAGGGACGGCTAGCGCAAACACCCCTCGCGTAGCTTTACTCGAAATTCAAAAACAAAGAAACAATTTACATTCAGTCTTACGGAAATTGTATACATCGTTAACATGTGGTCTCGTGGAGTTTGTGTGTTACTAACGTGATCTATTGAAGCTTGTGTACGTTATTTACATGTAATTTAATGACTTTTATTTGTTATTGACGTGTTATTAGTGGATGTTATGTATTACTTACATGACCAACTGTTTATTCTAGACACAGTATTTCGAAACAACAAATATTTATACAATTCAAGGATGCGCCAGGTAGTTTAACAACACTTAAAACTACGATTAGAAATGTATATAATGAATTAAACTTCCCTGTGTCTATCAAACCTGTTTCATTCGGTCCTAACGTCCAGGTCAACAATTTCATATAGCCGAACTTAATTAAACCAGATGCTGGCATGTAATGATAAAACCACTTTTGATAATTTCAACGTTACACTAAGTGTTAGCAAATAATTCTATACGAGCACAAATATAACATTGACTTTGCCTTATCGAAGTTATTTATTGCATAAAACCTTCAGTTTACTAACAAAGTAGTTTTATTTGTTTGTAATCCTCACAGTTATCATTTTTGTGGATATAAGTGGGCGGCACGGGAGATCTGTTACAAACTAAGTTTGTTAGTTTTACGCTTTTAACGTTAAATAACAGAATTTGCATATTTTAGTATCGTTGTAAAATCAATTTGTTACTTGCACACACAGACATCATGATTTGCATTTATTTCGAAGTTTGATGATAAAAGTTAGTTCTCAATTTCGTCTTCTAAATTAGACCGGTTTTACATGAATCGGATCAGTGGTTTGTAAATTATCTTAATTCTTTTTTCCTTCAAATTTAATCAGATCTCACAAGGGAAAGACTGATAAATGAGCAAGAAACAACAGTGTAAGATTTAGTAATTAGCCGAGAGACAGCGCCGCTTTCGTACATAAAGCTTCCTAGTTGAAAATACAGTTTCAAACACATTTCACGCATACCCTTTAAAGTACCGAGCATACTGGAAGAAGACTCTGGAGATTACTGGGAGAGTTAAACACATTAACATTTTAAAGTTGCTAACTAAAGCGTATCACTAGAAATTCGTCTACTTAACGTAATTATTGCCGCTCTGTTTTCTCGCAAATCTTCCATACTTATTGTTGAGCTTAACTGTGACCTTGTTTGGTTTCCTTCAAAGGATGCCGTTTATCGCTTTAATTCGTAAAAAAAGTCTGTCACTTTTATCTCTAGCGTACTTTTAATTGAATAATTTCGTCAGTAAGAGAGGTTGCTCTTTTTGTTTTATATTGCTGATACGTCTTTGATGATATTCTGTGTATAGAATACTACACAAGTTTCGTGTCCCTATGTCAAGTTAAAACGTAAACAGACATCTGAATTGATGAAGCAAGTAGCACCTTTTAATGTCCCATGTGGTGACTGCGATGTATTTATGTCAATATATTAGATATTTAAAGAAAATTCTACACAGTAGAGACTCAGATATTCTATCACAGCAGTATGAACTAATGAAAGCTTAGTAGGAAATATTATCTTTCCAGAGATCTCAATATGTAAGTCTATAAAATACGACTCACTATTACACCAAAAACAGAACATCTGCGAATTATTGCGACCCGGTAGATTATTTCATTTAAATGGGAATATTTCATGACTCTCATGACAAAAACTGATGAAAGCTTATCTTTAAGTATATTTTACGTACATTTTAGAATATACAAAAGGTAGAAAACCACAAAATAAGGAAGTACTCACGACTGGGTTAAAGATTTTCAGCGTTTCAGTTGAATAGATTGTGAGGACTAACACAACATCTGCTAAATAATATTGTACGGTTATGTAATTAAAAACTATTTTATCTAATTAAGTTTCTAAGTGGAGATATACCCTGTACAACTTCGTTAAACTAATTTTTAACAAATATTCAAAATATGTATGTGAAAACGGCTCGTTTGGATTGAGAAAATTTTTTTACATAGAGGAGCGAACAACGTTTCGACCTTCTTCGGTCATCGTCAGCTTCACAAAGAAGGAAAGAGGTAACTGACCGGTAGCTGACCACTGTTTGAAGGGGTTGTATAACTCAGTGTAGGAATGTAGAGGGCGTGCTTAGATGTTTGAATATATTCAAACATATATGTATATATATAATTATATATTCAAACATATGTAAATGTAATTATATATTCAAACATATATTTATATAATTATATGTTCAAACATATATATTCAAATATCTAAGCACGCCCTCTACAATAAATATAAATCTTTTTGTCGATAAAAGGCTGCAGGTAATTGTCAAATGTTCCTGCAGTGTTGAATCTAGATTGTCTAATATTACTGTGGGAACACGCGCGTTACGAAAGAATAGCAAATAATTCTACACAGAGCTAGGTAAAGATAAAACCCTGCTACTTAATTTGACTAGGATTGAAAGTATTCTAACGTTTGCCTGTTTGTATTACTGTTCCTCGAAAATAAATGGACTACTTAGCTATATAAAGTACATGTGCGACCTAAGGGCAAACAAGTTATAAGCGTCACTTTGTATTTGTGCTTGGCGTAATCATATACTGCAAAAAAAGTCTGAAAATGACGACGTAATCTACATATTCTTTTCATAACATTTAAGCATATTGGACAGAAAAGTTGTAACTTTATGTACGCAACAAATAACGCCCTACATCAAGATAGAGCAACATACAGGAGTGTCGTGGAGTGTTATTAAATAAAACTCCGTTATTTTCTAAGAACGTTTCCAAAAGTGACACCTGGTGGTAAGTTAAGTGAATTCATGATGTTTAATATATATTTTCATTTAATTTTATATCCGTATGCACTATCTAAATGTGTTTCAATGAGCTAGTCTAATATAAAGTGACACCTGGTGGTAAGTTAAGTGAATTCATGATATTTAATATATATTTTCATTTAATTTTATATCCGTATGCACTATCTAAATGTGTTTCAATGAGATAGTCTAATATAAAGGCCTTCGGTTGCGTTTCCTGTTATTTCCCACTCTACTAATATATGAATGAATAAATGAAACGTACGCTAACGCTTATGAATCTGCGAGGCCTTAATAAATTACTCAGCTTGATGTGTTATGTCTAATAAGTATAAAATGAGCATTTTTTCCCCATTTTCAAACGTTTAATAAAACTGTAATGAAGCAATTTCTATACATACTTTTAAATAGAGCTGATTTTGTATCATAGGATATAAGTTAGTATATCCTAAAGTATATCTCCAGCATTTGCTTCACATTCTTGTTCAGTTTTACTTACCTGCTTTTGTGTGCTCCGAAACGAAGACATATGACACAACATATGAACTTACTTATGAACCTGAATATTTTAACATCTCTGATACAAGATGTCTCACTATAAATGGTTAATACGTACGTGTAAATTTTATGTAATTAGTTTAGATACCTGTTTGAAAATAGAAAACGAAATAAAATTAAGCAACATCACGTAAGAACAGCTCTACAGTAAATATAGAATAATTAGATAATTGTAGAATAATTACAGAATTGTAGAATAATTACAGAATTGTAGAATAATTACAGAATTGTAGAATAAATGTTAAATTATCGAATAATTGTAGAGCTGTACAAATGTGAGATATTTAGTGAATCCAACAGTTAAAATGCACTAAGAGGGATCCAATATATTATTATGTTTAACATTTAAATATTGTAAGTAAAGTGGATTAAAATGACCCCTTTATGTATTTCTTTACGTAATTACTTATATTTAAGTTAAGGGTAAGTAACTTGCACTTTTGTATTACTCTTCATAGAATTCAAATGTAATAGAACGCACCTTTTTTTATTATGTGTAGAATACGGATCTAGTAGTTGTGGTGAGTTCAGACCACAGCTGAACTAAGATCCACCTATCCGATCGCTCAGCGCTAAGATTCTTGCTTATAACACTATAATTCGGAGTTCAATCCCCACCGAAGATATGGTGAAGATAGCCAATTGTATGGCTTTGTGCTGAAACTTATAGTTATGATCTTATAGTTATATAGTTATGGTGAATTAAAATAATATATTTCTATTATTCTGTGTATAATTTAAATCTCGTTCATTATTATGGATGGTCATGCGCAGGTACTTTTGTGTACATTTGCGTAAACAAATTCTGAAATAAAAACGAAACTAAAATATTTAATTGCTGTGTGTTAAGATCAGGAGTGTGGAGATACAGCAATACTATACTCATATCGTATCGGGAGGCAGTGATATGATTGTTTTGATACATCATCCAATACGATAAGTTTTATGTATCTTCACGAAATTTGGTACAATTTGACGAAACATTATAAGCCTTTTATAAATTTAAAATTAGGACATCTAATGAAGTATTTTTGCTAAAAATTATTGTTTTAATACATGGAGTCAAAGTAGTAAAGCAATTTTCATGTTAAGATGAAAAGTACTTTTCTAAATATTAACAAACTTATTTGTAATCTTTAAAACCTTCTAAGTGAATGCCCAACTTTTTCGATAAATCTTCTTATTTTATCTGCTTTATTAACTACCCTAATTTTATGGTAAGTCAGTAATTTCGATCAGCCTCGAAACCACCATAAAAATAAAAATTAATCTTTTTTTTTCTCTCTCTAGAATTACTTCAAATTGTAGCAGGAAACTACACTTCCTTACACTAAATAACTTACAGCATTATACATCTTAAATAACATTATTCATCTGTTTATAATTAAATTTTATTTTCAAGACTGTCAAATTTGATAACAAACCATTTGTAAAAGTAAAACTTCTGTATCTGGATAAATATCGTATCGTATGCACCCTAGTTAAGATTACGCATATGTATTATACTGCACAGAATTAAGGTCTCATAGTTGCAGTGGATTAAGATCATTCCTCTCTTTTAATTTTATACAGAGTCCTAGTTCTCGTAGTAACAGCTATATAAGTTAATTAAACATAACAAAAACCAGAAAAAATGCAGAAATAGTTTTTAACTGAGAATTAACTAGAACTTTTAATAGTCCGAAAGACCTTGCTAGTAACAAAAAGTAATTAGAAATTATCAAGTAATTAAAAGTCAGGAATTATTTAAAGACTATGAATTAGCAATGTTGTTGTGGACATAAAACAGAAACAAGAGTTTTTTTTTATGTTGCAAGTTTCATCAGAGAAACACTAGTACTATAAAAGTATGATAACAGTGTACTATACTAACTTCTGATCAAACCAAGCTACTTACAGAAGCAGAACTAAATATTAATATAGCAATGAACATGGTTAATACATTATACTATTCTGACATAAAATTATTTAAATTAATTAATTCAACAGCTGCATACCCTAACAGTTAGTGATATTATTATGCATAATTACGAGTTCGGCCAGCTTAGCAGATTCAGGTTAGTCCTAATTTCGTGATTAGAACTGATAAAGCAAAATAATCCTTATAATAATAAAATAATATAATCTACATATTAAACAATTTAACCAGAATGCTTAATAAAACAAATATCAAGTAAATAATTGAACATTTCTAACGTATAAAATACCTAAAACGATTTATTTGTTTTTTGCACAATCACAAATTCCGTATCTATTGAAGTTTAAGTATGTCTGTATTACATTATTCAAACGTTTATACTGATTTATCGTTGAAAGCACATTACTGTCAAAATGAAAAGTTGAGTACAACCGTATACATAAACAGCAAATCCCATGGTAATTTTATTCTAGGTTGCTGCACCTATGTTATCTGCTTCAAATCGAATAATCCTGAACGTTCATTATGTTTTAAGAAGCTGATGATTGTACCAAGTAACTTTGTCATTATGATAGTGACAACCTGTCACAGCCTGGGAGAAAAGCTCCATTATGTGTTGTCCTCCTGAAAGAACAACCATCGTTCATTCTAGTCACCAAAGTTAATTCCCACGTCAAGTTCTATGGCTCGCGCTCCTGAATAATAAACTCTTTAGCTTCTCAAAATCCTCTCCTTATAAATAATACTCGCCATAACTAACCAAATGACAGAGCTTGATCTAGTTTTCGAAATGTTTATTTCTAACCCTAAGATTTTCACTTTGTTCCTTTAAATTTTACCGATATATGCTTCATACAGTTGTGATTCGACACACTTTCGATATATGATTTCTGCAATTTCTAATTTGTCATTCATTTGTTGGTCTAGAAGGTCTAATTGTTCAGTTTACGTTTTGTAGTTTTAATGTAATATCTTCGCGTGTTTTTTTTTTTTATTGTTATTAAGACAACCGTACTTAACATAAATCGAAAGCCAATTTCTGTCAGTCACTCAGCGAAGGTAGTTCGACATACTGCCAGGAAAAAATAGGATACAGAACGAGGCTTACCTGTAGTTACAAACATGAGCTGTGAATATAAAAAAAAAATATTAATAAATAACATATTTGGAAATATTGGAAAAGATATGCGGAACTTTTAAAGTAACTGTACTTAGGTTACAAAATCTATTAATTACAAAGAAATGTTTGCTCCAATTAAATGCAAAGTGGCCGTTGCGGGTACTGAACCCCAAATTTAGGCGTTGTTTTCATGTCGTAATCTTACTGTTGAAACATAGGAGAAGAGATACTTAAAAGCTTTTCCGGCCCGGCATGACCAAGCGTGTTAAGGCGTGCGACTCGTAATCTGAGGGTCGCGGGTTCGCATCCCCGTCGCGCCAAACATGCTCGCCCTTTCAGCCGTGAGGCGTTATAATGTGACGGTCAATCCCACTATTCGTTGGTAAAAGAGTATCCCAAGAGTCGGCGGTGGGTGGTGATGACTAGCTGCCTTCCTTCTAGTCTTACACTGCTAAATTAGGGACGGCTAGCACAGATAGCCCTCGAGTAGCTTTGTGGGAAATTCCAAAAACCAACCAACCCCTATTGTGATGGTTTGTGGCCTTTCTTTTTCCTTCAGAACTAATTCCTTTTAAAAGTTTTTGCCCAGGGACAGTGCTTTGATTGAATAAAATAATTAAATCTAATTAGCCACCATTATATTATATTATATTCCAAAATAATTTAAATTAATAAATGAAGGAGAGAACAATGATAAAAAATGTGTCCATAACCTCTCACGGTTAAGCGGTTTGTATTAACATAAAATTCCCAAAAGCTTAGAATTTTAAAATGAGATATTATCAGACGAAAATGTAATTTTCTACACGTTTGGGTAAAATACAAATATTTGTACTTTTTCGTATTGCGATCCTGTTGTGCAGCTAATTTTGTATCCATGATAATGTTTTAAACATTAATTAGTTTAGAATTTAGAAGTTCAAACTATTGTAATTTCATTTAAATAATATACCACTGCCTCCAATCAGCCATAATGTCTAAGTTTTTATCGCTACGACTAGTATCCATCTAGTTTGTTGGAAAGGATGAAGTTTGTTTGTTTGTTTTAAATTTCGCGCAAAGCTACACAAGAGGTATCTGCGCTGGTCGGCCATAATTTAGCAGTGTAAGCATAGAGAGAAGGCAGCTAGTCATCACCACCCACCGCCAACTCTTAGGCTACTCTTTTATCAACGAATAGCGGGATTGACCATCACATTATAACGATCTCACGGCTGAAAGGGCGAACATGTTTGGTGTGACATGGATTAGAACCCGCGACCATCGGATCACGAGTCAAGTGCCTTAACCACCTGGTCATGCCGGGCAGGATGAAGAAAGAGACACTTTCGTCAGATAATGGCTCAGCTACAATGTCGAAAGATTAATTGCGGAACTATTTTATCCATCAAAATTGTTTGCTTGTTGTTAAATATAAAACTATCCATTTGATAATCTGTGCTTTATCTACATCGGGTATCAAATCCTAATTTTTAGCATTATACGTTTATGAACTTACCGCTAAGCTAGTGAAAGATTGCATCAATATTAATTTTAGTCGTTTTATTATATGATGCTTGACACTTACTATTGCTGAATTGGTCGGTTTGCTATTAATTTCATTGTACAATCTTTATCATAAACTTGATCTGTAATAATAATTAATAAAGAGTTTTCTTTAAACTGTGTGTTACGTTAGGTTATAGTGTAGACTTAGGAAGCAATTCAACAATAGCAGAACTACAGTCACAAGACATATTGTTTTTTTAATGATGGTTAAAATAAACCTGAATACAGATTAGCACAAAGACTCCAAATTTCTGTCAAACGACGACCATTAAATTTATGCTCCTATGGATTAAAGTTCAGAAAATGTAACAATAAAGACTATATTAAACCCAAATAATCCCAGTTCCCATGGTCATTTTGTGGCGGTGTTATTCATGCATTGTTTAATTGGTATTTGAGCTTATTTTTTCACAGCTTCTGCCTTAGGAAAAAGATCTAGTTAGACAAGTTTTAGGACTAGTTTATTTCAGTATAGCATTCTTCTTAAAGTACACGTTATTCGTACCTCTTTCTGTAGTATTCAGATTTAGCTACCGAAACAAGTAGAGTACAGTGAGACACTGTTTTTTAAAACCATAAACCATACAGGTAGGGACTAACTTTGTCAAAAACTGGCTCCCTGTTTACGAAGTATCAAGTTTTCTACTGATTAATCTTACCTCCTTATGCAGTACTCGAATTGAATTACCGAAACAAGTAGAAAACACAGTGAAATTTGGTGTAGGGTTCCTAAAAGGAATAAACTAGTTTCAAGTTGAAATTTCAAAAACGAAAAACAAAGAACCAGTAATAAGTTCTGGTGAATTACTATTGACAAAAATTCACTCCTGCGAGTTATATTGTTGCCTAAGGTATGCTCAACTAGGGAAACTGTAAGAATATTTCATATGTAATCAAATAAGAAACTGCAAACAGTCAATAATTTATATAATTAATTAATAAAATGAGCACCGTATTAGTATACACCACGTGTACGTCTGGTAAAGTTGAGTCTGTTCAGTTTACGACAAGCAGTTTTTGTAAGGATAATCATGTGTACGTAGAGAAGTTGATATATTGCGTTTGTTGAGTGGTATTTAACTACAATCTTAGCTGTATCTTCTTTCATTACAACGCAGTTGTTGACAATAGTATCAAACTCCTGAACATCTTTCAGTTTCTGCCTGTATTCAGCCATTCAAATGCCATGATAACCAAAATCTTTAAGTTATTCTGTAAGTGGCGTTGAGTCTTATCATTAATATTTAAAATAATAGTTTGGACTAATCAGGATGTTTATTGACTTTGGCTGAGTGGACAAAACGTATGAACGTTTACTATAATATAACCAGAATATTAAAAGTTTTTAATTTGTAAAGACAGCGGTGTCTTTTTTTCATTTTATGAATTGTGCAGCAAGTAAAAAACAACAACAACAGTATTTACAAAAGACATGAACTTTGAGTTAGCACTAAAAGTATTAACAGTGTAACTGATTTACTGCAGCCAACACGTCCAGGAATAATGCCGTAGTGTGTAAGCAAACTTGTAAAATGTTCAGAAAGAGGTAAAAGAGCTGAGAGTTCACATTTAAAGAATTCTGATTACACCTCACCGTATATTAAATCTTACCCTACACCCTGAAGGCTAACATCATGATTACTGTAGTAGTCTGTGTTCATGGGGCCTGAGTTCCGGGGTATTACCAGTCATAGCTGAAAGCTTTTAACTAGTTTCTGTATCGAACGTCTTTAATGCGAATTATTAACACGAGCATGGCGAACTCTGGGTACTGAGCTAAAAGCTTGGTTGCTAGGCATATAAGGATGAGTGGCAGGTGTGAACGAGGCTATTTTATCACACAGATTTTTATAGATATCGCTTCCTTTCTGCCTGTGTTACTCAAGAGGTCTTCTCGTATAGAACCACATTCCACATTTTACGTAGATTGTCAATCCTAATGGGATTTCCTTGTCTTAAGGAAATTCGTGAGAAAGCATAGTAATGTTATTTAGCACTTTAGTCTGAACACTTCTATTTTTACTTTAGCAGATATGATCCCAAATTATAGTTTGTCCGACATACAAGTATATTTAGACACTTTTAGGTTTACAAAGTTTCATGTAATGATTATCAATAGCGAATATTTTTCAGAGTAAATTTGGCCATTTTTATTGCTGCAAACTTCTTTTCAAGAACAAATATTTCTGACAATGTGTCATTTTAATAAAACGATAGCTGTTTTATAAATTGGACATAAGTAAGTCCATTTAAATAATATACTCAAAATTGGAAGCAATAAGAACTGACATATTCGTATGAACATGCTCATAAGAGCTATATCAGATTTAAATATAATATAATAATATTCTGGTTAACATCCTACACGCACAATCTTAAATATTTGGAATAAGAGAATGTCTTAGACAGAATGTTTAAGTTTGTTTGTTCGAAGTTAAGCACAAAGACGTATACTAGGTTATCTGTGCTCTCTCTGCTCACCACGGGTATCCAAACCCGGTTTTAAGCGGTGTGAATCCGCAGACATACTGCTGTGCCACTGGTCAGGGAATGTTTAAGAAAGGTTTTTGTCTAGCCTCACCCGTTATTTAGGCCTCTACCAGATATTATACAAAATGTGTATATTTAATATTTTTGCCAAAATTTCTGAGAAAGAATTTAAATTGGTATGAGAATTTTCATTGTGAACAGAATATGAAGTACGTCAGAGATTCTTAAGATTCAGATGAGAATTTCTGAGAAAGAATTTAAATTCGTATGAGAATTTTCATTGTGAACAGAATATGAAGTACGTCAGAGATTCTTAAGATTCAGATATAACCACAGGAAAGGCAGTCAGCCAGGAACATTTGCCACCACAAGGACTTCTCTCATCCCATGAAACTAGCTAATAGGGTGGTATTAACTATCACTCTTAGAATGCGTCTCAGCTGAACATGCCAATGAGATCATTGGCATCACGTCTGAAACCTCAGACCCTTTGATAGGCAGCCCGGTACGTTAACAACTAGGCAACTCCTATCAATTTTTATTTTACCAAAAATCTAAACGTTTAATTGAAGATCATGAAAATTTGTTTAATCTTCAGAGCACTATTTTACGTCATTATTAATATGACAAATAGCCATACAAATCAAGTTCTCTGACTCAAAAGATATCGCGACTTCGAATTTTCTGTTATTTTTGAAGCAGATTTAACCCTGCTGTTTTATAGTGTTTCATTATGTTCTTTTATAAAACTTTCACATAACACGTTTCATTCTCAGTATCTACAGATACAAGTTTTAAATTTCTAGAATAATTAAGTCATTACGCTGTCAGAAGGTTTCGACTCTAATTGTACACATTTTTAACGAAGATATTATTCTTTGAAACGATATCAAGCCGCTTGGTAACACCGTCTACAGTCGAAGAAACATTTAACTGATTATCTGAAGCTTAGCAACTTTGACCTTTTGTAGAAATGTCTTTACTTGATTGTTTCCATGTAAGCCTAATGGCTTGATCTAATCAATATTTTCAGCATTCTTGCTATAGTCTTTATAATGAAATAAGATAGAATTCATTATTCATTGACTATTAGCATTTTCTCTGTCCATTACAAAGAAACATTCATGTTATTTTATAATTATAGTTATGAGCTCTGTCTTATCGATTACCATGGCAATCAGTTTCAGCTGTATTTCTATAGAGTTAATCACCTGTGAAGATGGAAATTTGGAACTAAAAGTATTAGAGAACAGTACTACTCACTCACAGAAGCTTGACATTTCGTTCTTTGTATCAGACTTTTGGGTGAAGCTAGACAAGATTTACTTGTGCATAGCAGTCCCATTGTTTATCTGTATAGACAAGGATGAAGACAGCTACTCAACAGTATCCATCGCTATCTCTTGAGCTTCTCTTGTTTGACTACATGGTGTGACTTGATCGCCATTTTTATAGCACAATCATGACCCAAACTTGGGAACTAACTCCTATGATTCACATGTCAACCATAAGGCTAAGCCAATTAGAAATTACATGCACAAAAATATGCACAAAATTATCCCCTTTCTCCAATTCCACTAGAAAGTAGGTAACTCTTCAAATTGGAACGAATTTCAACAGAAGTGAAGTACTGACAAATGATTTTAGAGGCGCTACTGGGCTGTGGTTCTCAAGGCTCGTCTTGAAAGTATTTTGGAGAAGCCACACCACAAATGAAGATTTTCTAGTAGTAATAGGTTGCAAGGGGAATCTGTTGGTTAAGAACGAAAAAAAAAAGATAGAGTTTCTCAAACACATTATGACGAAAAAAGAAATTGAAAACCTTATCGTAACTGGAAAGATAGATGGAAGGAAAGACCGTGGAAGACAGGGTTTAACTTATGTCAAGAGTCTATCTAAAGAATAAATCTATATCGACATTGGAAATTTGTTGGGCCTCAGCGAGAAGAAATGTGTGAAAGACTATGGATATAATACGTGGAGAGGCAGACTAGCTACTAACATATTTCTTTATATCATATTGTAAATGCTTAACATAGTACCACAGTATATCACATTAAGCAGAGCATAACAATAGGAAACAGAAGACTTCCTTGTCAGAGGTTCCTTTTTAATTTGTTTGATTTCTTTGTTTAAACATATTTAAGAATTTTACATTTTATTGAAGATCGAGAAGACTTGTGTGGTAATGTAACAATACCTAGTTTCACTGTTGATGAAATGACACTTGTGATGAAGTGCTGGTTGTTGGGTAAAATTGGTTAATGACTGGTGATAAATTTAAAGCTTGTGACCTTATGTAAATCTGGGTCAAAATAAAGCATTTCTCTTGTTCACATTTTTAAATTAAAGAACTCGATTTTAATCTTTGACTACAGACGATGAAAATGAATAAAGCTGGCTGCAAGATGTGTTTTATGAAACTACTTCTTCTGATTAAAGTGAAGGTTCTAATTAACAGTAAAAAAATTCCACTGAAAATGAAACTAATTGTGGTTTCGATACTGGTTGTCTAACTCAAACTCAAATTCAGCAGTTCCATTAACAAAAATCGAGAAGGGAATTAGAAATGTGTTGAATGCAATAATGCTTTTAAGTAAGGTTTATATAAATGTTTATATAATGTATGCGAACAAATTTCCCTTCATTATGTATATATGCTTCATTCTTTTCCTATAATCTTTATTTGTCTTGTAAGTTTTGAATAGCTTGTGCAGTGGTTTCATTAATACAATAAAAAAATGTTTGAACAAAACCAACTGTTGTATATTGGAACACGAAGATGTTTTAATATTTATTTATTTCACTAGTTTAGTAATTTAATAGAAGGAAGAACATTGTTTATTTAAAGAGAAATTTAATGTGTAATATAAACTTATGTAATACAGTGTTAGAATTTAAAACGAGCTTCGAATTAAACTCAAGTGTTTAAAAATATCAAAGTGCTATGTGAATGCCAGAAACAAAGGTTGAGGTGATAAAAACTTATTTTATTATACCATACTTCTCGCTGACATGATCCTTACTCATATATAGCCAGAAAAAAAAAAGTCTTTAGATTTCGTTATCCTTGAAGTCGTTGAGAAGCCTAATTTAGCTGTGTAAGACTACAGGGAAGGCAGTTAGTTGTCACCGCCCACCGCCAACTCTTGGGCTACTCTTTTACCAACGAATCAAACGCCCTAACCACCTGGCTGAGATTTGGAAGAGGACAACATCAATTAATGTTGCAAGTGTAAACTAGGCATTATAATAGAAGTCATATAATGCACAACCAAATTAAAACTTCAGTTATTATATATATATTGTTAATTAACAGCTCAACAACAAACACAATAACAAGCAGTATATACTCAGTGGTAAAGAATTTTCGTTTTATTGTCACAGTGATCAAAGTGAATGCTCATTTACTTTGTTTAGTGTTTCTCCATATTTTCCAGTTTGTGTATTGCTGGAAACACGCTCAGCAAGACAAATTATATCACTATCTTTCTAATATTCAGAGTGTACTGCAAGTTCACTAAATACATGTGGTAATAATAGATGTTTTTATGTGAAAGCGTATATATTGTATTGTTACTTCCATAACATGGCGTATTCGAAAATGCTGACAGTAATCATGTTAGTAACATTTGAATTCTGGAGTTTGAGAGAAGTGCACCTATAATACATAAACGTATATATATATATATACATGTGCGGTTTAGATGCTATTATGTCATCTACGATACGTGGTTTTAAGTAAATACATTGAATACGTGTAGAAATCTAGGTAAGTGAACACTTAAAAAATCTTAGACTTAGTATTGTTAGCGAAACTCTTGTTTTAAGTTAATTTTGAAGTTATTTCTTAACGTTTTCAAATTTCAACTGTTTATTTCATACTCTAATCTTGTTGAAATAGAAGATTTACTTGTTAGTTTATACCTTGCTTTAGATATTGCTAAATCAGTTTCATTGAAAATTAAAACAATATAATGGTGAATAACCGTTATGCTTGTATTTATTTATGAGTCTCCGTTTGAATTAAAATCTTCTACTATAAAATCCTACTCCAAATGGAATATATTTGAAAAGTGTACATGTTCCGCTGTGGGGTTAAAATGTCTCCTCATGATTCACAGAGGTTTCATGAATCCATCAAGCTCTTCTGTTACTCCACTTAATTCTACAGTTAAACCACATGGGGTCATTACCTGCCCTCAAAATAATCCCGTTAAGACATTTTCCCATGGTACTTTTTCCTAAGCTTAGTCCTATTTTCATTCGGAGTATGAACACAGTTTCAATGACGACGCTCCCAGAATCCCGAAAGGAAACATGAACACAAAATTGGGTGCTACGTTCAAGTTCACGACTCTTCAGACCTACTTTTAGACCCCGTTATACATTAATGACCTTTATGGTGTGTGTCAGCTCGCCTTGGTAATTATACGAATGAGGGCTGACCTTTATAAATAAGGATACATTCGGATCATATCCAGTCCAAGTTCGGTTTTGTTAGCTTCAAAACCATGGAAGGAGCTTATAGGCACACAAATTTAGAGACATACAACATGAGTTGATATGGGATGCATTAGATAAGTTGAGCAATTTAATTATTTTAAAATCATCGGGTCTTTAGGAG
The DNA here is from genome assembly GCF_004210375.1 of Tachypleus tridentatus. Taxonomy (NCBI): domain Eukaryota; kingdom Metazoa; phylum Arthropoda; class Merostomata; order Xiphosura; family Limulidae; genus Tachypleus; species Tachypleus tridentatus. Next base: position 73,763,081 of record NC_134825.1, read on the forward strand.
AAACTAGAATGGTTACGACCATAAAAATGCATTTTGACAATTCAAAAACGCCAGCGTTGTACTGAAAACACGCAGCAACAATGATATTTGTATTGTGTGTCTCTTATAACATGTTCCCCAAAACAGCAGTAACTCCTGGACGAGTGGGTAAAAACACCAGTTTTTCTAAAAAGAAGTCTAAGATACTTGCTCACCATCATACCTTCTTAGGAGTTTCCAGCACGTTAGAACAGAAGGATAACACTGATATATGACTACCACACCCTTACTCGAAGTGCTTCTGTTGTTAGTACAACAATAAAAACAAATTTGCAAGAGAATATTTAATTCGAAATAGTAGGTTATCATTCTAATATCACAACATTTTGTTTCTGTAAAGCAAACCTTTTATTCAACTTTATCAACCGATTCAACCAAGTCTGACAGAAACAAAAGTATTTGAAGAGCTAATGAAAACCTCTAAGAATTTTGTCATAGACAGTTGGAACGTAAAATAACAATCGTTAATATTTACATAGCTGGCCAATAAACTTAAATAAAATAAATCGCAAATCAGTTTTTAATTCATTACAATATTTTTTGTTGTCGAAAACCAAAGGATTTTGCTAGTTTTCTTTCCTATAATGCCTGATGCACGTGATAGGTCAACTGATATGCTTTTATTTATTCAAGTAAACTAAAGCTCGAGTTATGAACTGTTCAATTCTTTACTTATGTAAAATATTCAATGTTTTCTTCTAAGTACACCTTAGAAACTTCGATTAGTTTTGGATTTTTTGCATGTTTTTAGTCAGTTTTCGTTATATGAGAAAACAAATATTTTTCTCTTAAAGTTTTATTGTTGTCCTATCCGAAGCGATATTCAACTGAAGGTATAGATTGAATCACATTCTACGTGTAATAATTTTTGAGAACAAAATACGGATCTTACAACCGGCCAACTCTTGTAATGGTAGACCATACATCAGATTGGAGAGCTTTTAGTGTCTCTTACATAAATATCATCACACTCCAAATCCCTACTGCTGCAACAAAAAGCAATCTATCTAAGTGCATCATAAGGCCTAGGTTTAGTCTAGTTCCGGGACCATTACTACTTTGTTTAATTTGGGAGCACAAAAGTTCGTCTTCTAATCATTCATTTTTCTTTTCGTTTGGTAATCCCAGTTTCGAGTGATCACATACTAGTATATTTCACGTATTCGTGCAGCTTTTAATATTGATGCAGAGAGGTTGTAGTGTAGCCGTCAAGTTACTGTAGTTCAAGTTGTTTCACATAAAACCGTAGTTACATGACTAAATGTTTTTCATTTTGAACGTGTACGTAAACATTCTCTTCTTTCTTAGCTTTAATGTTGGTGGTGTTTCCTTATAGCACAGATAAAGGGGGTTATCTACTAAGTCCACCGAAGGAACTCGAACCCCTGATTTTAGCGTTGTAAATCCGTAGACTTACCGCTGTACTAGCGGGGGACTTAGCTTTAGTTGACAGCTTACACATCTATTATAATAACCTTTCTCATGAATATTTCTCACATATATAGAAAGATATACAAAACTAGTTTCTGGAAACATTTCAGAATGTTGTTATTCTATGTTTAGGAAACAGAAGTAATTAAATATTACATAGCATGAATCATAGCTGATCCTTTACAAGTCTTTTAACAAGTGATTTTATATTATGTCACAAGTTTCACAGTTCTACGTTATATCTATAAATATTTTTAACTAAGGTATATAAATGGTTTTTTTTGTATCTTTAACTTTGATATACACCGGAGAGTTTATTATACGCATCTCATCATAATGTGGTCAATATATCGATAGTATAGATAAGAGAAACCCATGGCGCTTAATGCAGAGACTGTCAAATTCCGCCTCTTTATAAGAGAGGTATTATGAAAGCGCTTGGTTTAACTGCATGTAAACAACACTACCTATGCTTTCACCTGTCCATCCAGGAAATTAATGACCATCTCTTCGCGAGGATTGATTACGGAAGTGTACAACGAAAAGCACGTCTTCATAATTCTAATGACTGAAGTATTGTCTGTGGACCAGACATGAACTATTATCTATCTATCAATCAGATTGTGAGAAATGAAGCCTGATTATGAAAACACATCCATCGAATGAACTCGTATACTTTGTCTTTTCTAAGTGCAGTGTAATCATAAATCCCTTTATGAAACACAACACAATCATCATATCCACAAATTCTATATAGTAACGTGCGTAAAACGTGCTTCAAGAAATTAGAAAAACAACAGAAATAAAATTAATTAATAAACCTCATCCATGTTGTAAATAAAAAATTAGATTTCTTTAAAATTTAGGTAACAAAATGTTTTTCACTGTGTTTATAAAATCTGTTGCAAATCAGCTTTTTCGTTCATTACAATTTTTTTTTGTTCTTGTTGTCGAAAACTAAGAGAGTTCGCTAGTTGTCTTTCACATCGATACTGATATGGTTTTGGCCAGGTGGTTAAGGCTCTCGACTCGTAATCCGATGGTCGCGGGTTCGAATTCCGTTACACTAAACATGCTCGCCCTTTCAGCCGTGGGGGCGTTATAATGTGATGAGCAATCCCAGTAAAAGTTGGTAAAAGAGTAGCCCAAGAGTTGGCAGTGGGTGGTGATGACTAGCTGCTGTCCCTCTAGTTTGACACTGCTAAATTAGGGACGGCTAGCGCAGATAGCCCTCGTGTAGCTTTGCGCGAAATTCCAAACAAACCAAACTTATTCAGATTAACTAAAGCTTGAGTTATAAGCTGTTCAAATCTTTATTTATGTATGCAATAGTGCATTTCACGTATTTATGTAGGTTTTATTTAACCACATGTTTTCAAAGTTTCTCATCGGCAGGTGTAGACTTATTTGGTATAAAATAACATTGCGTAGATTTATGTAAAGTGTAGAAAAAACCTGAGGAAAGAAGATGAAAATAGGAATGTCATACTGTTAGTATTTAACCTTGAGCAATTAAAGAACAGAACGCTAATATTTGGTAACTTCATAAAAGAGCTGTGATGTTTAATTAAACAAACTGTGCTAAGAAGCTGTTATAAATTAGTTCATAACCAAATTTAGGTTGTGAGATGGTGAGTCTTGGGCAAGTACAACACAGCAGGTTTAATAATAACACGTATTTTGTCAGAAGATTTATCTAACAACTGACTATTAATTCTTTCAGAGTCGCGAGTAATATAACTTATTTTATTAATAAAGCCTTTTTAATATCTCGTTAGTTATAATATACCTGTTTGACTATGATGCAATTGTCAGATAAATGTCTGTCAGTGGGCTTTATAATGTGATTTTCTGATGAACTACTTTCAATAGGTGTTATCGTGTGAGTATCTGATGAAGCCGAAAAGTCTTCATGGTGTGATTGTTAATCAACGGCTTTTGGTAGGTTACATGATGTGTGATTAGTGGTGTTTTATATGTAAAAACGGCTCGTATGGGTTGAGCAAATATTTTACATAGAAGAGCGAACAACGTTTCGACCTTCTTCGGTCATCGTCAGATTCACAAAGAAAGAAAAAGGTAACTGACCGGAAGCTGACCACATGTTTGAAAGGGGTTGTGTAACTGAGTGTTGGAATGTAGAGGGCGGTGTTAGATGTTTGAATATATAATTTTATATTATTTATTTTATTATTTTTAATATATGTATAAAGGTGTTCCTTTGTATTGGTTTATTTTGGGTTTAAGTTGTTATATAAATAACACTCAGTTACACAACTCCTTTCAAACATGTGGTCAGCTTCTGGTTAGTTACCTCTTTCTTTCTTTGTGAACCTGACGATGACCGAAGAACGTCGAAACGTTGTTCGCTCCTCATCGTAAAATATTTTCTCAATCCAAACGAGCCGTTTTTTACATATATGGTGTGTGGTTGTCTGATAAACGACTGTCGGTAGATTTCAATGGTGTGATGGCCTGAAGAATGGCTAGTATACCACTGATTGGTTGAGTTTTTCTTAAACATCTGGAGCCAAGAACTTTATGTTGCCTCTTATGTCAACGCTTGAATCGATTGCAGCAGTGATAAAACTAGTCAGCATTCTTAAAGAATTATCTCGTCCATTATTCTTGAAGAAATTTTCAACTATCTGAAATTCAACAAACAACATTGCTTTAAAAAGTATATTTTCTAAACTTGTAATATGTTCGTGAATCACTTTTGTGAAGCATGTTAATTATTTGAAGTTAAATTTAAAAAAATCGTAATTTCTGAGGTGTTTTGAGTCCGTATAGACCCAAAGTTATTACATACACTTCACCAATATAAGAGGTCTAATGGTGTTTGGTCTTCTGACTTTAAATGAGTCTTGAATAGACGAAACGCAGTATACAGGAGAGAGTATAACCAATCAAAGAATGCATTAGATCTCTACGTCACCAGTTGTCCTTTAATTTTCATCTCTGGTAAAAAAGAAAAGAAATCTTTGACAGATATTTACGAATATCGTAATTATTAATCTCTACCTAAAGAACCCATTCATGGATGTATCTTTTGAAAGATACAGTCTCCTCTGCAACCTTCTGATAAAAATTTAATATTGTACAGTTTTATCTGAGACCTTCTGTTAAAGATTTAACATTGTACAGTTTTCTCTGAGACCTTCTGTTAAAGATTTAATATTGTACAGTTTTCTCTGAAACTTTTTGATAAAGATCTAACATTGTACAATTTCCTCTGAGACCTCCTAATAAAGATTTAACACTGTACAGTTTTTTCTGAGACCTTTTGATAAAATTTTAACATTATACAGTCTCCTCTGAGACTTTCTAATAAAGATTTAATATTGTACAGTCTTCTCTGAGACCTTGTGCTAAAGATTTAACACTGTACAGTCTCCTCTGAGACTTTCTGATAAAGATTTAATATTGTACAGTTTCCCCTGAGACTTTATAGTTTCATAGTTGACATTATTACATGATGCAACTGATTTTATGGGTTCGAAATCATATCTGATGCTAAACAAATTGTCTGAAGAGCAAACTCAAAGTCGAAACGGTACTTCAATAAAGAAGAACGACAAACATAATAAAACTAACATGATTAAAAGCTCGAAGATATTAGAAAATATAATTATTAGATATACTGGTATCAAAACACGAAATTGGTAATATTTGAGAACAAATTCATTTGAACCATAACAGTGTTACAGTTTTATTTACGAACTATATATTAGTAGTTTTATTGATATTTATATAACATCTTAGAGCATTTAGCCCTTTTTTTTAGATTTTCAATCTGATGGATATATGCCCAACTCTGTGAAGAAGTTCAGAGGCTTAGTGATTAAATATACATATATTTTAATCGGTTTAATATTATTAAGATGTCTGTAACAAAAGCCATCTCAAAAACTACTACTGTATTTGATGTAGACAGAAATCTGCCATATCGAACCATCCTAAACTTTTTAACAAAGTTGTACCTCGAAACTTGTCTTTCTAAATAGATGATGTAACACTGATAGGCGTTTTTCTGTTGATTACTGTATGTGAAATTGTTAGGAAAGTGCAAGCAAATCATTCATTATGTTTTGCTATTCATAAACTCTTTAAACAGGTGGAAGTTGAGGTCGACATTTTTATCGTCTGATGTTAAGAAAAGGAAAATTTAAATCAGTTTCTAAAACATTGAAATAATCAATGTTCATTGATTCAATTCATCATGAAAATTTGTTATTTCTTAGCAGACTATTGATTAAAGATGGAAACCATTCTAACACCAAGACCTACAGGAACTCTACAAATAATATTCAATATCTCAATAATCAATTTGTCTAAATCTCACAGAATTAAACAAGGAGCCATCAATTATAATAGCAAGAGTTCTATGAACATGCTACAATCGATGTATCGGCTGTGGTCCGAAACATATAGTCATTTATTTTTAAACCTTCTAACACTCAACAGCCAATCATCAACAAAAGGCTTATTAATATATACGTGTTTCGGTAGAATATATTATTCAAACACAATATGAAAACTCACCATCAATCTTTCTTTCTAATGGACTTGACAACTGTGGAAACTAATAGGAATGTACAGAAAACGTACTGAAACAGATGTTCATGAAAGAAACCGTAGAATCAAAAGGCAAATGACATCCAAACAGGAAATAAGTTAGTTATACGCACCGTAAATAAAAATTTTGTTAAAAGGTTTGTAGATGAAAAGATCATCAAAAGTACATATAAAAGCAAAAAATAATCACTTTTTAAACACAAGTAAAAATAAATATGATTGGTTTATATTTTTGGATTACCGTTAAAAAATTGCGCTCCACATTTGTAGGAGAGTTATAGGAGTGACATTCATGTGTCTCTATCCGATTATAGAAGCCCACGAGGTAGTGGTGGTGGGTTCTAAGTAATTGCTCTCCCTCAATTTAAGATTAGGAACGGCTAGCACAGAAAGCCTTCGAGTGTGTTTGCGCGAAATTCAATAAAAAAAAGCAAACAACAATCGATTCAGTCTAGTTTCTCACCTGATGAAGGAACTGGTAAGAAAATTTTACGTTCTTTCTAACAGTGATATGCCCGTAAAGAAACCTGGTGCTAGTAAATGTATGAATAGAATATCACCTAAGCAGTTCCTTTTATGAGTTTAAAAACAAAGTTATTTTTTGGTGAAAATGGTATTTTTTCAACATCTGAATAAAATCCAATTGAAGCTGAATTTAATTTATTTATATTTATATTTGCTTTTATTGTAAGTAATTCTACGTCAGTCAAACTGAAAGTTTCAGATTTGAATGAACGCGAATCTAATGTAGAAACCGTTAAAATGGCCCACTTTTAAAAAAAATCTTTGTAATTGTAAGTTAAACGCTATTTGTTACCATAAGAAACCATTGTTTTATTTTTTATTCTTCTGATATTACCATAACTTGAAAAACAAGTCGCTATGAGAATGTAAGTTTATGAAAAAAAGCTTAAATATTCTTTAAATGTTATCTATGCAGCTTCAACAAATGTTTTGAAGCTTCATCAATCACATTTGCATAAGAGGGTGCTATAATATTCATAATTCTAGTGCTGATCTAGCTATTTGATATATGTGTGTAATATATTAAAGATAACTGTTTATAAATCTACATTTCTATTTTATAATTACTGATATATTTTATTTTTATCGTACATTGTGCATATGAATACTGAGAAAACATATTATGAAAGTTCTGTCTTTTTAATGTTGAGTTACTTTCATTTGTTTCTTTTGGTAGTGTTACAAGTATTACATAAATTATGTATACTAATCTGCCTAAGCTATCTCGTCTTTCACACACACATACATAAGACTAGGTATCTTACTTGTAAATATCAAGTTTAGTATCATATATAAATCAGATTAACAACTCTCGATTAAAAGTAACTTACATATATATATCCGATTCAAAACCACTTATATATCTAAGAGTAGACATTAAGCTCCAAACATGTTTGTCTCAATATCTTATCTATATATTACACCATTGTACGTGTTGTAACCGTCGTGCTGAGGGTTGAGTTCAGGTGTGTTAAAGAAAATATTGATCTTTGTGTGATGTCGTATTTTTGTTCGGTTTGTACGTCCGAAAGTTATTAGTAGTTAATTATATTTAGGCTTGATCAGGTTTAGGGACTGACAATTCTTTTCCCACTTTTCTACTTGGCGAAGCTGAAAACATTCTGTAAGTTTGTTCTACAGCTTTTAACAACATTCCTCCAAATATCCGTCAGTTGTTGAAGAGTTCTCATTGTCTCTGATCTGTACAAGACGGATAACATCGAGTATTGGAATAGCGTCATAAAGTCAAGGCGGATTCCATTGTTCTTAACATTAGAGGAACTGGTACTACACTACCTACCAGCAAGAACACTTACTGGGCCTTTACAACCGACAAAATAACATTTCAGAACTTCTTCTCGAAATGCTTCTGTTTCATTTCCCGTGTCTGAGTATCTTAGAATCTGACATAGCGGTGAACCAACGAAGTGCATTAGGCTATCACACATATTGCTAGGGAAATTTTTTATGCTCTCCAATCCAGCGTGTTACATGCTAATCATATCACAACGACAAAATAAAATAGAAAAGACCGTTCTGCCATCATCAGATGCTGTGTTGTCTGTGGTATCTTCCAATACCGAGAAAAGCTGTAACGTTCTGGACTTTTGTATGAAACTAAATAGTGTGCGTGAGTAATTCTTATGCACGAACTTGTTATCCACGTGAGTGTAGAAAGTTGTGTAGATTCTGCTAACGGATCTCGTGCATTTCGGGAGTTCAATATTTTTCATAAGCATTGTATTCCAAGAAGAAACTTTTGCCTATTGTTATTGGTGAGGCAGAGTTGAGTATTGAAATTGAGTTATAGATGTTTCTTCTCATATCCGCTGCACAAATTGGTGCCGCAAATAATGAATTTTAGAGAAAACTTTCCATTTGTGGAAGTATCTCCTTCTAAACGAGTTCACCGAACCAGACCAAATTTGGCATGCTAACTTAGTGATTCATAATAATCAAAATATACAATAATAAAAGATCCATTTAAAATGCGAAGAAAAAAGATTTCGGGTAATTCTATCTTCATCATTAATTCTGGACAAGGGATAATCGAAAGCATGAGACTTAAACTCCTTACTGTAACATTAATACATGTCCTTATTTACTGATCAGGTTACTGATGACGATATAATTCCTCGAAACCGGGGTAACTTAGTGGCATATGGCGAATCAAAGTACAAGCTGCGTTTCATGTGTATTTTTAGTGTTAGGAACAGCTTTTCAACAGAATAATTTAGAGTAAGTTGTTAGCATCAATGCTACATTGTATTTAAATTTCATATTAATTTGATAAAAATTTATTGAAATGAGTAAAAAACAACTAAAAAGAAACACCAAACATCTTTTTGTAGCTGTTTTAATATTTTATTCACCAGTCGAAGAATGACATCTCACAAGCATATGCAGAAAAATATATTCATGTCATGGAAACTAGTCTGTACAAAATTGTGATTAATAACTTGTCATTACTGGTTGTTTTTATTTTCCGAGCAGTTTAACGCTAATACCACCAGTTATAACTAGTACGTATTTGTGTACAGGGCGTTCCTTTTCGCAGCAATATACGAGTCTTCTAACTGCATTCCGTGTTAGGTACTAGATAGTCGCTTTATAGATACCGTGTAGAATACTGCCACGTAACACCCACGTTTTTATCAGCAGGATATCGAATCTATTTCACGATTGCGTTGTGAGCGATAGAGACAGGTTTCTGTGCATAATAATACTGGAAAAAACGAAAGATTTAAGGAAAACGTGACAGTTGGTAAGTTTTTCTACTTGGGAAAATTTTTAGTAAAGTGCACGATTGAGTTCAAATCATTTTGTTTTTCCTTTATCAAAGTCTGAACCCTTCTGAAACTTACATTTCAATATTTTGTTTTCTAATCTCTTACCTAGCTTACTGTGTACAAAATATGAAAAGTGGAATACAATTATAATTATATATCTTCAGATCCATGTCACTCCTGTTACGTCAAGTTTACAAGCTACAATTTGTTGTACATTGTGTTATAAAGTGCTTGATATTGAGATAAAGTAGAACTGATTTTAATATAAAAAATCATAATAAGCACAAACAAACAAACAAACAACTCATATTAATCTAATTCCAATCTGAAATTTAACTTTTAAATAACATGAATTTTTAATCATACTTTAAAGAAATCTACTTTGTATATATTTTTCTCAGAATATTAAGATATTTCTGGAACAATTTTGAAAACCTAGATACATGTTTCATAAAACTAGACTTGAGAAAATAAAGTTATATTGGATTCAAGCAATTCAAATTTTACTTTAAATATTTAGCATTTCCAAATATAAACGTTAAAGTAAGGCTGTGTCAACAAACGTTTTTTTTTTCACAATTCTTAGTAAAGCTTGGTGGGACTAAGTAATTAATACGAAGGGATAATCTAATTGTATGAGACTTCAATTCCTGTAGTTGATCATAATAATACGGAAATCCAAATAATATGTCCGAAAGTCAGAGAATATCAGATGAACACTTTTTTAGAGCACAGAAGCAAGGGAGTATCTAAAGTATAGGAGGTTTCTGAAAAACATCGAATAAGTTGAAAATTTCAGAGGAACTTGGTCGAATACATGACATTGGACCTTTCACGTGAGATGGTTAGCAAAAATGGTAGGCAGGTAGGAACTTTATCTATGGTAACAATAGACAGGAAAAGTTGCGACAAGGAGACGGCATATGAGACTCTTGGGATCGAAAGGTGTACTGGCCACATAAAGAGTTAGACTTCAAAGACAATTTCAGACCAGATGTTTATTGATAGTGTTTGTTTTGTTTTGTTTGTTTTTGAATTTTGCACAAAGCTACTCGAGGGCTATCTGTGCTAGCCGTCCCTAATTTAGCAGTGTAAGACTAGAGGGAAGGCAGCTAGTCATCACCACCCACCGCCAACTCTTGGGCTACTCTTTTACCAACGAATAGTGGGATTTACTGTCACATTATAACACCCCCACGGCTGAAAGGGCGAGCAAGTTTGGCGTAACGGAAATGCGAACCCGCGACCCTCAGATTACGAGAACACGCCTTAACGCGCTTGGCCATGCCGGACCTTATTCATAGTGACCTGAAGGACTTTGTTAGGAGTAACAATATGTGAACAAGTATCCACGTAAGCAGTAACTTTGCCATATTGGTATACATGAAGAAGGGCGTGAAATAGAGACATATTTGCAACGTTGAGATTACAAAACACATAAAAGAGCATTGAACGAGCTTTGGTGAGCTCTACCTGTAAAGGGAAGTTTATTTGGGAATAGCTCAAATCTTAATATGAGGGTTGCGGGTCCAAATCCCTGTCACACTAAACATGCTCGCCATTTCGGTTATGGGGACGTTATAACGTTATGGTTAATCCAACTATTTTATGGTAAAAGAATAGTACAAGAGTTGGTGATGGATGGTGATGACTAGCTTCGTTCCCTCCAGTTTTCCAAGTGCTAACTTAGGGTCAGCGTAATCTTCGTGTATCTTTGCGCGAAATTCGAAAGAAACCAAACCTGATTTGTGAATGATTTGAAGCTTTGCAGAAACTACGAGAAAATAGTGAAACTTCCAAACTAAATACAAACCTGATGCCATCGACAACGTTTGGCTTCCCGAACAAATTTTCGGAGTTACTTACTGTGAGACATTATGATGTCAGAAGAGAAAGAAGTATCATGGGAATAACAATGATTCTCCAGAATGGATCAAGAGAGATGAAGGAAGTTCACTACGTATGGGAGTGGAACTAGTTTCAGAGACCTGGCAAGAGCAAATGGTTAAGGCGCTTGACTCGTAATCTGCGGGTCGCGGGTTCGAATCTCCATCACGCCAAATATGCTCGCCCTTTCAGCCGTAAGGGCGTTATAATGTGCTATCAATCCCACTATTCGTTGGTAAAAGAGTAGCCCAAGAGGTGGCGGTGGGTGGTGATGACTAGCTGCCTTCTCTCTAGTCTTACACTGTTAAATTAGGGATGGCTAGCGCAGATAATCCTCATGTAGCTTTACGCGAAATTCAAAAACAAATATACTAGTTTCAGAACTGTGCTATTGGATTTGAGCAGTTATGGACGAAATGAGAAGCTACACAGTGGTATATGAAAGAAATCAACATCTTTGGTGAAAATAAGAATCGGAAAAGTATCAACAATTTGGCGGGGAAAACAAGGACAATTAGCTATTTGAAAATTGAAGAAAGTTCTTTGCTTTCAATGGCAATCAAAAGAGAGGTGACATAGCAGATGAGCTGGACGAGTGATCACTTCCCAGACGACAACAGAGCCAGCAAAAAAGCTGAGGAACTATATCTGCCAAATCTCTGACAGTATTTAAAGATAAACCTGATTTAAAGCAACTTGTAATGTCATTTATATTATCAAACAGCTTGAATAACAACTGTTTCCGTGGGAAGTGGGTTAAGTTGGTGAAGTGTACTTTTTTATTTGGGTTACTTTAGATTAGAAACAGGGCAAGAATTTTTAGAATTATACTTTTTATTTATTTTGGGACTATACATTATTAATTGGCCCGGCATGGCCGAGCGCGTTAAGGCGTGCGACTCGTAACTGAGGGTCGCGGGTTCGCGCCCGCGTCGCGCCAAACATGCTCGCCCTCCCAGCCGCGGGGGCGTTATAATGTGATGGTCAATCCCACTTTTCGTTGGTAAAAGAGTAACCCAAGAGTTGGCGGTGAGTGGTGATGACTAGCTGCCTTCCCTCTAGTCTTACACTGCTAAATTAGGGACGGCTAGGTGCGGTGGGCTAACAACCTACTCACTTAAATTTCTGTTACGGAAACCGCAGTGATTGCGGCCCTATGTTCCTTAATGGAATCGAGTGACAGATGATGATGATGATGCATTATTAATTATTATGTTACTGAGTTAACCCACTCATTATTAGAACTAAGTACGTCACAATGTTCACATGCTGACTTGATGTAAACATATACATATTTTATGTTTTGTGTCCAGTGATTTACAAGCATAATACGGTTAAGCCGCTAATATATTGAGATATTGAAGGAATTAGTGATAGAAATTTATAATATTATGAATTTGATTAAGCATTGCAAAAATGTAAAGTTAATATATTTATTTAAATTTGGATTAAAAACAAATGAAGTGAAAGGCGATGTATGCTTTTAAAAAATCTAATTTTCGTACTCACCCACATAGATCGTGTCACATGTATTAAAGAAAAATTTTATAACTTACTAATAGACTGCGTCCACAAGTTTAGATTAATTGTATTTTTAAATGAAAATCCTGTCTCAAAGATACGTTACCTTCTAATGACGGACCTCATAATTTGCATATTTACTTGCCCATTTATCAGTATGCATGTCTGAGTTGTATTTACATGTTCCCCGCCAGGAATATAAAATGAACAGTTAAGGAACATAAGATAAGCCATCAAACTCCGATCAAGTATATTGTATTTTATTTTTACAAAGGGGGTGTTCTGTTAGATCTTCCATCACGACGTGTATAGTTAAAAGCTTTAGTACCAATAAAAACTTTGTCAAGTATTCCAGTCAGAAGGAAAGATATTAGAATAATAATTTAATCAACTTTTAGTCTTCTTGCACCTCGACGTAAACGGGCGTTGACAAATAAGAACGAGACTGATTTTATCATTGTTAAAACTTAACAGAATAACAAACTTTTTACGTCTCAACATTTGTTACTTTTCAATAACGCCCTATTATTAATTTTTCATGTCACAGAAACGACCCTCAGATTCAAGTATTTTCAATGAACTAGACTGAATGTATGAACTCCTTGTTTGTCGCAAAGCTGTACAATATAATTCCTGTATTATGGTCACTGCAGGAATTGAACCTTAAATTTGAGCGTTGTGGTCCTTCACGCTTACAGTTGAGAAACCGAGAGACCCGTTTGATATAACGTTTTTGCGCATTTATGCGACATATGGGAAATACAGTATAGAATAAATTATAAAAGTAAACAATATACAAGGATACTGCAAAATAAATTTCGAATAAATGTACAGATGGTATGTGAGCTATACAATACATATAGTTTTGCTATATATATATGATAATGGTATATAAAACATATTTGCCGAATTGTTACATATTATTATTTATCTTGAACGAGTCGTTGATTTATTGTGTTTTGTATTACAACTTTAAATAGCCTGAAAATGAGTTGAACTGTAATTTAAATTGAGAAATTAATTAAATATAAAAATTCATCAAATTTCTTATGTTTGTTTTCTTTCTTAAATGTGTGTGTGGTTTTTCTTATAGCAAAGCCACATGGGGCTATCTGCTCAGCCCACCGAGGGAAATCGAACCCCTGATTTTAGCGTTGTAAATCCGAAAACATACCACTGTACTAGCGGGGATCTTCTTTCTTAAAACAAATATACTTTAATATACAAACAATAATACAATTTATAATAACGGTTATCACAAATAATGGTTTATGTACAAAAGTTGTACAAACTTGCAAACAATCTTGAGTCTTCTATTTGGCCTGGAACTGAATATTTTATCGACGGATCACGATGATCGAATTAATTTCGAATTGATATCAGTACAGTTCACTTAACGCTGGGCCCGGCGTGATCAGGTGGTTAGAGCGCTAAACTCGCAATCCCCATCACATCATGCTCTCTCTTTAAGCTGTGGAGGCGTTGTAATGTGACAATCAATCTCTCTATTCATTCGTAAATGAGTAGCCCAAGAGTTGGCGGTGTGTGGTGATGACTAGCTGCCTTCCCTCTAATTTTACACTGCTAAATTAGAAAAGACTAGCGCAGATAACCTTCGAGTAGCTTTCCGCGAAATTCAAAAACAAACAAACACACAATCCTGTTTTACATGTGACATAAAGAAGTACTATTTACATGCCCTTATCTCTTGCATGTCTAACTTGCGAAAATACAGTTTACACGCTCGTACCTGTTTTATATTTGATATAAGTAAACTTTACACATACCATTAACTTTATGGCATTCGACAATTGTAGCATTTGTAAGGGTTAGCAGATAACTTTATTGTAGTTAGGAGTTTACTCTATAAGTATTTTTTTATTTTGCATCGCAAATACTGATGACATCGTGAATTATCGTTTTTATTTGATATAAAATACTTCATTTTTTAGGTTATATAGATAAATGTCCTCTGTTTGTTTGTTTTTATAAATAGGTTTTTTATGCTCGCTTTTTTTGCTCTCAGTGTTGAATATAGAACTTACAACGATATAACCCGTTACGTATCCATGTGAAAAACGTGAAATCTTACTCTGATGTTAGCCAACGTCAAATAGTTGAAATTGTTACTTATCTTTCAATAAATTGCTGTCATTCATTCATTCACACAGTGAAGAAAATTATAAGAGTGAAAATAAATATAAAATCAACCAAAACGGATGAATTAAGATAATTTCCTGTGATGAAGGTTAACCTGTGGTAAGATAAGACATAAAATGTTATACAATATTTTGCCTTTTCTCGCACGTCGACTTCTAAACCAAATTGCTTCGAGTCGTCAACTTTTTCAGGAAGCTATGATTTCTGAATAAAGAGGCACGTGCTCTGAAGAAATATAACGGCACCTACTGAAAATCAGATATTTTAGTAAAAAATAAATAAACAACAAAAGGTAGTGTGCTGAGAAAGGATAGATGGGTAGCGTAGGTTTACAAACATGATTTCACTTGTACAATTGTCTAACATACAGGTGTACTTGCTTGGTTTGTTTTGAATTTCGCGCAAAGCTACACAAGGGTTATCTGTGCTAGTCGTCCCTAATTTAGCAGTGTAATACTATAGGGAAGATAGCTAGTCATCACCACCCACCGCCAACTCTTGGACTACTTTTTACCAACGAATAGGGGATTGACTGTAACATTATAACGCCACCACGGCTGAAAGGGCGAGCATGTTTGGTGTGACGAGGACTCGAACCCGCGACCCTCGGGTTACGAATCGAGTGCATTAACCACCTAGCCATGGCGGGCCTTAACCACCTGGTCATGCCGGGTGTGTACTTACTTTCCCTAACTTGAGTTAACACGCACATTAATAAATACATATGCCTTCATCGTGTAGATTTTTTATATTTAAACACATTCTGTCTATAGCTAGAGTCCTTACTTATAACTAAAACGTGTTTAATTTAGCTGAAATATGCTTTTTACACGAGTAAATCATGTTTTATTCGTTGCAAAAAAAACAAGAGACGCCTGATCAGACAGTTTAGTGTCACTGCTAATCAAGGATGGCAGTGAGGCCTTATGGCTAGCACTTCGCATTCGGACTTGGATAGGTTTGCGAGGTTTGCTTACGTGTTGTTGCGTCTTTGAGCGAAATGCTTTACTCAGTTGTTCCAACCCATCCCGCTGTATAATGGTATCTCACTGTGATAGCTTGTGCCACCACTCTCGTCCGATTTTGCTATTGAAATCATACTATTGTTCCAATTCATATAACACCGATTCTCTTCAGAAGACACGGACTACTTTCTTTAGAACTGATATTAGTACTTTAATTTACATAATGTACCAATTTGTAGAATATTTAATTGTTCCAGATAATTTATATTTGTTGGCCTCCTTAGTAAGCGGAAATATGAAATCAATTTTACTTTAATTGTTATTAAGTTCTACATTTATCTATGAAATGCGTGTTTTAATAAATTATGCCTAGTTAATCAGACACTTCGATATTAATCAACGCGCTGAAATACAAAAAAAAATTATCAAACTGTTAAAATAACTAAATGTTGCATTAAATTAATGATGTATGAGAGTGTTTTGATGTACGGTTTCGAAACAACTCGATGTAAATCAAGAGCAAATTGTGACGTCATCAAATTAAATTGTTTAGGGAGCATTTTATTAATTCCTTTATACCACTCCCTGTTTTGGTAATTTCATTGAAACACCTGGAAGCTAGACTTTTGTGTAGCTAATGGGTGGTTCTGCTCATTAATCGTTTCATCACCCTGGGTAGGAGAGAGAGGTAGAGGCGTTTTTGTTTTAAAAAATACTGATAGAAAGGCTTCAAGCCTAACTTACTAATACCACAAGCGATAAATTATTGTTGAAATAATTGTGTTTCATTAGTGTCTCATTTTCGATACTGTAGATTGTTCTCTGATACAAAGCTGTAAAAATTATAGTTATTTTTCTAATATTCTTGTCAGGGAAGAAATACTAACACGGAAATCAAAAATATATAAAAGCATGACAAGAAACTATCCATACAAACTCATCCACATTCAGACATTATTTTTTATAATTTATGAATATTTTCACAAACTATTCATTTATGTTCGAGTGACAAAACGATACGGTATAGCTAGGTGGTTGAGGTCGCGGGTTTGAATCCCCGTCACACCAAACACGTCTTCTCCTTTCAGCCGTGGGGCGTTATAATGTGACGGTCAATCCCACTATTCGTTGGTAAAAGAGTAGCCCTAAAACTGGAGATGGGTTGTGATGACTACCTGCTTTTCCTCTAGTCTTACACTTCTAAATTAGTGAAGGCTAGCGCAGGTAGCTCTCGTGTAGGTTTGCAAGAAATTCAAATGGCAAAAAATTATGATTTTGTATTATTACTAACTTCTCTTAGCATTTTTTAACCTTGGTGTGACATGCGATCCTAATAAGTAATTTAAAACAAAGTATTTCAATGTTATGTAATAGCACTTTTGTTTTGGTGTAACATTTGACTGCAGTACATCAATGTAAAAAAAAAAAAAAAAGGTATATTTCGTTTAGCAGACACACATACGATCAATTTCCGTGCGGTAATGTGCAGTTTATTTTTCATTTAAACCTGGATATGTTTGTTTATTAATTAGCGCGATACTATGTAACAGGTTATCTGCGCTTTGTCCATCGCGAGGAATTGTAATCTGGATTTTAGCGTTGAATTCGGCTGAGCTATCCAGAGATAAACCCAGGTGTGAAATACCTCGGTTGTTTTTTTCTGATGTAATGTAACCGCCGTTTCGATCATTACTTTCAACATATTGTACATTTTGAATATATGATAACTGCTAACATCAAAGATCTTGTAATAGATTTTCTGTATCAAATTTATATCAAAACATTATTCACATAAAACATACGAAATCTTATATCTCTTTCAATGACAGTTAATTATTAGATCGTTATATTTATAAAACTGGCATGTAGCTGGCATTATCACATTTTGATAATTCAAAATATCTTAACCGTAAACATATTAATAACTAACTTCTTAATGACTCCTTCCCCAAACTGAAATCCTGAAGTTTTGTTTGTCTGTTTTTTAACCGCAAAACTGTAAAATGGGGTAATTATACTCTATATATCACATGGAATCGAATGCCTAATTTTAGGGTAGTAAGTTTGTAAACTTCCCGCTAAACCACCGAGGGGAACAAATTGTTGAAGAAACGTTTTTTTCTTTCGCGAGAAAGTATGTTTATCTGCGTGTTTATCACTCATTGACAAAATATGCTCAGCTACGAGGCCGGCCAAAATACAACAAACCCAGTAATAGACGCTATTTATATTATCATTATTACCTGGTTAACAGCTGCTTTGGTGTGAAGTGTAATTTTTATCATTTTTTTTAAGTCTTTACAAATCAGAATTACGTTCAAGATTGTTTACTTATATGAGCGTCAAATTATTTTGGTATTCCTATTTATTTAATTAATTAGTCTACTCTTACTAACTTTACTCATCATTTAGAACATACAATTTAGAAATATATGAAATTAAATGGCAATTAACTTTTACTTAGATATAAGCAGCCATTTTCGGTGGTAATCTTAAACCAGGGCTGGAAAACTTATTTTTCATAGTGGCCAGAACTGTGGTTAATGAAAACAACGTTGGCCACTCTAATAAAAAAAAAAAAGAAAAATGTTAGTTTACTCAAAAGAATTTCATTTTAACTAATCTTCAATGTCAAAATTGGTGGTGTTTTCATCAATTAGTTTCGAGTAATTTGGCTTAATATCTATGCTTAATGAACACCTTAACTCTGCCTCTAAATTTATGAAGTAATATTAAAAAGTACAATATCCTTTAATGTTTTCAATCTTGATGAAAATACTTATAAAGTGGAAATTTTCCCTGTGTTTTATACAATTTCTGTTGACTCTCGAAAGTAGTTTTGTAAAAAGTAAGTTACGCCTGTATTTTAACAGCTTCTTTCCTAATTGCATGCTCAGAGAATTAAGCATTCTGATCACACGTTGACAAAACTACGGTTTTTCTCTCTCTAAAGCATAATAAACCTCGTAAGCAATTAAAAACATGTATCTAATATGTATGTTTATGTAATATAGTTCATATGATTCCTGATTATTATTAACGGTCATACATTCCACCACAGAGGCTAATAGAACTATATATCTGTTTAGTTTAAGTGACTCCAATAGTTGCTCTACAATGAAAACGAAGGCTTCTGTGACTTCTGGAAGTGATTCCCAAACCTCCAAGAATGCATAGCTGATGAATTATTATTTAGTTTATTTAGTGAATTAAAATTTAATGGTTATTTAGTTTTCATAACAAGGCTGTTAAAAGTTAATTATTTTAAAGATGATAGTTGTGATAAGTTTTGTTACGTAACTCTAAAAGAACTGCAAGTTGTGTATGCAGTTTAATTGTAATATTATTGACGGCATCTTATTCGGACTTCTAAGTCTTTCCCGCTACGTTTAATATTGTTGTTGTTAAAGGGCTAAATATTTTTAGACTTTTTCTGTGGCGTGTTATAAATATGTGCAGATACAAAGAAGAAGTAGTAAAAAATACGTTTGTGAAAGTCAAAATGAAAAATGAAGCTAGATGGCGTGATTATCAGTTTAGTTGTATAGACTATTTCTAAAATGAAAGTTTAAAGGTTTGTGTTGTAATAACAGAGATAGAAAAGAATAATTTATCTTGTTGTTGGATTTTAAAGTATTTTAAACAGTCTGTATGGACGTTTGATATAAAAAGACAGTTATTTAAAACTCTGGATCGACTGTGGCAACGGATGGGGTAACGTAGGCAAATTTATCACTAATTGTATTGTGATAAAAGAGAAGAGAAGAAATTATTAGTCTTGTCAGTTGAGTTCTAAAGTTACTGAACCAGTCTATGTGGACTTTTGACAAGAAACTAATTACTTGAAACTCTAGATTCAACTGTTGTAAACAATAGTGTAACAAAATTTTCCACATATGTTTGGCCTTTTTGAATATATATATGTATATATACGTACATTACTTTAAAACAAGTGGTATGTATGCTTTCTGGTTATTGTTGAAATGTATTGTAAAGAATCCGACCCCTGTACAAAAACCTAACATTTGAGGTCTTTCCTTTCCCAATGAACTGAAAATGCATAAACCTTGAGTAATGCTATAGATTTTGGTTTACCTTTGTTTTCAAAACTAATGTTGATGTTGAAGTACTGAAAATGATGTTTTCATGCCAAGATTGTGCTGCAATAAACAGTGTGGACGTTGAACAATAAAGTATATTTGAGATACTTAAAAAGACATAGTACTCAATATAACTTCATTTAACTTTGTCATAAATTTTTTGGCTATTTTCATTTTATAAACGTATTTTTGCAAACAATTTTCTGTCTCTGTGACTTTAGTTCGAATTTCGGGCAAAGCTACTCGAGGACTATCTGCATAAACCCTCGCTAATCTAACAGTGACAGACCAGAAGCAGCTAGTCATCACTTCACACCGCCGATTAGTGGACTATTCTTTACTCACGACTATTGGAAATGACATAACTGAAAGGATTAGCATATTTGGTGGGTCTTTCAAACCCGCCACCTACAGGATGCGATTCGAGCGCCTTAATACTTTTGCCATGCCAGAGACTTAGCACTAGAGCTAAGGAGCCTCTTTGATTCACAAAGAGAGGTGCTCCTTTTAATATTGCTTTTCATACCCCAGGGAATATCTATGAGAAGTTTGGTGCTTTTATTATCTATGTTACAGTTTTGAAAAAAAAACAATGACCTAAGCAGCTAATAGCAGGTCTTGATAGAAATGACCTCAGAAGGTACTTTATAACATATGAAATTACCTCAGACTCATAGAAT
The DNA here is from genome assembly GCF_004210375.1 of Tachypleus tridentatus. Lineage (NCBI taxonomy): Eukaryota > Metazoa > Arthropoda > Merostomata > Xiphosura > Limulidae > Tachypleus > Tachypleus tridentatus. Next base: position 73,783,756 of record NC_134825.1, read on the forward strand.
AATTTTTACAATTTGAGTATGTATGGATAACAGTATAAATAACAGTAAATAATAACACTTCACGAAATGAAGTGTTAATTAATTATTAATCACTGTAATAAGTTCTGTGCCATTTTATACCAAACAGTGTGTGAAAATATTTCTAGGTGAACGTGGAACATTTTTGAAGGATTCTTGTTCACCGTTGTACATTGCGCCAGAGGAAAATTATGGATCAGGAAAGTGTATAAAAAAGGTCAAAGTGAACTTTGCCTACTGGAACTTTTATACTGTTGAGCCTATAATAACGGCTATTACACATAGTTATAACAAATAATGATTTGTTTACAAATAGTTTAACAAACTTACAAACAATTTTGAGTCTTCTATCCGGTCTGGAACTGAATATTTTATCGACGGTTTACGATGAGCAAATTAATTTCAAGTTGATATCAGTAGAGTTCACTTAACTTAAGTATCATCTTCACACGTGAGTGTTTCATCTGAAGTTAAAAGGTTTGTATTGTTCGAAATCCATGAACGTTCCTGGTCACATATCTGTAGTTTTCTGATTAATAAGCGTTTATCACAGTTATAGTTTCCAAAGTTTATAATATAATAACTGTAGGAAACGAACAATACTGTTGGCACGTCGATTATAAACTTTAGGTGAGGTTCTCGAAAGTTCAGTTTGCAACAATACTGGTAATCACTACTATTTTACAAACACTCATAGTCAACTCTTAGACTCGAGAATCTTCTACAAATTTAGAAAATAGGCAGGAATTTCACAATACATATTTAACAGTATATGTTATACATATATCTAAATATATATTTAACTAAATTAGATATACAATAACAATAAATCCATTACAGTCATAAATGTATAGCTTACCGCTGTCTAATTCTAAATCACATTTCATTTTATACAGTAAATACAAAACCTGTCTGTTTAGCAGTGGAACAATTGCAAACTTTAAAATTGTATAAAACTTACAGATATTTCTAAGCAGTGCCATCAATGACATAAAGCAAAAACTATTTTTCCTAATAATTTCTTTATATTTACAACCCTTTGATGAAAACCAGAATAAGTTTGACGTATTAATTTTTTTACTCTTGTTTAAAAACGTTTTTTTGCAGCCTTCTAGAGTAAAAACTATGGAAACCTAAAAATGGTAAACCTGAAATTTCAGTGAATATTATGTTAAAATTAACAATACCTTGAGACTGAATGAGCACGTGTTTTAATTTCTGTAATAACTGTTCAAAATTTACCAAAAGTCCTACATAAACTAACTTCGCAGGGGTTCGGCACGGCTAGGTGGTTAAAGCACACAACTCGTAATCCGAGGGTTGCGGGTTCGAATCCTTGTCACACCAAACATGTTCGCCCTTTCAGTCGTGGGGACGTTATAATGTGACGGTCAGTCCCACAATTCGTTGGTAAAAGAGTAGCTCAAGAGTTGGCGGTGGGTGGTGATAACTAGCTGCCTTCCCTCTAGTCTTACACAGCAAAATTAGGGACAGCTAGTACAGATAGCCCTCGTCTAGCTTTGCGCGAAATTAAAAACAAACCAAACCATAGATGAAAATTGGAACCTTAAAACTCGTGGGAGTGAGTCTTCATCAAATTTCTGTCAACTGATAGTCCAAATTTTGTAAAATAACTTGTGCTGGATCTTGTAAGAAAGAAAGCACACACTGAACCTTCACACTTTAACTTTTGTATGTGTTTTATATCTTTCAATCTCAGTTAAATAAGGATCTTATTTTTCAAGGCCCAATAAAATATGCAAAATCCAGTTCTCAGTTTCTGTCAAATTTCTGGCATGTTTTTCGTGTTGTTTTTTTTCCAATATTAGTTTATATTTTTAATTCTAATCTTAAATCTTTCTTTTTTTGCGAAAATGCATAACTTTTATTTTAAGTTAAATCAAAAATTAGGTAACTAATAGTTTAAAAACTAGAAATTTAACTATATTGTATATATTTGTTTAAATAATTAATACTTAACTTCCTAAATTGCTTTGAAAAATTAGTATCACTTATTTGCTGAATAATTCGAACTAATGGGACATTCTATGAAAGTTGCACTCTCAAAATGAAAATAATAATTAATTAAACAATATTCATGGTGGCACTAGATATGTAACATTCTGCACAGATATGTTTACTACAATTGCAAATAAAAAGTCACAATACCACTGAGACCTTAAATATATATATAACATTAACACACTAAATACATAAATATACATAAGCTGCATAGGCTTAACACAAAAAAATTAAAATATCTAATAGAGGGTTGTGGATCCAAGGTACAGTGGTTTGTCCTCCGAACTTTCGGTCGTGGTGCATTATATGAGTGATGTTCAAATCCCACTATTCGAGTAAAGTAGCCCACAAGTTGTCAGTGGGTAGTACTCAGTATTTGTTTTCCCTCTTATCTGATACTTCAAAGTTACAGACGGCTAGCACAGTTGGCATTTCATTAGCTTTGTACGAAAATCAAGAAACAACAAATACAAAAATAAATCAATTTCACCATTCATGTGTCCTCCACACAAAGTTCATCATGCTACTAAGCATTGATTAACTAGTAACTAACCTCGAACAAAGAATAGTACAATTACAATTTCAACAATAGAAACGAAGCCGACTGGTCAGCATCCAACACTACACTAAGTGAAACTTATGTGGCCATGAGGTTTCGTTTGCTTTCCGTATCTTCTCAATCAAAACACTTCCCAGATAATAAAATACCTTGGGTGGCAGGTGAAATGTCATATTCTTTTAAAACTTAGGCATTTCATCTACCGTCCAGGATCTCTGTATTCTGGGAAGTGCTTCGACTGTGAGAATAGTGAGATCAGAAAAAATGTTTGTGGACACAAGTTGTGTGCAGAGTTTAATTATTTACACAAATAAAACATAAGTTATTTACATTGTTCTCCACTGTCCTCAATGGTTTTTTATTAAACATATTATAATTGTGCATTACATTTTTTTATGATAAATGTTATCTGGTAGTACAGCGGTAAGTTTATGGATTTACAACTTAAAGTCAGCGGTTCGATTCCCCTCGGTGGACACAGCAAATAGCCCGATGTAGCGTTGCTAAAAGAACACACACACACACAGGTTATCTGAAATTGTCAAATGATATCTCAAACCAATGAGCACTTTGTACAGGAGAATATTTCTTGATAGCACTTGGGTATAGGTTCGTTACTGTTATTCACATGATTCGAGCCAATCTCACTAGCCTATATGATCTTTTATAGTGCAATAACTGATTAGATTACATAAATCCCAAGTTCTTGAATAACATTTTACCACACATGTTGCATTTTAAGTCCTAGCCAAAGTCTTAAGTTTAGAAAAATAAATCTTTAAATAATACAGTTTAAATTCGATTAATAAATTTATTTTTCTCTTTCTGAGTCTCTTTCTTTATAAGTTCTGAATGAGTGATTTGTAAATGAACTAGAATTTAATTTAATATACTGTGATATGTTATAAAAAGTCAAGGTCGAGGCGACTTTTGTTTTCACTAAGTATGTGGATACAATGAGCTTTATTGTTATCCATTCGGTGAAATTTTCACACGGTCCTCTCCGCCTTACATATAGTTAGGTAGGTCAAACACAACTAATGTTTCCTTTTCCCGGGTCACTAATTATTTAATGGCAGGTGTTACCGAACTACGAATCGACTAATCTTTTAAGTTTTTCTCTATACAACTAGTTGGTGGTAACTTGTTTGTTTCCTTTTTTCAGAAACTGCTCAACTGATAGAAACAAATTTAATCGTCTGATAAAAACATCAGTTGATTTCTTTAACGTTAGTTCCATTAACTGTAAGAAAAAAATGTTTTAACTGGAGAGTCTAAACAAGAGACAACCGATAACAAGAATATATGTACGCTCATTGTGTTTCAAATCCATACAATCATATATTAGATTTTATCAGTAGTATTACAGTACGTGAAATTTGATGTTGTTGAGAAGTTACGACGAACTTTATTATATGTACAGATGCGTGATAATCACCGTGTGGTGGATACGGTACGACCAGGCGGATAACAACGCACCATATTTCCATTCTTCAAGATTTATTGTTCATGTATACACAGACTGGGCACATTTGAAACATCAAAATAAGCTACAGTAACAGAAGTAATGGTTGATTTTAGATAAGAAACTCAATTATTCATTTAATAACGGTGTTATAATGACTTTTTTCCTATGTTAAATCATAGTATATCCCATACTCGTGATCACTTTGACCAGTTAAGCTACTTTCTGAACTATCGAGGTTGCAAGCGAGATAGATAAAAATATTTTGTTCAGTTTTTTGTGAATAACAGAATGACGAAAAGAAACTTCAAAGCGAAAACTGAGCTAAATGTTTCAGACAATTGTTTGTGATTAACATGATAAAAACGAAAACACGCGTTAGGTAATCAAATGCCACGTTTTCCGCAACACACTTAACGTTGATTACACCTTGTCACCATGGTCACTTTTATTGACGACAAATTTCATAGGCTGGATTTTCACATGCTCTGTTAAAACCCTAAACCTTATGATCATCTGATTAAGTTTACTGGTTTTGGAATTTTGGGCAAGATGCACAAATAGTGATATTCTATCGCTGTTCCTAATTTTGACTGATAGACTAAAGAAATGGCAAAGGTAAATGGTAAAGCATCTAACGCCAACAACTGAGCTATTTACTCACGACTTTAAAATATGGAGTGTAATTGTTAGGCCACGGAACACGAGCCCTGAACTTTTCATCCACAATCTGGAACACCATGCGCCCTTTATTAATATTTTCAAAATAATACATTTTCTGGCGTTCATGCAAAGAGTTGTCCAACTGAAGGGTGTAAAACAATGCAATGGAGCTAGAAATAAAAGCGAGATTTTGAAAAAAATGTTAATATTCCATAAGAAGTATATAGAAATTCCAGTGAGACTTTTGGGACAACGGGACTTTTTATCTTGTGAAATAATTTATTCCATGCCGATATCGAATACAAATAACCTTCGACCTCACCTTATGATATAGTTCATAAATGGTATTAGACCGAATAACATTAAACGTAACAGGCATAGAAGTTCTCAGTGTTTTGTGTTGTTGTGGGCAATATTCGAGAAATAAGACCTAATCAACATGTGCTACACAACAACGTTTCAATATCATAAAGTTTATTTTTATTTTTCATGGAGGTTCATCGTTTAAGTGAATTGCTTTCAAAACTTTCTTCTGCGTTCTCCTGGTAAGACATTTTGTTTTTAGAAATGACTATATTTACATGTCTGATTGATGACAGTGTCGAAATAAGAAAGAGAAAACCTACAATAACTTGGTACTATTAAACGAAAAACTGCTTTACATATGATATTAGGTAATGGATTGGTTTGTTTGTTTGTTTTGAATTTCGCGCAAAGCCACTCGAGGGCTATCTGCGCTAGCCGTCCCTAATTTAGCAGTGTAAGACTAGAAGGAAAGCAACTAGTCATCACCACCCACCGCCAACTCTTTGGCTACTCTTTTACCAACGAATAGTGGTATTGATCGTAACATTATAATGCCTTCAAGGCTGAAAGAGCGAACATGTTTGGTGTGATTGGAATCAAAGTGGGAAAGTTTTTCTTGCCAATGTATTTTATGTTTACTGTTTTGTATTACTTGTGAAAGAACTTCCATACTATGTAGAAGCAATTGATAAAACAGACATGTTTCTATGGCACTAATATAGGTCATTAGGGGATATTTAAACTTCTAACTCATTTAGAGATGCTGGATTTTTTTTAAATAATGTGTATTCCAAGCACTACTGTTTTTTGCTCTATTTTCAAATTTTGTATGCATACTTACAAATTATCATAACCTGTTTGTATGTAGAGAAAACATTTCCAATCCCTTAAATACACCCTTGGCCTAAATAACAAACCAAACAACTCAAGGATACATGGACCTCTATGTATTTAGATCATGATGAAATGGGAATAGAAAGAGTTGTTTGTGATATGTAATAGAAATATATACTAATAAAGCCACGTTGTTGTTGTTTCTAATTAAGCACAAAATTACACGAAATGCTTTCTATGCTCTGCCCACCACAAGTATCGAAACCCTATTTTTAGCGTTCTAAGTCTGCAGACATATCGCTGTGCCACTGGGGGGCAAAACTCAAGTTGTACGATGTTTAGATTTCTATTGATTGTAAATTGTCGTTTATTTTGAATTTATTGGTTTGGTTTGTTTTGAATTTTGCGCAAAGCTACGCGAGGGCTATCTGCGCAAATCATTCATAATATAGTAGTGTAAGACTATAGAGAAGGCAGCTAGTCATCACCACTCACCGCCAACTCTTTGGCTACTCTTTTACCAACGAATAGTGAGATTGATCATAGTATTATAACACCCCCACAGCTGAAAGAGCGAGCATGTTTTGGTGCGACAGGGATTATAACCCGCGACCCTTAGATTACAAGTTGAGTGCCTTAACCACCTGGCCATGCCGGGCCCATTTTGAATTCATAAAAAAAGCCTCTTCTAAACTTACTTTTTGCTTTTATTTTCCGAGTAACTCTATTTAGTGTAGAAAAAACACATCGAAAATGATAATAGTTATGACTTTTATATATAACTTGCTAAAAAAGAAATATAAATCAACTCCTTAAGCATTCTTTGATAGATTATATTGAGACAGTATTCGTGATGAAATTTTATGGAATGGACGGCAACTGCCTGTTGTGGAGACACAAGTGTAGAAGACGACTTTTGTGTCTCCACAACAGGCAGTTGCCGCCCATTCTACAAAGTTTCAACTCCATAAACAAATAATTTATCAAAGTTGTTGATAAACTATGGTATCATAGCAACTGAGATTATTAGAACTAATATAAATTACACATTTAATGTGTTTTCATGAGTTGTTTATATTTGTAAATATGTGTTAACTGTGCTGTGTTAGCCGCGAGGATCGAGCCTCGTATTCTAGTTACGAATTCTCAGAGCTACCATTAAGCTTTCGGATACTTAAAATATATATCAAACTACCAAGTAACTTTTTAATATTAATGAAAAATAAAGGTGATTATATATATGGTATATAACTTACCATTTATACCTTAGGCGCTGAATTTTTAGCTTTATAGTGCGTATCTTTTCATCCAATAAAATCATTTTTAAGTTACTGATAGTCAACCAGAAGAACTGGAAATTATTAACAATTATGAAAAATCAGTTCTTGATAGGTATCTGTGTTGAAATTCAATATCTCATGACTTAATCATGGAAAGTGAACCTATGAAGAAATATAATAGGCTTCAAGGACTATCTTCAATCTTCTACGAAACTTTCATCTAGACCCACGCATAAAATCGCTTTTATTTTCTTCTTTTTGAAATATTTCACAACAAATGTAACGTATATCTTATTCACGGACTCCTTCTTACTTTGTCGTCATGTGTCCAGCACGAAATAAAGGGAAGACAAGAAACGAGCCAATGACTCATGTACAGCTATATCATAAAAAAATATTGCTTTGATTATTTCGGATGTCCAAATGTTGTCAGTATATAGGAAGATAAGAACATTTAGTGTTACAAATCAATTTTATAGGAATAATATTATGCTCATTTATTCCACAGCAATAAAAATTTTATTCCCTGTGTGCATAAACATTATTTCACACACATATCTAATCCATCTGTCTAAACACCGGTTAAAACAGGTTTCAGGACACCAGATGATTCAGTTTTGTTACAAGATATTAACTGCAAACATGTCATTACTGATGCTCGTCAATATTTAATATGTTAAGAGCAGTAATTTACTCGATGGTTATGAACTTCTAAATTTTTTAAAGCGTTATTATTGACTGTATATTTTTAAGTCTCTTTTAGTCCAGCTTTTCCCAATTAGAGTTTATAATTTATAGTACCTCTTGATATGTTTCTAACTAGTTTTGTTTTTTATAATATATCTATATCTTAAGTTAACCATATATGACTGAAGAAGGACATTCACCTGAAACACTGAGCAATAACTTCTTGTGTTGTAAACTACTCTTGAATGTAAGCTTTTCAACACGACACATTGTTTAACCTTTTGACTGTGTTTGAGCTTAACACGTTGAAAATATGTAGTAATTTTTTGTTAATATCGCTTATTAATGTTTGTGTATTTAAACAATCTGGTATGATTCAATAATCTCATGGCAACGCACGGTGTTATTGATTCTCTCATCCTAACATTTAAACAATCTGGTATGATTCAATAATTTCATGGCAACGCACGGTATTATGGATTCTCTCTTTCTAACAAACATTAAATCACCAAAATACCAAATTTAATTCGCTGCTTTCTTATATTAAAAACACGTTAAACGAATTACACAGCTTATGTACTATTTTGTATGCAGCACAGTGATTCATTTCCGGTTGATTTTATCAAAAATGAGTCATATTTGTGTTTTATTAAATATAGTTATTAAAACAACTAACGCCGTCTATCTGAATAAATTAACAAACTTTTTGTTAATAAAAAAGAATAACTCAGGTTTTCTTAAATCGTCTTCAGTCATTAATATTATCTCAAGGGGAAGTTATTCTTAAGTCAGATTACATTCTGCCTCTTAAATATAGTATCGAACAATCTTTCCTAAGTATATAACGTATGTTCTTCGACATGTTTGAACTTCACCTCTAACAGGTTTTTGTCTTCTCTGAGGATAATTTTGAGCAGTGTATTCATCTAAAAAAAGTTATTTCGGTAGACTTCTTTCTGCAAAGCCTAGTAGTTAGAGAGCTCGAATTACAGTCTGAGGGTCGCGGATTCGAATCTCTGTAACACAAAATATGCTCGCCCTTTCAGTTTTGGGGACGTTATACAATTACGGTCAATCTCACTATTCGTTAGCAAAAGAGTATCCAAAAGTTGGTGGTAGGTTATGTTGACTAGCTGTCTTCCCTCTAGTCTACCACTGCTATACTAGGGAAGGCTGCACAGATGGCTCTCGTGTAGCTTTGGGCGAAATTCAAAATAAATCAAACCTTTCCTGCCTACAGTTTTCTCTTTCTGAGACAATGTTTCTAATTCAATGCTGAGCCCTTCTTCAGGTCTAGCCCATAATAGTTCCTCAATAATTTGAGGATTGGTTTGAGCAGTGTATTCTTCTCTAAACAGTTCTTTCTATGGACTTCTGTTAGCCAGAGTTTTCTCTCTTCTTGAAACATGTATTCAACAGAACTTTCCACTTTGTTTGCTTGTAAAGCAGTATCTACCAACAAGTTTCTTTTGAGCTAAAATGTATGTTCATTTGACAGTTTTCACTTTGGTTGCAACATTAGTAATAGTTTTACCAATTTACGATTGACGGTTTTGCCTCGTTTCCTCTGGGTATCTGTCGAAAATATTTAATCTACTTTTAACACAAATCCTGAGTATCCAAAACTCTTCAGTAAATAAGTATTTTTTTTAACTTTGCCAATAAGTTACAATTGAAAGCCAATTTCAAAATTGTATTAATATTCGAATTAACATGACAAAATGGCAAAGGCAAACGCTAAGGTTTTGCAACATCCAGCCGGACGCTCCTTACACGCTACAGTGATCATCTCCTAACATTAGTATTAAAAATATTGGTTTCTGTCTGTTTTGAGCCAGAGAGTCACTTCCGTTCTTCTTCATGCCTGGCTAAACACTACTAGAAGCTCATGTTTATAGTTCACACGGTTTTTTCCCACACTCTACTCATCTTGTCAGCACGAGATCAGGGCGTTTGCAGTCAGCAGTTGGGCACTCAGTTCACCTTTGCCCCAGTTTGTAAATGTTGAGTAATATTTATATAACAAAGGATACATTAAAAATACAAATATAAAATGTTGTGGCGCTAGTGTTTGAAGAAATTGATAATTCATAGAAAAGTTTTGTAAAAAATATAGTTATATTTAAATAAAACTAAAATAAAACACATTATAAAAAGTTTGTGTCCGTTTATTGAATTTCGCGCGAAGCTACTCTGAGGCAATCTGCGTTAGCCGTTATTAATTTCGAAGTAACACTCCAGATTGGAGGCAGCTAGTTAACAACCTCCACTACCACCCTCTGGATTACTTCAGTCATACAGTGTGATTTGGCTGTCACTCTTATAACGCATCTATAACGATATCAGGGCGCGAACTAGGGAACCTCGAATTATGAAAGGATTCTGAAATAACGTCTTCCGACTTGTAATTATTCTCTGCTTTATGTAGCTCAGTGGTATTTATACAGATTACAAAGCTAAAAATTTGGTTTCGATACCCGTGGTTGGCAGAACACAGATAGTCTATTGTGTTGTTTTGAGGCTCATTGCGAACAAACAAACGAGACAAATTTGTGATAACATATAGTACCATATTAAGTATTTGTAATATAAAACATTTACTCCGGTACTCAATAAAGCCTCTAAAATAATTTGCCAGTACTGCACTTCAGCTAAAATTCACCCCTATTTGGAAAGTTGAGAACATTTCGTACGTGTTTCTGTAGAAGTGCTCTCGGGTAGACATATCCTTGTGGTTAGCTTGCCAGAACTGTGAATCCAAGGATTCATGGCTCGTGACCCATTTCCTCAAAAACAAAATGTGTGCTATAAGAGTGGCTATAAAATTTCACTATTTGATCAGACGATCTGGTTGATTTTGAAGTTGTTTCAAGCCGAAAGGTACATAATTGGCTATTGGTGCTCTGCCCATCATGAATATCGAAACCGGAGTTTTAGTGACCTAAGCCCAACTACAGACTCTCTGCTGAGTCACTGGGGAAGAGGGGAGCTAGATGTAGCCATTTTTCTGTCACTTCAAAGTTTATGTTTATGTGAAAATAGGTCTCCTTGTGTCTTTGCGAGAAAATTGTGAACCAAACAAGAATTACCAACAGAAGTGTGCTATAGAACAGCCCAGAGACGTTGATACCTGTTTAAAAGATTCGAGGATTGGACCCATCGGCGTGGGAGGTTTTGACGGTTCATTATGATTATGGTTTCCTATTCTTATTTTTCAAAACACCAACTGAATATTCGGGGCACTGTCAAATAGAATTAGGTCAAAGGTCTCGTGTTCCACTGCCTAGCTATTCCTATGGAACAGGTCAGCGTTTTTGTAGGCTTGTTATTTCAGCGTCAAATTCAAAATAAATCAAATGGGTTTTGATGTTATTACTTTTATTGTTAACATCTGATTATTTGTCTATTTCTCAATAGGTTTGTCACTATGAGCGTATTTTTTTTCTGAGCCAAGTATTATTATTTTTTATTAAATTTGGTCTATGTTAAAATAAAATTATTCTCTATGATACCAATTTATTACTAGTAAGTAGTTTGTTTTTCAATTTCGAGGAAATTCCCCCACGAGGGCTTTCTACCTTAGCCGTCCCTAATTTAACAGTGAAAGACTAGAAGGAGAGCAGCTGGTCATTACCACCCACCCTCAATTCTTGGACTACTCTTTTACCAACGAATAGTTGGATTGACCTCATTTTATAACACCCCCACTGCTGAAAGGGTAAGCATGTTTAATGTGACGGGAATTTGAACCCGCGACTCTCAGATTACCAGTCAAATGTCCTAATAACCTGGTCATGCCGAACCATTATTGGTAAGTAGAATCAAAATACAAATAACTACCAATGTAAAGTCTAAATATTGTCATTTGACTAATTGATGCTATGGACATTAAAATTAATAATCTAGATTAAACAAAAGAATAAACGTAAAATATATTAAAAATAAAATGCTATCACAGTTCTCGTTCAAATTTAAGCCTTATGTTGAGATAGTTCAGATATCCGAGAGTAGATAGTGCTGTTGATAGTACTGGAATAGTCCCTAAGTACGACAGCGGTAAGTCTACGGAGCCACAAAGCTAAAATCCATGGTTCTGTTTTTTTAGATTAACAGAGCATATGGCCCAATGTGGTTTTGCTCTGAAACAAACAAACAACGCACTAGAATTTATCTAACTTACAGCGAGTTATAATCAGTAAAGCTGAGTACATAATTTATTCCAGAAACTGCACAACTTTCGACAATCTCGAAATAATCAGATAAAAATGTTCAAAATATTAAATAAAGTTTCGTAGAAGATATTATGTTAATAATTACTTACTCACAATTTTCTTATTTAAATGACTAGCTGCTATCGTTAAGTGCTTAAATTTGCTTTTTTTCTCTCAGACGTACGTAATTTATTACTATGAAGACGTACTTTTGTATTATACATCAAAGATTAACTTTTGAAGTCATAGCATGTAGAATGTCTACTTCAACAAGCAACAACTTCTCTGTAGTTGTCCCCAGCTGGGACGTCGAAAAATCTACGGATTTACAACGCTAAAATCAGGATTTCGATTCCCCTCTGTGGACACAGCAGATAGCCTGAGTGGTATTGCTGTACGAAAAATCATACATACATACTCTCCGCATTTTGCGATTCTTAGATTTTCAGAATACAACCGTTAAAAAATTCGTTATTTAAAACTTGTATAACAGTACCTCAAAATTTTCAAGCTAACGAAACACAGAGAATTCTGCTTCAACTGCGACAAGCCATAATAAATGAAACGTTTGATATAAGATTCATCACGATAGCTAAACTTAGATTATCCTGATATCAAAATTTCGCTTAGGCCTAGGTTACCTTACAACTTATTCAGTTTATCTTTCTTATTTATGGCACACATATTTCATGATAAACCGGTCCAACTACTGAACAAGAACTTACCTGGTAAAAGCATGAAAATTATGAGGTTTTGACAACTTCCTGTTATAGGTTCTTTATATACCATCAAACAGATAACCTTGAAGATAAGTTTCAGGATATTTTATAAAGATTGTTTCGTTTGAGTTTCTAAGAAAAAAATTAACATTAACAAATAAATCTTTGAACAATGTTTTCAATAATGTTCACTTGGATAATTTGTTTCCTATATTTTTCTAATAATTATTATTATACGTCATAATAACGTTCAACTTAACGTTCTTGTTATGCTTTCATGATTGATTTAAGATTGATTATAAGGTTTCCGAAAGTATTTATTTCTAGACAAATTAAAATATCATTTTAGATTGGGATTTGCAAATCTCTTTTAAAAGTTTCCATGGTGACTATCGTTTCTATTTGTTATTCCTTGTGAAACAAAGTGTACGTACTGCAAGACAATTTACTTTTTTTTTTAATTACTCGATGTAATTGCGTAGAGTTCTCAAAATATTTCATAACAAAAACTTAAAACAAATAAAAAAGAGAACAATTAATCTTAAGACAGTTCGCTTCAAATATAGCTTTCTTTGAACATTTATAAGAACGACAAGTATTAACAATATATTTGCTTGGTTTTATAGAAACAATTCTTCGATAATGAACGTTAGAAATGTAGGGGAAGCTGTTTGACTTCTTTATTATATATAATACAAGATTGTCATTTGTTATTATCCAAGTAGCTCTCTTATTTTTTACTATAGTTTTTCAAATTACCTATTTGTGTTTGGTAATTCCCCTTTGCTCTCAATAAATATGTCGGATATGCTATCATTTTACTTATGATTAGTTACTGTTTAATAGTTACCATTAAACACTTTACGTTGTGCCATTCATGTTAAGATTATGTAAAAAACATGTTCAACGTGAGCAACCTGTAGAGACAATAAGCAACTAATTAATGTTTTAAGGTGGAACAAGTCAATGTTAACATGCAGCCTGTAACAAAACGCTACTTATGTACGTCACTCCGATGTTAATAAAATACAAACTGTTTCCACTCTTAGAGGACTCTGACCCGATGAGCTGTCGAGTTAGGTTTGGACAGCAGACCTTAGTTATTATTTTGTATACTCGTAACAATATGGGCGTGATACTTGTTCGGGAGTTTCATGAAATGTTTACCGAAAGATTAATTTCCATAAGAGGTGGATTCAGGATACTCACAACTGCACGTGAACTTGTGGTGAATGTCCTCTGTGAGTCAGTCGCAGTAGCAACAAACACCACGTGAGTCACCTGTCAGACGGATCAATTAAATGAAGGTTGGGGGTACAAGCAAGGTGGGATCAGGTTGCTACGTGACAGGCCTTACAATTGGCAGCATTATTTGTAATGTAGCTATAATGGTGAGAACTGGCTGCCGGAAAGAAAGACGAGTTTTTGTCCTAGTTTCAAACAGGTAAACTAACCACAAGTAAACTGAATACGTTTTTCCTAATCATATGATTCCATTTATGTATTACTTGACATGTCCAATAAAAGTCGTCCTACCAGTATTACTAGAAGCAGCTTCGGTAAGCAGCGTAGGCAGGGAAAGAAAAGTTCTTACACCCTTTAGATGCTGTTTAGCAAAACCGCAATTTTATGACAATTACTGTTTACGTTAAACGTGATGTCCGACAACTAGCGCCGGTTTTGAAGAACACAAGGACCACAGGTTATTTAGGTAAAGTTCTTTACTTTGTATTCGATATTGTGAGAAGATTATTCTTTAAACGGGAATTTGTTTTTCCTACTGCTTTATTACTTGTTGTTTAAACGCAAGTCAAAGTTTAGAGGAACTCAATGGGGCTTGAGCCACTCAAATTAACCTATTACTATTCAGTTATGTAAACCGTACATGACAAAAATAGTAAAACAAAAAAATAAACTTCTCTAACAATCAAATTATCATTATTTTAATTTGACAATATCCTTAAACAAACGGCTGCATCAAAATATATCCTTCACTACACCTGTTTAAGGTTTTATTTGATTCATAACGGCTCAGTAAATTAACATAATACATATTTCTACCTACCTTTACTAATAAACTTACAGTAAAACTGTAATACGAATATAGTAGCAACATATATAAGTCACTGTTAAATTGTTGGCACTGTGCATGGTTCAGTTGCTCGTGTGTTTGCTTACTAAAAATTTGGCACATTTTATTTTGAATTTCTAGATCACTTAGAGCTCAAAAATATTAAACTTGCAAACACATTTACAAATAAAATATTTTTTCACAGAGTTAAAACACCATTGGAATTCCGATAAAAATAAAATATAATATAAATCCTTATCACATTAGCATGTATTTTTAACAAAATATTTGGAGAACAAAGAATCATAAAATTACATTATCTGCAAGGCGAAAGTATAAATTACCATTTTACGGAAAATTCAAAGTTCGTTTTCAGTTTTACTAAAAGTGACTTAGATTAAAAATTGAAAAAATATATACACATATCCTGAAAGTCGTTATTCGTAATGAAGTTTCGTCTTGTGTAACTTTTAATATCGTCATCGTCCGTTCCATCACACTCATCTATCGTTCAACGAAAAGCGGATATCATTGTAAAAAAGAGTGGATCTTATTTCATTCTAATAAGAAAATTACTAACAAGACTGCTTGCTTATCGTTCACATCTAATCATACCTCAGTTATTTTGTATATCAACTAATTATTTAAACTAAGGTTATATTGAAAATAGAATATAATCATGAGACACCTTCTACCTTAATCACATAATCATGAGATACTTTCAACCCTAATCACATAATCATGAGGTACTTTCTACCTTAATCACATAATCATGAGGTACTTTTTTACCTTGATCACATAACCACGAGGTACTTTCTACCCTAATTACATAATTATGAGGTACTTTCTACTCTAACCACATAAAATATTTTATACCTTAATTTTTCAATGCATAATTGACATTTGATATTTCAGATGAGTCTCTGCATTAAATGTTGTTAATTAAAACACTGTAACATGACAAGAACATCTGATAATTAACATCAAGCACAAAATCACTATGCGTTATTTAGTTACTATATCATCATTATAGAATAGTAACTCTGCTATATTAATACTGACAGGATAAAGTTAGTTTTACATTTAATGGTTTTTATTATAATGAAGTTCTTGAACATTATATTAGTAGTATATCGGAGGTATAGCGCTCAACACCCAGCTTCAAATCAGTGCCTACATCTAGATGAAAACATGTATAAGGTGGTTCATAGGTTGTGCTGACAAGTTAGTCATGCAAAAAGATGAATTTCTCATATAAATGAATAACATAGTCATCCAATTTATACAAAAAAGTTAATAATTGCACCCCAGCACTATTATTATAACTAAAACAAAGTACCTCAGCATAAGAACTGAGACATCCAATTTAAATATTCAGGTTACTTAGAAGGGGAAGAAACACCTCATTTTAAGAACTTAAAATAAGACATCCAATTTAAATATTCAGGTTATATACAAGGAGATGGATTACCTCAGCATAAGAACTTAAGACATCCAATTTAAATATTCAGGTTATATACAAGGAGATGAAGTATCTCAGAATATGAACTAAGACATCCAATTTAAATATTCAGGTTACTTGCAAGGAGATGAAACACCTCAGCGTAAGAACTTAAAATAAGACATCCAATTTAAGTATTCAGGTTATATACAAGGAGACGAAGCACCGCAGCATATGAACTAAAACATCCAATTTAAATATTCAAGACGTGAAATACCAATGACTGTATAAATTATTTAATACGTACTAGTGATTGCTATCAGCATTCTACAAGCATTACAAACCCCTACATCAACACAACAACATTTTTACTTGGAAGTAACTTTCAAATTAATATAGGCAAGTTTATACTTCATCTGGAAAGAAATAAAAACACCTCATACATAAAAAAGTATCATGTTATCTTATAGTGTCAATAACTGCTTACAATGTTAATTTCATGATTACATAAGTGTTTTTTTTATTTGCAGTTGTTCTCTCTGACACGCGCAAACAGTAGGTTCTCTCACCTTTTTACGACAGTTTTTTTGCTGTTGACCAGTGTAATTACTTTCTATATATATATATATATATATACACTGTTTCATAAATAGTGTCTATTTCACTGTCTAGTAGTTACAATAAAATATATTATGATCTCCAATATCTTCGTTCACCGTATTTAGCAAATAAGGTCGAAAATAACCTAACTTGACCTTGATACGAGATTCAAATGGCTTAAAGCCTCAAAAAAAATAATAATCCACAATCATCAAGTAAACCTAATCAATACAAATTCATGTCCTAAAATAGGTTTTGGTAGGTATCCATTCTCTTTTGAGGGAAATAACCCAGTGCGATCATTGAATAAGATAGAGTTTACGGCGTTTGCTGACTTCCGGAGATTAAGTTTAGTGACCTCAAATTACTTTTACAGTTGACAAAAAACTGGTATAAAAACATTTTGAATTCTAGAAGCCATAAAGAAGATAATTGTGCACAATGTTGTAAATTAACAAGAAATTCCCAGAGAGCTGAAAAACGTTGACATGGGCCGCTGCACTAAACACAGTTTCGAATTTCGTGCAAAGCTACACAAAGGCTATCTGCGCTTGCCGTCCCTACTTTAGCAGTGTAAGACTAGAGGGAAGGCAGCTAGTCATCACCACCAAAGGTTATTCATGGGCTACTCTTTTACTAATGAATAGTGGGATTTACCGTCACATTACAACGCCCCCACGGCCGAAAGAGCGAGCATGTTTGGTATGACAGGGATTCGAGCACGTAATCCTCGGATAACGAATCGAGTGCCTTAACCACCTGGCCATGCCGGGCCACAAAAACGGTGTATAACACTGTATTATAAAATCATAAATTACATAAGGCCTTTTCGTCGAAAAATAAAATGATCTGATGTATTGAATACAATTTCTTTCTCTTGTTTTTCTCCTGCAGGGGCATGAAACAGATACATGTCAATTTTATACAACTCTCAGAAAACTACTCTGACGAAATATAATATCAGATAACCAATATAATAACACATCACTTTATAACATGTTGAACTCATTATTTTGTATTTATCTTACAATTCATGATTCGTTAGTAAAGGGATATTAAAGAAGCTTTGAGCACAAATTACAGCGTGATTAAAACATTATTGACCAGGTGGTTAAGGCACTGGACTCGTAATCCGATAGTCACGGTTCGAATCCCTGTCACATCAAACATGCTCGCCCTTTTAGTCGTGGGAGCGTTATAATGATACAGTCAATCCCAGTATACGTTGGTAAAATAGTAGCTCAAGAGGGGGCAGTGGGTGGTTATGACTACCTGCCGTCCCTCTAGTCTTACACTGCAAAATTAGGGACAACCAGCGCAGATGGCCCTCGTGTAGCCTTACAGATAAACTTTTAATCAGCATATCTTTATATATCGTTTTTATATATGATGTTTGAAAAGAAAGTTAGGTGCTTTGTTTGTTTTCAATTTTGCGAAAAGCTACACGAGGCATATGCATACTAGTTGTTCCTAATTTAACAGTGGTGGACTAGAGGGACGACCATCCATCTCCAACTTTTGGTCGACTCTTTTTCAACGAATAGTGATATAGGCCATCACATTATAACGCTTCATGGCTAAAAGAGCAGACACGTTTGGTGGATGGGTATTCGAACCCGTGACCCACAAATTACGAATGAAGAGTCCTAACCACCTGACCATGCTAAGCGTATCACACTAGGTATATATAGATTCATTGGGTAGGAGGAAAGTTGGCTCAGTCAGAATGCTAAATGTTAAGGGGTTGTGGGTAAAGAACGCTAGGTAACCCACATTAAGTCACTTTCTCAAAGTTGATGTTTAAAACACGTGTTTTTTTTTTACTAAAATATATAATAATGAGGTTCTTTAGGTTTTGTTATATGATTTTATAAATCAAATATAGGTAAGCAGATTGCCTTCGCTGTTTGTAACTGTTTTATATTCACAGAGGGAAAGAAATTAATATATTTTTATATCAGAATTTTCTCTTTGTTTTTCTCGGTGCAAAAGTTCAGTGATAGTGTTTTCTTATTAGAAAAAATTTAAGAAATGCAAATGTTAAGTTGCATTTTTTAAAAAGATTCTGGAAGAATTTGAGTCAAGTGAGGATTGATAAGCAAAGCAACGAAATTGATAAAAATATAAATATATTGTTTCACATAAAACCGACAAAACTATAGCATGTTCACAAATAATTAATTCAATATATTAATACACTGTTTGCATCAAAGTAACTGTATAGTCAATTTATACGCACACGGATGTGTCATATATTCAAATGTAGTCATAATACAGGGTGTTCGGAAAGTCGCTGTGCAGTTTTGTAATCATATTTTATTCAGTCTATTTCAAGCCAGCAACTGATAGCGGTGTTTAGAAACAAAATAAGAAGGATCCAGGCCTGTATTGTTGCCAACGGGGGTCACTTTCATCATTGTTTATAATTGTCATTCATATTTACCTCCTGTATTTTATATTGAAACATGTCTGTTAATAAATATATAAGTGCACAGTGACTTTCCGAACATCCTGTATATATATTAAATTAAAAAAAGGGATATAAAATAGTAAAAAATGAATTGAACTAATAATAAATAGCATAAATGGCGTACCTAAAGGGTTATTGAGCTAACTCCAGAACTAAATGTAGTTCTGTTTCAAGAGTAAATAAAACAAAAATTAAGGTTGGCTGTTGGTTGGTTTTTGGAGCAGCCCAATTTAGCTATCTCTGCCGAACAACCGAATAAACATAAATTTAAAAAATAAAATTTGTAAAAATGACCAAGGAATCAAATTAAAAATAAGATTAAGAGTTACAAATATTTTCATTTCTTGCCTTTGCTAATGAGGATAACTAGATTTATAGTCTGCAACGTTGATTGGAACAAAGAAATGGTATCATCGGAAGCTGACTTTTAGGTTTAAGGATATGTTTTACCTTGCTTTATGTTGTTATCTATGATGAGATGCACTATGGGTATAATTCGTTTTGCAATTTATTTCTTGTATTTTTTTCATGTTTAAGGATCATTTACTTACATTTAAACTTTCTAATATGCTGCATGAACGTATGTTTGTTGTTGTTTGTTTTGTTTCTTAGAGAAAAACAAAATGTGCTGTTCCGCCGTAGATAATCGGTCCACTAATTTTAGTTTTTTAATTTTATTAATTTGTCGTTGTTTCATCGGGGCACTATATCTATATAAATTTCTACAATGTTTTTTAGATTATTAGCATTGAATGAATGTAATGAAAGTGTAATTAGACGACAATTTAGAATCCTGTTGAAGGTCAATAGTGAACAACAATTGCGAATGAAAGAAAGTCTACTAATTAATAGACTCAAAATATAGTGCGATTCCTTTAATGCTGGACCTTTGAGCAACAGCAATGTGTCAACTTGGAATTACTCGCTAACCTGATTGTGTTTCTATCTGAAGAACGGACTGAGCTCAGTCCGGAATTTCGTAAGTATGATTTAATGGTTGTCTGAAACTCGGGCATGAGGTGATTAATTTAATTATTGTAACAGATTTACTGTTCTACATTTATATTAGTGCTTACGTTTGTTTCATTGTAGTTTTCTTTTAGCATGCGACGTATATTGTTGGATGTGTATCGCGCAAGTTCCACCTGTTCTCGAAATATGTAGAAGATTCTTGAGAGTAAGAATCAACATTATTTGTTTCACGAAAACGCTATCGTGCTCGAACATTGGTGAAATTTCTAAAAATTCTTGTTGATATATAAAAAAAGCGACGCGCAGAGAGACACATAAGATTATTGTTGGTCAGTTACAGTCAGTGTGCTATAAGCCTTGGAAGCTGTAATTGTGATTAACATCTATTAACTACAGAATTTGACCAGGAACGTTGATAAATTTCGAACATTACAAACCGTTTAATCTCAGTGAATTAACTTCGTACCTTCGTATTTCTAAGAAGACGTTAAATATTGTCGTCGGGAAAAACTTAAGGGTGCTACAAGCTTAACCACCAGCCTAAAGAATGTTTGTTTTTGAATTTCGCACAAAACTACACGAGGGCTATCTGCACTAGCCGTCCCTAATTTAACAGTATAAGGCTAGAGGGAAGGCAGCTAGTCATCACTACCCTCCGCCAACTCTTGGGCTACTCTTTTACCAGCGAATAATGAGATTGACCGTCACATTAAAACGCTCCCACGGCTGAAAGGGCGAGCATACTTGGTGTGACAGGGATTCGAACCCGCGACCCTCAGATTACGAGTCGAATGCCTTAACACACATGACCATGCCGGGCCTCTAATTTTCAGATGTACCAATAAAAATTAGCTCCGTGATGGTCGATAAAATATTAATTTCCAGATCAGATATAAGACTCAGTATTATTTGCAAGTTTGTAAAACTTGTATGTAAAGCATCATTTGTAATGACTATTAGTAACAACTGTTATTATATATTGTGTCGTTCTGTGTGTGTGTGTGTATTAAAATATATTTATGTTAAAAAAAGAAAATTTTGTGTATCAATCTTGTTGAGAAATATCATATATTTAATACATATTAACATTTATTTAACTTCTCAATTCAAATTCAAATTTCCGGTTATTTGAAATAGTCATACGAACATGTGTAACATAATACGTTGGAGATTCGTCCGATATAAATTATAAGACGAATCATTATGTATTATATATTATGTATATATCATCTATATACGTTTACACGGATGTTTACACAGTGTGTCCACAGTAAACGTTGTATCGCTCTGCGTCGTTCCATCATTAGAGCGTGCAACAGTTACTACCTATTCTATCAAACAACGTTGTGTTGTGTTGTTACTAGAACGTTCCAGAGTCGTTAAATACTTTTCCAAGTGTGGTGTTTAACCTACTACTACCAGAATATTTTGAAATAATGTCGTCTTGATTAATTACTAGAATGTTAAACCATTGTCGGACTACTTTATCGGGCGTAGTGTCTACCAGTTACAGTACTGCACTATGTACTACAAATTTATGTGTGAGGCAAAGTCGCCGTGTTCCAGCACTGGAGCACACCAACGTCGTACTGGTATACTGGGTGGAGTATGATATATCGTCCATGATGGAGAATATAAAGATATTGTGTTCGCGCGCCACAGTTTAAGCACGTTGTTTTTTCTGCTGTAGAAAGCCTTATTTTCACCTTTCCAACATGGCTCCAAAGCTGTCGCCTGGTGAGCGTAAAATGACCCTTGACAAGAAGCCCAGGGACACAATTAACTTTGGCACTAAACAGTTTGGACGTTTAACGTTCTTACATGAATGTTTTGTATAGAACACTGTAATTAAAAAGCCATGTTACATCCTTAAAAATAAGTTGTTCTATAGTGGGCCGATTTTTTTTCAAGAATGCATCCCCCATAATATAGGGGTTTCAAACATACGCCACACTTTCCAGGAAAGCATCACGACGTATAACGGGTACCCACTGTATTTTATGAATGTTCATGTGACATAGAAGGAATGCCCATAGAGAAGGTAGAAGTAATTAGGGGCATGTCTTAGTTGTTTTTTCAATGAATATTATTTTCAGAGCTACTGTTTGACTCTCTCTGTGCTACAGCTAGATGGACATAGGTTTTCACATTTTTTATAGTTGTGTGTGTTTTCTTACAACAAAGCCACATCGGGCTATCTGCTGAGCCCACCGAAGGGAATCGAACCCCTGATTGTAGCGTTGTAAATCTGAAGACATACCGCTGTACTAGCGAGGGGCTTTTTTATAGTTACTTTGTTGTTCTTTTTTAATTTTGCGCATAGCTACACGAGAGTTATCTGAACTAGCCGTTCATAATTTAGCAGTGTAAGGTTAGAGGGAAGGCAGATAGTCACTACTACCCACCGCCAACTCATGAGCTACTATTTTACCAACGAATTAAATTAATCTACGAGACCTTAGGCTTAACTAAATAGATCACTTAAAAGAGTACGACCTTCTGAGTCGAAAACTATAATTGTATCTTAAATCGTTCAAGAAATCACGGAGCTATAAGCTAAAAATTTGTACTTAAAATAAAACTAATTCAAAGCTGTTCTACGAGTTGCTCCGCGGCTAAAATAACTATATAAGCAGGTGATTTAATTTTTCAGTAATATAAAAAAGTGTCAACTTATTTACATAGTTTGTGATGAAACAGCTAACGATTTCAATAAACACATAAGTAAGAGTTCCATTAAACAATCTTGATATTAAGAAAATACCTATGATAAAAATATGTAAATTGCAATATTTTTGAACCCAATATATCCAAGAGTTTATTAATAAGTTAGTGAAACTCTGCATATATTCTTGCTGTTTTTACTAAATTCACATTCGAGTATATAATAACAATACTGATACTTCCATATCAGGTGGCCAGGTGGGTTAAGGCGTTCGACTCGTAATCTGAGGGTTTGAATCCCCGTCATACCAAACATGCTAGCCCTTTCAGCCGTGGGGGCTGTATAATGTAATGGTCAATCCCACTATTCGTTGGCAAAAGAGTAGCCCATGAGTTGGCGGTGGGTGGTAGTGACTAGCTGCCTTCCCTCTAGTCTTACACTACTTAATTATATATTTGATAATTGCAACATAAAAAACTATATTTTTAAATTTATAAATTTCAGTCAACGTCATAAAATATTTACACTCTAGAATCTAGATAGCTGAATTTACTATAAATTAGTATAAAATATCCTCGTTCCACTATGAGGTTCAATTCCTACCACTCATAATTCACAGATGCCACAATATATTGATCAATCTTCTCTATTATGTTTAGTTACTCTAAAGTTACCCTAAGAAGGTCCATACCTGACCAAAAACTTCTTTAAGACACGCGTCTCTCGCGCGCGAATACGTATGCAAAGCTTGGTTTTGTTAGCATGCGATGGTAGCGCCCCTGGAATCTAGAGTGATGTCGGAAACACAGAATCCGATTCATTCGAGTTTGACGACCCTGTAACCTTAACCCCCCTCTCAACTTGCCTGGATTAACCTTCTGGGTGCGTTTTGTCCAATCTACCTTGGTAGGAGACTTCAGCAATTAAACATTAAATCTTTCCTCTAGGCCAACCCAAGTCCGCATGCCATGTTTGGTCCTGCATGCTCAAACCATGTAGGAGTTCGCAGACATATATATTTATTAAACCACAGTGTGAATTAACAAAGAATAAATAATTTTTATTTCGAATTATATCTTTAAAGTGGAATTATCTTATTTTTATTATGTCAACTTTTAACATGAGGGGTAACAAAGTAGCCCTCATATTTCTGAATACTTTTTGAGACACTAACCAAAGTTATTGGTCAAAAAGACTGAAACCGAATAAAGCTCTAAGCCTACAACTAACGGTTCATTCTTTCACAATACTATTGTTTTAATTACCGAAAATTCCATGTTTTATTAGGTTTGTTTGTTTTAAATTTCGCGCAAAGCTACATGAGGGCTATCTGCGCTAGCCGTTTCTAATTTAGTAGTGAAAGACTAGAGGGAAAACAGATAATCATAAACGTCAATTGCTAAGTCTTGGGCTACTCTTTTACCACCGAATAGTGGGAATAACTGCCACATTGTAACGCTCCGCGGCTGAAAGAGGATGGGGCAAGGATTCGAACAGGCGACCCGTAGTTTAAGAATCGAACGTCCTAACCATCTGGCAGCGCAGCCCGGCATGGCCAAGTGGTTAAGGCACTCGACTCGTGGGTTCGAATCCCTGTTACACCAAACATGCTCGCGCTTTCAGTCATCAGGGCGTTATAATGTGACGGTCAATCCCACTATTCGTTGGTAAAAAAATAGCCTAAGAGTTGGCGGTGGGCGATGAAGACTAGCTGCCTTCCCTCTAGTCTTACACTGCTAAATCAGGGACGGCTAGCGCAGATAGCCCTCGAGTAGCTTTGCGCGAAATTCAAAAAACAAACAAACAAACAATCTGGCCGCGCCAAGTTTGTTTCTTTAGGTAATATTGTTTTGTTTTATAATACACCTCTTTCATTTCGTTAATTTTGTCAGTGTTGTGCCTGTTATAACAAGTGAAATTTACACGGGGTACATATCCCTTAATGTCTTCAGTTATGAAGTTATCCTCTTTCACATTCGAACAGCATTTTACAGCTACTTACTTGTATCACTAGACCCTAAGTGGATTACTCTCCGAACCAAACACGTATTTAGAGAAGTGTAATAAAACATATGTCATAAGATATTTATCAAACATCGTCCATTCGACTTGTTTTCCACTCGGAGTTTTGTAAAGTTGTGCTTCTCCATGTTAATTGTATTTATATATATATGTATATATATATATAAGCTTAAGTGCGAATAAGTTGTTTAGTTTTATTTTACATTATATAATTCTATAGCTTATTCGAAATTAAATACGTATATGGTGAAACGTCCGAACATATATTGTCCTTGCTGCGACTTAACTCCGAGTTTTGCTTGGGCAGTCTGTTGGGAAATCTTAATATGAGTTAACTTTCGTAATACAAACATTTTCACATGTGTGAATGTTATTGTTTTTCGAGGTAGAAACAGAGAAAAAAAGAGCAAGTTTTGGTGGAACAAAATCGTTGGTATCAGATGTTCTGTGGTTGGCCACTATTGTATCATCTTTTTCAGTTCTAAGTGTGATCGAAAGTAAGAAAACAACATGTCCAGATTTAACAAAAGAAAAAAAAGTTGAATATCTGATCTTAAAACACAATCTACATGTTGCATTTCTTAGTTATTCATAGCGTAGCGAGTTATTGGCACCATTTCCTACCATACTAAACCTGACAAGTAGCTTATGGAGATAAATAAGCTAAGAGTAGTCGGTTATCTATTATTACCTAGTATTTACGTGGCTGAACTCCACATGTACTTTATTTCAACAACAAATTGCCACACCCGGTTCTGTAATGACTCGCTATTCACGAGCGACTTCTTACAGAATAATTTTCAGATGTTTGCCCTCCTAATAAATAATAAAACTTACGCATTACGAGTTGCCTAGGCAACAAAGTTATACATATTATTTTATTCTGTGTTTACTCTTTTGGTTACTCTACGTGTATAATATAATATTATCATTTACAAACGTAGTACGTAGTTATAACATTAACTGTTGGTTAACTTTGACATCCGTGAAACATAATGTTTTGTTTACAATTCTACGTGTTTCTTTTCTTCGTCGCTAAGCGCAAAGCTACATAATGGAGTGTCTATACTGGGTCCATTGCGGGTATCAAAACCCGATTTTTAGCGTCATGAGACCTCAGACTAACAGAAGAGCATCACTTCTGCAACTGCTTCGTTGTTTTAAACATCAATTTTCGATTAGTTTAAAATGTATGTTAAAAAACTTTAAAGGTTTACTAAATTAAATTGTCATTTTTAACAGTATAACAAATTTTACTGCCTTAGAAAACAATAACAAAGAAGAATGGCGGTAAATATTATTGCAAATCCCTTAAATTGTTTGATAATAATTAGCCTAAGACATTATTCACTCGTAAACAATTCTGTATGCTAGGATTTAGGTACAATTCTTAACTAATATATAAAATTAAATGTGATTGGTGAAGAACAATTCTGATGTTTAAAAGTTTTGTAGTTAAGTATGTACATATATATATATATCATATCTGATACTAAAGCAAAGAAGGAAACGTGTCTGACAGAAGTTTGATGAAGACGTAAATCTGTGTCTCCTCATTATCGAGTCATTATCTCAAGTTATTCAGAGTTTACTCCTGTAACTAGGTGTGTAAAACTACCAGGGGTGACCTCTAACTTAGGTTGGATATATCTGTTCAAGTCAGTAAACTGCCTAACTAGTTTTGTTAAAAATCTCGTTAACAATATAGTTTACGTAACATATCAGTTCAATCTCTTATTACCAGTATACACTATTAATAAATGCTAATACCTAATGTTCACAAAGCTCCATCTTGTGGAATATATTTCCTTCTTGCTTACTCTGCAGTATTGATCGGCTGTCTTAAGAATACGTATCTTTCTTTTTAATTTGACAAACTGTTTGTTTGTGTTGTGAATCTCGCTCAAAGCTACTAGAGGGTTATCTGTGCTAGCTGTCTCTAATTTCGCGGTGTATAAAACAAAATAGTGGGATTAACCGTCACGTTATAACGCCCCCATGGCTGAAAAGGCGAACTTGTTTGGTGTGACGGGGATTCGAACCCGCAACCCTCATATTACGAGTCGAGTGTCTTATCCACCTCTCCATGCCAGGCGTAATCTAAGGGCTGCGAGTTCGAATCCCCATCACACCAAACATGCTCGCCCTTTCAGCCGTGAGGGTGTTATAATGTTACAGCCAATCCCACTATTCGTTGGTCAAAGAGTAGCCTAAGAATTGACAGTGGGTGGTGGTGACTAAGTGCCTTCTCTCTAGTCTTACACTGCTAAATTAGGGACTGCTAGCGCAGTATAAGCTTACGTATAAGCCCTCGTGTAGCTTTGCGTGAAATTCAAACCAAACCAAACCAACAAATAATTGTTATTCAAGGGCTGTTTGTGCTGACCGTCCGTAATTTTGAAGTAATAGAGTAGCGGGACTGCAGCTGATCAACACCAGTTACTGCCAACTCTTGGGCTACTGTTTACCAAAGAATAGTAACGCCCTCACAGTTGAAAAAGTGAGCATTTTCAGTGAAGAGGTTTCGTTTCCGTGATCGGCAAGTAGTGAATCGAGCGCCCTATTCACCAAAATATTCCTTTATAACATGAATATCGCGAATCAGGATTAAATTGGAGTTTGCTTATTCGTTTTGTGATATCAAAGTTTTATTTTTCTAAATGTTAGCTTATTATGTTGTTTGTTTTTTTAGTATTCCATATTATGACTTTGTTTAATTTTCTAGTGTCTAAGATTCTACCTTAGTTTAAGTTTCTGGTTTCCTAGATACTACATCGTTTTGTGTTTCTAGTGTCCAAGATTCTGTCTTATTTCTTTTCTAATGTCCAAGAAACTTAAGCTATATTTCTAGTATTACAGACACTATCTAAGGGTCTCTGTTCTATCTTTACATGCCACTTATTTAATCTAACACTTAATGACTTTTATTTTCCAGTTAAAGATGTCAGTCATAACCATACATAACAAACACTTAGAGATTTTCGAAACAGTTTTCCCGTGATCGTGAAAAAGAATATTTATTTTTATTCTGACTAAGACAAATACTATGATTTGTGTTATGCATGTAATACGCTAAACAACGTGTTAAAGAACGTACTCAGTCAAATACTGTAAACTTACTTATAAATGCATAAAATTCAGGATTTACATTAAGGTATAAAATCGTGATCTTTTAACACCTTTTTTGATTGCCTTTTGTACAAGCCATATTTACTAAGTTGTTGAATTTTCTGAAGAGATTTGTATATCAAAGTGTAAGGTGTTTTAGAATCTTCTTGAAAAAAATTCATAACTAAAAATTGAGAAGAGTTGAATTTACTTAAGAAGTGATATTTATATTACAAAATATATATGTAAAAACGGCTGGTTTGGATTGAGAAAAGATTTTATGCACATTTTCTCAACCCAAACCAGCCGTTTTTACACATATATTTTTCTCTACAAGTGGGTTTTCTCGTCATCAGTGATTATATTACAAAACATTTTGAGACTGTAACAGAATTTGAACAAACAGTAGAATACAAAAATGTAATTAAAATATTAAAAACAAACACAAGATGTGAGTATTGGGAAACACTTTATTTGACGTGCTTCCTGTTGCTATTTTTAAAAATAAAAAT
This sequence comes from Tachypleus tridentatus, assembly GCF_004210375.1. NCBI lineage: Eukaryota > Metazoa > Arthropoda > Merostomata > Xiphosura > Limulidae > Tachypleus > Tachypleus tridentatus. The sequence goes on from NC_134825.1 coordinate 73,812,381, forward strand.
AAATTTAAAAACAATGCAGTTACGTCGCTTTTACAAATATTGCGATACATTCTAACTAAATAGCAGATCAAACTGCCACGTTATGCTCTCTCTGTTTTCTTTTCCATCAAATACAGCCCGGTTGAAACGCAAGAAGGAATTATGTTTAACATAAAATTACCTTCCTTGTTACATTGATACACGCCCTCCACTAGTACAACGGTAAGACTACGGATTTACAATGCTAAAATCAGGGGTTTAATTCTCCTCGGTGGGCTCAGCTGATAGCTCGATGTGACTTTGTTATAAGAAAACAAACACACGGTGTCTGAATAAGCATTTAATGTTTTCATTCGATTGGTTTTTATTGAAAGTTTCAATGTTTGTAGCAAAGCAGAAAGCTATCTGTGCTACGCCTACTACAGGGATCGAACCCTTATTTATGATGCTATACGGCTTAAATCCTACCGCTGTATTAACTCAGTGAAAAAAGATTCTATAAGAAATGGGAAGGCAGATACAGTAAGACAAAAAGTGACTGGAATTCGCGAACTATCAAAGTTAGAACGCTCTGTTTCATCGTGTTTGTTCAGTCTATTAAATGTCTTTTACATACTAGCAAATCAAATAAACGTAAATCAATTTACCAAGTTGTCGTTATATTCGAGTCTCGAAATCTAAAATTATGTCAATATTGAAACTTTACGATATTATATAACTTTCAGCTGTCACTCTGAGAGTTAACTAAGTATGTAAATCTTAAAACGTTATACTGACAGAAGACAGACTGTATTTTCATCTAATTCTCCGAACACATGTCGAATATAATATTAAATTAAACTTCTTCGGGAAGTACAGATTATAAAATTAGATGTTATGTTTGAATAACTCGAACATCCTATGGAGTTTTCAAACTTATACTTCTGCCAGTAAATATGGATAAAACGAAAAATTTTAGAAAGACCTGGAGTAAGGCTTGGAGGCGGTATTCATTATAAAACAATGTAGTTTTAAATATTCCATTTCTAATGTGTGATCAAGCAGTAACTGAGGCAGTTTTGATTTAAATCTAACATTCGGAAGCTTTAACAGCTAAATGGTAATGTGTGGTCATGTTCACCAAATTTAATGCAACACAGCATGACTCATTTTTCAAGACTATTCTTCTTGAATCATGAATTGCTAAATTACTCAACGACTTTATATTATTTTGGCCAATTATAAAAACTATTGCTTGTGCATCTATGTAAAGAGTATAGTCTGTTGTATGTTCATGTAATTACTTCGAAGTGTGTGGATGGACCTTCATCATAACTTGTATGGAAGTTCCTTAGGTCCATGCGAGATTGATTACATATTACATACAAATTTTCAGTTTTTTATTTTGCGATTTTTATGGACGTTTTTGCGATGTTTACCACTACTTCGCCCCCTGTTGACGGATCTTCACCAAACTTGACATCAAGATTTGTTGGGCTTATGAGGAGATACCTGGAGGGTTGCGGTTTCACATGTTATGTTTTACATTTTTATTGCGGTATTTTTACAATTACATATAAAGGAAGCAACTTTTGATGTCCTAAGATAACCTTTCATTGATTATGAATTTACGAAACTTCCGTCCAGGGAGCAGGTACTCCAGCTAGTTTGTAATATGCTTTTCAAACCCGGAGCCATATTCGTTAGATTTTAAAGTTAGTTAGGAAATTTAAACTACTTTAAGTTTTTCCAATGCACGGTTTTCATGAAGATAATTGAATAATCCCTGTTCTAGTTTGCGCTAAAATCACGGTTTCGATTCCCCTCGGTGGGTTCAGCAGATAGCTCGATGTGGCTTTGCTGTAAAAAACACATTGTTCTCGTTCGAGGACGTAATAGTAATAGTAGTAGTAATATCTCCTTATAAACCTACAGTAATACCTCCTTAAAAACCTACAGTAATACCTCCTTATAAACCTACAGTAATACCTCCTTATAAACCTACAGTAATATTTCCTTATAAACCTACAGTAATATCTCCTTATAAACCTACAGTAATATCTCCTTATAAACCTACAGTAATATCTCCTGATAAACCTAGAGTAATATCTCCTTATAAACCTACAGTAATTTCTTCTTACAAACCTACAGTAATATCTCCTTATAAGCCTACAGTAATATCTCCTTATAAACCTACAGTAATACCTCCTTATAAGTCTACAGTAATATCTCCTTATAAACCAACAGTAATATCACCTTATAAACCTTCAGTAATATCTCCTTATAAGTCTACAGTAATATCTCCTTATAAGTCTACAGTAATATCTCCTTATAAACCTACAGTAATACCTCCTTATAAACTTACAGTAATATCCTCTTATAAACCTACAGTAATATCTCCTTATAAACCTACATTAATATCTCCTTATAAACCTACATTAATGTCTCCTTATAAACCTACATTAATATCTCCTTATAAGTCTACAGTAATATCTCCTTATAAGTCTACAGTAATATCTCCTTATAAACCTACAGTAATACCTCCTTATAAACTTACAGTAATATCCCCTTATAAACCTACAGTAATATCTCCTTATAAACCTACATTAATATCTCCTTATAAACCTACATTAATATCTCCTTATAAACCTACATTAATATCTCCTTATAAACCAACAGTAATACCTCTTTATAAGTCTACAGTAATAGTCAATATATATATTGTCTTTATTATACCTTATAATATTTCTTTTATGCATTTGTTTTCGACGATATTGTGAGTGAAATATATAATTACTAACCTGCTTTTTTGGGTACTCTAATATGTTTTTTTATGTTATAAATTATTTTTCATGGAATTTTAATTTGTAATTCACTGACTGAAATAAGGGAAAGTCACAAAAAAATTAACTTTGAGTTACGAATAATACAATTTTGTTTTGGGTTATTGTATAGCTTCTGTCTACCCTGGTGGCTCAGCGTTAAAGTCTGAGGGCTTCTAACATTAACAAATCGGGTTTCGTAAGTCGTAGTGGACACAGCACAGATAGTCCACTTTACAGCTTTGTTCTAAAAAGAACAAGCGTCTAACTTCCATGATAAAACAGTTAAACAAGGTTAACGCGTCATGTTAAAAGTTTAAACAAACTCAAGTGATTTCATAAATAACATTTACCATTTTAATAACTTAAAATCGATTACTAAATTTGGTACTTAGATAGACAGACAAAAATAACTCAATATTTTAACGAAACAATTACTAGAGTCATGTAAAAGACCTAATCTCGTGAAGCAAGGAAGCTAATTAAACCTAACAAAGGTGAAGAAAATCACGTTCATCTGCAAAGTCTTTTATCGCATTCTCAGATGTAACAAATGAACTAATTAATTAAGAGGATCACATTGTAAGAAGTAGCAAGTGGACTAACTAGCAGAATCGCATTCTCAGAAAATAGTAAATGTACTAATTAATTAAGAGGTATGGAATACAAATCTACAGTAAGCACATATTCATTCGTTAGACCTAACTCAATTTTTGGTAGATTAGCGGGAACTGTTTATACAGACAAGATAGTAAGTGCCTTACAGTGTTGTCCACATGTTTTGTCATGTATATTTTTGGATTTAAAGTAAGCTACGTGTAGAATTTTAGTAATCTGTAAAGTGTTGTCCTAGCAGAAAATGTAACCAGTTTATCTTTTTCTGAATGTCTGATAGTTGGGGGACAAGTGGCGAGTTGTTCTGTCTGTGAAAAGGGTCCCATTTCTGAAAACGTCTAAAGAACTCCTTATGTATTCTATTTGTTAACTTTGACAATAGTTTCTTTTATTATTGCGATCACAGACCTAAAAAATAAAACGGAGTTATTTGTTAATTTCCTGACATGTCGTAAATAACATCTTACTACTATGAGCTCACTTACTATAATTGCAATTAACATTACCACGGAATAAGTAGAATTCATTATTGTACACATATTCACTGACCGGGTCTCAAGAAGTGCGGTTATTTGAATCATTTTTTGGATTATAACTTTCGAGGTTATGAAAATGTCGAGCAATTTTTTAAAGTTTAAGCAGAAGATGTTTTCCTAATCCAAGAACTTAAAATTTTAAATGAGTTAAGGATTTTATTTGCTACCGAAACGTGAAGATTTCTTTGATTATATCTAGGCATTATCCGTTTCAGTTGGCTGATAGAACATGACTAGATCCGAATGTAAAAGTAATTAGTAATAGCTAAGTTGAACGTCTACTTAAGCATAATTTTCCTCCTAATTTAACTATTTTTTTCAGTTTTATTGAAGGAACTTTTTTGTTTTAATATAAAAAATTCAATAAGTTGTGATAGTACCAAGCATTTTTATTCTAAAAGTATAAAAGTATTTCTTTAGAGAAACGTCTTTTTAATCTCAAAAAAGCATGAATGTTTCAACATGCTTCTACAATTTATGGTTTTCTAACAGTCAGTGGTTCACTTTTTAGCCAGCTTATTATTCTGATAATTAAAAATAAAATAAATCTCCAATTTATCATAAGTTGTAAAAATTAGTTGACTCGTAATCTGAGGATCGCGGGTTCGAATCCCTGTAGCATCAAATATACTCGTCCTTTCAGCCGTGAAGGCATTATGATGTTACGGTCAATCCTACTATTTGTTGGTAAAAGAGTAGCCCAAAAGTTATCGGTGGGTGATGATGATGACTAGCTGCCTTCCCTCTATTCTTACACTGCTAAATTAGGGACGGCTAATGCAGATAGCCCTTGTGTAGCTTTGCGCGAAATTCAAACCAAACCACACCAAAATATTAGTTTTTGTATGTACTATATGTATTTAAAATAAGTCATAAAAATTAGTTTTGTCTATATACTCTATATGTCTACCATAAGTTATAAAAATTAGACTTTCTATGTTATTCGATGTATTTACTATAAGTTAAAAAATATTAGTTTTGTAAATGTGTTTTGTACTTTCTTTGTGGGCTAATTGGCCTGCTGCAGTTTCTATATTCAATACAATACACCATGTGGGCATAAGGGCAAGAAATAATTTTCATTGGATGAATATGTTTATTTGTTCATTTTGTATTTCTATACAGCTGCATGCACTCTCGTACATTATTTCTTTGGGCTTGAATCAGACTGCTAACTGCTTTATAGACGTTGATATTTTGGTGGGCGTTGAAATCGGATTGCTAATTGCCTCACAGACTTTGATACTTTAAGAGGTGGTCCTGAATCGGCCTACTAAGTGCTTTACAAATATTAACACCTTGGAGGGCGTGTCTAGTTTGCACACTAACTTGTACCTGCAAAGTACCATAGAGATTTTTCAAAGTCTAGGTGTTGAATAAACTTTTGCTGTTTATAATTACTATTTCATAAAACATTAACCACCACATTTATCAAACTCCGTAACTAATGGTGATATTTTTATTTCTTACTATAGGTAACATATCACGAGGTTTCTACCCAAAAAATTAGAAACGAATAAAAAGTATTCTTGGTTTTCTATTTTAACGCAAAGCTGCACAATGTACGAGGTCTGTTCAAAAAATACGCGGACTGTTTGAATTGCGCGGCTCCAGTTGGTTTCAGGGGAATCCGCTTGGTGTCTCTAGGTTTGCACAGATCGGCTGATTACGACGCCATTTCCCGATTGCAGATATCTTCATTTGTGTATTAGCTACGCGGTTTTAAGTGAAGTGCAATTTTTTCGTTTGGCGGATTTCAGAATGAATGACCTGAAGAAGCAACGACTTGCTGTGAAATTTTATGTTAAACTTGGAAAATCTGCGACTGAAACTTTTGCTATGCTTAACACGGCTTACGATGATGTTGCTATGAAGCGTACGGCATGTTTCAAGTGGCATGAACGTTTTAAGGATGGTCGACAGTCCATTGAAGATGATGAGCGTCCTGGATATCCCTCCACGTCAACTGACGACCCACACGTTGACAAAATCCACACTCTGGTGCGGGCAAATCGACGTCTGACTGTGAGGGAGCTTGCTGAAGAGTGTGGGATATCAGTTGGATCTTGTTACGAGATTTTGACCGAAAAATTGAAGATGCACCGCGTTGCTGCGAAATTTGTGCCTCAGAACTCGTGAGTTTTTGGCCAAACACTCGATTATTGTTCTTCCCCCCCCCCACTCACCTGACCTTGCTCCTTGCGATTTTTTCTTGTTCCCCAAACTCAAAAGACCCTTGAAAGAAAGAAAATTTGAGACGATTCCCGAGATTAAGGCAAATGAAACGAAGGAGCTGGAGGACATTACAAAAGAAGCGTACCAGGACTGTTTCAACAAGTGGAAACACCGTTGGGAAAAGTGTGTGCGTTGGGGAGGAGAGTACTTTAAAGGGGTCCCAGACCTGTAACTTCTCAATAAAGTACATTTTGTTTTATGACGTCAGTCCGCCTATTTTTTGAACAGCCCTCGTATTATGTCCACTGCCTGGAATCAAATCCAGGATATTACAGTTATAATTTCGTAAAGTTTCTTCTGTTTAACCCTGGGACGTTAAACATTTTACAATCTTTATTGTGATTTTGTTTTCTGATTTTACACCATTCGTTATTTCCAGGACTAGTCTACTTTGGTTTGTATTTTTCACGTGCTTATATCATCATAAACACTATACTAAACTAACACTCCCATTATTTGTTAGGTTTTTTTTATCTACTCCATTTGTGAAAGAAAAGTTTGAAAACACCAGATGTCTCTGTAGTATATTTTGAAGCGGGAAATGTGTTTAAAACATAATAGAACGTAAAAAATAAAATATTTTCTGTGATCGTGAAAAGTTTTACGTTATTCTACAACTACATTTGATTAATTCTTAATTAATAAATCGTTCTGAAAGTCATTTATTTTACAAATTTTTGGCATTTATCGGCAACAGTGAAAGTACACACTTAAATACAAAATGGCCATTATATCTATTATTCTAGCTTCAATTAATGTGTAGAAATAAATGTGTAACACATTCTACGAGACAAATCAACGTTCCATCTTTTGTAACTGATTTTTCCAACGTTTTAAGCTGAACGAGTTTTGACTTGTTTCATAATATAAGTCTTCCAGTGGATCGTCGGTTAGCTTTAGGGATTACAACGCAGGAAATTGGAGTTCGATTCTACCAGGACACAGCAGTTACTCCATTATGCAGCTTTGCTCCAAAATAAACAAATCATAATATGTGGTTGCAAGCTATATATTTACCATATAACCCAACCGTATATACTTTATAACGAGTGAGAATAATAGCTTTATTAGTTTCATATTTAATCTTATTATTGAGTTTTCTGGAGTCTACTTCCATTAAGAAGTGCAAGCAATTCGTAAAACTGTTGTCAATAAAATCCGGTGTCACAATTAAGTTTGTGGTTAAGCGTGTTGGAACTTAATGCGAATTTCCTTTCGTACTAGTTTGGTTTGAATTTCGAGCAAAATTACACGAGGGCTATCTGCGCTAGCCGTACCTAATTTAGCAGTGTAAGACTAGAGGAAAGGCAGCTAGCTAGTCATCACCACCCATCGTCAACTCTTGGGCTACTCTTTTTCTAGTGAATAATGGGATTGATCGTCACATTATAACGCTCCCCCGGTTGAACGTGCGAGTGTGTTTCGTGTGACGGGGATTCAAACCCGCGACCCTCAGATTACATGTCGAGTGCCTTAACCACCTGGCCATGCCGGGTCCCGTTCCTACTATACTTCTGCCAAATCATGTTGCGAAGTGAGTGCATTTTATCTGCACAAAAAATGTTCTACACCGTCACGCGTATAGGCATTTTGTATTGATGAAGAAAACGCTTCAACATCACCACATACAAGCAGTTTATATTCATAAAGAACGTCTTCTGTTGTCACACATAGAGGTATTAAATGTTTGTAAAGAACGTCCTTCACAGTCATACATTACAAACATGTTATATACACAAAGGATGTTCTTTTCCACACTTTCACGTTCATGAATTACAGGCATTTGATACACAAAGCATTTTGTATACGTAAAAGTGTCCTACATAATTTACCCCTTGTAGGTATTTTATCTATACCAAAACCATCCTTTAGGCTCAATTACATCACGCATTTTATAAACACAAAGTTAACCTTCCGCAGTCACGTATTACAGGCATTCTATATGCATAAAGAATGTCCTTTACGAACAAACGTGAAGAGAAACTTAAATATAAACGAAGGCTTAAACTTTTGATGCTGTTACAATTTTAACTTTAGAGAAATATGGTCTTATCAATAAGCAGTTTTTATAATTTGTGTTTCTTTACTTTGAACAAAAGTTTCATGCGACTTTCTGAATCCAGCAGTCGTTCAACGAACGTAACAGGATATTAATGGAACTTCTTTTATTTATGTGACTTTCATATACCTCAAAAATGAGATTATTTTAATATATTTTTCTTATTCTCATTATTATACATGTACAATTTTTAACTGCTTAAATTTGTGTTAGATACGTGTATTCAACCGTTACATGATTCAAATATATCACAAAGTTTAGCTGATCTGTGGAATAACTATGTATGCACAAGAGGTGTTTTTCTATTGTTTTAAATCCGCATATTAGCAGTTATTTCTTTCGCTTATGTACCGTGTTTGCCAATATATTATTTTTAATTAAATTAAATTTTAAGGTTAAGATCCTAAGATGTATGTGCAGTTCCACTTCGGCTTTGTAAAGTATTTTTATTTTTTCTTTCGGAAAAAGAACTATAAAAGTATATTTCTTGTTTTTGATCAATTTTTCAAATGGCAAATTTATGAACAGAAAACAAAGAAAATCGTAGGCTAAGAACTGCCAGTTTTGTATGTGGTAACTAAAGGTGTTTATAAGTGTCAATGTTTCGTTCCTCTTCTAAAATTTTCAACTGTAGTTCACTAAAGTCCCGCACAAAAATGGTGGCGTTGTTTTCTTGCTATATAGGTGACCAAGTTACATCTTCTCACAGTTGAACGTAAGAATAGGAACCGAATGGCGTAACTCGGTTCGTCAGTACATTTCACTTTCGGTTCACACGGCTGGTAGAAACCGAACAATGAGCAAGCCACAAGAACAGCTGGATGTGTTATTATTGGTAAGGCATACAGTACCGTGTGCATCCTTTTGCAAGTAGTTTTGTTTTCATTTAATTTAATTGTATACATTTCATTAAACGAAATGATGAAATTACATTGGTTTTAAAATATGACGTACTGAATGCAAATTTTGTTAGAGCTTAGTATGTTTTCAGAACAAACTCTGCAAAGAACATCTTAATTTAACAAGTTTTATTCGCATTTGCTTCAATGAGGATTTCAGTCTTTTAAAACCGTTAATCTTTAATAAAATTTCATGTGACAGTTAAAAGTAGTGTCTGAAAGGATTTCCTCTAGTGGACCTTTTCTCATTATTATTGAAAAAATAGAAAATGTATAATACTTTTATTACCTTTATCCTTTATTCGTGGACCCTTGCTTAGTCATTAACCATCTACCATAATAAATGTGTTTAATTATTAGAACTGGAAACTTTCGAATAATCATTTCTTTTACTTAAAGGCTTAAAAATTACATCGTAACACAGAGCGGTTTAAAACCAACCCAAACTAAATTTTTAATTTGCAATATGCCCCCCAGTGGCTCAGCGGTATGTCTGTGGACTTACAACGCTAAAAACCGGGTTTCGATGCCCGTGGGGGGCAGAGCACAGATAGCACATTGCGTAGCTTTGTGCTTAATTCAAAACAACAACAACAACTTGCAATATTTAGCTACAGTTAGTCGTGTAAGTTATATTCTTAACTGCATCAGAACAACATTACATACATTCATTTACTGGCTATGGCTAAAATTAAACTTTCGAAGCAATACTAGATGCTTGGTTATTTACTACGTCGATATATGAGAGAGAACAGGGTTTTTTTGTTGCTGTTTTTTTTAGCCAGCAATATTAACGGAAATATTTAAGTTCTAACAAAATATTCATAATGTTTGGCATTAAATTTATAATTTGGATAATTTATTAAATAAAAAAATCATTCGGACTTTTACGTTCACTATCTATTTAGCGAACTTTCACCTCTCATTTATAATCGATTTATCTCTATAAAGATATATTTTTAAAAAAAAGTGTTATAACTACAACTCATGTATCATAATTCTTTTTATTACATTGTATCTCACTATTGTTGAAATGATATATAATTTATTGATATTTCTGTATACTCGTTTTTTTGTTTTGTTTTTATGTGCGTTCATTGCACTGTTTTTAAAATCCTGTTCTTTTTGTGTCTCATATTGGCTCAGCGGTAAGCATGAAAGCTAATAACGCTAAAAATAGGCGTTTGATGCCCGCGGCAAGAAAGATAACCAATTTTGAAGCTTAAAATTTAACTCAAGATTGCTGCAAAAGAAGAGTTGAAAATTTGTTTAGTTAATATAGAGACAAAAATCTGAGTTTTTGTTATAGTTTTGATCGCTAGATCTTATATTTACCACTTCTTTGTTTACGTTTTGTTATATTTTACATAAATCTTAAAGGGTCGCAGGTTCGAATCCCCGTCACACTAAATATGCTTGCTCTTTCAGCCATGGGAGCGTTATAATGTTACGGTCAATCCTACTATTCGTTGGTAAAAGGGTAACTCAAGTGTTGTCGTTGTCACTAGCTGTCTTCCCTCTAGTCTTGCACTGCTAAATTACGGACAGCTAGTGCAGATATCCCTCGTGTAGCTGTGCGCGAAATTCAAAGCAAACCAAACCATAAAACTTATAGAATTTCCCGTTTGCCCTTTGGGTCTAGTTGCATCCGGTGTTCTGCGATAATTGTCCCACTTGTTCTTACACCACTGTCAACATAATAAAATCAATAACTTGTGCAAAGAAAATTACACTTTAGAAAAGTGCGTGTTTAACAGAAAAAGTTAGGACTATTAAATAAAGGAGAAACATTTCGAAATTGTCAATTTTTAAAAGACTTAAATCTATAGGTATTTACATAATTAACAGAAACAAAGAAGAAAACTGGAAACAACTCATTTCCAATTTTAGTAGTGGTTGAACCCAACGATAAATTAAATCTAGGAATCTAATTTGCATATTTTAATTAATTACTTTTAATAGCTTCGAAACATGACCTCCGGTATTGTTTAAGCACGGGTCGGCGTGACTTGTTTCTAGAATACTCTCTGAAATGCGTTTTTCACTATATAAATAGTTATAAATGTACGGGGCAGTTGAATTTACAACTATGATCTATGATTGGTAGTTATAGTAAACGAGAAGAAAAAATGAGAAACTCATCCTGCACAATATACGTGTTTTGTATTGTAAAATAAGTACTTATATACTTTACTGACTATTGTTTGTATTAATAAGAAATGTGTATCTTTAACTTTGTATAAACGTGTTGGGTTTTAAGAAAAAGAGAAACTTTAGGTGATTATTGGTGATTATTTCATTGAAGGAAAAAAACATGACTTTGAATTAATTTTAACTTCAGAATCTATACCATAAAATGCATTCTAATGATCTAATTATAATTTTAATATATTCTATTGAATTATTTTTCATGACTTTCTAATTTTCATTGCCAGTTTACATGATCACCCACTAATTTCACTGCTAATTATATTAATTATATCTAAAGTCCCCACTGTGGGACAGTGACTGTCTTCGAATTTACAACACTAAAATAAAAGTTCGATTTCCCTCGGTGGACACAGACAGTCAATCAGATGCGGCCTTATTGTAAGAACCTCCTCCACCCACACCCACACACACACACACACACACACACACTAATATTTGAATATAATATTTTTGTAATTACTGATGTTTCAGTAATAAGTATTAATTTTTCCCATAAAAACTATTTTGGTAACTAATAAAGATGCTAATATTCTTCTACACGTGTAACCTGAGTTGCATGCTTTGTTGTTCAGCAAGTTAATTTTAGTTTACAAAAATGTGTATTATAGAAGGGAGGTAACCTAATAGGATCTTGCTGTATTTTTATTGATAAATGTTTTTTATTTTTCAGTAGAGTAGAGTAGAGTATTATTATTAAAGAGGTGATGAATGATAAGTAGTTCTATTAAAATCTCTAACGAAACGGCGTGTTAATGCGTTTAAAACAAAAACGATTATCTTACACGCAAAAAAACTTATAAGCTGCAAATATAAGTTTCTAAAATTTAAATCAATATTAATTTGTTGATATGCATAACTATACTTTCAAAAATTACAAGGTTTTTTTTTTTTTCTAAAACGCACGGTTGCTTTCTCTGTACAGCAAGTAAGTGTAATAGCGATACAAATTGAGACAAAGAAAGTTAGAAACTTATTCGCATTGTTCTAAGAAAAGATCGTACCCAGTCATGTACAGTCTTTTAAAGTAATCGGTAGAGATCAAACACAAAACGAAACCGAAGACTGACAAGGTAATCACTTGAATCACAAACGACGGATGATCTCAAGATACAATAACATCCAACGTCGTTAACTGAAATTGGTTGGTTGTTCTTCGTCTTAAAAAAACAAAACAAAAACGACTCGGTACGTGCTTGGGTAAGAGCATTGTACGTGTGTTGATGGCACATTCTTTGGTTTACAGGTTCATTAACTAATCGAATTTTAGAATATCAACCGAATACGCATAACTAAACGTAAAGACAATGGGTTTTCGACATTATTCTTGAAAATAAGTAATACACAGTGAACAAAATATAAACCTCACGAAAGATGAATTTCAAAGTAAAAAAAAGGGTAAACGAAGTACCAGAAAAGTTTTTATCGTAAAACTAATATTTTTCACCCTGAGGACATGAATTTGTTTTTTTTTTTTTTCTTTAGCTGCAAAAACTTCCTTTATCTGAGCCTTTGTTTGGTAATTGTATAAAAAAACACTGATTCACTGTGACTCTTATTTCTTAGGTGATGACAAACTCAGGTAGTGATAAGTTGTATTACCGTAGAGAATGTTTTCGTCACGCCATTTGTAGAAAGTATAGGAATAAACGAATGTGCAATGTTAGATAGTCAGAAAAAAAGCACTTGAAACATTAAAATATCAAATTCATTCTTTTTTTCTTTCCTTCTTCTACACATTCTTCCTAGAATGACAGAAAAATACATCTACAAGTTTTTATTTTTTCGTTGGTTTGATTATACACTCTACTTCTTTGCGATGGATACTGCATGTTACATATATATTATAGGGTCAATAAGTACTGTTAGTTTCATCCGAAATATGCTAAACGTAAAATATTCTTGTTTCTCTAATTAAAATATCTTACACCATTTTCTTGAAATTCTGATCGAAATGTGGAAAGGTTTGGTTTGTTTCGAATTTCGCGCAAAGCTACACGAAGGCTATCTGCGCTAGCCGTCCCTAATTTAGCAGTGTAAGACTAGAGGGAAGGCAGCTAGTCATCACCACCCACTGCCAATTCTTAGGCTACTCTTTTACCAACGAATAACTGCATTGACCCTCACATTATAATGAATCGAGTGCCTTAACCACCTGGCCATGAGGAAAGGTTAAAAAAAGTTAAATAAGTTTTTTCTTTATGGTTGTCATGAAAGACTTGAATAATTTTTTTGTTTTTAGTCATCATTTGTTTTATGCTAATAAACTCATTTTCTTAATGAAAAGTTCACGGACTTCGTAGCTAGAGAAGAAAAGTTATTTATTCAGGCTGTTCGTTATTCTAGCCGTATCTCAGCAAGTGGATGATAGGGAATAGGATGATGTTATTATCAGTGTCTGCAGACTTGTGAATTATCTATTTATAGGTGTTTGCCATCGACCTCAACAGGTTTCTTTCGATATTAAGTTCTCCATACTGATTATCCGTGTTTGAGGGTTTATGTTAATCTCTAACATCAATGGGCGTCAGATGCTTTATGAAATGGTTTTGCAACTAAAATACGTATCTGCCGTTAGAAACACGTGAATGTAGCAGGTGCACATCTGAAATATATAGTTGTTAAGAAAGTGTTAAAAAATTGTTGAGTTACATAAAATATAGTTTTCGGACACCAGGCATCCAGAACGTTGAGCGATTTATATTAAAACAAAATTGAATATACAAATCAATAAAATACTTGGCAATCACAGCCGATACAAAATCATGGTGGAACAAAATGTATCAGAACTTTATTTTGATATTATCTGGCATTCATAAAAAGTGTTTACAAACTGACGTGTTTTCGGGAAGAGTATGTGACGGTTCTTTCTGACGTAAAATATTCATACGCTCAGTTTGGTTCGGGGATTTAGAATTTTCATGACGGGGATATATTTTATACTTAATGGCATTGGAAAACAAAGGAATTTGTATCAACTTGCATACCAAGTCCATCCATAACGAGACCCAAAACAAGTTGTTTTCCAGCTGTTGTGAGCAAAGAAGAGGGTCTTTGTAACAGATGAGAAGCCACGAAGACATATTTTAGTGACACAAAAACATTAATGTGCCCCAGATAACAGTGTTCAACGTAATAAAAAGAATCTTTGTCTGGAAACAAGACAAAAGAAGTCTATATGCTTAGACTTCCACTCATACCTCGTACTCAACAGTGGCATTCACTTTGCAGCCGGAGAATAATAAAATGTTTGTATGCTAATTCTTACACAGACATAGAGGTCAAGTCGCCAGATGCAGCATCTATGGATTTTTATGCGATAGCATTGTTAAAACGGGTGCTGAGAAACCGTCGCTTTGGTACACTAAATGGATTATTTGAAAAAAAAACAACAAGAAGAATTAGCGTACTGTGGACGTTAGTGCCTTAAAACGATTCCTTCTGCAATGGAAACTACATAGTTGGTCAATTACAAATGCACGGTCGTCATATGGAATATAACCGAACGTGATGTGGCTCGAAGATCGTTTTAATAGTTGTTGTTTTTTTTATTTCACGCAAAGCGATACGAGGGCTATATGCGCTAGCCGTCCCTAATTTATCAGTGTAAGACTAGAGGGAAGGCAACTAGTCATCTCCTCCCACCGCCAACTCTTGGGCTACTCTTTTACCAACGAAGAAGGGGATTGACCGTCACATTATAACGCCTCCATGGCTGAAAGGGCGAGCATGTTTGGTACGACAGGGATTCGAACCCGCGACCCTCAGATTGCGAGTCTAACCCACCTAACTATGCCGGGCCTCGTTTTAATATAATGTACTTAATCTCTATATTGTAGCAATGTACGTATGTCAAAAATATTGTTGCTTATGAATAGAACGGTCGAAAATTGTCATTACATTTAATAATATAACTTCCATTTTCGATTAGCAATTTAATGAAAAGTGAACAAAATGTTATGTTTATAAAACAATTCACAGCTTTTATTCTCCGGAAATTTAAGTTTGTACGTTTTATGTTTCTTCTGAAGTTGGTTCGGGTGTTGGAGAATAGTCGGAATTTTGTTTTATCCAGTTTTTGTTTCTTAGAAATGCTTTTTTATTATATTTTATACTATAGATAAAAATATGCACCTGTGTGTGTGTGTGTGAGTGTTTTGCACTAAAATAATAAATTATAGACCTAAAATTTGTTTTCTTTATCTACGAAAACTAGATTGTTAAGTAATATTATAAGGTAATATTTTGTTTTTACAATTTAGACAATTTTATTTGAAAATTATTTTCGTTTCTTGGTGAGTATTATATTATTTCCACAACCAAAGTGGCACAGTGGAACGTCTGAGGACATACATCGCTAAAAACCTGGTTTAGATACCTGTGATGGGCAGAAAACAGATAGCCTATTGTGTAACTTTGTGCTTAATTCAAAAGAACAAGAATCATGTTATGCGTTTTATGTAATACGCTTGTTGTTTTGGTTTTTTTCTGTTACTTGCTATAACAAGTTTGTGTAGAAATTGCGAGCCTTAATATTTGTTTTAAACATAAGGGTATAAAGCGGTATTAAAAGCACCGTTCGATTGCTAGCAGCCTTTGCCAGGCCCGTTCTTGAGTTCTGAAAGTAAAATCTTGCTGACAGTGCATTGTTGTAGAAATCTTAAAATGTGCCAGCAAATTTCCTGATCCAAAGAATAGCATTTCTTATTCGCTTGCGGGTGAGGAAATTGGCTCCACAACGATCTCTTATCTTTGTCACAGCCAGAAGTGAAAGTTTAATTTTGAGAATCTAGGAAACCTGGTTTCTATGGAAACAGGAACTTCTAATTTCTTCTTCTGAGATATTTAAGATACATTAAAACAGCTGGCAAGACAGAGAGAGAGGGGGATATATGATTGACAGGTGAAGCGGCATATCTTTTGTACGTTCGGTAAACACCACGTGTTCGTTGAGATCTCGGCTTCCAGTGGCTCCTTCCGTTTCTTAAGAGTTAACTGAACTCTTTTGCTGAATGCAACATCAATACAGCCGTCTTAGTTCATTTTCATAGAACAAACAAGAAGTTCCCAATTTCAAAACAGCGAAACTTCTAAACATCAGGATATTGCATCACGTTTTACCGTTTGGGAATTCATTAACATTAAGTCTCTTTTCATTGTCTAAATTTATTGTAATATATATTTCGAATGAAATGTAATGTAAGAGAACAGAAACAAAACTAAGTATAACAGAGAAAACTTGTTTGTTTGTTTTGTTTTTCAATTTCGCACAAAGCTACTCGAGATCTATCTGTGCTAGCCGTCCCTAATTTTGCAGTGTAAGACTAGAGGGAAGGCAGGTAGTCATCACCACCCACCGCCAACTCCTGGGCTACTCTTTTACCAACAAATAGTGGGGTTGACCGTCACATTATAACGCCTCCACGGCTGAAAGGGCGAGCATGTTTGGCGCGATGAGGATGCGAACCCGTGACCCTCGGACTACGAGTCGCATGCCTTAACGCGTTTGGCCATACCGGGCCAACAGAGAAAACAAAGAAAACTTAGTGCTATACAGGACACCGTCTTCTCGCATTGCCTCGAAATGCTTCTATTAAAACTGTTTTGGCATCAAATAAAATGCGGCTTCAAGTAAATGTATTTGAAAAACTTCTGAGGTTCGTCAGAGGATGTCACTGGGAATAAAGATGATAAATTGTTGTTTGTATTTAAGTACAAATCTACACAAAGGGCAATCCATACTCTGCTTACCATAGGTATCGAAATCCTGTTTCTAGTGGTGTAAGTCCGGAGACATGCCGCTTTGTCACTTAATATTTAAGTAAAATGTAATGAGACATTTTTATTTATTCTCGTCCATAAATGTTTTACTTGCTTTTGGATAGGGAACTAACACTGATGATGAAAATAATTAACAATATGGCTACCTGCTAGAAGTAAAACTGCGACCAAATCGAATTTTTATAAAAATGTAGGTTTGTAACATCTTACAGGAAAAATATATGATTATACTTTATTTGCAATCAAACATTAACTTGATATCTGTCTTTGCATACAATACTCAAACAAATTTCTTCTGTAATTTCATTTTTACTGTATTTAATGTTCGTTTATTTTATGCTTTTACAGTTATTGTTTTGTATTTTTAAATTCATATTAAGTTATTCTACTTAGTATTATTGTCTGCTTGTACTGTACACTCATATTTAAAACTTCGGTTTTACTTTCCTCATAAAAACAATTTTAAACCAACTTTAATATTTGTTTCTGTTTTTCGCGCTCACCTGGTAGTCTCACCCTGGACTTGCAAAATTTAATGCAAATAATGAAAGGAAAAAATAGTAATAATTTCAACCTTTTTGAAGAATGTGTGATTGTGACATAGGTCAAACTTTTCACCATCTTATTTCAGACCTCGTTTAAAGCAAATCAGCAATAAATGGGTTACTTGTGAACCATGACCTGGGTTTTCGAAGGTGAACAATTAATTTGTTTCCATGTCAGTGTTGTTTGCTACAACCTCAACTCCAGATCATCGCTGATAGCCAGTGCAGTAATTCCCTCCAAATAAAACTTAAAGATGTAGTTTCACAATAGCTTAAAGCAGTTGTTCATATTATACCATTATTTATCAATAGTCGTTCAATTAGCTTTTGTTTTTTTTTATATACAGAGGGTTAATCACACTTGACTTGAACGATATGTATAGTATGCTCGTGTAATGGTAGCATGTTGGCGCGCATACAAGCCATGGCGCCACAGGCGATATACTTAGTATCAACTGTGTATTGGTTGACCGTAAATAAAAGAACTGGTGGCTTATATATATAAAAGCTTTCCAAAAATACATGTGCGTACAACGAGATTTTTAAATTATATAGAAGGAAAAAGGGCACGATATGCCAATACTCTCTTAAGAAGAAAAGCGTTTAAACACCAATCTGCTCCTAAAACACACCGCAAAATAAGTTAAACCAACATCATCGAATGCAAAGTAAAGATATCATTACGAAAGATAATTATCTAACCCCAAAATCCGTTATTGTGAAACTGAGATGCCCGGCATGGCCAGGTGGTTAGGGCGCCCGACTTGCCGTCTGAGAATCGCAGGTTCGAATCCACGTCACACCAAAAATGCATGCTCTTTCAGCCGTGGGGGTGTTATAATGTGACGGCCAATTCCACTATTCGTTCGTAAAAGAGGTGGCAGTGGATGATGACAACTAATTGTATTTTCTCCAGTCTTACACTGCTAAATTAGGGACGGCTATAGCAGACAGCTTTGCGCAAAATTAAAAAAAAAAGATGAAACTGGGGTTACTTCTTGATATCAATAACTATAACATGAACAAAGATTTAAAGCATGTGAAATCTTGCAAGCATTTTTCCATGTCTTGAAATTAGCAGTTGATTTAAAGGAAAAAGATAGCCAAAGAAACTGGAATCACAAAAAATCCTCACTTTACCACGAGCACGTCAAGTGATCCCAATGTAATTCCAATAGCTCATCTTGACGTGGCTTAGCTTAAAAACAGTCTCGGAAGTCACACCCCAGTACAAAAGAGAGTACGTAGAAAGTTTGTCATAAAATCTGGTCTATGATTAGCCTGGCCCAGCATGGCCAAGCGTATTAAAAAGTTCGACTCGTGATCCGAGAGTCTCGGGTTCGAATCCCAGTCGCACCAAACATGCCCACCCTCCCAGCCGTGGGGGCGTTATAATGTGACGGTCAATCCCACTATTCGTTGGTAAAAGAGTAGTCCAAAAGTTGTCGGTGGGTGGTGATGACTAGCTGCCTTCCCTCTCGTCCCGCTAGATTAGGGACGGCTAGCGCAGATAGCCCTCGAGTAGCTTTGTGCGAAGTTCAAAGAGCAAAGCTATTACTGGCGTTACCAACTTTTACAGAAGCTTATTACAGTAAAAACAGCGGTGTTTCATAAAAGTATATAACATTTCGAGACTTGGAACAATGTTGCAACAATGTTCGTGTAAAACGTGATTAACTTGGATGCTGCTTTAATTGATTCAGTTTTATCTAGTTTTTATTAAAGATGAGTCACCAACATGCGTGAACTTGTTTGAAAGAAAATTTTCCACCTTCTAATGCAGTTCTATCTGTTGGGCTAGTTTGGAAAATCGAAACGTTAACATCTGAAGTTTCAACTCTTGAAGATTAACATTTAATGGTTAAACGTTTGGTAAATAAACATCTAGTATTCATATCTGATATTTAAACGGTGAGAAGTTATCATATGCAGTTAAATATGTATGAGGTTAATACCTGACATTTATACTTGTAAAAGTGCAACTTGTGTTGAACCCAATTGCGCAAACATAATTGTCATTTACTTAAGAACTGGTATCATGAACAAACTTGATTCATCTATCACATATTAAAGAAATCCTGTAAAACGTTCGTTATGCTATGCATATCTTAAGAGTTCCTACTCTACAGAAGGATAAGTTTCTTAGAGTGTTCTTTTTTTCCCTTGTTATACAAGTAATATATTGCGTGTACCTGTCAGAAAAACCACTGAAGTAGAAATAATCTTCACGATAAATTATTCGCAACATTAAACATCAAATTGCAATAAATCATAAAGTGACTCATTAATTTATATTCATATTCTAAAATTTAATACATTTTTGAAAAACGTATTACTTGTAGAATTTTTTGTCCACGATAACGACAGTTTAGTACCAAAGTCGAAAGGACTGTAAATTATAAGGTAAAATGATCGTTTCTACATGTAGGCCTATCTCAAGGGACGACATTAATTACATGTTAAATGTTGTTTAGTATTTTCAAGCAAAAATGTACTAAGTGAAATTAAGATACTCACTGTATTTAAAAGACAATATCAATTTATCTAAAAGTTTGTTGTGTAAAATTAATAATTCGGTTTTTCATTTCTTATATTATTCAGCTCACAAAGTGCCTTTATCTGTCGAAGTTCAAACAATAAAGCTGCATAATTAGGGCCCCAAGAGGTTCAGCAGACTTGTAGGCTTACAATTTAAATATCAAGTTTAGATATTCTTAATGGACTGCATTTAAAAACAAACATCTCTAAGATTCGATACTGTTTACAGTTTCACATTTCGTGGTACTATATGGTTGTTTTAGCTTATTTGTAGTGTTGTTGTTTTTTAAATGCTATACTTGAAAATAATTATGTAAAAACATCATTGGTATTGAACTTCTAGTGAATGGATCTTCTGCACAGCATGATATCCTTATATAGGAGTATAGGAAATAATCGCAGAATCCATTAGCTTTTATCAGGATAATAAATAAGCTTATATTTCACAAAAACTTATATGTAGAATTTTCTAATCTGGTAGGAACGTCCGTGTGTGTGTGTGTTTTGTTACAGCAAATCCACATCAGGCTATATGCTAAGTCCACAGAGGGTAATCGCCTCGCTGATTTTAGCATTGTAAATCCGTAGACTGTTGTCCCAGCGGGGAATGATAAGGGGGACAGTTCAACTTATATGATGGCATTTTAAGTATAGACCAACGCAACAAACACAATTTAATTAAAGAGTGTGTAAATATGGAAAATTGAATAAGATAATTTAAATATCACAGAGAAAAGTTATAACTCTTACGAATGTTTATATTTTGTAAAAGCAAGAGCTTTACACGGTATTTGTAGTCTTAACGTAAGAATTATAGTCTTCTGAAATTTTCATAAAATGAAATCAATCTCATGTTATAAGGTAAAAAAAAAATTCTCAGTCACTTTGACAAGTTATTCTTGGATTTTGAACCCGAAAAGGAAATACCGTTGTTTTTAAAAACGTTTTCCACAGTCTTACGTCTGAAGGTAAAAATCACAAAGTTTGTGGACGTTATGCTATAGACATTTTATCAAAATCGAAAATTGCCTCGCTTTTTGCACTAATGCATTTGAATCGAATTTTTAGTTCTTAATCGATCGTTGGGAACTTGTTATTACCTTATAATTTTTGTGTATTTTATATTTGAAAATGGCGACCACTTCGACACGAAATTGAAGATAAACCACTAACAAGGCCAGAGACCCTAGTTTCCCGTGAAATCGAGTTGAAACGACAACGCCCTGGCCCGTCGAGAGAACATGACTCAAAAGAAGACAAGAGGGCACGCCGTTAGGAATGCTGACGTTTTATAGAAATCTGACAATAGCATCTTTGTGGACAGAAATACCACAAACTGTACACTTTTTTTTTGACCCACGAGACGCGGAAACTTGAATGATCCACAAGCAACTTACAGATCGTGAATAAAAGTTTATTTGAACACTTAAAACTAGCCCAAGGCCCGAAAAGCAGTTGCGCACAAAGACGACGAGGCCAATAGAAAGCCGCTGTCTGGGCTAATTACTCTACCAACTTAGAACACCTTGTTATATAGTTACATTTTTTATAAGAATAAAATATTTACTTTCATTAGTTCAGCAAGAAATTCCTTGCCACATACGACAAAAATAATGCTTCTCTTTTACCTTGGGTAAAAAATATTTACAAAGCCTCTTCTGTTAGTCTCAGCCTTACACAAAGGCAGCATTGTGAAACAAATAGTTTCTTCAGAGCAGCTCACCCGCTGTACCTTGATATCAAGATGGCTTTGTGTTTCACTAAACCTTAAAATATGTTAGTGCTAATATATAAAGTTAGTCACCGCTAATATCAGTTTTTATATTTGTAATTTTTAGCCGAAAGGAACCGAATTTTAAAACTGCAGGATGTGTTGTAATCAATATTCATCTTAATGCTAACTAAATGTTATAACATTATCGAAAGTATTTCGTTGTTCTAGAACACTTATGGATTACTCTACTACACTATTCTGGGGATTGTAACACGCAAGACAAAATTCTTCAGATAAACTCAGATGTCGAAAGTTGCGATTTGTAAAACTAGTTTTTCTCTTAATGCTTGCGATATAGTTAACTCTTGTTACGTATTATGGTTCATCTCGGACGATATTGTTGACTCTTCTTACGTATTTTAGCTTATCCTGAACGATATTGTTGACTCTTGTTACGTATTTTAGCTTATCCCGGACGATATTGATGACTCTTAAAAGAGGTTGTCATTCTCTTGAGCCTAGACTTTAGTGGTTTGCTTATAGCGTATTGTCACAACAGCACTTATATACAGTATATACTAATGAATGCTGTAGACAAGCTGAATCATAAAAGCTATACAACAAAAACAATACAGAATTAAATAGCGTCTTGAAAATAATAACAATTTATTTGTTATTCAATGCAATTGTTTTTATAGCATCTGATTATAAATAATGTTAATTTACTTCACTATCGTAAACATTCTGGTATTAGGATTTTCCCGCTCTTTTTAAGAATATTGAGTCTTCCATTTTTGAAATATTATGTTCTTCTTTTCTATAGTTTTAACATTCAAGTTATTAGTAATAACGCATTAGTACCGACTTTTAAAAATGGTTTCAACCAGATGTACATCTTCTTTTACTAAACACAAAACGAGATTTAATTTTGTTCGAAATATTCTTCGAATTTTTGAAATATAGTTTTAACTCATTCAATTGGATATATAACTATTACTTGCAGTCTCCTATTGTTACTGAGTTCGTTCGCACTTCTAGTTTCGGCCTAGTATGGCCAGGTGGTTAGGGCGCTCGACTCGTAATCCGAGGGTCGCGGGCTAGAATCCTCCTCACACCAAACATATTCGCCCTTTCAGCCGTAGGGGCGTTATAATGTGTCGCTCAATCCCTCTATTCGTTGGTAAAAGAGTAACCCAAGACTCGGCGGTGGGTGGAGATGACTAGCTACCTTCCCTTTACTCTTACACTGCTAAATTAGGGATGGCTAGCGTAGGTAGCCCTCGTGTAGCTTTGCACGAAATTAAAAAAAAAACAAACAAACAAACTTCCAGTTTCCAAATATTCTAGTTTATGTAATACTGACTTTCAGAGCGAAACGTTGATTTTCCACATTGTTAAAATGATAAGTTTAACACTGAAACCTCATTATCTCAGCATTCAACTTTGTTGGCAGTTAAATTCACTACTGAAATATAAGTACGTTAACAATCAAAATTGTTAATAAGTCAACCTTAAGACTGAAATTTGAATGCGCTAATAGTCAACCTCCTCGACAATTTTTGTTCAATTCAGGTACATAATAATGTGAAAAGGCAGCCCTTTCAATATTTTAATATTAGTTTTGAAGCCTGAATACGCTAATAGTCGGCTTTGTTGGCAGTTTACGTTTAATTACGAAAGATATATACGCAAAAAGTCAATTTTTTTGTTGACAAACTTTGTTTTAGTTTTTTTGGTAATCTGTATTTGACATTTCCAATCTTAGTGATATGTTTTACAAAACATGGGCTAAATGGCTAGGTGAAAGACCTACAAGGCCTAGGCATAGCTATCTCTGCCTTAGAACTGCTGATCAGAAGGAGAATAACCAGACATCAGCATCAGAAATCACCGCCTAGGCGGCTATTTTAACAATATAGCAATATTGACAATCACTATTAAAACAGTTCCCACACCTGAAAGTACGGGGTGAATTGAGCAACATTTCACTTTGATCAAATCTTAACGTTACGATCTGCAGCCCGAAATGCTAATGCTAGACCAAGTGTCATCCTTTTTTTTTTATATTTAGTCTTGCAACCTTTATTCGTAAGCACACAGTCTTGTGTACATTGGCAGCTTTATCGTGAAACCTGATATTTCAAAACTCTACATTAAGATAAAACCAAAAACAATAGTTTATTGTACACATAAAAAGTATTTTGCCTTTTTGAAAATATTTATGTACAGTAAAGAAGTTTGATATAATCCAAATTTAGTGAACAACTTTTCTTTATAAAACCTAATACACTCATTTCATACGCTACAAGAAGGATAATAGAAAAAAATATTAGTAGACATACAGTACTGTGCAAATGTGTTAGGAAAAACAGACTACTTTGTTATTCTTTCCATTTTATGGGCTAATTCTTCCATGCTATTACAGAATGTAAATTTAAACACTATGGTAATGCTTCACTTATTCCTGTTAAACTGAATGAACCATGATGAGAATACTTATCATTTTATAGAATCCCATACACTTGTTATTACGTATTATAATTTATCCCAGACGAGTCTCCGATTTATTATGTTACGAAATTTATGATATTTTCCAACAAGACTGATACACACAGTTTTCTTTTTTAATAAAAATATATTTTAATATACAAATAACAATACAATTTATAATAACGGTTATTATAAGTAGTTATTAGGAATATAGGTTTATATGCAAAACGTTTACACACTCGCTCAAAAAAAAAGCCTTCTATCTGGTCTGGAGCTGAATATCTTATCAACGGTCCAGGTCCACTGGGCACAAATTACTTCCATGTTGATACACAGATAGACTTCATTTGACGGAAATGCTAGCTAGCTCTATTCTAGTTTGGCTTAATGCGGTTTACAAACTCACTTTTTACTGAGGAAGATATCAAATGTCCTCGTAGAATAATAACGTCCGAAGTTAAACGGTTCATAATGTCCAAAATCGATAAATGTTTCTGGTCCAGTTCTGTAGTTTTCCGATTTAATAAGCGTTAATCACAATTACAATCTCCAAAGTTTATAGAATCTCATGAATTCTTGTGATGCCTTGCTTTTATATACCCATGCGATTTCTGGAACGTTCAACAATGTTTGGAAACACGCTAGTATTTTCGTAAACAACATATTGTTGATTCTTGCTCTCGAGAATCTTTTGCAAACTTATAGAACAGGTGGGACTTGCGCAATACACATCCAACAATATACATCTCATACATCAAACTGAAACAAACGTATGTATTGAAATAAATGTTTTACAGTAAATCCATTACATTGTATCAAGGGTTAGATTGTCATAAGAGTTCTGCTTGAATGAATATACTGATTAAACTTCGGTTATGCTCTAAAAAACTTGGTTTCAATACCTGGGGTGGACAGAGCACAAATAGCCTTTTGTGTAGCTATCCGTGTCTTAACCGTATAGAAAGATGCTAGCATATGGTACCGGTATATGCTAGAAGAAATCAATTTAATACCATTCCACAAACATACCTTGAAAAAAAAAATTAACACTACATTTTAAGTTTTGTTGTCGTACAACGGCCCCGAAAACAAAGAGAGTTGTCGATAAAGCAGAGAGTTCGTATGCATATTTTATGTGATGCTGGTTGGATTCTTGGACAAATTGCTGTAGACTTGAAATACTCCCCAAACATTATCAAATACACCCTATATCGTGAGACTAAAACAGGTAGATTTGAAAATAGAAAAATAAAAGGCAGAACACCTAAATTCAATGATACTGATGTTAAGTATCTTCGTTTAGACAGCTTCCGGGACAGAAGAAAGACTACCACTGATCTAAAGCATGAGGTAAACAACCATGTACCAAATGACAGAAGAGTGTCCAGATCTTTAGTGTCAAGACTCAATGAATATGGAACACATGATCATGTAACAGTTACGAACACTTTTACTTGAATCTCTAAATATTGTCAAGAGATTCCAATTTGGAATTAATGATTGGAAAAGGGTGTGTTATTGACGACTGAGTCCAAGCTTTAAATATTTGGTTCAAAGCGTAGTTTGTACGTCCGTCTGAAGGAAGATGAAAGATACTTACCTTAATGCATAGCACCTACCACGAAACGAGGGGAAACAATAGGATGGTTTGAGTGTGTTTTTCTACTGAAGTGACTAGAAATATTTGCAAAATATATGGAATAATGAAACAATGTAAGTAGTATGAGATACTTATTATTATTCTAGTATCAATCAGATAATAACCTCAAACACTTATCAAATCTATACAGAGATTTTAATTGACTTAGAAAGAAGATGGAGTTATTCAAATGATGCAATGGACCATACAGAGCCCCGATCTCAACCCAATTGAGCAAATCTGGGATTTGATAGATCAAAAACTTGACAAATTTAAAGTTACTCCCAAATAAACTTTATGGGAATGTATCAAAGATACTCGGAGTAAACTCCCAAAAGAAACTTTGATTAAATATGTTACAACAATGTCTCAAACACTGTATGCAGGTATTAATGCAAAAGGAACACACACAAAATATTAACTATCTTTGCTCAACTCAAACACTTCCACTGAGTTTTGTTGTACTAAATATGAATATTAATAAAATGTTGATGTTCCACCTGTGATTTACCTTCCATTGTTCTTTGAAAGTAGCCTGAAACCTAAATTTTGACTTTGTCCTAATGCTTTTGCACAGCGCTGTAAATATAGTCTTTAACTTAACTAAAGTTTTATACATACTTAAGCGCAAAGCTACACAATGGACTCTCTCTGCTGTTTCCACCACGGGTATCAAAACTCGGCTTTTGATGTTATAAGCCTTCAGACTTATCGTTGAGCCGCTGGGAACTACTATAGAGCGAAATTTTTGAAAACGTCAGTTAATTGGGTTATCTCCCTTTATTCACAAGAAGAATTTTATCATTATCTGCCATTTCGTTAATAATAAATGTACTTTATTCATTGTTATATTTAATTAATTAAACGGCTAAACAGAATGTCATTTTTCTTGCTAATTAGTTTCTGTTAATTAAAATCGACCACTTCTAAACCTACAGCCTGTTGGAATTATATTATAGTGAAATAAGGATGAAACTATAACGTTTGATCAGAGTAATATTATATAACTTATCAGCTAGTAATGATTTATTACCATTAAATTATCATGAATATATATAATATCTAGCCTGATTTAGTACCTTTCGTTTCAGTAACTACGTCGCGACTAATTAAAAACTCAAGTGTCTGGACTGACTCACTACCTCGACTTTTAACAATGAATCTACTGTTTAGTCATACTACGAAGAGCTGGCGTGTATAACTATACAGTTTCGCATTGTGAAAACCACCCTAAACATCATAACGAGGTTATATCTATTTCACTCAATGTTTAGTTTCTACTTCTCCAACAAATGCGTAACAGTTTTCAAGCTTTTAAATTTATTCTATGGACCAATGAGAGTATGGAAGGAAGTCACGTGGATGGTAGTGTGTACGTTAAAACAAAACAAAAGTATACAGTAATATCAATATAAATACGGCATGATTGTTGGTGTGCAGATTGAAGTGTAAACAGTACTGACTGCGTTATATTAAACCATGCTCTCCACTGATTTTAGATCAAAGTTAAAAAGTTTAGTTTGTTACGTATTGTGAGACAAAGCAGTGTAAGTAGTGGATCGTTCTTGGAAAAGTTGTAGAAACAAAATGTTGAGTAAAACAAATATAGTCTTATTCTGGAGTTCACTGTAATGTTTTTCATCGTACAAAATTTACTGTGTAGCCTATTTTACTATTATAACTTTAAACAAACAGTTTAGGGCACAGCCTGTTGCACTACCACGATTTAAAACAACGAATTTACTGGCCAACCTGCTTCACTATCGTAACTTTAAACAATAACTTTATTGTCCAGCCTGCTTTACTACCGTAACTTTAAATAATAACTTTATTGTCCAGCCTGCTTTACTACCGTAACTTTAAATAATAACTTTATTGTCCAGTCTGCTTCACTATCGTAACTTTAAACACCGACTACTATAACTTAGCCTTGAAATAATTAGTCTATTTTCTAGTCTAGTTCACTAATGTGATTTATAAGAATCAACTATCTAGTCTGATTTCACTACCTTGACTCTGATGGACTCGTTATCAGCTATTTTTAGTTTTTACGGTCGATTTAGATTATTTGGTAACTAACTCAGTTCTCTTCTATCATTGGGTAGTTTTACTGTTGAAGTTTTATTTATCATTATTACTTGTAGCAAGTAATTTTTTTTCATACTGAACAATACAATAATAAGTTCTAAGTATTTGAAAGTTAGAGTGTTATTTAAGTGTTAAACCATGAGCATTTTGTTTTTGTTTATGTTACTTTCCTGTTCTTACCCCTATGACACAAAGAAATAATAAACAAATAATTATTTCATGACATCGTTCAGTCATATGAAATGACATTAAATTCTAATGCTATTTTATATTTGGAAATAGATTTGTTTATACGATAGCAGTCTTGGTTAACCGAGAGTCTCGAAGTTAGAGTAGAATTATGTGTCTAATGTTAGCAGAATTACGTCAACTCTCTATCGGTTATGACTTTTGCTGTAATATTATTCATTTAACGCTAATTCCGCATCAAACTCATCCAGTTGTTCACCGGTCTCTTCTAATGATCAGTAAAGATTCGACAGAACTTGTGTTAATGACGACAGACACGCTTTGGTTTGATCAAGTTCAGGGCGTTAACGCTGAGGAAGTACGTGGTATTGTCACTTTCTGTTGAAAATGCTAGAGCGTCAAGGCGGGAAGAACGGAAACATATTCTTGAACACGTCGTGTTTATTCACCAAGTCTACAGAGTGTTTGTTGCTGTTGTTCCGAATATGTGACTCAATTAATCAGGACTTGAAACAACCTGTGTTCAAGAATATTAAAATAGTAATAAGATCAAAGCTTGGAATAAACTAGACGAAAAGTACAGAAATAAATCATAAAATAGCTGCGTTTACAAAGTTTACACCTCTTTGAATATCACCACAAGTAACAATTCTCTAAGTAAAGTATTATAGTTGCTAGAAGCGAAATAGGAACATTCTAAAAATCATTTATGTTTTCAACGAAACAGTTTCATGCAACTTTGTTTACTAAAGCTAAAATTAATAAAATATATTAAACAGGAAAAAGTTTGTTTGTTTTTTAATTTCGCGCAAAGCTACTCGAGGGCTATCTGCGCTAGCGGTCCCTAATTTAGCAGTGTAAGACTAGAGGGAAGGCAGTTAGTCATCACCACCCACCATCAACTCTTCGGCTACTTTTTTACCAACGAATAGTGGGATTGTCCGCAACATTATAACACCCCCACGAGCATGTTTGGTGTGGTGGGGATTCGAACCCGTGACCTTCGGATTACAAGTTGAGTGCTAGACTTTAAGAAAAGTTGGCTCATTAAACGGATACACTAACACCTTTCATGGTAAATGGAATTATAATGTTGAGTATTCATATCATTGTAAATATTCTACGTTGTGTTGTAACAAGAACCATCGATGCTAGAAACCCTCGCCCTATTTATTAATCCCAATTCTTCTTCTTATTAGAACATATGTATTTTAATTAGGGGTAAACCGCACTTTACCTCAAAGATTTTCATAATATTGTGCTGCCCTTGGAACCACTTCTTTTACGAGTGATTGTCGTTAACCTAACGAACACTAGCACTGATACTGCAGTTCCCATAACAACAAGCTTCTATAAAGGTTGGGGAGGTCATTCTTCGACGACACGTCTCAATTGTCTTTCCTTGGTCCTTTCACTGTACTTAGTCCTCAGCATCCAATGACGTATTTAAGCATCCCAAAGTCATAACCGTCTTGTTGTTGTATCGAGAAACTTGAAATGTATGAGATAGAGAGATATTGCTGTAATTACGGTTCATCCAGCCATTTTTCTCATAAAAAAATGGTTACTCATTTTAAGGTGTATCTGCCAAACTGTGAGTTTTGTCAGTTTCAAATCTTTTTTTATTAACTTTACAACTTCACTTCAATAATTACTTTTTTGGATCGGAGAGCTCTTTTTTGTAACTATATCTTTCGTTGTTATGAATGATTTCTAATTGGATCTAGGAATTTATTGTATTTGTAAGTGGTTTGACGTGGGTGTTTCTTGCATCAATTGGATCATTAAAACAAAGTCACTCTTCGAAATTGTACGCGCTTTAATTGTAGATTCCTTTAATAGTCGTTATTTTAACCACTTCTCTTTAGACGGGTTCTTTAATGTTGTTTGTTTTGCGAAAAGCTACACAATGTGAAATCTGATTTCTTCCTTATACTTACATGATACATGATTAGATCATAACAGCCCTGAGATTTCCTGTAAATCAGTTTTAAAAAGCAAAAGCGAAAACTCTAATCGTGAAACAAAGTTACATTTATAATATTATTTTCGTTTACTATAAAATATATTTCATTGTAATTACTAAATGCTATATGCCCCCTGCTAGTACAACGGTATGTCTACGAAATTACAACGCTCAAATCAGGGGTTCAATTCCCCTCGATGAGCTCAGTAGATAGCCCGATGTGGCTTTGTTGTAAGAGAAACACAAACTAAATACTATACGTACTTAAGGTACTTGACGATGACATTTTTAATGCAAAGCTACGAAATGAACTGTCTATGCTCTGTCCACATAGGGAATCAAAGCTCACGTTTCAGCATTCTAAATTTTAGGCATACTTTATATCAGTACTTCACCTGCGTAAAAATGTGATTTTATTCCTTCTCTTTTTATAGCTTACCAATTCAGTCCTCCTTTTGTTTTCCATTGACATCTTACCTATGAAACCATATTTCGCTAAATAAAATACTATAAATTTATATTTAATAAAGGTATTTGAAAGTAACTGTTGAAACTTAGGCCACATAAGCAATTGTTTACTCATGGTAGGTGTATGTAGAATTGTAATCGCTCTTCATTAGCTCACCAGGTAAATTTACAGTCTCAGAACACTAAAGATCTGGTTTTGATACTCGTAGTGAACAGAACACAGATAGCCCATTGTGCAGCTTTGCGCTTAGTAGCAAACAAACAAATATTGTAATCTCAGTTTAGTAGCGTTGCCATGTAGTTGATTGTGTACATTACAAAATGAATAATACTTGCTGGATAAACTGTGCTCGAATTATATATATATATGTATGTATGTAGTATTATAATTATTAAAACAGACCTTACAAACCACGACAAACAAACTACAACAAAAACGCTTCATAAATTAAAAATATCACCAGGGTATGGGCTATAATTTAAAAATTTAAAATATGCTCTGAGCTTTGAAGGTGACTGTAAAAGTAAGGCCTATATTGCTTTAGGGATATATCTTGTCTTAGTATTCCCAATTCAGTTTTAGGATTACATTGAAACTTTATATTTTTTCAGAATTTTTATTCGATGCGCTACTGAATAGTAATTTCATTTATGTTAGCAAATATCTTCTTCAAGCAATATAGCTTCGTCTTCACTTTTGCAAGAACGAAGATCGGCTGTTAGGATACAATAAAATATAATATTATTCATCATTCTATATTTAAATATATATACATTTTTAAAATATTAAATTTTCAGATAATTTAATTTTTTTCTTCGTGACGTTTAAAGTTCTATAAGAAATATATATATCTCTTCATCTGTCACTCTCACGTGATTACACCTTCAGTAGTTATGCAGTTTATTGATTTGATAATTTATCTTAAAGGTAATTTTCTTATATTTGTCCGTTAACCGATTGGACTGTCAATTTCAACCTGCAGTGTTATCGTTCTAGCATTCCCATTGGTAGAACGGCTGTTGTTTGCTAATATATATGTTATTTAGTTTTATTCATATATTAGCTATCAATTATTTACTTATTATAAGTCCAACTGCTAGTGCAATATCTGAACGTCTACAAGTTAAAATTGTTTGTTTCTTGATAAATTTTAATACAAAATGCGCTAAACCTAACTGAATGTTGAGATTTGCCTACAGATATTACGTAGGAACTAGTTAGCATCGGTTTCTAATACATGAGTTGTCGTCCTAGCATCCATTTTATAGTTTTCTAATATATGTACTAAGTAAATAATAAATTTTTAACTGCAAACAATCTACTATACGAAAAGGAGACAAAAGAGAATAGAATCCGTTCTTATGACGATTATCGTTTACAAATTGTTTGTTTGTTTTTTAATTTCACGCAAAGCTACTTGAGGGCTATCTGCGCTAGCCGTCCCTAATTTAGCAGTGTAAGACTAGGGGAAAGGCAGCTAGTAATCACCAACTACCACCAACTCTTAGGCAACTCGCTTACCAACGAATAGTGGGATTGGCCGCACATTATAACGACTCCACGGCTGAAAAGGCGAGCATGTTTGTTGCGACGGGGACTCGAACCCATGAGCCTCAGATTACGAGTCGCACGCCTTAGCC
This sequence comes from Tachypleus tridentatus, assembly GCF_004210375.1. Taxonomy (NCBI): domain Eukaryota; kingdom Metazoa; phylum Arthropoda; class Merostomata; order Xiphosura; family Limulidae; genus Tachypleus; species Tachypleus tridentatus. The sequence goes on from NC_134825.1 coordinate 73,844,772, forward strand.
CACCTGGCCATGCCGGGCCTCGTTTACAAATACGTTATCGTCCTATCATTCCCGATCTTAAGACAGCTATAGTTTTTGATGTGTTGGCCAAGTATCACGTTCTCAGGACAGTTATAGTTTATATATATTATCATCCTAGTGTTCCGTTTTTAGGACGGCCATAGTTTTGTAAAGGTATTATCATCCGAGAGTCTTGTTCTTAGGACGGCTGTAGTTTTCTGATACATGTGTTCAATCATTGCTGTTCTTCCGATAGCTATAGTTTCCACATATATTTATTATCATCTTAGCATCCCGTTCTTAGGACAACTATGATTTTATGATGTATGTATTATCGTCTTAGCTTTTTAGTCTTAGGACAGGTATAGTTTTCCCATATGTGTATTATCGTCCTAGCATATCATTCTTAGGACGGGTATAGTTTTCCCATATGTGTATTATCGTCCTAGCATACCATTCTTAGGACGGTTGTAGTTTTATAATATACATTATCGTTCTGCAATTCCCGTTGTATCGGTGTTTTATGGCCTAAAGTATCTGCACCTTACAGTTTGTAGGACGGCTATAATTCTAAAGTGTTATTGTTCTAGCATCCCGTTTTCTAATACGTTTTATCGTTCTAGAACAGCTAAATTTTACTCGTGTATTTGTTGTTGCCCTAGCATCCCGTTCTTAGGATGAATATAGTTTTCTAATATATGTATTGTTGTCATAGCATTCAGTTTTAAGAACGGCTATAGTTTTATAATATATGTGTTACCGTTCTACCATTCCGTTCTCAGGAACGCTAAATGTTTCTCACATATGCAGTATTGTCTTATAATCACCGTTTTTAGGACAGCTATAGACTTCTAATATATGTGTTCTCGTCTTAGCATGTTCGTAAAAAGGTTATTGTGTTATGATATACACAAATCTTAATATTCAAGCACTTTTGATTTTGCTTTTTAGTAATAACTTTGACTATATCTGATTTCGATTTCTTACGATTTCATTCTATCGAGAGTAATAAATATAGTTTTCAATGGAACAGTAACCTCATGTACGTCCTGCAAAAGTTCCATTCAAACTTATACATAGTTAAATATAAGCTTGAGTGGAACTTTTGCAGGACGTATATGAGGTTACTGTTCCATTGAAAACTATATTTATAACTCCCGATAGAATGGAATCGTAGTAAATAATTATAATTATACTTATATATATATGTGTGTGTGCGTGTTATAAACACATACAGTAATTTTGTTAGCTTTATCTTTTACTGTGCGCTGCTTTTCTCTAAGTATGAATAATGATCCACTGATTACGGAATTATATCGTTCACAGAATCTGTATTCATCATAAAATATTATACTTAACTTACAACTTATGAACTATGAACAATAGGACTTTTACTGGCTTAAAAATCTAACTTCTTAATGGTAGGATTAAAGATACCAAATAGATAACAAATAATAAGATTTACATGTATCCAAGGTCAGTTTTTGTTTGGACGAGACTATTCGTCTAGAACAATTTAACAAAGCAACATGAAATGCGATATGGATTTAGTTGTAACTATCGCCTTTGTTGTATGATTTCGATGAACAAATACAATAAGTCAACATTATGTAGATTTATGGCGAAACTCGTTGCTGTCTATAATTCCATATCATCACTATGTCATACTTATAGTAATAACTACCTTCACTCAGGCTGCACTGCTGTTATATAATTATGTAAGATTTGTAATACCAGCAGACCATTCTTCTTACAGTAAACCCCCGGTTTTTTTTTATAACAGAGTTATTACTTTCTTACGGTAAGGTTGTAGCTATCAGATCAGTCGCATGGACTTTTACCATGACAAAGAGTTTTATCAGCAATTCCTACACGATAAATACCGACATGATTGATCTGTGTGCTCTGATTGGCAAGTCTACTGATTTTCATTTTGTTGGGAGTTTTGAGACACTATAATTGTGAGAATAGTAAATAGAGGTATGAATTGTATGTGACCGAGATAAGTTCGTCTTAGTCATTGAACAACATTTGAGAGCCAAATGTTTTTGTTTATTTGTCCTTAGTTAATTCATGTTCTATGTTAATCTATTTGTTTGACTGCGAACTCATTCCATAGCTTTGAAGTTAGGCAGATTCCAGGTGGTCTGGGCGTGTTCTTAGCTATGTAATGTAACCCCCCTACCAAAGGGAAGCTAGGACCATCCAGGATCACTGAACCCGAACCTGGGATCTAGGTTTATGTTCTGGCCAGAGCGTAATGTTTGTAATTGTGTTTATATCTTCTCTCACAAGATATCAGGGCCAATGTGGGTCTTAACGGGATTTTCTTTGGGGTATGAATTTGGAAATAATGGAGGAGGTTGATCGGTACATCTACGAACCGTGAGGGGATCTTTGAACCTCTCGGAGGTAAATAAGTACTTTATGCTAGTCCCTATTAGTTAAGTGTAAAATGAAGAGTGTAAGCTGTCATTCACGTACATGGAACGTAAAGCTCCGGTTTTTATTCAATAACTCTATGTTGTGAAATATAACACATCAGTCATATGTCGAACAAACCTTTAAAATCTTCACTTGTATAATTGTTTGAGTGTAGCAGTCTTATCATTTCTTGTAAGATTTAGTTCTTATTAACTCCATCCAAGTCCCTCGGTAGGACAGAGATAAGTCTTCGGATTTATAAGGCCAAAATTAGGGGTTCGATTCCCCTCGATGGACACAACAGATAGCCCGATGTGGTTTTGCTATAAGATAATACAGAAACTCCATCCACATCCCTTAGCTCTGGAACTCTGCGGAACGAAAATGACGGAATGACGTCATTATTTTCACATAATGGAGTGTAAAAATGTGTTATTAACAGTTTTCGTTTAACGTGGGTCATAAAATATTATTCCCACCAGAGTGTTCAATAAACTGTTGATTAAAGAAGATCTTACTATCATATGAAGATGGTTCACGTGACTCGCTTGTGGCTGTAACATCATCCAAAAAGTAACAAATATTTCTACTCTTTAGCTACAACGTTTATGACACGTTTTACAAAGATTTTTTTCTGATAAACTCAGTAAATAAACTAACATTTTAATTGTATACAGCTAATTTTCTGTTAGAATACATCAATATCCGAGTTTAAGGAATATTATTTTCACATTAAACTAAGGCGATCTCAAACAAATGTATAGTCAACATAGACACATTTTGTACTCAGCTATTGCTCTTACAGTCCAAGGACTTTTACAGAGGGTGAGAAAGTTACAGTTCTAATACGGGATTATAAAACTTTTTAACAATAAATAGTGACAGCTAGTCCATGGAACATTATGTTGGTATCTAAAACACTATGTTTGTGGTTTAAGAGATTCCAGGTATAATAACAGATGAGGAATAACAACACATTTTCACAAGATAAACGATGTCTTGTTATTATTGTTGTAAACCAAATAATATGGTTTGGTTCTTGAATTTCGCGCAAAGCTACACGAGAGCTATCTGCGCTAGCCGTCCCTAATTTAGCAGTGTAAGAGTAGAGGGAAGGCACCTAGTCATCACCACCCACCGCCAGCTCTTGGGCTACTCTTTTACTAACGAATAGTGGGATTGACTGTCACATTTTAATGCCCCCATGGATAAAAGGACGATTATATTTAGTGTGACGAGGATTCGAACCCGTTATTCACAGGTTACGAGTCGAGTGCCTTAACAACCTGGCCATGCCGGGCCAATATTGACTTAAAGAAACAAAACATGTACCTATTCAAATAGACGAGGAACAGCTTATCATATTCTTTAGGCCCGGCATGGCCAGGTGGTTAAAACACCCGACTCGTAATCTGAGGGTCGCGGGTTCGAATCTCTGTCACACTAAGCATGTTTGCCCTTTCGGCCGTGGAGGCGTTATAATGTTACGCTCAGTCCCACTATTCGTTGGTAAAAGAGTAGCCCAAGAGTTCCCTCTAGTCTTACAGTGTGAAATTAGGGACGACGAGCGCAGATAGCCCTCGTGTAGCTTTGCGCAAATTTCCAAAAAAAACAAACAAGTCAATATTGCACGAAACATTTATAACGTTGTTGATTTAATATCGTTTAGATACTGTAGACAATCTTAACTCAAGAACTATTCAGATAATCGATATATCTGTACTAAATGTCTATAAGAAAATATTTGGGTTTATATTTATATGCAAATAAATTCATTTTGTAAAGTGGCTTTTCTGTAATTTAAAGATACAATTAAAGTCTTTTATTATATTGTAATTCCTGAGTGACAGAGCCATATAACGACTACAAGCGACGTTCAAGGCTCTTAAGAACATTACAGATAATATTCCACTTCATAGTTACCTGAAGAGGAAGGTATATATCTAGCAATGTGTTAGACAATTCCTTAAATTGGCGATGATTGAACAGTATGTCAGTTTGATGTAACAGCATTTTCTTTGACAGATTAACAATCTTTCATTTGTTTATTGTTAAGTATAAAGATACATAATGGACTATCTATGTTACTCCTACCACGGGTATCAAAGCCCGATTTTAGCGTTATGAATCTTTAGAATTACCCTTGAGTCCCTAGGAGAATATAGTCAATCGTCTTTCCCTTAACATGAACTTGAATTTCGCCTTTCCTTTAACATGAAATAAAAGTTTCATAAACGCTGAAATTTATTCTGATAATAAAATTAAAGAAATGGCTGAATGTTTTTTTCTAAAATTTTAGTCAGCCGATATCAGAGATATATTTATTTATTACAGAAATAATTTGCACTAATTTATGGAACATTTTTTTTCTTTAGTTACTATAGTATTGTTTGTTTGTTTTTGAATTTCGCACAAAGCTACTCGAGGTCTAACTGTGCTAGCCGTCCCTAATTTAGCAGTGTAAGACTAGAGGGAAGGGAGCTAGTTATCACCACCAACCGCCAACTCTTGGGCTACTCTTTTGTCAACGAATAGTGGGATTGATCGTCACATTATAACGCCCTCGCGGCTGGGAAGGCGAGCATGTTTGGCACGACTGGGATGCGAACCCGCGACCCTCAGATTACGAGTCGCACGCCTTAACACGCTTGGCCATGCCGGTCCATACTATAGTATAAATATGGTTAAATACACTTAAAACGCATATAACTGATGGCGGAATCAGGACTCGGCATATAAGCATCATGTGCCATAATATCCTTCTTTACGAAGCATCGAGTTGATTAATGTAAACGAAAAAATAATTCTGTTGTTTGAACAACATGAAAGTTATGTTACATATATCAACAATGTCTGTTATTGATCTTGTATATCTGTAAATATCTAAAATACGTCTTGCTGATATCGTTCAGGATACTTATATCTCTAAAGATATATGTTGTTGCTATCAGTATCTGCGATTGCGCAGGTTGTTTTTACTCTGTAAGTACGTTACAATATATACCGCAGAATTTCAACGAGATTACCTAAAACTACTATTGTTAACTTTTTCTTATCACCCTAATTGGACGTCTAGAATGTGAATAAAAGGATAAGTGTTATCATTAGAGGTTTACGTAATTAGCCTTTAGCAGTAGTAGAAGAATACATTGTTAGACTTATTGGGTCTGTAAGTGAAATCCTGCAATGAAATCTGAATTACATTGTAAAAGTCTTTCTCTGAACAGTTGTGAAAGTTTAGTGTTTAATTATTAGAAACAGATGAATGAGATATAAAAAGCTAATCTTCCTTGTCGATATCTTGTTATAGTGTGCTGCAGTTCAATAAAATGAAAACATTGAACACGGTGGCTTAACGCAATGAAAAGAAATAATTTATGACTTTATTTTAAAATTTCAGTTTTAGTAAGCAGAAACTAACTTTAAATATACAAAAATATTATTGCAAGAGGAGAACTAAAGAAAAAGAAAGTAGGAGTTAGATGGATGAGGGTAACTGCAAGTTGTAGAATTTTATGTGTTTGAGTGAAGCTAGTTTTGGGTCATTGAACGTTACACAGTAATAGTTGTTTGGATGAAACTGGTTGCAATTCGCTGAACGTTACAGATTAATATTTGTTTGAAAACTTACCGTGAGTCAATGAACGTTACACAGTAATACTTGTTTAGATAAAACTTGTTGTGAGTCATTAAACGTTACACAATAGTATTTGTTTGAAAACTTACAGGGAGTCAACAAACGTTACATAGTAATAGCTGTATGGATGAAACTGGTTGTGAATAACTGAACATTATATAGTAATATTTGTTTGAAAGTTGCACAGTAATATTTATTTGAAAACTTATCGTGAGTCACTGAAAGTTACAGAGTAACATTTAAATTTTCGCTCAAAGCTACACGAGGGCTATTTGCGCTAGTCGTTCCTAATTTAACAGTAAAGACTCGAGGGAAAGCAGCTAGTCATCATCACCCACCGCTAACTCTTGGACTGCTTTTTTACCAACGAATCGTGGAATTGGTCGTGGCATTATAACGCCAATTGGCTGAAAGGACCAGTATGTTTGGTTTAACGGGGATTCGAACTCGCTATCCTTAGATTACGAATCGAGGGCCTTAACCATCTGGCCATGATAAAACTGATTGTAAGTCACTGAATGTTACTCAGGGATATTTGTTTGGATGAAACTGTTTGAGAGTCACTTAATGTTACACGGTAATATTTATTTCGTTAAAACTGGTTGCGAGTCACTACAAGTTGCAAAATATTATGTGTTTGAGTGAAGTTGGTTTTAAGTCACTGAAATTAACAAGAAATGTGTTTGGAGAAATGTGGTTGTGAGTTTCTTAGTAACATATTTTGTGAAGAAACTGTATACTAACATTCGTTGGTTGAAACTGTGTGAATAAAGTCTATGTAGTAATGTGTGCTTTGGAAAAATTCTGTGGTTGTGAGTTACTCAAAGCGCCATAGTAATACATGCGTTATATTTCGCAAGAAGGTTCACATGTTTCTACTAAATAACATTTGTTTTGGGTGCAAAACCTTCACATTCTTTGTCACGATCAGTCTTAAGCAATCATAATGATGTTTCTAGATTTAGTTATTTAGTTTAAAAGTTATTTTTTAAGATCAGTTCTGCTATTTCGTAAGTAGAAAGATTATTTTTAATTATGCACGGCGTCAGTGCATTATATCTGCGTGTGACGTATTAATGACGTTATATCTGCACCCTGAGAATGAAGAAAAATAAAGTTTTCCGTGGCAAGAAACGGAGGTGAAACGGTTAAATCATAACCCCTATTACAAATCTACATGCACGCATGATAAAAAAAAATTATTGAAGTTGGAGGTTGCATATTGCGTAATAAAAAAGTTTATTCAGTATCATATAAGAAAAAGTTCCATTATAGTTTCATGCTCCTAACTCGATAATAATTGTATTCATCAACTGTTCCAAACATTTCGATAATATTTTATAACATTTTTAGTTCGTAAAAAAATTACAATATATATTTTTTCGTTAAAATGCCGTCAACACAGAAACAGTCAATTCTACGAGAAGATAAACAGGGTAATTAGAGAACTACTACCATAAAGTATTTAAATGTTATGATATGCCCATCTTTAGGAGCTTAAAGTAACCATACATCTTAATATACGGATGCTCATTTATTGTAAACTAAAGCACATCCAAACGTGTGTCTCATCCTTTTATTTGTTCTTCTGATGAAATATTACATCAATGCCTACAGACGTTTACCAACAAAAACATGCACAAGTCTTTCTTTTATTAAAGTCCATTTAAGGTAGAAAATTCTACTAATTTCGTTTAAATTGTGTTTGTTTACAGGTGAAGTATGAAGACAAGACTATACTTTTAACTTAGAGTGCACATTGTTTCAAAAGTGATCAGTGCCACAATCTTTCACCATAATATAAGCCAACTTTTCTAGGACAACTATGGAAGGTGAAATCAGTTCTCTATCAGAGGCCACATTAACACAGTGGTCTCCTGTAGCCCGACAGTCTCTCTCACTTCCGCTTCACTTCGGATCCGACGAAGTCTCGGCAACGACACCCACGTCCAGCACCAGCTGTAGTGAAAACAACTCTCTGACTGACTTGAACCAACATCTTCCGGAAAAGCCCCCTTTAGTGAAAACCGTTGATCTTACCAAGGAAGAGTCTGATAACAGTAATGATTTTTTTGTTGAGAGGAAAATTAGCGAATGCTTTCTTCTGTCTGAACATGTTCCCAACAGAAGAATTCCGTCAACTTCTATACTGAGTGAAGATGGGAGCTGTATTAAAAAAACAAGTAAGAACGTACGTGCACAATTTTTTGATATTTTCGTTAGCGATTGACGTAAAGAATAAACGGTTCATATCTTTTCATTTGAGATATATTTCTTAAATATTGCTGCGGATATGAACAGTTATAATTTAAAATTTTGTTTTCTCTAGCACTACATGTTTTATGAATGATTTATGGGCAATAACAAAAAAATAAAATTCGATGTTTGTTTACACTGTATAACATTCGTTTAGGCGGAGTTCTCGTAACTGATATATGATATGAAGAACGTAGCTATCGCCAGAAACCCCTACCTCCTTCCCTCCAAAACAAAATATGTGGAAATATTTACAAATTCCCAAAAGTTTGGTGCACTTGCCAACAGGATCCATGTACCTCATTACTTGATGAACTAATATCGCTGCCCCAGAGATATTTTTCAAAAACTGGATTTGTTTTGTGTTTGTTATAAGTTTGAATCAATACTGAGTTCATAATACAGGGTGTTTGGAAAGTCACTATGCACTTATATATTTATTAACAGACATGTATCAATATAAAATACAAGAGGTAAATATGAATGACAATTATAAACAATGTTGAAAGTGACCCCCGTTGGCATCAATACAGGCCTGTATCCTTCTTATTTTGTTTCTAAACACCAGTTGCTGGCTTGAAATAAACTAAATAAAATATGATTACAAAACTGCACAGTGACTTTCCGAACACCCTGTAGAATCAAAATTGATTATAAAGTAAAGAATGTTGTCAAGACAACGAAGAAATGTTAATAATATTTAAATTTTGAGTTATTTACATAAACGTATTGTATCTTTACTGTAAATCAGTTTGCATCACACTGCCCTATATTAATTTGTAAAAAGTAAATTTTGTTTTAAGTACTACCATCCACGAAAACTATTGTTTCCTATACCTACACGAAACGTTAAGTTAGTTTGTTTTGTTTGTTGTTAAGTAAAAAGCTACAAAACGGACTATCTGCTGTACCTTTATTATTATATCCTCTTATATAATACACTATATTAATAATGTGCTGTATTTGTTGACTAAGAAATATTATTAATATTATAAATCAACATTTTCACAAGTCTCTTACCATCATGTGAAAATTTAGTGTTTGTTCGCTGTGATAGAAATGAAGCAGTTTGTTTATTTTTTTAAATTTCGCGCAAAGTTACACGAGGGCTATCTGCGCTAGCCTTCCTAAATTAGCAGTGTAAGACTAGAAAAAAGACAGCTAATCATCACCACCCGCAAAGTTTTGGTCTATTCTTTTATCAGCGATTAGTGGGATTGACTGTCATATTATAACGTTCCCACAGCTGAAGGGATAAATATATGTTTGATGTGACGAGGATTCTAACCAGCGACCCCCCGATTACGAGTCGCGAACCCTAACCATACCTGGCCAGAACTGAACAGTATCACACACCTTTCGCTCTGATATTATATTCGAAAGGAATGTTTCACTGTTTCAAATAAAAATCAGATTTATTAACGAGATGCTAATTTTCAATTTCACACTATATTATTATATTATATGGCTCAGGAAAATACATAAGATAAAAATCAGTGAATCTTGACAGATGTTTCGCGTCTAGAGTTTGAGGGTTTTTTATCATATAAAAACATGCTGTGATCGCGAATAACTTTTGTTTCTATATTTTTTATTATAACAAGTAGCCTAAATTTTAATGTTACCCATTTGTTTCATTTACATATATTTCAGAATGCTAGAATGGAACATCACCTTGCCCTCATAATTCTACAAGTGATGACGCTTCACATGCACCTCAGTCAGTGGTATAGCGATATGTCTACGAACTTGAAACTTTAAAAAGTGGGTTTTGAAACCCGTAGTACGCAAAGTGCAGATAGCCTAGTGTATATCTTCGTGCTTAACTTTAAATAAACAAACAAACGCTCGAGTGATGTGCTATTCTCACAGAAGATATTTCAATGTGGAATCAAATTTTTATTTGTTTGTGGTTCATAACAAAACTATACAATGGGCTAAATGTGTATTGTATCCAAAACGGATATTAAAATATGGTTTTGAGCATTAACAGGCTTAAAGACTTGCTGCTGTGACATTGTGAAACGTGGTTGAAACTAATCACCGATTTTTATCAAATATACCCTGAAACCTTTTACACAAACACATAATATTTGCATTAAATAATCTTGTTAACTGAATATATATTTAAGTATGCTAATCTATAATTATGTTTGCCTGTTTAATATTTAAATTTGAACCATTTATTAAATTATTAAATAAATTTTTATTCAAACAGCGTGAATTCGTAAATGAAGCTCTCGGCATGCAGTTCCATCTACCGGAAAATCATAGCACTATGAATAATCTTCACTGCCTACCTCCTTGTGATTCCAACACTACTTCACCAAGCAACTCCGTAACGTTAAAAAATCTATCACAACTGCGTTCTCTTTCAGAAGGATCTCTTGATCAAGAAATTACAGCCCAGATGATAACCAGGAATGATGATTGGTCACCACCACCACCACCAGAAAGGTATTAAAATAAATAATCTAATATCATACTCGTTTATAAAACCAAGTGTAATGTACCAAAAATAAAAACCTGTATTAAGTGTATCTATAATCGTACGTCTTGACTCTTTGTTTATGTAATAGCAGCAGATTTTATTAAGGACTGTAAACAGAAAGTCTAAAGCTGTATGAAAGGAACATTGCAAAATACGGCCAATAAACAGTAAAATATATACAATTCTGTGAAATGAGCAATATTCATTACAACCTGTAAATAGTTAGAACAGATACAACTGGAGGCCCGGCGTGGCCAGGTGGGTTAAGGCGTGCGACTTGTAATCTGAGGGTCGTGGGTTCGCATCGCCATCGCGCCAAACATGCTCGCCCTTTCAGTCGTGGAGGCGTTATAATGTGCGGTTAATCCCACTATTCGTAAGAGTAGCCCAAGAGTTGGCGGTGGATGGTGATGACTAGCTGCCTTTCCTCTAGTCTTACACTGCAAAATTAGGGACGGCTAGCGCAGATAGCCCTCGAGTAGCTTTGCGCGAAATACAAAAACAAAATACAACTGTATGTAAGGAGGGATATTAAGTATGGCTGTTAAACAGATAAATATCTAGAACATCGAGTAAGGGAAATGTTCACTAGGATTACCAATAGTTAAGATACCTACAACTGTATGAAAGGATTAGTATTCAATAGAACCTTTAAACATAGCACCTGCAACAAGGTGAAAAGAGCAACATTTAATATAACCCTTAAAGAAAATAAATACAAGTGTGTTAAAGGACCAATATCCGGTAGAACTTTTAAACAGAATATCTGCAACTGTGTGGAAAGAATTGTATTCAGTAGAACTTTAAACAGAATACCTACAACTGTGTGAAAGGAGTTGTATTCAATAGAACCTTTAAATAGAATACCTACAACTGTGTTTTTAGCAGAACCTGTGAATAGAATACCCCTAAGAGTAAATTTCTTCTTTTTAATGTCAGGAATTAAAAGTATTACTTAAGTAAAATATGATTTTAATTAAACGAAATGTACCTCTTTAAGCACAAATCTAACAGTTTTGTAAAGTTATTATTTGAATTTTTTTAGTTATATCAGGTCATCCCACAAGTAATGTTTGAAAATTTAATACAGAAAGTGAATTATCATTTCTGTCTTTGTAGAAGGCTTTATTGACTAAAATTTGTAGTAAGACGTGTATAAAAATGTTCAGACAAATAAAATAAACTGACCCAACTCCACTGTTTTAGATCATTAATCATTAGGCATGTAATGCTTTATGAGTTTTAAAAAAGCAATAGTGCAACAGAAACTACATGAAACATTCAAGATGTTTGTGGTGCGGAGTCTCTCAATGAAAAAAAATATCGAAGGTGATTTCAAAAGTTCAGATCAGGTGACTACAGCTTAAGTGATGAGCCACGTTCAGGTCGTCCTGTTAAGTTTAATGATGACTTGCTGCTGGCTGCACTTGATAAAGATTGTGCTGCAGTTGAAGAACTAGCACAGAAACTTAATTCAACCCATTCAACGGTTCACCGTCATCTGCAACAGCTTGTAATGGTGTAACAACTTGGAAAATGAGTCACCCATGATTTGACAGAAGCCAACCTTAAAGCAAGAGTGGACATTTGCACTTCTCTGAACTCTCGTGAACGTAACTCACCTTTTTTCGGAGAGGTTAGTGACTGGAGATGAAGTAATTGATATATTATAAAAATGTTAAGTGCCACAAACAATGGCACAGTGCAGGTAAGCCGGCTAAAGCACAGCCCCAAAAGTACCTCCATCCTAGGAAAGTATTGTTAAGCATTTGGTTGGATATTATTAGAGGGATACACTTTGAGCTGCTGCCACTTAACTTAACGATTACATCAAACTTCTATTGTTAACTGTTAGAGAGCTTGAGTGTTGCACTGAAAGAAAAGAGGCTTGCTTTGATCAGTCGCAAAGATGTTGTGTTACACCAGGATAAAACATGGTCCCATACAGCAAGGATCACATCTGCAAAGATTGAAGAGCTAGACTGAGAGAAACTTTCACATCCTCCTTATTATCCAGACCTTGTTCCATCTGATTATCATCTTTTCCGAAGTTTGCAGAACTATCTTGTTGTAAAAGAGCTTGAAACACATGAACATGTCAAAACTGCCTTCTCTACATTCTTTTCCTCCAAACCCCAAGAATTTTATAGAAGTAGCATTCAGAAGTTTGTGAATCATTAGCAGGAAGTAATTAATAATAATGTAACATATATTATTATTCAAATAACATTAAAAGCGTTTGAAATCCTTTCTCTTTTTCTGAACCTAAAATCGGACGTTACTTAAGGGATGACCTGATACTTTGAAGGATGAATATATATGCGTAAAAGTTTTCCACTGATGGTTTATAATAGCGTTTGAAATGACCCGAAACATACAACTAATTGAATAATACAGTCGACACTTTATACTGTTTTGTATTATTTATTTATTTCAGGTACGACTCGCTGGAGTCCACTACATCAGAAGAAAAAGGTCTTCATGAAGCAGCTTGGTTCCAGGCTGGAATTCCCAGGTAATTCTGAGTTATTGTATTATTTGTTCTGTGCAAGAAAGACCTGACTTGATAGTAACGTGTTTGCTATGTGGTAAAGATAAGACTAAATGTTTCGGAGGATGAAATAAAAAGCTCGTTTGTGTTTTAGGGTTATGTCACATCAGGTTACAAGCTGTGTCCATTATCGGAATCGAACTGTAAACATGTATACTTATCTCTGACTCACCAGAGAAGGAAGCAGAAAGAAGTTTGACTGAGTTCAGTTTGTCAAAAACTTGTTATTATTCAAAGTACGATTTCAAGCCACCAGCTAATCAGGCTAGGATTTACTGCTTTAATGTCTAACACTGCTGTTCCCACGTTTCTAAACTTCTCGTTGCTTACTGGGCATTTTAGAATAATAAACTTAATAAATCTTTATTAATTTATATTCTTATAATAATTGTTAAAAACAGCACAGAACAAAATAAAAAGGTAAAGATTAATTTTTATTATATTTTAAGCACGTAAACGATAAAAACACATTAGGTTTAGAGTTTGGTATTTTTATATGAAGAGAACTGTACTGAAGACCAGAATAACATATGTAAAAAACAACGCAACGGTTGCTCTTTAGTCCACTATTTTTCTATTAAAAAAAAGGATAATCTTGTTTACTATGGACTTTCTTTCTCTGTTGCACGAGATTTATCATTGTTCTTCGATCGTTCATCACAAAACTATTGTGAAAAAGTTTAATCATGTTAAATGGTGACGGATTAGAAACAAAGATTCTTACAAGAAAATTCGTAGACTTGTAAATAATACTGAGTATATTTGCATATAAGGCCTGGCCTGGCCAAGCGTGTTAAGGCGTGTGACTCGTAATCTGAGGGTCGCGTGTTCGCATCCCCGTCGCGCCAAACATGTTCGTCCTTTCAGCCGTGGGGGCGTTATAATGTGACGGTCAATCCCACTATTCGTTGGTAAAAGAGTAGCCCAAGAGTTGGCGATGGATGGTGATGCCTAGCTGCCTTCCATCTAGTTTTACACTCTAAATTAGGGACGGCTAGCACAGATAGCCCTCGAGTAGCTTTGTGCGAAATTCAAAAACAAACAAACAAATATTTGCATGTATACGATTAATTGTATAAACTCAAGCATAATTGAAATTGTTTCTTCGTAGAGCAACTAATTGATTTATGTGCCTGGTCTTAACTCTCATTATTGGTTTTGTTAATTGAATTCTTAATCTCTGTGAATCAGAAGCTAATCAACTATCAAAATCAATGAAGTGTGTCAAATATGCATGACAGATTTTGTCACTGAAAACATATCTGTCTTTACATCCGATTTGGAACGCGTGACTGATGTAACAGTAAAAATAATTTTTAAATTATAAGAGTTTATGACTGAAACCAAAGAATATTTTTAACCACATTACATATGCCATATCTGGTGCCGACTATCGTTTTCATCCAATACCAAAACTCATCAAGATGGCTTGAATACAAGTGACACAGTTGTGTTCTAAGTACTAAATATATATCATAAATTTGTACGAACAACGATGGTTGTGGTGTGAAGATTAAGCAAATGAACTGCAATCATTATAAGTTTCAGTTAAGTCATTTATTTACCAATCAGATTTTTCAAGGTGAGTATAAACAGCATAATATTATTTAATGTATTTGTAACTTATAACTGATTATTCATTTATTATTTATTTCAGTTAACTTCATTATTAATTACAGGAATTGGAAAAAGAATTACTTTTTAATTACAATATAAACCTCTTTAAATCTGTTACTTTCATAAAACATCATTGGCACTAACCTTTGCACTCAAGAAAGTAAAGCTTAGCATGGTTAAGACATGGTGGGTTAAGGCGTTCGACTCGTAATCTGAGGATCGCGGTCGCGCACAAAGATGCTCGCCTTTTCAGCCGTGGGGGCGTTATAATGTGACGGTCAATCCCACTATTCATGGTAAAAGAGTAGCCCAAGAGTTGGCGGTGGGTGGTGATGACTAGCTGCCTTCCCTCTGGTCTTACACTGCTAAATTATGGACGGCTAGCAAAGACAGCCCTTGAGTAGCTTTGTGCGAAATTCAAAAACAAACAAACAAAACAAGAAAGTAACGCCACTGTTTGGCGAGAAAGCTTACTATGTTTTATTTCTCTTTTTTTTTCTTATTAAGTTTCTTAGAAATAAGTTATGAACTATTTGTGTTCGTATAGTGTGAAAGTAGAATACGTTCCTTAAATTAGCTCTATTACTGGTAGAGATCGAATGTACTTTTGATATTCTATTTTCGTTTCATTCATAAAAAATCATTCTGTCAGTAAAACAACATTGATTCGATGTGTATGACAACAAGTCTCGTCTGAGATCCCCTTTCGTTTGTTTATTTATTGAGTACTTGTACTTATTTTATATTTTTTGTTCTATAGGGAAATAGTTCTTGAAATTATAGCCAACGAACCGGTCGGATCGTTTTTAGTGCGGAAGAGTACAAGTAAACCAGGATGCTACGCACTTTCTTTGCGCGTGCCGTTAACTTTCCAACCTACTGGAGTCGCTCATTACCTTATCTTGAAAACCATTCGTGGATATAAAATAAAGGTAAGATATTTCACTTTATAATACATTCAGTTACGAAATTTTACCCATAATTTTAATGAAAACGAAAAACGTAATTTGTCGTTGTGCCAGAAAGCAAGTTACGGTATATAGTATTTGGCTCGACGCGAAATCAAAATATAAACCAATGGTTATTTATTATTTTTATTGATAAACATCTTTTCACTTAGTCCCTTTCTCAAATCTTGTCGCGTTGAACATTATTATTATTTGTATAATTAATTTGCATATGAAGCTATTTTTAATACCACGCAAAAATAGGTGGGTCTGTATCTTGGATAATTTAATAAATATGTAATATTTAAAATTTCATTTCTTTTAAGACGTTTGATAAATTATTTTCACCTACTTGCTTACTACTATTTTTATATCTCTTGAAGGGCTTTACAAAGGAGTTCTCCACCCTTTCGGCCTTAATCACCCACCATTCAGTTATGCCTGAGCTTCTGCCATGTCCCCTCAGAATATCGCGACACAGCAACATATGGCGTCGGTTTAACTGCCATGAGGAACTTGTGGACCTTGATCAGGATCCTACTTTCAATCTGACTGACTTCAGAAGAACGTTAGCGGACCTGAATGTATGAAATCAATGACATTTGTGACTGAGAAGCAAACGGTTTCGTCTTTAAAATGTCATCTAGTTTTCAGATGGGATAATTAAAACATAAATAAAATTAAAGGCGATGTTTCGCTAGATATCATCTGAAAATTTTTCACAAAAGAAACAGTTTCATCATGTTGCCATATCTGTTACTATTCAGTTGTGTATAATTTGCTTGTGGCCGACATTGTAAACTTGCTATATTTATACTATAATAATATATTTTATTACAAAATTGTATAGAACTGTTAAAATATTTATTGGTGAGAAACAATTGCGCAAATATTACAAGTTACTTAACATCAATGATTTTTGTATTACAGGACTAAGTTATTCTAAATTATTATGTTTGAAATAGATATTTTCACAATCTCAATTCATAAATCCACCTAGTTAATTCATAACGTTGAATATCACACAAATCTTGGGTATGCTTTCATATTATGGAAAATGCTTGAACGCTATGGTGTTGGAGAAACCCACAAATAGAGTATAATAACTCCGCCATCAAAGTTGTTATCCATCACATATCAATCGAAACATTCCTCAGAGCCAAACTCTTTGTATGAAAAGTCTCT
The DNA here is from genome assembly GCF_004210375.1 of Tachypleus tridentatus. Classification (NCBI taxonomy): domain Eukaryota; kingdom Metazoa; phylum Arthropoda; class Merostomata; order Xiphosura; family Limulidae; genus Tachypleus; species Tachypleus tridentatus. Next base: position 73,861,880 of record NC_134825.1, read on the forward strand.
GAGCTGAAAATAATGATTACAAAAATACACTTCATGAAGTAAATTGCAAAATTTTCTAAGTAGAAGAAAAGATGATAAAGCTGACCAAATTCCGCGTGTTGTGGCTCTCAAAGAGTCTAATTTCAAGCAATCTAACAGTTTCTTTAGTTAGCAAATATTTCCAAGATCTAAAAACACTTTACGATCCTCTAAACAAATATATGCAACAAGGAAAAAAACTATTATAGCGCACCAATCCCTTTTCAATTTCGAAACATGATATATGTTGTAGAGTAAAAACAATGAAACCATCGTTATGTTGAAGAAATCCAAACTACTACTAAATAATGTGTCGATAGGTTCTGTTGCCCTACACTTCAACCAGCCTGGCCACTCCACCAATGGCGTGGGTCTTGCTGATATTGAAACCGGATTTAAATTCAGTGAATTCAGAGAAATAGAACAGGACTACGGGATGAATGTTCTAACGTTTTCATCCTATATGGTATGAACTTTGACCCCGCTATTAATGATTTTCGCCCTTTAATCCTAAGTATTTCTGAAAAACTAAGACCTTAGCAAATTCTGTTTTGAAATTAGGTTCTTTGTTTTTGTAGTAATAACGCTTTTACTCTCATTTCTTAATTGAAAACATTTTTATTTCTGTCTTATAATTTTTATTTAATATTTGTTTGTGTGTTTAAGCGCAATGTTATACAATGGGCTGTCTGCATTTTGCCCACCCACTTTACATGGTTTTTATGTGTAAGCCCTCAAGCTTATAATTAGGGTTATTTAATGTCTATTAGTATTATGTTCTAATTAAGAAATGTGTAATTACTCAATTTCATTTCTTAAAGTTAGAAGTTAGAAGCACTCTCATTAAGTGCTTTCGTGGATAAAGCTCTCAAATATTTCGACTATTTAATTTAAAATAAAAGTTTAGAGCCACTATTGTTGGAACAAGAAGTCTATATGGACACATGTTTCAACACTTTCACGTATCCTCTTCAGTCCAACTTTTCTTTGTAAGAGAAACACGTTCTGGACATTATTTCTTGCACAAACACCTTTCCTTGTAAGTTGTGCTTGTTTTAAAATTACTGTTTTTCTTTGCTTCCCACAACTTACATTTAACATACACACAATGCTGTTTCTCAGCTTACGTCATATTATTAAAAACAAGTGACATCTCATTTCCGGTACAACAACCATGTAACTTATCAACATATATTAAGTCGACATTTACCACTCACCCCTGATGAAGGAAAGCCCACTTTCCAATGACTCTTGATTTATCGGCTTTTTTTTTCTGGTACTACCCTCTTCTTTCGAACAGTCGCACTTCTGAATATCATTAGTGACAATTTACTGCTATTGTCGTAAAAAAAAACAACTAAAATTAAGAAATATTTTCTCGTGATTTTTAACGCATTTTGTTATTGTTTTTTTCCGGTATTTTAAGATACATTATGTATATAACTGCAAGTCTTTATTAATACTGTTTTGTAGTATCGTATATTGTTAACTGAAATTTGTTTTACAAAATTCTGATGTTGTTTCTCTAGAATAATGCGCGAATAATTCAAAATGTTAACTCATTTGGACATTTTGTATTCAACATTACCGTAAAAGTTGTGTTGAGGAAAACATATAAGTCCCTTTTGTTATCTGTGGTTATTACATTTTAATATTCCTTAAACTTTCCAGCCATCTGTTGAAATGTAACAGCAAAGAATTTCAATGTTTCTGTCTTGTAATACAAGGAATAGCAAATATTGGTTATAAAACAATCGATTAGCAGCTAAAAATCATTTTTATCTTCGATCAGTTGGACTGGAAATACGTGTTGTATTTAGAGATGATACTTAATAAGCTAAGAAAAGTACAACAGAAGTTAGAAAACTATGGATAGCTAATACACTGATGTAAGAAAAGTGTGTGTGTGTGTGTGTTTTCTTACAGCAAAGCCACATCAGGCTCTCTGCTGAATCCACCGAGGGGAATCGAACCCCTGTAAAAAAAGTACAACATAAACAAGAAAACTATATATACTTAACTTACTGAGTTTACTTAAAAACTGGATATTTTCATCAAAACAGTAATTTTTCGTATAATATGTATCCGAGTATGATGTATGGTGTTACTTTTCATGTTCATTTTGTTATAAAACTAATGTAATGATAAATGAAGGACATTTTGTGGAAGATTTGATTATCTCTACGTTAACGTATATTACCGTTGTGTAACACTGGATCTGTTCTAAGTATCAGTGATTTATTATCCAATCAGTATTTGTGTGTGTGTGTCTGTAACACAGTACCGAAAAAAGTTCCGTAAATACATTTAAAAATACATATACAAGTTATGGCTGTTTAAAATCGTGACTTCACTTTTAATACATCAAGAAAACAACACAGATTTTGTTTTATCAAACACTGTTGTCCTTAACTGTGATTATATATATATATATATATATATGTATATAGCTTATAATCAAAATGTCTTAGCTGTATCTTGTCTTGTCAACTGATTACAATAAATATATTAATTCTGAATTCTTTAGCATATCCAGAAAATTATTCATACATTTGTTATTTACCTTGAAATCAAAACCTATAATTCTAAAATCCGAAGACCAATTTCCTAAGGTGGACAGAGTGCAGATAGCAAATGTGTGACTTGCGCTAAAAAGAAATCCAACAACTTGTCTGGTATCTTTCTTTAATTTTGTATTGAACTACACTACGAATATTTGTAATTGCTGAGTTGATCTTAGCCACAATATTATCCAAAATAAAGTATTTGAGCATGCAACATTTGTCTGTTTATAGTTATGAACAAAGCTACACAATGGGCTATCTACGCTGTGCCCACCACGAGTTTCTAGTGGTATAGACTCACAGACTTGCCGTTGAGCCATAACACTTCTTATCAATAAGATCATTTCAGAATTTCTTGCTGTCAGAAAACTATTCAAGCAAAACTGAGATAAACATTCGTTAGAAGTTTGATTTCGAATGGTTGCAAAAAAATTAAAGTACTTTTGTGTAACTGAAAAAAAAAGATTTCTGATGATAATAATTAGCGAAATAAAAAGGTAACCTATTCAGGAGTTTATTAAATATAAACTTATCATCAATGTCTGGTGTGATTGTATTTCTCGAAACATTGGTTACACCATAAAACATTTGAATTCATAACAAGTATTTACTGAAGGACAGAAAAAAGAGAAGTTATTATTACACTTCTATGGCTATCATGTCAAACCTGTAAATAGTTTACATAATTATCAGTTTAGAAAAACCCAAGAAATCACCTTTTAATTTATTTTTATATTTCTGTAACTCGACGATAACATAATGTATTATTGAAACTTTATATTCATCACCAAGACAAACGAATAAACCTGACATTTTAAACTCCTGTTTTATTCATCGGTTTGATTAATATTTATCTAAATTTTAATGAAAATTTTAAATTCGAAAACTGGTTAGTGCTGTCAGTGGTGTTTAGCTATCCAGGGTTGATTCTTTATTTCATTTTTATAAGTCATAAAAAACTCACGAAATAACACGTCTTCGCCTTTAACACAAAAATTATCAGTGATGCTCACCCCATTGACTTTTAAACATGTTGTTGACTTTGTTGGTTACGTGAGTCACTTAAAAGGATTTACTTTAAATTACTGTTGAAAATCTCTATTTATTTTACATGAGCAAAAGGGTGATTTTACTCTTTTTTGGGGGGTGGGATGGTAGTACTTTACAATTTATGCTATGATAAGCAAAAAGAAAATTACTCATTAAGATGTAAAGTGTGGATCCCCACCGGTAGTAAACTGTATAAAAACTCGTCAGTAATCTGCGTGATAAGGGTATCGTTTCTTACCGGATTTTAAACATCAATTTTTATACACAAGTATCACATTTAGTTTACAGATTAAAATCATCTTGGTACGCCATTAAACAAAATGCAACCTAAATAAAACCCAAACAGAAGCTTTGTGATAAATGATCAAAATCATGAAGTGTAAGTTTAAAATCAGTTCGTCTTAACATAATGTTCTCAGCTTCAGCACTGCTTAAACCTCAGGCCTGATCTTCATCTCAGGCCTATTTAGTGAAAACTTCCAATCACTTCTGAAATTATACTAGAATACACCGTAGTAGTGAGCCTCAGTTTTAATTCCAACGTGTAAGCATCGTTCAGATAGTTACGAGCACGGTCCCTGAACTACCAGCTCGACTCACAACACAATAGTAAGATGAGATGTCATTATCTTTGGTGGGAAACCGAGTTTCGTTGTGGTGGAAACAGAGTCTTCTGAAAATGACATGTTTTACTACAAATTAATTTCCGTTCAGTTATAATATGAATTACTTGGATTATTCTTCAGTTATCTCCATTCTTTTAATTACTTCAATACAATACGTTATTCGTTATTTTCGACCTAAAACGACACCTTAAAATAACACATAAGCTAACCAGCCAGATTACAAGCCACTAATATTCGGGCATATTTATCCATAATTCAGAACTATTGACAAAAAAATGCCAAACTCTCAGCAACAAACGCCGCGTAAGGTGCCATTCTTAACCAAGTAGCGAGAATGACTGCCACAATTGTAACTTCCCAACAGCTGAAAGCAAGAAATGTGTTTAACAATTTATTGCGGCTCGGACCTTAAATCCCGAGACCTACAGCGGGCATGCCCAGGTTTCATAAATGGTGGTTCATTTCAAAGTATAGGTTTTATCATCAACAAACGAGTTTGTTCATCCAAACAAAACGATAAAAAATCTATAATCGACTAGGACCACGTTTGTATGTTTCCTGATAATATTTAGTCAGCAAAAATGTCAAGATTATACAATTCGACTAACATAAAGTTTTCAGTTTCAAAACGTAAAACAGTGTTCTTCAAGTTGCAGCTGTGTTAATACTAGATAAACCGTGAGAACTGTCGCAAGAGTACGTGATAACTTATTTTTCATGTGTGAACAAAGGAAACTGTTGCACAGCCGTGTGATATTTTATCCTTTATGGATGAACAAAGGAAACTGCTGTACAGCCACCATGTGATATCTTATTCTTCATGATTGAACAAAGGGAACTGTTGTATAGCCATGTGATAACTTACTCTTCATGGGTGAACAAAGGGAAATGTGGCACAGCTATGTGATAACTTATCCTTCATAGATGAGCAAAGGAAACTGTTGTATAACCATGTGTAACGGATTTATCGTGAAATGTTTATTTTATTATTTATGTTTGTCTGAGTGGTCTTCTATTTTGCATGTGACGTATATTATTGACTGTGTATTGCGCAAGTCTTGCTTGTTCTCGAAATTTGTAGAAGATTCTTGAGAGTATCAATCAACAATATTTGTTTTACGAAAACGCTCTAAAAATGTTGTTGAAACTTCAAGGAACTCGCGTGATTTGTATAAAAGTAGTTAGCCGAGAGACAGTAGGAAAATGTTATTGCTCAGCTACTGTCAGTGTACTATAAGCCTCGGAAGCTATAATTGCGATTCACGACTAATAATCGGAAATCTAGAGAATTAGATCAGCCACACTTACAGATTTTGAACATTAAAAACTGTTCAACTTCACTGAATTACTTTGAACGTTGTTATTTCTACGAGAACATTAAGTATCTTGCCTGGTAAGTAGCGAGCATTATGAAGCGATGTGTGACAATATCAACTCCAGTTGATTTGTTCGTCGTGGACTTGGATCGTCGTTAAAATATGTATTTCTAGGCCGGTTATAAATCTCAGTATTACTTGTAAAATTGTAAAATTATTGTATGTAAACCATCATTTGTAATAACTGTTATTAGAAAGTGTATTGTTTTTTGTTTGTATATTATAATATGTTTGTATTGAAAATGAAAATTGTGTGTATCAGTTTTGTTGGAAGATATCATAAATTTCATACATATTAACATTTATTTAACTTATAAATTCAAATTCATATTTACGGTTACTTGAAATAGTAATACGTTAAATACATAACAATAATTTGGAGACTAGTCCGAAATAATTTATAATACGTAACACATGTAATATCTTGTTCTTCATTGGTGAACGAGAAACTGTTGTACAGCCATGTGATAACTTATCCTTCGTGAGTGAACAAAGGAAGCTGTTACATAGTCATGTGATAACTTCCATTTCATGTGTTAACTGAGACAATTATTATGTATCCACGTGCTATTTTGTCTTTCATAGATGAACTAAAACAGTTATCATGAAGCCATGTAATCATGTATCCTTCAAAATATGACTATTCGGTTATTTCATTCCTTTGGATCCTAAGATTAGATACACTTCTTTAAACACAAGGGTATTTTTAAGAGGATAAAACAATGTTTTGTGCAATAATATGGAGAAATTTCTGTCGTCGATGCTCCGAATTTATAGATTACATTGGACAGTCCAAAGGCAACATTTCTTCACGTACCTTCATACTTGTGTTGCGCTTACCTTCACGTGTTTCCATGTGTTCAAGTTTTGTGCTTCTTCCCAAACTAATCCAACAGTTTGAATTAATTATATTTTATTTTCCATGATTTAAATGTATCCTTTTTAAACACGAAGCTGTTAGAAGCTAGTGTTACTAATGTTTTGAAGCCAAACTGTACAAAGAAAATAAAAATTCAGTTACGAAAACTATTCTATTTTTAAAGTTTTCTCGAATTAATACTTTAGTACAAAAACGCAGTTTATTCTGTTTTAATTCATGTTCATGAATAATTAAAAATTGATTATGAAATAGTTACTATTTATTGTAACCTAAGCCTTTACAAAGGATGTAGTATGTTCTATTAAGGCGATTTTGAATCTTTAAATCTGCAAGTTACATGAAAACCACTATCAATATGAAGGCGCTGTGGAACGGATGTATCAGAACTACATTTTTACATTATTTAAAGTTCCGTAGATAAAGTGATGTCACCAATAATTAAAATTCTTGGAAAGGGTATGTAACAGTCCTTTGTGCAAAATATTCATATGCTAAGATTGTAAAGATGTGTTCAAATCTGGGCCTTAGAATTTATAAGAAAGAAATATTGTTTGTACCTAATCGCATCGGGGAGCAAAGGAGCATGGATCTACTTGAAACACCAGGACTATCCAGAAAAGTACCTGCAACGAGTCGTACCCTACTCGTCATAAGCAAAATATAGTATCTTGTAGCAAATGAGAATTTACGAACATAAAAGCCGATGGAAAAATCGTACATGTTCTCTAAGCGACGGTATACAATACAATCAGGAAGGATTTCGGTCTCGAGACTAAGCCTACAAGGTATGGGTTTATCAAGATGAAACTTATATTCATATTTCTCGTTTAAGAGTCGCATATTTCAAGCGTGTCGATAATGGAACCAGTATTCATGATATTTCATACGAAGACATACCACCTATGGATTTCTGTACAACTGAACTATTGAAGCAGGCGTTGAGAAACTGCCATTCTCGTACACAAGATTGATTACGAAATACCAGCACAGAGAGAGGAGTGCATTGAATGCAACAGTTTTGTAACCAACCCTTTTGCAATGGAAATTACGTTGCAGGGCTGTTACCAATATTCCTGGTCGTTATAGAACGCATGACTGGACAAGTGGACACAAAATAAAAGGAAGTGGTGAAGCTTTAAGATTATTTTACGCTAACGTATTCAACTTTCTCTTGTTCAAAAGCTAACTTTTCCATTAGTTTCAATAATCAATGCGGTTCGTTGCATGGTGCGTCAAAGAAAAGCTTGAGAGCGTATACTGCTACAATTCGAGTTCGATCCCCGCAACAGACACTTTGCAAATAATCCGTTGGGTAACTTCTGGTTAAAGTAAAGAAGTTAATGTGTCACAAGGCATACTTTCTGTATACAAGGTAAATGGGAACGGACAGTGCCAAGAAATACTGTAACTCATGAACGGAACTGTAAAGTGGAAACTCAGTGTAGTTTGTAAGGTAGTTTTAAATCATTTTTCCTTGATAAGATCCAGTTGATAGCTTGTATAGTTCTCTTTTACTCATCACAAGAAATTTTGGATAACTGGCGTATTTTTTTCTTTCCATCAAATGCCTCCATGTCTACTCTTAAGAGTCGTATCTTTTATATTTGTTAATGCAAACAATAGTTCGTTACCTATAAACAAGAAGTCCGAAACTTAAAACTATACTTTGTTAAGTTTAAAAGACCGAAATTCGGCAGATCAACAAAAGTCAATAAGCTTAAAATATATGATAAAGATGACGTAATCTGCGGATAACTTTTGTCTCTCATCATTCAAACCAAATGATGAAACCTTGTAATTCAGTGGATAGAGACTCATAAGAAACAAAAGATGGGCTTTATATGCTACTAGTACATGCCTATGATTTTGAAATGGTCAAATTAAGAATAACCTGGGGAAGGAATGTGTAGTTAGGTGATATTTTAGCTCAAATGTTAGGTTTAGTGATTTCTAATGTTTCTTCAGTTTTTTTAAGTTAAAGCTTTAACTTTTAAAGTATTGAATAGTGTATATAAATAATGTTTCTGAAGAGCTTGTATCTCCATCTAGCCCAACTAAAGTGTTCTGATGTTGACCAAAAGACCTATTTGGCAGTGACTTGTGAGAAACAAAAAATATGCTAATTTAAAATATTGATCATGAAGTAAAAAAAAAACTGAGATAAATGCAGGGAAGAAAATTAATGTTCTGCTGAAATTTATCACCAGTTTTAGACTTGATATTCTATTATATAATATGTTATATTTCGTGATATCTTTTAAAATGTCTAAAGATTGACATAAAATATTTAATTCTCAAATTTAAACCACATAAGTTAAAATATTATAATTCTCAGTACATTAAAAATAATCACAAACTTAATTACGTATTTCCTTTCATAGTTTTTCAGTTTATATCTTAAATAATTATTGTACAGTTTTTAATATATTAAGTTTAATGTTATTTTCAAAACTGAAAAAAACTGTACAAAACTAAACCAGTCAGACTGTAAATTTAACATTCTGATCAACTTAAACAGAATGAAGAAGGCCCGGCAAAGCCAGGTGGTTAAGGCACTGGACTCATAATCTGAGAGTCGCATGTTCGAATCCCCGTCACACCAAACATGATCGCCTTCTCAGCCGTGGGAGCGTTATAATGTAACGGTCAATCCCACTATTCGATGGTTAGAGAGTAACTCAAGAGTTGGAGGTGGGTGTTGATGACTAGCTGTCTTTCTCCTATTCTTAAACTGCTAACTTTGGGACGACTAGCTCTCGTCCCTCGTATAGCTTTAAGCGAATTTCAGATAAACAAAAATAAGATTATGGCATTTTTCTTATGCATCTATCTAAAATTCTTGTATTGTGTTTCCCAAACCATGTTTATAGTATTCCCAAGTTAAGTAGAAACCATTTCTGGGCTCAATGTCATCTCTTCTCTGGAGAACCTGAACAAAGTTACAAAAATTACCTTACAGTTTTCTAACTATAGTTTCTAACTACAGTTTACGTGAAAGTTCGGGATTAGTGAGTTATTTGTTACAGTTCGTCAGTTATTAATAAATTATTATTCTTTTGAGGAAAATAATATGTGTACGTGTCTAAACGCTGTTACTTAGTGCTATTAGTTTCGTACATTACACACAGGGAAACATGATAAAAATTAGTTATGAATCAATAATACAATCAAGCTTAGATAATCGTATAGGCTACTAATCATGGCAGCGAATGAGATACGGTGGTTTTGGTCTCACCATAAATACTTATAAAACTGATATAATTACTGATAAGTAATTCTAAAAGATAAGACTTCATAATCACTTACTTTTTTTATTTTTTGGCCTTGTGTTATTAAATAAACCACTTCTGTTGTTCGAGGTGTCTTTCTGATTTCTAAACAACTAAAAGAAGTATTCTCAAATTCAATACAAGTGTTTTAAACATAAACACAATAAAAAATGTTCATTAAGTCCTTACAATTTACCGTCCTTCTTCGGCCACCATGTCACAATAAGCCTGAACAGGTCGGTTAAAGTAGTGAAACCAGATAATGTACACCCTGCTCTGATAAAACCCTTGACGCCGGGCATCGTAGTAGTCTTCAGGGTTGCAAGTAATTTTATCGTTAGTCAAAGAAAAGTCACCAGAGGTGTGACTGAAGACCGATGTGGCTAAACAGAAGACTAACAACATTATCACCTTCAGTTGTGTATGAAAGGTTTAACAAGATATACTTTATCACGTACTGTCACACATCTATACAAAGATATTTAACGAGTTAGTTCTGTTGTCTTTATAAATAACAATACTCTGCTAAAATCCTTGACATTACAATGAAAAAGCAAACACTGACCATCGTCGTTACAGGACAGTAGAAACAACAAACACTTAGCATTGTCATTGACTTAGCAAATGCTGAAAACTCAGGGCTCAGGGAACAAACACAGTGGGCAGACAGTACATTTACTGGTTTAACTTCTATACGAAAGTTGTCTAATGCCATTTTGCCACATTGATGTCGCTATTGTCGTTTAAAGGTTTACTCACTGTTACTGTTACCAGAATAGACATTTATTGAAAAGTTAGTTTCATGTAGTCTTAGTTACATTTCTTTTCGCAGTAATTTCAACCTAACTTTTTGTGTCATCAAACTTTATATTTTGGTTTTCGTCTGCGTTGTACCTTGTTCTTAAAGTGGTTATAAGTAATGTAAGGATAAGGCGGTAATAAGTAATGTAAGGAAAAAGTGGTTATAATGGATGTAAGGATAAAGTGATTATAAGTAATGTAAGGATAAAGTGGTTATAATTAACTTAGGATAAAGCGTTTCTGTTTTTCTTTTCTAAAATATATTCGGTGTTATGTGAATAATGGCTGCGCAAATTTTCTCGACATATTTACGTTAAACAAATAAATCCATCCTTGTATTTTGAAGAAAGGTTTATTTGTTACGCTGATAAATGTTTTGTAAATGGTAAGTAAAACTTAAAAAAAGTAAAATGCCAAAATAAACGATACTGGGTTAAAAATTATTAAATAAATGAGAACAAAAAGAAGATTTGGATAGAACAATGGAAGGAAACTCGTGACAGTCTTGTAGCATACACAAATTCATATTTTGGATAGAACAATGGAAGGAAACTCGTGACAGTCTTGTAGTATACACAAATTCATATTTTGGATAGAACAATGGAAGGTAACTTGTGGCAGTCTTGTAGTATACACAAATTCATATTTTGGATAGAACAATGGAAGGAAACTTGTGACAGTCTTGTAGTATACACAAATTCATATTTTGAATAGAACAATGGAAGGAAACTCGTGACAGTCTTGTAGTATACACAAATTCATATTTTGGATAGAACAATGGAAGGAAACTCGTGACAGTCTTGTAGTATACACAAATTCATATTTTGAATAGAACAATGGAAGGAAACTCGTGACAGTCTTGTAGTATACACAAATTCATATTTTGAATAGAACAATGGAAGGTAACTTGTGGCAGTCTTGTAGTATACACAAATTCATATTTTGAATAGAACAATGGAAGGAAACTTGTGACAGTCTTGTAGTATACATAAACTCATATTTCAACAAAAAAAAACTGTACCAGCTACTTCTCATTGTATATTATATCGTCTAGTGGGGTTACATTCCCATACAATTTTTAAGAACAACTGAAGCTTGTTAAAGACAAAATCACTTTAATACTATTAATTAATATGTGTCATATTGAAATGAAAAACCATAAATAACTGGTATAAGAATACTTGGTAATTTAGTGAAGTCTAGTTTCTAACTGTCTAACTTACCGAAAACTCTAAGATACCATTTTGATGCTTTTGCTAATATTGGAATCGAGTGTGATACGATCAACATGCAACTAATAAATTTGTATAATGACAGATATATTGTGAAAGTTTATGTTGGTTAAGTAACATAACAGCAGAAGTTCAGCACTTCTTCATCCTATGGTCTGCTTTAATTTGCGAAACGTCAAAACAGAATTTCCACTAATAGAACAAACAGCAGAAGAAAACAAAAAGCGATGAGGAAGATTCCATGACTTCATCCCGCCGCTACTTTTCAAGATTATATACGTTTTTTTTTTTCAGATAACGTTAATTTTCACCTTCAAAAATTCAGAAAATTCTACTCAGATCCATAATAATCAACGATCCGAGTAATTCACTTTAGTGTGATGAGAAATCTCAATTTCATTGCGTCCATGAAATTGGGTACAAATGTGATCACAGATTAATCCAAAACCTCAAAAATGCCCTATTTCCACTTTATATAAAATACTTCATAGTGATCTAGAATTCAGATCTTGATTCAGACCAAATTTTGGCAGCACTTTCTCATACAGAATTCCCATATGGTGTAAAACATTTTCTCTCTATCTTATCGAGATTTGGGCATAAATATCCGGGAGGGTTAGGTTCATTGATTTCTTCCTTCCTCCTTATGTTGATGCTTAGCTTCCGTTAAATGCGTTTTTAATGCTACACGAGGGCCAGATTAAACACTACTTACTGTGGTCCTTTTCAGAGTAATGTCCATGTATTATCTAAAACCATTAATTATGTTTTTATGTCTGTTGGTCTGTAGTTTTAGAGATACACGCACAGACACTTGAGGACCCGATTATAATACTCTTGCCTGTCCCTCGGGAGATCTGGAGTGATTATGACCAGTGGTAAAACATAATGTAAATAGTAGTAGTTTAACATTTTAAATTAATGTCGCTGTTTACTTTGAATGATTGTTTTCGTCTCCTCCTTTGATAACTGAACCTTTATTCGGTGATTACATTATTTTATACTTCGTGTTAAAATCTGGTTATTTGTTACCAGTAGAGGACAAAGACATGCTGAGAAGCTTCTGGGCGATTTCCTAGTCTGCCATAATGATTTTTTCTTCTTAGTTTTACCTAACAAAGCCGACTACCAAAGAAATATTCCTTTAAAAATTGAAATTTGATATTTGATCATTTGGATAAAATCGGACTTCCTGGGTTTACAGTACTATTTGTAACACGGCACGTACATAGAAGATAAGATATTATATCAAAACTTGCAGATTTCTTATGACAGCTAGAATTATTTATTATGAGATAATAAATTGATTTGTATTTTCTCTGTTCGTGATGAAATTAAGTGTAACAATTACCAAAATCCTTTAATATATTTACTTTTTTTGCTCAAGAAGCTCCAAAACAAGACAAAATTATTGTTCATTATTGTCCTTTATACTCATAACAAGACTTAACCATAACAATATTATATCCCTGCACTCTCAATAAGACTTAACCATTATACTATTTTATCCCTTATACTCTCAACAATACTTGACCATTATAATATATTTTATCCCTTATACTCTTAACAAGACTCAACCATCACAATATTTTATCCTTATACTCTCAATAAGATTTAACAATTACAATATTTTATCCCTTATACTCTCAGTAAGACTTTACCATTACAATATTTAATAAAACAAGTTATCAAGTTTTGGTAGTTTGGTGATATTTTTGCAACCTCCTATTGTGAAAATACAGCTTATGTCTTGTGGATACTAAATTCAATGTTTTATCAATTCTTATGTAATTAAAAACTCAATTTGAAATGGAAATGAACAGCAAAGATAATTTGACCTTAAAGATATAATACCAATTTCTTGTGGTTTCACCTAATGTTTTGATAGACCTAAATGAATCATTTGTGTCCCTTTTTACAGCCAGGTGCTCCAATCAATTTCAAGATGATGGACGTCCTCCATAGAACTTTCTCTTTGTAGCATGAGTTTAGATAATAAATCAACTTAGGCTTATAACATTGGTTTTAAGATAGTTTGGGAGGAAAAAAACTATTCTGAGGCTGAGCAAAGATTTGGTTTGTTTAGAATTTCGTGCAAAGCTACAGAAGGGCTAACTGCGCATAAATAAAAAGAGTCAGAACGCTCTTACAACAGAAAACTTAATATTTGATAGTATAAAACAACAGGGTTTTTGATAAAACAGCATGAAAAATGATAGAACTTAATAACATAATTTCTTTTCATTGCGAGGTTTTGCTGTTGTCCGAAATGAGCGCCTAGGGAATATTAACATTATAGTTTCATCAGTTATTTAGTAAAAAAAATAATCAAATTCCATAAGAAAAGAAGACAAAACATTTAAAAACGAACACTATGTCAGCTTCACTAAAATACCTCATTTTTTTGTTGAAGACAGTGTTTGATATTACGTAACTGTTTATATCCACATGTATCTACTTCGTAAAAATTAAACAGTGAATTAACAAATTATTTACACAAAATGACATTTAATACGATAATTATAATTATTATTACTATTTAATACGATAATTATTACTATTTAATACGATAATTATAATTATTATTACTATTTAATACGATAATTATAATTATTATTACTATTTTTACCCCTTCTTCTTCTTGTAACTTCCATAAAGATTCAACTGGTCAATCCTAGATACATCTTGCCTAAGGATATTGGTTTCATAAAGCAACAGACACGATTCTTGTACACAAACTATAACATCATTGATTCTCAAACTCCCAGGGTAAGACCTCATATAGTGAAATAAGTTAATTATTTTGTGCCTCACGTTAGGAATTTTTTATTAATTTATCAAGATTTATATTTACTTTTATACATTTTTTTACCATTTACTTGTTTAGTTTCTTTTTCTTCACGTGTTTAGTGTGCATTTTATTCTTCTGTTCAGGTTTTTTATATTGATCTATTTCTTATGTTTTCCTTGATATGATGTATCTAATAACCTACATTATTCTTAATAGAAGACAATAAATTATACTTGAAATGGACATAATTACAATTATAAATATAAGTATCATAATTTACCAGCAACAATTTTCTTGACCACTGGTTAATTAACTGGTGGTTGCCTACTCGTTTGGCTGCTGCAACTAGTCGCGTGTAACCACTAGTAGTTTTAAGCTTATGATCGTTGTTTGCCAAATTATTGGAATGCATTGTTTCCTATCACCAGTTAAATATTCTGCTATTAACGATGTGGTCTATCGTAATCCCAACAACATCCTAATTACGTAAATTAAGCTAATAGTGATTTTAATTCTGTTTGATTTGCTTCGCCACTCGCGTGATATCAGTATCACTATCAAGTTTAAATGAGGCCACAAGGAAGTCAGAAAACGTCAAGTGTCTTGTTCAGTAATCACAGTTGTAGTTATCAGTTTTAACAGCTGATATACCCATTCAACACACGAGAAAGAAATAGGGACCCTCGAGGATAAGATATGGAATCAAGTCCAAACACTAACCCCTGCCATATCAAAAGCGGTTTATCAGTTACAATTGAACCGAACATATACAGACGTTTGGTAAATATTGGTTTAAATTATACTTAAAAAAAAAAAAACTTGTGAAAAATGGAATGGCATTTTTATCTTAGGCCCAACGAAGTAGGTATTTGATAAACAAATATATAACAGACTGCATAAGTATACGTAAGGTGCGAATACATGTTGCGGCATTGTTTGTCAATAAAAATTCTTCGAAACACTAAAAATCACCATTGTTCCTTCTACATAAAATAATGTTCTATTCTGGTAAGATTTTAATAAAATTAACGCCATTTTTATTTAATATTTACGATATTTTGTGACACTGGTCTTTCGCACAAGCATTCACTTCTTTTTCTTTCTTTTTAGTTTTTCGAAACTAAAATATTTCTCGGATAAATGGTTTCATTTCGTAATTAACATTTTACAAATATTTATTACCTTAAACATTAGGTTAAAACATGTTAGAAATATTGCAAGTCTAACAGACAAGCTGTTAAATAAGCAAACTACAAAGACGTTGTTAAAATTTTAAAAATTCTTTATGATATTTAAAGAGCTCACGCTTCAAACCATTAACCCACTGTAGTTAGGATAAAGTTTCAAGACATCAAATACAGCCTGTAGGTAACGTCACAAGCGGTTTCGCTCTACTTAAGTTAATTACATTAGCTTTGGTGTGTAGGTATCTTTACTACCTACACAGTTAATGACAATAGCTGTAGTGTATAGATATTGTTACTGTCAGTCTCACTGTAGTTAAGTTAATGACATTAGCTATGGTGTACGACTGTTGTTACTGTAGTTCAACACACATAGTGAAGAATATCTCTCAACAGAATCATGAAGAAATTCATATGATTTTAAGTTTACTAAAATTCAGTAGTACAGTATACCACATGAGATACGTTAAGGTTAAAAAGTCCAAAGAGCAGAGCTTCGTAATATCAAAAGACGTTTGTTACAATTGTTCAATACATTTGGAGCTCAGTTATTTATTTATTTTTTAACTGTAATTATGGTACATTTTTGAAACGTTTGTAAATTTTCAATAAATAGAAACTTTCGGAGACAAAGATAAAATTTGTATGACAGTTTGGTTGTTGTTTTCATGAAATGAAAACAAATGCCCTAAGATTTAGAAACTGTCTTTATTCTCCTATAGATGGAGCTACATCATTCACACTCTTCTATCAAAATAGTTAGGTTACTTCGCTGTCTTACTCAATCTTCATTTGACCCTTTTTTCTCGACTGTTAAAACCACAAACTAACTGAACTTTGTTGTGTAACATCGCAATTATCTTCGAATTATCTATTGTCTTTCCTGAATGACAAGGTCTAAACTGCTCGCTGATACACTAAAGCGTAAATAAAGAATGTGCCAAACAAGTAGATCAGCTGTTAGTACTACTACAAAGTTACAGTTTATCTAAACGCAAAAAAACTATAAAGAGTTCCTCGTTCATTGAAGTGTTGGACTTCTTTCAACTCTGTGTACTAATATACAAATTGTTCCAACTAACCTAAAAATAATTAAAGCTCTTTATTTTTCACAGATAAGCGTTCATGTTGTACGCTCTTAAACGTTTAGCAGGGGCTTAGCTTATTTCTCACGTAACACTCTGAAGAGGACAATAGAAAATATTTTCTTAATGGAGCTTAAAAAATTGCGCGGATGTTCGTAAATATTCTGTTGTTCTAGGAATTCTCTTTTATTTAAGACGCGTTTGTTTCATTGTTCTTTGAAAATTACTGTTGTTTTACTGTGCAAAGGTTACCCTTCTTTCTCCATGAACTAATTGATAACCTCAAAGACTCGTTAATGTTGGGTTTGTTTTTGGCCTAAATCGTTGTCATACTGGCATTTAGGACTAACTATAAAAATAACGTTGCCTTTAAGACTACAATAGTCTGTGATTCAACTTCCTTTGAAAAATTGCCAAAATCTCACACGGGTGAATTTATTCGTTTCGATAGTTATTCACTAAGGGCAGAGTTGACAATCATGAAAGTTCCGAAGGAGAAATCATTTGTAAAAGAGCATAGTGGAATTTCTAAAAATATTATTCACACACAGCTCTGTACCAGGAAACTTGCCTGAAATAACAAAAAAGCAACTTCTCTATTTAACTTATTTATATGACTTTTATTTCGACTTTTTTCAAAATTTCTTTGTTATCAAAAATATAAATAATTATCTAGACTCCTGTAAGACCTTAAAATTAACAATGGTAAATATCTATTGTTTAAGTAAAAACTATATTCTCATTACATTACGGTAATGTAACGATTGTGGTGCTCTCTATTTTTCCTATTCCAGTCTACTAGCAAAAGTTGTCTAAAGAATGTACACAGTTACTTTGTTTCAAGGTGATAGCGCTAAGATGAAGAAAAAGAAACAATGAACACCTTTGTTTTTCAGAGAATTAGTTATACGAATACAAAACCCACAACAGAACTTTAACTTTTCGAAGAACTTAAAACTCCGTATAAAGTTTATGAATAGTCAGAAGGCAAGAAAGAAACTCTATTTATCGTTTAGTGATCATTTAAGTTGAAATGCTTTGTTTTGTTTTTAGTTTTTATGACTACTCTCTAATATTGGCTGCTTATCAACTTCCTTAGTGTAAGCCAGGCATTAGTGTTAGCATAGCTAGCCTGTAAATCAAAGAATTCATAATTCATGACCTGTTATCTATAAATGCGTTCCACATTTTGGAATCGCGGGCGCGTTTTAAAAATAATTATCAAATTATACTGTTCAAATACGATTAGCCCTATAGTTGACGGTGAGTGCTGTTATCTAGCTGCATCTACTCTAAGTTACTGATTGAAAATTAGAGACAGCTACACGCAGAAAGCTCTTAGTGGGCAGTACACAAAGAACTAATTGTGGAAATTTGTGCTTCATAACAAACAAATTTTTTGAGTGAACAGAATTTCCCAAAATATGTTGTTGTTGTTGTTTCATTTTTCAACATTTATTTTTTACCATCAAATGTTTTCCTGATTAAAAAAAAAGGCACTAAAACAATATTAGAGAGAAAAGTGAAATACTACTAAACTCATAAAATATTAGAAAATGAACGAGATGAATGCAGAATGCATTTTTACTGCAATGTGACATGAACTCTTTGATTCACAGTTTGGTACTTTAGTGTACTACCCAGAAGGTAAATTAATATTGCCCACGAACTCACAAAAAATCAGAAAATAGATAGCGCAAAACGTTTTTTGGAATTCCTTGAATTCAAGAACATACTTTTTTAAAAACAGACACAAGTTTCTCTAACAGTATGTATGACAATCTGTTAGTTTATTTAAAAACTGCCTTTACTACAATAAGAAGCTGTGATATTTAAATTAGACGAACAAGAACTTTACAAAATGCTGTAAATTAGGCTTGAGTTTAATATTTCAATCAACGATGTTTTTAGATCTATATGTTAATTTATATGCAATTATTAATTAAAATGCTACAGAGTCATAACAAGTTTAATCATCAAATATTTCGGCCATTTTGTAAGGCTTACCAGAAATAAGTAGCTTCAAAATATTTATACCCAACTTTACCCAACTGTGCTTATGGTTTATAGTTTCTTGTTCTATAAGGTTCATAACAGCGTAAGATTGAAAAGGTGTACATCTTTCTTATATAGGAATATAGTTTATAACATAATAATGTTGTGAAATATTTAACGGAAAGGTAAAATCAAAAGACTGACAGTTAAATTAAAAACCAAACTTAATAATAATGTTTCGGATATAACTAATGTTGTATTGTATGTCAACGGTAAGTCTAAGAGCTTATAGCAATAGAACTCGGGTTTTGATACCTGAGATAAGCAAATCACAAATTTCCCCTTTGTTGTTTCGTTCTTAACAACAAACAAATCTGTTGTAGCTGTTGTTGCTTTTTTATAAAGATTGATTTCCCAAACATTTATACTTAAAAGTTCTACAATTAACTATATTTACTCAAGATACAGTCCTGAAAAGACACGAGGATTTTTAAGGAAGCCAAATTTTAATTATCACAGCACATATCGCCTTTTGCCAGCGAAATGTCTCTATTGATCCGTGGTTTATGTTATATAATTAATGCCTTACAAACTAGAGTAATAGAAATAAAGTCGTTACTTCATCTTAGTGATGTCGTTACTTCTTCTATTTTCAGCACTAGATGACGCTGTTTTCTTTTGTATATATTCAGTTTAGTGGTAAAATGACGGAAAGCAAACTGTAAAAAAGTGTTTTTTTATTTCTTTTAGATTAGAATAAGAAAACCAAAAGTGCCAAGAAATTAATTGTATTTACAAACTTCATAAAATCATAAAATGTAATGTAAATCATAATGTATTTTGTTTAGTAGACAAAAATAAG
Organism: Tachypleus tridentatus; assembly: GCF_004210375.1. Lineage (NCBI taxonomy): Eukaryota > Metazoa > Arthropoda > Merostomata > Xiphosura > Limulidae > Tachypleus > Tachypleus tridentatus. The sequence goes on from NC_134825.1 coordinate 73,881,613, forward strand.
AAAACTCATATCCCACGTGCTTTCGAAAGTTAAATATTTCTTCATCAGGGACAAATATATAAATTAAAAAAATGGGGTTCTGAATAAAGGGAAACCTATGTCTAAAGAACTAGTTTTAATGTATAATGTAGACGAACTTCTATATCTTGCTAGGCTGTTTAAGTGTCAAGTCATCACTCAAGTGATGCATTTGATCAAGTTTCCCGAAAGAGAAATAATTAACTTAATTGTTTCAAAAGTCAAATGTCATACCTGTAATAGTCCACAAAGGAAAAAGTAAGTCATATGAGACAAATGTTTAAAATATATAATTTATCAAAGGTTTATTTTAATATGATGAAAACAGAGTACTGTTCGATAAACAATTTCATTATCGAATTAATACAAAGAAGAATCGGTGAATTATTTTATTACAGATTTATTACCTTAGAATAGTTTCAGCAATATTATATTATGGTTTCAAATATTTATATTTTAGTGCTACATTTATTATTGATATTAAGCAAATAAGGAAAACTTCACAAGTGCTACAAACTATGTATTATTTAAAATGAAGGCAGAAAATGAAATATCCATGATAGGATATTTATATATATATCTACAGTAGTTACATAATAAAAACAGTTTTTATATATTGTAGATCAATTAACACAAAACAATCTATACTTTATATAAGACAACAAGTGTTTTCGTAGGTGCTGGAGACTAAATCATATACCTCCAAATGATCTTACACTTGACTAAGTCTAGATAGCAAATGACTGGAGACTGATTAGTTTTCATTGTATATGTAGAGAGAGAGTGGAGGTACGTTACTATAGCTTTTAGTGAGCAAACTATTTGTAAAATGATGCACATAGAGCTAGGAAACGATCCTAAAAATGAAATTAAGATTACAACTCGGGATCAAGAAGGACACGTTCAGCCGAAATGTTGCACTTAAAGTAAGAAATCCCCTAATATACTACATCACAATCCGTGTATTCTTAAGTAAGTACTTTGCAATTTAGATAAACTGTAATGTTTGTACACGATGCTAATGTCTTAGTTCCAAACTTAAGTCAACTTACTAATCGAATACAATCATTTGGAACAGAATAATTCAACTTATTTATAATAATACCGAATAACATCACTTTATTAGCTTGCATTCAAACTCGAATGTTATTAAATACTTCATTAACTATTAGCTTAATTCTAAACACAAAAACACAACATAAAATTAAAATTTCAAAAGCTCGCTAGTTTTCAACTGTATGTTTCGTTTTTCTCATAAAATGCTTTTCATGAGATCCCTACCTAAAATATACTTATCAAAGCTATTTTGAGAGGTAGAACATTCATATAAAGGAGACCTTTCGGTTATCATTTAAACAATCCAATACACAAAGATAGATCACAACATAAATTTAACACATAGATATATATTAATGTATAATCTTCATATGTTCATGTTAGATGGGAATATGGCACGTACATGTACACTGCTCTTGGATAAGCCTATTTAGTTTTGATGAAAGAGAAAAAGTTCAATGGGTGTTAAATAAAATGCTACACATTTTTCATCGCAAAAATAAAATGACCCCTCAAACTTTGAATAAATCAAAATAGAATGACCCCTTAAACTTTCAATAAACCAAAATAAATGACCCCTCAAACTTTCAATAAACAAAAATAAAATGACCATTCAAAAATCTAAATTACTTAAATAATGTACTTAAAGTTATTTTGGTGTAACTGTAAGGTTGCAAGTTATTTAAAGAAATCCTTAACATTGTAATAACTAAGTGATCTATGAGAATAATTAATTTCCATTTTAAAATTGACTATCATTTACTGAAATAGGCTTCGTGATAGATTCAAAATATTAAGATATTCAAACTATATTTTAGCTATCCATTGTAATCTTATCCAAAAATATAATGATTGATTGATTAACATTTAACTACTGTGTTCCAGGACTGCAAAGATCTGATTTTGAATGTTTTTTCATTAGTTATATAATATTGTCAATGTTAGTTTGATTTAATTTTTGATTTTTAAATTAGAAAACAGCAAGTTTAAAATTATCCTCTTAACAAAAGAGAGTGCGTGAAGAAAAAAGAGTGAAACTTAGCTGTTAATTTTTGCGTTTAAAAGCAACATTAATGTCATATATTTAAGTCAAATAACAATTTTCATTGAGAGATAAAATAAAGACATGAATATTTTTTTTTTTTTAAATACCAGTCCAAAAACACTGGAAACACTTTTTGCTTTTTCAAAAATAGTAAAGCTCAGAAATGATTTTAAAAACCTGCAGATAATGTATTTTTAAGCAGAGATCATAAAAGTATATATATTTGTAACCAATTGCACGTTTTTTGTACACAATATGTCAATCTTTGACAAGACAAGGACTACTTTCTTTTTAAAATCCGGAGTGTAATTACCAAACGCTCAATTACACAAGTATATCAATAATAAATTAAAATTAATATATTTTTATTATGAAAAATACTTTATTTTTACAGTACCTTTTATCTTCTATCTCATGATAGAAACCAATTAAACGGTACTGATTATTTTCGTAGTAATTTCCGGGGTGTGAGTGTTTTCTTATAGTAAAGCCACCTCGGGCTCTCTACTGTGCCCACCGACGTGAATCGAACCCCTGATTTAGGCGTTATAACTCCGTAGACATCCCACTGTACTAGCGGGGGGACGAGGTATGATAAAAAAAAACACTTAAACAGTCCTGACTATTTCTTTTATTGATTTCTGCGTAATAATAGGAAACACTTAAACAGTACTGGTTGTTTTCTTACTGATTTCTGTGTCATAATAAAAACCACTGGTAGATTTAAAGTAACTGCTGTCTTATTTTAAAACATTTTATTGCAGTTTAACGATTCAATGTTTTGATTTTTCAACAATAAACATTTTAAATGATCACGATGAGCGTAAGTTTAAGTCTTTTTTTCAAGTATTACGATTTAATTTCATTTGGAAATGACTTTCTAGCTTGTAAGAAAAACACAAAATAATAAACAAAAATTTCGAAAATAGATTAAAGTTCCAAATAAATCTCATACATGGAACGTTGAAAGAGTGGACATTGAATTTATTTTATCTTCTATTGTTAATGTACTTTAAAATAACCTGTGGAAGGTTGTGAATTAATATTTTTCTTTTATAAAATACTCTATTTTGGACTGAAATATCTAATTATTTTCTGTTGGTTGTTAAAACCTCTTCATCACCAAATTTGTTATTCTGAGATGTTCCTTCACTGAAATAATTTTTATATTATATTTTTTGAGAGCCTATACAATTGTATGCAATCATATTCAATAGAAAATCAAAATTCATTTAATATTCAAAGTATTATTATTCCGAGTAGCAACATTTAGTAGAAAAACTATACAGCATAGCGATGAATAATATATTTCAAGTATTTTAAGACTCACAGTATGAGAAACACTAAAATATATCATTTTTTGCAAATTTCCGCCAAAGTTTTGTTTTTATCTAATTATAAACTTTCAACTATTTCACCTAAGCATACTAAAATTAAACAGTTTGTAACGTCTTTACAAGAAATTGAGAGGTAACACTGAGATCAGATGTTTGGAAAATTTACATTTTCATACCTGTAAATGAGCTTGTTCAATGACAGCAAAACATAAATGAATCATATTTCCATCTGTTAAAAATACTCTGCAAAAAACGGTTATTAAGATAATGCAATAAACTTAAACAATATTAGCACAAGTGTGAGTTACATTCAGCTATGTGAACATGATAGAAAATCTTACGAACCTCTTGCTAACACGCTTTAAAAATTCATAAGACGTATGACGTTATCACGAAAAATTGAAGAGCTCAATAAATTAAAAATGTCAGTTTTCACATAAAAATTGGGTCTTGAAGGGCCTGAATATTCGGTAAACGTTGTATGAAGTACAAGGACGCCTTGAAACAAAAATAGAATTGACCCAAAAGGCTTAAGAACATTATTCACGGTAAGTATCTCTCAAAACAGCGAGAAAAAACAGAGGTTTTAGCTTCTGACGCAACAATGTCAACTTTCTTAATACTTCCAGCCAGTTGGGTCATTTTCATTCTTGTTTTACATCTTAGCTCAAAAATATACAAAAACACACTATTGTTTGGAAGAATTCGTTCTTTAATTAATGCCCTTTGTCACTCTTTATTTCGATGACGTCAGTATTGTCACAAATTCTGCAAACAAAATATCAGATATTAAATAAAAATATTAGAATTCAAACCTGAAAAACAAACTACCTCTTGCCCACAGTAAATTAATAATCCACCATTTGTTAATAATACAATATTCTACACAACGAAATATAAAAACACGGTGTTGTTTTATTAATACGATTGGAAGTTAATTTTTGTTATACTAAATTTTAGTTTTAGCATTTAAAACGAATTAACTATATATATAGACAAGGAAGTTTTTAACCTTAGCGTTTAAACAAGTGAATAATGAACATTTTAAGGGTTAAAGCGTTCTACTTGTAATCTGAGGGTCGTGGGTTCGCATCTCCGTCGTACCAAACATGCTCGCCCTTTCAGCCGTGGGAGCGTTATAATGTGACGGTTAATCCCACTATTCGTTGGTAAAAGAGTAGCTCAAGAGTTGGTGGTGGGTAGTGATGACCAGCTGTTTTCCCTCTAGTCTTACACTGTTAGATTAGGGACGGCTAGCGCAGATAGCCCTCGAGTAGCTTTGCGTGAAATTCAAAAAGCAAACAATAAACTTTTTTTTTAAAGTTAATAATCAAATCAACTGAAAAACGTTGGAATCAGAATTAAAAAGTTATTAATAGAGCTATAAATATTTTATTAAATTATGCTTTTCAAAAAGAGTTCACTTTATTAAAAAAAAATACATATATACTGCATTCCTCTCTGTATTGAAAAAATCAGTGAACATTTCAGTTTTACAAAATGAACAATTAAGTTAATCGTGTTAAATTTCTGTTAAGGACTGATGACATTAAATTAGTGATTCCTTTTTTATTTTACTTGGATTAAAAATATTAATTAACGTTCTTGTTAATTTCAATGTAAACTTTCTTTTCAGTGCTAAATATATGCCTAAGTAAGCTCTGTGAATACCTATCTTGAAAATGTTATTTTTGCATGTTTTAAATATCTATTATTTTTATGAAGAGGTAAAAATATATTTCTAATAATAGAATAAAATAATATGAAAACATTTATTAAGTAACAGCTTCTTTTGTGTTAATAAAACCTTTAGTAAGTTGTTAAAGAGAAAAATAGTATCACATAAATTATACTGTAATATAAAAAATGGCAAACTTGAAATATACTTATTTAAAAGAAATATAATTTTAAATTTTAAACAAACTCTTACACCCATGGGTCTGTTACAGAATTTACACTATATCTGATGTAATGAGCTCAAGTATCCTTCCTATCAGGCCAACAATAAATCTTCTAGTTCTGTTAGTAACCTTGGTTCTGGAGTTTAGTGTAAGGTATACAGTTTCATACATTAAATCCATTACTTATATATGTCCTTCAGTGGTTCCAGAAGAGTTGTTCGTTTGTTTGGAATTTTGTGCAAAACTACACTACGATAGCCGTCCCTAATTTAGTAGTTTAAGATTAGAGGGAAGGCAGATAGTCATCACCAGCTAGCTCTTTGGCTAGTCTTTTCCCAAAAATAGTGGAGCTGGCAGCTACATTCTAATGCCCCTATGACTGAAAGAGCAAACATGTTTGGTGGGATGGGATTCAAACCCGCGACTCTCAAATTACGAGTCGAACACCCTAACCACCTAGCCATGCTGACTCCGAAAGAATTTTATGGTATAGTTTTATAATAATACTTGTAATTCAGTATAAAGTGTAGGTTTTGTAGTGCTAAACATTTTAATGGATTACTCCTGCCTTGCCTTTTGAGCAGAACGACAATACGATCTCCATAATGGGACCTTCATCTGATCACTGTGTTTGCCGTGTCACAGGAACTCCTGTTAGAAGTGCGGAGATCTGTGGCAGAGCTCGTGTTGGAGTTCTGATTTTATTTTTATCAACTCTAGGATTTTTAAACATCCTCAGGTAACTGTTCGAATCTTCAGCAATTTAATTTCTGACCGAAGGTCAATTTTACCAGATTGGGTTATGATACAAATTCAATACAAAGAATTACATCAAGAATATATATATTTAATTGTAATCTAACGTATAATAGATACGAGTATTTCGGCACACCTAAACGTATATGTATTTGATTAATACGTTCTTATCTTTATTAACCAGTGTATTAACATATTTATTTATCATATAGCTATTTGTAGCTCACCTTGATAATTCACTAGTCCATCGCCATCCAGGTCGGCCTCTTTGATCATGTCTTCTATGTCATCTTCTGTTAGCTTTTCACCAAGGTTAAACATCACGTGACTGAGCTCCGAGGAACTTATGAAACCGTCCCCGTTTCTGTCAAATACTTTGAAAGCCTCGCTCAGTTCTTCCTCTCTGTCGGATTCCTTCATCTTCTTTGACATCATGAAGAGAAATTCGTTAAATTCGATTGTTCCGTTGCCTTTGGACATAAATGAACGAAATAATAAAGCATGATAATAAAACCTTAAAACAAAAAGTTCTTTGATAATTGAAAATAATGATTATAAGCTTCTAGATAAGTTGTCTAGAATAATCTTAAAAGTTTTGCAATCAGTAACTGATATAAAACGTACAAAAACAAAATTAAACGAAAAATTATATCATTTAATGTTATGAAACTCCCCAAGTTGGACAACTGCTTGACTTATTTATTTCCAAACTACTTCCTGTACTATATCTAAGCCTTATCTAATTATATAACAAATGATCATTACTTTCTAGAATACATTACCCGTTTTACGTAGGCAGTACGTCACCAGCTGAATATACATAAAGGTTCCATGATATATTACTGTGTAGAACCTATAAAAGTCAGCATCTGCCCAAAAAGCCGTCTGGTGTCAAGATGTCATGTAGAAAAGAGTTCATAAGCCCTCCATATATGAACATTTTTGTTTCTTTTTTGAAACATTCCATTAGTTCGTCAATTCATAGGCTCATATTTACTATACGGTTTGTGATAAAGAAATGGAAACCATTGGACATGCCAAAGTGGAATATCAAATGAGGTCACCAATAAGATATCATTCGTCAAAACTTTGAAATATGTTGAAACACGAAATAGACTGAAATCAACAAGCCACGCATCACAAATCTGATTAGAAGACTCTCATGGTGTACTGATAATCAAATTACAGATGAAACACGATGGGTAACAATGGTATGGGGTATTAGTTCCTGTTATTTATAGTGTGCTTCGAATTGACAGGCCTAAATTTCGTATCGAACCGAAATAATGCTTTGAATGTGACAAGAAGAGTGGTGAAGAAGTATTATAATGTATTATTTTTGTTCGTTTGAACTGGTTTATTGAAAACAACTTGATATAAAAGAAGCATGGTGATTTATTCCATTAAACTTATGCTAGCCATCGAGGACAAGTGTTAGCAACAGTTCATATCGTTGTGTTTAACATCAGAGGTAACTCCATTCCTTATTAAACTGGTGGTCCTGTATCAAACAAAGCAAATAACGACACCCCCACTTTCTCAAGGGTGCTTTGAAATGTCATACATAAATAAAGGTAACCTTGTACAAAATATCACTTACGCATCTTTAAAAGTTTATATTAAAGCAATCATGTTTAGACCAATGATACTTGAAATACAGATGGTGTACTCGGAGGTTCAACGATACGTCATTCTTGACAAAATCGTTACTTAATTTAGTAATGGTAAAAAATAACAGATCCTGTTAGGTCATAGAAGGCCAGTGGCATATTACGTTTGATCGTATGAAGCATTTTAAACAGTGGCGTCACACATTCTTATTCTCCCGCAATTCTTGCTTTCCACAGCAATACTTTATGCAAAATGGTATACCAGCAAGTGTTCTGTAAATCTCTCAAACTAAATAACTCTTTTTATTTTATCATTTCTCCAAATCCGTTGGACCAGCCATTGTCTGGAGGTTAGGGCACTTGACTCTCAAGCTGCGAGTTACGGGTTCGAATCACCAAACATACTCGCCCTTTTAGCTGTAGGTGCTTTATAATGTTGCGGCCAATTCAACTATTTGTTGGGAAAAGAGTAGTCCAAGAGTCGACTGACTGTCTTCCCTCTAGCCTATCGTTGCTAAATTAGCCCTCATGTAACTTTGCATGAAATTCAAAACAAATTTTCAAAACAATTGTAACGCAAGAACAGCTTTCTAAAGTTTATTACCGAGATTTCTGTTTTCTTTAAATGTGTTTTAATCCAATCAAATTAGTTGTTTATTTACATTCCCCTTTCACTTAAATACTTAACATTTATATATAAATAAAATCATAAAATAACACTTAGCAACGGTTGCTTTTTTACTCATCGACAGATAATTCAGTCCTATAAAACTGAGCAATTGCTTTATTTGTTGTGAAAACATAACGCATGTATCAGACAACATTGTCTTATGGATAATATAACACTATAAAATTTTTATAGTTATAACGGTTATAGTCGATAACACTCGACGCCTTTTTAAACAATATTTCATTTCGAACCATTTTAGTATATCAAATATCGTTTAAACCCTTGTGACAGAGATCTGAAATGCTTTCTATTCAAATGAGTTGCACTACATTGAATAAATATCCTTCGGTAACGAGTAGTCGGTGATGAAGACGCTAACACATACAAGGGGTGGACAAAAGTGTCCTCCCTGAAAATTGTTAATTTGTTATATATTTTATTAGATAACAGAAGAGTGTGTAAAACTATGTGTTTTTAAATCACACTCGACGAGATCTGTTCAAATATTAAAGCCTAATCTTAACTTTAGTTTTAGTAAATACCTGAGCTTTTCATAATTTTAGTTACGTATTCTCATAAAAATGTCGTGCACCTGTTGTAGTTCGTTAAAGCTTTTTATTCAATCATCTTACAGAATGAATAAACAAATTTATCTGCAATTGTAAAGTCGTTAAAAGATGTCTTAGAGATAAGAGAATTAATGTTATAGAATAGCCGGGTCAATCACCCGTTATCTATCCGATTGAAAGTTTATGGGTTGAGTTAATCCGGTTAAACGGAAGATCGCGAGCCAAATACGGAAGATGAATTTTGTGAAGTATTCAAAGAAGTATAGCAGTCAATCACTCAAGAATATCTGTACAAACTAATTGAAAACATGCCACGTCAATATGAAGTAGTACTGAAATCCAAGGGAAATTCTTACTAAATATTAACTTGTGAAACTGGTTTGTATTATTCTGAGTTTCATTTTTATGTTCGATTATTGCAGAGAAACTTGTTTGATCATTTTGTAAGCTAATTGAAATATGAAAATCTATGAAATGTGTACAATACTTTTTACGAGAGTGTGCAACTAAAATCATGAAGGTTCAGGTATTTAGGAAAGCCAGTGATAGAATTAGTATTTAAGATCATATTCAAACAGATCTCGTTGAGTGCATTTTAAAACATACACTTTTACATATTTTTATTTTAGCTACTAAATGATATAGCAAATTAACATTTTTAGGGGATCACTTTCTGGGAGCACCTCCTGTATATATTAGCAGTTCATTTTCTAGTAGCCCCCTAGTAGCTCTGCAGACTTGGAAGGCTAAAACTCGGGTTTCGATACCCGTGGTGGGCAGAGCATAGATAGTCCATCGTGCAGCTTAATTCCAAACAACAACAACATTATATAGTAATTGTATTTTACATGACATATATTTCACCAATGATAGCAAATAATAAACTCCAAAATAATATGGATATTGTATTTCAAAATTTCTCCTCTAAATCAAGTAACAGTCTTTAAATTATCAAAGTAAAGGTATGTGTTTTCAAGCAGCATAGTAATATGTTACCTATATCTGACAAAATGTTGATTTCGAGGACATCGCCACCTACCGTCTTGGTCCACCATCTCAACCATATTACGCAATTCTTTTTCAGTGGGTTGTTGTCCAAGAGATTTCATTACAATTCCAAGCTCCGTCGCCGTTATTCTTCCATCCGAGTCTTTATCGAATAGCATGAAGGCTTCCTTGAATTCTGTTCGATTAATACATTAAAATAGCATACACTGAATAATTTACGTTCTCGTGTTTACTCGCTTAAATATATCCAATAAATACATAATTATATTGAATATAATAGATGTACTTCCGCAAGATCCTCAAAAGTGTTTTGTTTCAAGAATAAATTTGTTTGTTTGCTTTTTAATTTCGCGCAAAGCTACTCGAGGGTTATCTTCGCTAGCCGTCCCTAAATTAGCAGTGTAAAACAAGAGGGAGGCAGCTAGTCATCACCATCCACAGCCAACTCTTGGACTACTCTTTTACCAACGAATAGTGAATTGACCGCACATTATAACGCCCCCACGGCTGGGAGGGCGAGCATGTTTGGTGCGACCGAGATTCGAACCCGCGACCCTCGGATTACGAGTCGAACGCCTTAACACGCTTGGCTATGCCGGGCCCAAGAATAAATAACACTGAAATTAAGACTAACAAATATTTTATTTCTTGCTTTTGAAGTTCATATGTGTTGTAGCCTACAGAGTGCATAATTCTTCTCGGGATTCATGACACGTGCACGTGTTACTGATGCCACAACTGTACAAATTACAACGTTAAGTGTCCCTTACGTGACGTCATTTTAGTGTCTACTCACTGATCGACAGATAACACACTAGTGTATTGTAATGCGAGTGGTTAAAACAGGAAGTCTTCGGCCCACTTTCAGGGAAGCAATGAATACTTGAAGGTTTTAGATTACATTTTTTTAGATCAGCTTTTATACATAGAGGTATACTTTCGTTGCTAAAAGACAAAACCCACAATGTGCACATTTTGCACTGTATCTCAGTTTAGTATTGTTGTTTTTATTTGACGAATCCTACAATTTGCACATTTTGTACTGTATCTCAGTTTAATATCGTTGTTTTTATCTGTACACAAAGAATAACTTATCCAAAAGTTAGTGAGTAATTCTCGATCATAAGACAAAGTACAAAACAGATTGCTCTGCGTAAACAGCAAGCTTATTTATAAATGCATGTAAAATATCCTCGTTTGAATGTATTGCTTTAAATCACATTAAGCATTGAAATTCGTTGATATGGCCAACTCCAAGAATTCCCTTCTCCTAGGGGATTGTTTCTAAAATTAACAACCAGCTAAACTGCTTACATGCGCATTTAGAATGGATTTATTAAAAAAAAAACTCCAAAGTTTATTAGAGCTATTCAATTAGACTACCATGTATATTCGAAAAGCACGATTTTTAAATCACTCCTTAAATCCAAAGAAAGTTTGGTGTATCTTGAAGACTTAAAATTGGCTTTGTTAGGCTTTTTAAGAAAAATTAATTATTTTGTTTAATGGGTTCATAGATTTATCTTGTCGCCTGTGAAACATGGTTAAAGATAAACACTTTGAATATTTTTGTGGTTACAAAGTAGATATTTCAAGGGAACTTGATTTCGTTGCTTTTAAACAATGAGGAATTTAAAATAGTCTAATATGCAGTAAAGAAATCACAGTTCAAATTCACCGATTTTTTTATAACATTTGTCTCCACTACAATGAGTGACTGAAGCTGAGATGACCACCTTACTCTGCATCAGTTTTCTATAGATAATGGAAAACCTGCACATGGTACATATCTTTTCAACTCCGATCCCATCTTGGAGCGTTTTAGTGTTAATTTAAATGCAGATGCTAAATGTAGCATATATTTTAATTTGCAGTTGTTATTAGTTATAATAAAACTATTTTACCACATCTTGAAGATTTCATTTTATTCATAATTATAGGTAAAACGGCCCCAGCAATAAGAAGTGCATTTTTTCAATAACTACAAAAGATTTGTGTTTTGTCTTTGTTTCAATATAAATGGTATTTACTATGAACAAGAGCTTGCTTTAACCTTATGAGTTTTCATTTTATTTACTGTAATAAGATAACCCGCATTCATAGTTAAGATGCTCGTCTAACTCTAATTTTTCCTAGATGATTATTACCCTAGCAAAACATCTGGAAGAAAAACATTAACAACAAACTATACTACAATCTGTCATATGTTGGAAAGTTCCAGAAAACGTGTATTATATTACATATTAGAAGTTGTCAGGGTAATCTAACCGTGTAGGCCCTGCATGGCCAAGCGTGTTAAGGCGTTCGACTCGTAATCCGAGGGTCGCGGGTGCGAAGCCCGGTCGCATCAAACATGCTCGCCCTTTCAGCCGTGGGGCGTTATAATGTGACGGTAAATCCCACTATTTGTTGGTAAAAGAGTAGCCCAAAAGATGGTGGTGGGTGGTGATGACTAGCTGCCTTCCCTCTAGCTTTACACTACTAAATTAGGGACGGCTATCGCAGATAGCCCTCGAGTAGCTTTGCGCGAAATTCAAAACAAACAAACAAACAAAATCTAACCGTGTATTCCATCACATATCAAAAGTTTCTAGAAGAAACTTTACAAATGTATCACACGTCAGGAAATTCTATGAAAACCGTCGTTTGTATCTCATTACAGGTTAGAAAATTACAGATTTGAAACACATATTCCATGACATTTAGGGATTTTCAGGAGAAACATGCCATATTTCCACTTGCTAACTCTCAGGTTTTACCGTCATATAGCTTTAAAAAATTTGATATATTTCTTAATCAGTTTATTAACTAAAACTGTTAAATATTTTTCACACATGTATTCTGCATTTAATTAACGTCCTTGTAAATAGAGTATAAATAATTTTGAACTTGCTTTAATTGTCGTACTAAGCAAAGTGATATATAAATAGTGGTAATACAAGAGATCTTGTACTTGCTTGTCCAGGTTTCCGTATTCCCTCCCCATAAAATGTAAATCATACCCAAATGAAGGGTTGACGCAGATGTTTTACAAATTAGTGTGTATTGAAAATTATTATTGGCAAAGCAATCTATGATTGTGTAACATTGCACTAGAACCTTGATCCGACTCAATAATGTGATATTAACACAATCCTTCCTCAAAAAGCATTTCCCTTTTGTTCCATCAACCAATGCGTTGGAATTACACCAGAGGTCTTCAGCCATGAAACTACTTAGAGCTTTTTAAAACACGAAGGCTTGTGTATTTGCGTTAATAAACATCTTAATTGATGTGTACACTTGTATTCAATCATTTGTTTGTTTGTTTTTAATCATAAACTATGTTCATTTTATCGTTTTTTATGATGTTTATTCGAGCCTTCTGTGTTTTGGTAAGAAATTCTTACTTGTCAATTACAGCTTTATTTGTTAAAACGACTACGTTCATTCCAGTAAACATTAGGAAATTCCACAAAAACTTAACTTGTGTTCATTTACATATCAGAAAGTTCTTGAAAAACCTTACATGTATTTCCTCACATATTTGGAAATTCAAGAAGAGAAACAACTTTTTTACTCTGTCATATATTAGTGAGTCCCAGAGATATTTATATGTGTACTCTATGTTATGCAGTGAAAGCCTACAAAAAACTGCTAGGAAGTCCCGGGATAAAGTACATGTACACATTTATTATCTACAAATGTCCTGAGTCACTGAAACACGTAAATATTTCCTAATAGTATTCTTTAATTGAGGAGCACACTTACTGAACAGTATATTTCAAACAACATATGTTGAAAGCATTAACAAAATTTAAACATTTTTTAAATGTTTAATTTGCAGTACGTGCACTTTACGTACCGGCAACTTGCTCTTCTGTGAGTCCGTATTCTGTCTGTAAAAAGAAAACAAAGGATAATTAACCATTAATATACCTTTAGACTTGATTATGTTATATGTTTATATACATTTATATATACATGCACGGTTCATCAAAACTTCCTTTCCACATGGAGGTTCTCATTAAGCTGAAGGCCATGCTAACAGTAGAGTAAAATCTATCATTCGATTAAGCAAGTGAACTGCAAAATTAAGTAAGTATACACTGCATATTATCAAATATATACTGGCAGTACATTATCAACTAGTCATTGGTTCATCCACACAGACTTTGTAAATGAATCTACAGTGCACTTTCGGTATTGTTTGTAAAAGTGAGTAATTTTCCCCTTCGGCTGACTGGCGTCAAGATAGCATGAAGTACAGACCAGGAGGGTCTAGAAAAAGACCTTTTATTATATTTAACATTGAGTGCCCGAGACATGCGATAACCTTGTCGTATTCAAATATATTAATAGTAAAATACTGAAGAAATAAGAGACCATTGAAATTGTAATATTACGTATCAAACCAATCGTTCAAATATGAATCACTTCTCAATTCGTACAAAATTAGAAACATGATATGAAACGAACTAGAAGGTCAACACATTAGTAACGCACAGGTAACTCTAGAAGGTCAGCACATTAATAATATGCAGATAACTCTAGAAGGTCAGCACATCAGAAATGCACAGGTAGCTCTAGAAAATCAGCACATTAATAATGTACAGATAACTCTAAAAGGTCAGCACATTAATAATGTACAGGCAACTCTAGAAGGTAAGCACATTAATAATGTACAGGCAACTCTAGAAGGTAAGCACATTAATAATGTACAGGTAACTCTAGTATGTCAGCACATCAGTAATGTACATGAAGTTCTTGCAGGCTACTCCAACACATTAGTAATGTACGGGAAGCTCTGGCAGCCAACCCAACCCCTCAGAAATGTACAGGGAATTCATATTGGTGGATTATACCTGTAGACTTCTTATTATCATTGTAAATTCAAAGGGTCAGCATTTATAGTACCTTGAGCTTCAAAACTGATTGAATAACAAAGAAATACCATATTTTAGCTCTGCATTGTATTATTACTTGTTTCTCTCTTATCAACAATAATTTCACAATAACGTGGAAGAATGTCTTACATTTCACCATAATGTGGATCTGTTTTATTTAGACGTGAAGTAATTACAGGAGCCATAAATGATTTGTTGTACTGTAGTATTTTGTTTTTACTTGGGTGTATGGCTTGCAATTATACTATTCTATGGGAAAGAACCTGATGACAACATGGTACACGTTCATACTTATAGAGTCAACATTTAGAAATGTTTTTAATTGTGTGTGGATTTTAACATTGTATGTTATTTATTTATTATACCTTTTCAAACGTGACAGTCCACTATATATATTACTTCAAGCTATATTTAGCAGTTATTTCTGACAAATAACGTGTAAAACATGCTTTAACCAGCCCATAACTTTAACATTAATCCATGTGAACCACTCTGAGTCAGAAATAATAGAATTTCATTATACTTGAAGTCGCTTGTAAGAGACGTATCTGTTTCTTGCAACAGATAGATGCCAGTAGTTACTGTCAAATGCTGTACAATACACACATGTACAACTGGAGAATTGTAGCCAGTAGTCTTTAAATAATATACTAAAACAATTTATTAGCTGTGTATTATCGTGTGCTTTCAAACAAATATTAAAAAAGAAGCAAATACTGATATAAATCTATTCTAACTTTCAAACCGCTAATGTTTCAAATATCGCGCATGCTTTGATTTTCTTTGTTAATGTCAAAGGAGTTTTAAATGTGAAAAGGCTTGAAGAGGTCACTTCAAATACACTCAGCCCTATAGGCCTTCCTTTCTTATGCGTTATGAATAAATAATAATAATAAAGAAAAGATAAAAGCCTATGCGCAGCGTATTTGCTACACCAGGTGATCTGTGATGACTAGTCACGCCTGTCTTCACCATTAATAAAGTAAAAGCGTATGATTGATCAAGGTTCTTCAGAACCCGTAAAAAAGTAAAATATCAATCTCTAATTTCCACTAGAAATACGAGACGATCACAAGAACTCGGACAAAAGAGGAGAAAACACTAGTTCTACAGTAATACCAATTCTGAAGTGGCTTTATTTCAATGTATTTGAGTTCAGTCTTTAAAACTATATTCGATAATTTATGTATTATTTTATTTAGTTGAATCACTTTTCAAGTATTACTTGAACCATAAGTGTCTTAAGCATTATTTCTCATAAATAAAGTCTTTGTGGCAGACGATGTTGTTTTTTGTTGTTGTTTCTTATGCCTTTCCATATAAAGAGTTCGTTGTGTTATAAGCAAAAAGTATGGTAAAGTAGTGATAAAGAAAAACGACTGTTAATGTAATGTAATGAGAATGAGAATTATTATAAATGATAATGGTATAGGTCACTTTTACATTTATAGGCCTAAACGAACTCGAAAACATCGAGTTATTAGTTGGCTAAATGACAATTATAAATCTTTTAACTATCAATCACGTGTGAAACTACACAATAAGTTAGATATATAAGATCGTATTTGTTCTAATGTTACTTCACTCTTGTTTGTTCTGCACGCGATTAAGTTGTTCATGACAAAATTGGAACTAGTTTCGAAAGCTTTCTCTGAAAGGTTATTATAGTTTCTAACCTTTCACTTGAGCATTTTAGTTTCTAAGCATAAACAAGATGATTATTATCACTTATCACAACTGTTTATCACTGACTTATTGTCTAGTTACCCCTGGAAACGTTGATTTTGTCTTTGAGGGTGGTGTATTTGTTCAAATCCAGAACTGAGTTTTCTCAATCATGTTCCTGAAAGTTTTATTCTTTATTCACAATCGTAGTTTTCTTTAACTTTCACCAAGTTATTTTTCTTAACTTTCGAACGATGTTTGAAATATTTTAATAACCCTATTAAATATAGTTTTACAAACAACATGATTGTTGTTGTTATACTTCATTTGGTTTATCTGTTGTAACAAATATTGCAAATTTCTTTCGTTCCTTCATTGATGCCACATTTGTTCTACATAAAAAATATTTTTTTCTGTCTTTTAAGTTCTACTTTATTCTCTGATCACTTACCAGATCCAATTTAATAATAAATAAATGCATCACAGAAAAAACAAGACCATTTTTAACTGCATATTTATTTATTCAGGACGTTTTGAAATAAGCATACAGTCATGTGAAAAAGTTAGGACACCCTATAAAGCCTGTGTACTTTTGTAACATTTTTGGATATATAGATATTTAATCTCAATTTTAACAATACTGAGAGATGATAGAAATATAACAAAACAATTAAAACTCAAGAAAAGACGTTTCAAGATCTTCTGTAAATGTAATTCTACAAAAATACAGGACTAGCTGAAAACTAAGAAATGAAGAGTCCTGGAATGGCCGAGTCAAAACCCAAATCTTAATGCCATTGAGATGCTGTGGGGTGACTTGAAACGGGCTGTACATACAAGAAACCCCTCAAATATCTCACAGCTGAAAGAATTCTGCATTGAGGAGTGGGGCAAACTTTCTTCAGACCGATGTCAGAGACTGGTAGATGGCTACAAGAAGCGTCTCACTGCAGTTATTTCAGCCAAAGGGGGTAACACTAGCTATTAGGGGTAGGGTGTCCTAACTTGTTCCTCAGTTAGAATATGCATTTTTGTAGAATTACATTTATAGAAGATCTTGAAAAGTCTTTTGTTCAGTTTTAATTGTTTAGTTATATTCCTATAATCTCTCAGTATTGTTGAAATTGAGATTAAATATATATATATCCAAAAATGCTACACAAATACACAGTCTTTCATAGGGTGTCATAACTTTTTCACATGACTGTATTATATTTTCAGCCCCTCTGTGGACTCAGCAGGTAGCCCGATGTGGCTTTGCTATAAGAAAGCTCATACATACACACACATATTTTCAACAAATATGTTAAAAATACAAAAATGTGAACTTAAAGCAAAATGATAATTGAATACAAATGATAAATAATGTACGTCGTGCCTGTGGTGTTTCTCTTTCTTTTCTCTGTCAATGGACTACATCACTTTAGTGAAAACCTTACAGCTGTCTTCTTTCTGTATCATCATAAGCTTTACGTGTCTGAATATTATGAAGTAACGACAAAGACTTTGTACAACGTACTGATGAACCGTCTTTCATTTTGTACAATTATAATAATGCTTGGATTGCGTTGTCAAAAGAGTCATTAACCAAATATATCCTAAGAGCGAATACTTTCCAACCCACTAAGCAACTGAACAAAAAGCGGCCGTTTATTTAGCTTACGATCACATTTCTCCACAAACTGTCAGCATTATTTGACAACACCACCACTTTATTTCCAAGTAGTTCCTTGATCTCTTACAGACAGACAATAACTTGAAAATAGTGGCACAGAAACAGCTAGCTTTCAGTTGTTCTGAAACTTTATCCTATAATAAATCAACGTCTAACTTGTGGCGATAAATTTACAGTAAATTCTGCTAAAGAGCTCTTAACTACATAATTATCATACATCATCCTCTGCACGTGATGTTCCGTATTTATTATAATTGTTCTTTTTTTCTCTTATGTAGATCATCCTGGCCAACGAATAGGATATTGATTTCAAGAACATTTTAACTATTGTAAAGTAAAGTTAACGATCCAGTCTGTTCTCTCTTTTTCATCTTACGAAAATTATATTTCATACCTTTTGAATTACTGTTGGACAGACGATCATAGGTTAGTGGCACCACCTGTGTACGTGAACATCACTTGATCGTGTTGCTTTCGTTGTCTTAATTGAGTATTTTATCTCATCGAGATTTAGTTTCTTTTATAATAGTCTTGCTGAATTTATTTCCTTTTATTAATTAATATATTTTTATTATCTCTATGTTGGTTCTCACTCATGTGAAAGTTGATGTATTTCCATCCATTATCTCTTTTACATTTGGTTTTGTTTTTCTTTCTCTCAACTTCCTATTGACTCGCCTTCAGTCACGAAAGTGTTTGTTTTCTACAATAACGCAATCTAATTCTTTCTTCTTCTAGTTCCAGACAATGGTCTTTTGAGCAAAGCCATGATTAATTTTCACTTCACGTTTTTATTTATTAATCAGTCTTTAATTTCATATATTTACATAGCTGTCGTTGCACTTGTGTGTTACTTAAGTTAGTTCCTGATGCGTATATTTTATACAACCTCACTTTGAGTTCAAGTATGACAAAATATAATTTTTTCCTTCCGAGACTGCTACGCTGCGTTATAATTACTAGACTCACTTAATTTTGTAAAATTAATGAAAAACATGTAATAATAATAAAGCGACCGGTAACACATACAGTCTTAGCTGCAATATCATTTATTTAAATCATTCACGCGTAAGTTAACTTAGACTGTGTACGTATGTCGAACTTTATGATGAATAAGCATTTTAAAGCAAGTGAACGTACTGAAATATTGCAATGAAGCATATGATAATTTTACCACTTCAGTAACAGCATGGCCAGGTGGTTAGGGCGTTCGACTCGTAACGTGAAGGTCGCGGGTTCGAATCCCGTCACAATGAGCATGTTCGCTCTTTCAGCTATGAGGGAATTATAATGTAACGGTCAATCCCACTATTCATTGGTAAAAGAGTAGTCCAAGAGTTGGCGGTGGGTGGTGATGACTAGCTGCCTTCCCTCTAGTCTTGCACTGCTAAATTAGGGACGGCTAGCGCAGATAGGCCTTGTGTAACTTTGCGCGAAATTCAAAAACAAACAAACAAACAAAACAAACCTGATGAGCACAAGTTTAAATCGAAATGCATAACATCATACATCTAAGTGTAGTAAAAATAGGATGAAAAACTATGAGACTCTTTTACTGCTTAAAGTATTTGACAAACCAGCTCTAAATGAAGGGTTAAACTATTAGTAAAATCAACTATTAGTTGATTTTAGTCGCACTTTGATAGCCCCAAGTGATCAGACTGGGTTTGCATTCCCATTCCACGAAACATGCTCGCTCTTTCAGCTGTGAGGCGTTATAATGTGACGGCCAATCCCACTTTTCGTTGGTAAAAGAGTGGCTCAAGAGTTGACGGTAGGCAGCGGTGATTAACTGCGTTCCCTCTAGCCTCACACTCCTAAATTAGGGTCAGATAGCACTTGTGTAGCTTTGAGTAAAACTGAAAGAAAAAACTTTACTCTTGTGCGCGATATCATTTTTGAAAACTGATGAAGTAACTGAATTTCGTAAATTGTTACCACTATTATTAATACATTATGATAAAAAGGACTGTATTTCAACCACACGATAAAAGGGGTGCTCGTTAAAAAAGAAACCAAGATATAAAACCATCACGAAGTTAAATACACAAAAATAGGATTTCTTAAAAATTATAGACAAAAGGTGAAACTGTTTCTTCAACGTAGGACCTTTCAAAAGTACGGATATTATACTAGACTGAATTTCGAACTTGTACGAAAACATTGATTTCACGTCAGTTGAGAGATTTAATCTCATAAAGTAATTTGTTTCAAAGTTGATTTTATGAATATAGCCCATTAATAACACACTTAACGATCACACGTTGCGTTGTTTATGTATGTTTAAAGATGTCACAAAATTTACTTCACTTTACTGACTTACCTGCAGTTGACATTTCAAATGGTTTCTTAAAATGTTGAAATTTACTTGTGTTTTTTAGAAGGAAAGTAGAAGAAATGTAATGTATTCATATGTTTGGTTTACAACGTTTGGCCTGTCATTGATGGACGTTGACTAATTTTTAACGTGCTCGAACTTTTGATTAGTGTTTCGTGGCTCACGTCACCCTATCACAAAAATGCACTTCACACTTGGAAGCCGTGGGTTCGCTATAAATAAGTGTCGTTCAAATACTTCTATTCGAATAGACAAAAGTAGCCCAACAGTTGGCGGTAGGTGCTCTTGAGCAGTTGCTTTCCTTCTCGTCTGCCAGTATTATCGTCTATGCCTAGACAGTCCTTGTTCTGAAATGAGTACTTATCATCGTATGTAAGATACAAGTTTGAGACAAATTTAGATATTCCGTCTTGTTCTATGTTTCGATACCCGTGATGGGCAAAGCACAGATAGCCCATTGCGTAGCTTTGTTCTTAATTTCAAACAAAACTCCTTTTAGTTCAGATAAATACTGATCCGTCACTTCCTTCATGTCCCACAGAGACTATATATTAAGGATCTACACAAACTATAGTTAGTTCTCCCAAAAGTATTACTGTGATGTTTCAGTAAATTTATGAGCTGATTTATCATTGTTACTACGTTATGTACACAGTAGAGTAAAATAAGTCCCGATTCTTGTCATCACGCAACTCAAGAGTTCTCCTACGTCATCCATTTCGAGTCACATTACTTAAATTATGCAAGCATATGTAATATACCTTTTGAATGTAGTTAAGCACAAAGCTAAGCAATGGGCTATCTGTGCTCTACCCCCCACGGGTATCTAGACTGTGTCTCTGGGGGTATGTGTAATAATATGATGTATTACACATACACAATGCAGTAAAATCACCCCCAAGTGGCAAATAACAAGGTACTACTTTACGAATGTGTGAAGGAAATGAGTCAGTAAAGTTTGTACAAAAGATATAATGATGAATTCTAATTATTTAAGTATTTTCGTTGTTTATTACCAACGTACAAAATAACAAAGCTATTCTGATTTAGTTTCCAGGATAGTACACTATTAAAACAACAGCAATGATTTATTAATAAGTCCGACTTGCACAAAGTTAGTAAACACAATATGCCATGTCTTATCCCGCAAGGAGCGCTTATCATAAGAGATACATTAGTTTCATGTAGGATGGACAGATAGGAATATGAAGATACGATTATTATTCATTATGCGAAATATGAAAAAGGCTGGTGAAACTATCCACGTAGACACGTTAGAAAAATGTAGAGTTTCTTTAATTAATTACCTCTCATGTATCATAAAAGTAAATGACGAGATACTTGCTCAGAGTAACGTAATTTCCTATAGAAAGATTGTTACTTCTTGTTATCATGAGACGAGCGTTACCATATGTATTTTTAGCCTAATCTCGGAGCTTGAGGATGGTGACTCTTGTTGGCTGATACGACAGATTATAAACTTTCTTTTTACTTTGTTTTCGGTTTTTAATAACAGTAGTGTAAAGTGTCTGAATGATGGTGTGCCTAACTTTTGCTTTATCCTTCAATGTCAGAATACCAGTGACTATAGCGAGTGTTACATATTTCAACCATACCGTACAACATTTCTGGATTCCAGTTGATTTTATTTAGAAACAACGGAGTGCTTCATTATAACCTACCTAGCACGGATCAATAATTCATGTTTCTGTGTCGTCATGGCAAATAATATACATCTGTCACTTTTCTAATGTAGAATTCGTGCGTTTCATTGACAGCTTATTATTTGAAGTACTTAATCCATTCAGTTGTCAAAAGCAAATAATATTTCACTACAAATGTGATCCAATTACTAGTTTTTAAAGTAATAGCTTGATCAGTTAATTATTGGCCCTAATTTAGAAATAAGTAAAGGAAAACTCATGCTTTTCATGCTTTCGTTTTTTAGGCCTTATTTTAGAAATCATAAGTACAAAATATTCTTTATAGAATAAACTGATAATTCAAGCATACTTCTTAAAATCCTAAAATTCTAGTTAACCACGAAATCTCAAAACAAATGGTGTGTGAATTATAAGACTCTATGTCTTCCAAAGAATGAATATTTAAAATTGAAATGTTACTCAAAATTTCTTTAGCAAAATCTGTAAAGGAAAACCTCTGATAAGTTACTGATATTTACTTTCAAACTGTAAGAGATAATAGAATGTGATGTATTACTTAAAACTGAGATTGGCAATAACGGGAATCAAATCATTTTTATAGTCCCGTATTAGACATTAAAAATAACATGAACCAGGTTACTACCACCCTTACTGTGATGTAGTATCATACATATTACTTAGTAACGAATCATGTTTAAAATGTTCATACCTTTTTACCAGATATTGGTTGATTATTTGTATGAAATTAACCACAAAGTCACACAATAGGCTATCTGTGATCTGCCTATCACGAGTAACGAAACTTGGTTTCTAGCGTTGTAACTCCGCAGACATTCCGATGTGCCATTGGAGGACATTACCAGATATTAGTTATGCAATAAACAATCCTGGTGGGAGCGTGTAGTTTTGTTTGTTGTTAACCGTAAAGCTTTACATTGGATTTTCTTTTCTGAAGTTACTGCAGGGATCAAATTAAAAATTTTAACTTTATAAATCTTTAAACGTATCGCAAAAGTGGGCGAAGAAGGGGCGACATCGATTTGTTTCCATAAGTATTTACATGGTTGGGATTTAAACCTGTTCTGTTAAGCCTTCTTATTTTGACATTTAGTCTTTTAATACTCTTTATTTGAAATCTTAAGAATTTTGGCACGTGTTTACACTCTGCTTAAACAATAGCAAATAGAAAGTTTTAGGTTTTCTGTTTTTAAAATATATTTCTAAAAAAAAAATAGCCATACTTGTTTGTTTTTGAATTTCGCGCAAAGCTATTCGAGGGCTATCTGCGCTAGCCGTTCCTAATTTAACAATGTAAGACTAGAGGGAAGAAAGCTAGTCATTCCCAACAACCGCCAACTCTTGAACTACTCTTTTACCAATGAATAGTGGGATTGACTGCACATTATAACTCCCCTATGGCTGAAAGGGCGAGCATGTTTGGCGCGACGGGGATGCGAACCCGCGACCCTGAGATTACGAGTCGAGTGCCTTAATCACCTGGCCATGCCGAGCCGCATGTTGCGTTTCGATACGCGAGTATGTGTACGCGCGCAAAAATATATGCATATGTGTAAATATTAGTTGGTTCTTGTTAAACGCAAAGCTACTTACTGAGTCCTGTGTACTCTGTTTATTTCTTGCATTCAAATCTGATGGCCCGGCATGGCCAAGCGTGTTCAGGCGTGCGACTCGCAATCTGAGAGTCGCGGGTTCGCATCCCGTCGCGCCAAACATGCTCGCCCTTTCAGCCGTGGGGGCGTTATAATGTGACGGTCAATCCCATTATTCGTTGGTAAAAGAGTAGCTCATGAGTTGGCGGTGGGTGGTGATGACTAGCTGTCTTCCCTCTAGTCTTACACTACTAAATTAGGGACGGCTAGCACAGATAGCCCTCGAGTAGCTTTGTGCGAAATTAAAAAAAAAAACATCAAATCTGATTTTTAGCGTTATGACTTTTTAGGCTTACAGCTAAGCCAGCACAGAAAATACAGATAGGAAAAAATTACAATAATAATCATAAAATAAACTTCGAAATCATTCATAGCTTACTGATTTTTTGAGCCAAATTATTATAAAAATGAAACCGGAAATATTAATTTTGTATCGGAGGTGTATTTTCATGTAATTATAAATAATAACATTTTGATTGGTTTGCCCGGCTTCAAATCTCGATTGCGCAAGATTATATCGAATTCTTTTTTCAGTGAATCTTTATAAGGAAAGTCGAACAGATCTTTGCGTTTAATATCGTCTTTTGAATGGAGTTTAGATCTGAGGGAAAGAATTACATGACAATTGTCTTCTAGCAATATAATAACCTTAAAGTTCCAGGTTCTTTTGATCTTTATATTTTGTCAACTTCTGATAAGATTTACTATTAAAAGTTCAATTTTTTTTCAACTATACCGCCATGATTCATCACAACGCATGTAGTGACCGATAAAAAGTAAACAACTTATGAAGTTTCTGAAACATTGCTTTATGATATTTCATTTCTTTCTTTTCACTGTAATTTTGTGCTTCGAGTCTTTTGTTCGACAAAATTAGTTTGTTTCTTTGCTTCAGAAATTCCGCACAAGGAGCAATCTACAGATACATTTGGACGTTTAATTTTTGTTAAGCAGTTGGCCGCACAATAGATTATGTGTGTTCTGCCCACTTCGGGTATAGAAAATCGATGTTTAGAGTCGTAAATGTACAAGCTTGCCGTTGGGTCATTGGTGGACCTACATATACCTATCCATAATTTTGTACTGGCAGCTTAGGGTAGAAGCAACTATTCTAAGTCATATACTAGGGTAGAAGCAACTATTCTAGTACATAGACAAGGATAGAAGCAGCTATTCTGAGTCAAAGACTAGGGTAGAAGCAGCTATTCTAAGTCACGGACTAGGATAGTAGCAGCTATTTTAAGTCACAGACTAAGATAGAAGCAGTTATTTTAAGTCACTGAGTAATGTAGAAAAAGCTATTCTAAATCACTGACTAGGATAGAAACAAAATCACAGACTAAGGTAGAGGCAATTATTTAAGTCACAGACTAGGGTAGAAGATGCTATTCTAGATCACAGACTAGAGTAGAAGCAGTTATTTTATATCACATACTAGGGTAGAAGTAGCTATTCTAAGTCACAGACTGCGATCGCTTGAGCTGCTCTTGTCTGACAAAGTATAGATATTTGACTGCAACTGTTATAGTGCTCCAACATTCTAAAAGTGCCGGGCTCGTTTTTACGATAACAGGGTACAAACCATGAACCTTCTGATTCCCAGTCCAAGGATGGCACTATCGACTACTTTGTGCTCGACAACAACAAAATCAAAACCTTAAGGTTCAATCTTATTTAAGAAAGATAAAATATAAAAGAAAAAAACTTTGTCATTTAAAAAAAATCTCTCTCAGCAACCGAACAACATGAACATACGAAATATTATTCCAGTTTTAGTTTTGCATTGCTTTTACAATAGATTGCAACAGAGATTATTAAGACGTCATAAATATTATATGTAATGACGCTTACACTGAGCTTCAACAGCATGTTTGTTTTGTTTTGTTGTTGTTGTTTTTTGCTATTCGAGTGAAGGATGATGCGTTATTTAAGTACATTAATCATACTACTTGAATTATTTTATGTAAATAAAAATATTTTATCTTTAGCTGCCCAAGATTAACGTTGTTGAATGTGCATTTAGGAATGAGCTTCAAAATATAAAGCTATTGATTTAACTAGTCATTTTAGTAAGGAACTATAATCTTAGTTTCGTTTTTATAGGAGATAGTTATATCTAGATCCTAAGAATACTATCATCTTAAGTTCAGATCTGATAATGGATAATGGGTCTAGATTTGTACTATATTTACACATAAAAACTGTTTTATCTCAATACTCATATTGTGACAGGAATCTACCGCAATAAGTAGACACCTCTTATAACAATAAAACTGCCCTCTAGTGGCTCATAGGTAAAACAAGGCTTATAACAACAAAGTATTATAAGATAAGGTTCCAAATTATTCACTGTTAAAGACGTAAGTGTGGAATAAGGAAGTTGTGAGGCAACGTTTAATTGAGCTTAAAACTAAGTTTGTTGTTATTTAGACTTACTGGCTTAAATGTCAAAAATTATGGAGTAAAACTGGAATTTTCAACCTGAACGTCATCTTACCAGAAAGTACACAGAAATCACGAGAATTCAGGTACAACCGCCCTTAATGACGGAAAAGGCAGCAAGCCGTTAGAATCCACCTCCAAAAGGACGTTGCTCAGTTATCTAAGCCAAATTATCTGCGACTTTTCATAACACGCCCACAGCTGAAAACGGCACCACGTCTCGATTTCTAGGTAAGAATCCCTGCATGTTAACCACTAGACCACGTTCCATCCCTCAAACATTAGGTTTAATAAAACAGGTAAAATAACTTCAAGCAGTGTTAGCTCATGCAGGGTCTATCTCGTTTTTAAATTCCTACGAAGTATCAAAGTCTACATCATAGTTGACATAGTCCTATTCCAAGAAAGAAATAATTAAAAGAAGGTTGAACACTTGGAAGTACAGTTCGATATACAATGTGCTATCACCTAAGTGAATTGAGTTTTTGTAAAGTTATTCATCTATTACAGCATTATATCATGATATTTAATCCTTATTGGATGGCACGTCAAAGTTCCGAGCATTAGTCAAGTATCTCTTACAAACTTATTGTAAACATTTACTATCTTATAACATGATGTTGGGGTCAAACGAAAAATATCAAGTAATAAATAACGAATTTAAATAAGTTCTACACATTTCTAAATGATGAATAAGAAAGTACTGAATTAATCAAATGTTGCTATGTTCTGCATAATATTGGAAGTGAAAATAAAATTCCTAACTTCTAATACGTTTTCTCAGACTTTTTCGTCTTTTTAAGGAAACAGAAAATTACAAAAGCCTCATTTATCAGGTAAAGCTTATTTGAGGACACAAAAATTGGAACAGAAATAGTAATACTTGAGAACTGTGTATTAAAATACGCGCTTTTGCTTACAAATTTTTAAGAAATATTCCTGGAGTTACTTTTCTGTTTCAAAGAAAAATAGAACACACGACCCAATCAATTAAAATCTGTAAAGATAAACTGATTATTTAAAAATGCTAAAAATCACCTGAAAGTTACTTCATATAGCGACTCGACATATAATTTTAACCAATGGTTTGAATGCTTAATAAAGTTTAAATCCACATTAGCGGAGCGATATCAAATTTAAATGGAAATTGATTCCAACATGCTACATTTCCTTTCAGTCCAACGTTTGTTTCTTGGTGTTCTTCTGTTAGTTTGGATTTAAACATTAAACTTGAAAAGCTGTCTTTTGAGGCCCGGCATGGCCAAGCGTGTTAAGGCGTGCGACTCGTAATCTGCGGGTCGCGGGTTCGCATCCCGGTCGCAAAACATGCTCGTCCTTTCAGCCGTTGGGGCGTTATAATGTTACGGTCAATCCCACTATTCGTTGGTAAAAGAGTAGCCCAAGAGTTGGCGGTGGGTGGTGATGACTAGCTGGCTTCCCTCTAGTCTTACACTGCTAAATTAGGAACGGCTAGCACAGATAGGCCTCGAGTAGCTTTGTGCAAAATTCCAAAACAAAAAACAAACAAGCTGTCTTTTGAAAGTACAGACAAAAGGCACGCATCACCAATAAACATTCGGTATTTTATAAAAATTCTTAGCTTGGCCTTCTATTGTATATAACAATCTATAACTTTTAAAGGGTTATTTAAGCAGATTATGCTGTACTTTGCAGAACAGAGTCTGAAACATCCGTCTCTAATCTCCAAATAATTTCAGTGCTACCCTGTAAACGTCCTATTTAAATACCTACATTCAATCTAACATTGAACGTTTTTCTTAATTACATGATTTAGAAGAATTGCTAAATTAAGAACATATAAACACACGAGTCTCACGTTTAGCTCTTCCCCTGATGATTCTGCAATTAACTTGAGAGCTTATAATGCTAATATTTGAGTCAGTATCCTTGCATTGACCACAACAAAAAATTTTCTCCTGTGTAGCTTTGCGATTAAATAAACAACTTACATTTTAAATTTGAATCTCGAAATATAAATTACAGTGTGTGTTTTTCGTATAGCAAAGTTACAAAGGGCTATCTGCTCAGCCCACCGAGGGGAATCGAACCGCTGATTTTAGCGTTGTAAATCCGGAGACATACCGCTGTACTAGCGGGGGGCTTTACCCTCACAGTACGAAGCGCACGCCTTAACGCGCTAGCCCATGCCAGGCCATATAAATTACATAAATGTTTTGCATCTCAGAATGACTAGTATGTGTATTAACACTTTTACTAATAAGCGAAGAACGTTTCGATCTTCCTAGGTTATCTTCGGGAAAACAAAGAGTTAGTAGCCATTTCGAGATACATTTTTATTTAAATTGGGTTTTTCGTCATCAAGAATAAAGATGTTTTGTTCACCAGAATCACTTAACTAAACCATTACTTTCTTTGATAGAATTCTAACTGTATGTTGAAGATTCTCGTTAGAAAATTAACGTGTAAAACATATTATTTTGGAATTAGTTCATAGAAAACACTATCACAAATAACGTAGATCGATTCGTAAAGAGCTAAGCACGATTCAATGGTTAGCGTGCTGGATTTTTGATCCATAGTTCATGCCCTATTACTGACAAACTATTACGATCCGCACTTTGGGGTCGTGGGTGCTTTATAAGAGTAACAGTCAAAACCCACATTCAATTATAGCAACCCAAGAGAAGGCAGTGGATGGCGTTGATTAGTTGTCTTCTCTCTATTCTATCATTTCAAAATTGGGACGGCTTGCGCTGATAGCTCTCGACTAAATTTGAGTGAAGCTCAAAACAAATAAACGAACGAACAAACTATCATAAAAATACTAATTATTGACTTTTACTTTCTTATGTAATTGCTGGAGAAAGAAGGTTCTTCTTTTATGTTTGAATGATTTGGTTTATTTTTATCATATCCAGCTTCTCTCGATTAGCTGACTGATTTAAAAGAGTCCCAAGGTAAATTAGGATTATCGTTTAGATTCACACAATACAAGTAATAAAAAAGCATTTTGTAAATGTAAAATAAAGTAAGGACGCTAATACAAAAATAAAAATATACACAGCTATACATCTGTCACCCCTATATGACTTTCAATATTAAAATTTAATATTGTACTTTAAAGTGAAAGAGTACAAAATGGTTACGAGGTCGGTCAATTCGACCAATCTTATAGCGAGTCGATAATAGTCTGTAATAATCAAGATATGTTCTATTTGTTTGAAATTAAGCACACAGCTACACAATGGGCTATCTGTTCTCTGCTCACTATAGGTATCAAAACCAAAACTAGATCAGAACAGCTTTGATAGTTAAATTTGTTATTTTGTACATTGGTAATATACAACAAAAGAACTACATAAATAATTGAAATTGATCATTATATCTTTTGTACAAACTCTACTGGCCCATTCCATTCACAAATTCGTAAGATAATGCCTTGTTATTTGCCATTTGAGTTAATAGCAGCATACTGAGTGTATTACATATGCATAGTATAGTAAGGTCAGACTAAACGGATGACACAGGCGAACTCTTAAGAACTGGAATACATTATATTCTACTGTATACATAACGTGGTAAAAATGAAAAATCAACTCATAAATATTCTGAAACGTCACTGTAATACTTTTGGGAAACTAACTATAATTTGTGTAGATCTTTGATACATAGTCGCTGAGAGAAATGAAGGAAGTAACGCGAAACTCAACTAGTTCAAATTTGACATTACTGCAGTAATGTTAAAAGTGTGCATTTTATAGTGTAGTACTGAAAGTAATGTAGAGATGACTTACGTATAACTATATCAATCCTATGTTCTTGATTGCTTTCTTTTTAGCACTGCCACATCTACATCATTTTACATTTTCAAAATGTTTTTATTACTTGTGGAGTGGAATCTTATCCCTGACTTAAAGTTAGTGTATTTTATGAATGTGTGCAATAAAATCTAATGTTATGTGTACTGATTTTATTTTACTCCTTCACTAAAGACACCATTGAGCATTCTACATATTACAATCATCTAATGTTCATCTATTACTGACTGGTATTTCTTGTTTCACCCTGCAATTGAGCTTTTTAAAGAACACCATATTTCTATAAAAAATTACTTCAAACGGTAATGATAACATTGTTCACACTAAAATCGTGATTCTGTTTTATTGCTACTAGTTATTACGACTAAACGTTGACGTAGCATATTACCCAAAGTGGTTTTAGGTTTAAACTGACGTTAGTTATACAGTAGTTATAGAGTTACTACGACTAAGACAAGAAGAAACATAAGCAATATGGTGCTGATCACTTTCTGGTTTATCTTAATGTGAAACTCTTTGTGACTGTTGACTTCTTAATGTACATATTTGCATTATGTGTATTGAGTACCTAGGCCTTCCCTACATATAGTCTAACGACTCTATGATAATACAATCCTTCCAGTGAGAAATACACTAAATAATGTTAACAACATCAATTCGATTAAGTTCTTTATTCATATACGAGCATGATTAAAAATAATCAGAACTTTATATCATTTTTATCTTATACACTAAGAAACTTGTAAATAAGGAGGATACTTTGAAACATTTCGACGAAAGGAACTGCTGTAATATAAAAATGAAAGTGTCTCTAAGGCTCATTGATAAAAAAAAAAACGATTCCTGCAAAATATTTTATCCGTGCATTAAAATTGTATATTCGATCAAAAAACTCTCTTGCTACATTTCAATAAAACATTTCTCCACTCGTCTTCTAAACCAACTTCCTCTAAATAAGATAAATATTGTAGATTATCTAAGTTGCTGTTTAGAGTTTTAATGTGTAAAAATCATTACCTGAGCACGTGTATAGCAAATATCTCGAAGGATTTGTGTCTGCGGCTCAGTATTGTGTCAGATATAAATAAACAAAATTCAAGAAATTATACAGGAAGTTCGTTTAGAAACAAAATTATAAATTTATAATTTTAATACCTGAAAACTGATATCCAGGGTATAACAGATGTTTAATAATCTGATAATATTATCTAAACTAATGGTTGAAGTTTAAGGTTAGAGAAACGTATGTTTGGCTTGTTTTACAACCTACACAAACACATTTATTTACAGAAAACTAGTTTGCTCTAAGCTTTACGTTCGAATTCATCACGGTATGCTTGGCAATTGAGGGATCCTGTACAGATATAACTTATACTTTCACGACGATACAAGCACGAATTCGTCACGATGTCGACGACATGTATTTAAAGGTGCAGTGAAGCAAGTCCAGAAATAGAACATACATGTCCGTAGTTTGCTGCGACAGATTTCAACATTCTAAAGATCCTTCCGAGTAAATGTTTCTTTGAATCTTCTTCAAATGTGTGTGCTCCTTCGTTCTCGCAAAGCCTCAACTTTCTAAACATCATTGGAAAAAACGTTTCATAAAAAAATAAAAAATAATGAACTACAGACTGTCTAAAAGTCTATTCCTTTGTTCGTAAAAGTCTCAAATTTTTAAACATTCTTCCAAAACGTCTGGTTGCATGTTCTAACCCTGCTGCTCTGAGTTTTGCAGGCTTCTAACAAAACATGATGTTTAGGGACAACAACGGAAATTTTGCTCCATCTCGGCTGTCTCATCTTCTAAACCAGACTAAAACTATTAAATAATTAAATTAAAAGAATTAAAGCCAGTCTTATCATTCATATATCTATCAATCTTTCTTCTAAACGGACTCACATTTACTGCCTCCACAACGTCCAAAGGCAGCCCGTTCCGAAGGCAAATCAACCATTCTGTTTAAAAAATAAAATTGTCTTAGCTCAAGACGGAGTCTCCCTTGCCTAAATCTGTATTTGTGTCCCCTATTTCTATAATTCTTGTTGTTATTTATGAAATATGTTGATGCATCAACATTGTGAATTCCTTTTACAATCTTAAACACTCCACTCAGATCCCTACAAACGTATATTTCTTTGAGAGAAAACAATTTTAAGAATTTTAATCTCTCCTCATATGACAGCCTATCAATCCTAGTCACCATTTTAGTAACCCTCCTCTGAAATTTTTCCAACAGTCCAATGTCTTTCCTAAGGTAAGGAGCCCAAGACTGAACATAATACTCCAAATGCGGTCTAACCGGTGACCTATATAATGAAATTATAACCTCTTTAGATATGTATTCAATATTTCTGTGGATACAACCTAAATTTTGTTGGCCCTATCATTAGCAACGACACATGCTTGGATGGCTTAAGAGACTGATCAAACATTACACCAAAATCCTTTTCTTTCATAACACGTTTATAGTTATCCCCACTCGAGTTATACTTATAATTCAAATTATGATAACACGCATGCATTATCTTACACTTATTACAGTTAAAACTCATCTGAAATCTATTTACCATGCAAATTTAAGTAATTTATCGATATTTCTTTATCAATGTCATTGATATAAATCAAAAAAGCAAAGGTCCTAAGACTGAGCTTCAGGTATAGGACTTAAAACATTAATCTGGGTTGACTAAACTCCATTTATAACAACTCTCTGCTTTCTTCCATCAAGCCACTCTTCTATACAGCTAGTTAACTTATCCTCCATACCTATAGAGATACAGTAAGTTTGTTTTCAAGTTTTTATGTGGCACTTGGTCAAGTGCTTTCTGAAAATCCAGATACACCAAATCCATATATTTATTCTCGTCCGCATATGCAGTAACATTTTCAAAACATGTAAAAAGATCTATAAGGCAAGATTTTCCCTTAGTGAAGCCATATTTACTATCCGATAAAATTTTAAACTTTGTTGAACAACTTTTCAAAGCATCTTTTATTAGAGCTTTCCAAAACTTTTCCCATAACTTATGAAAGATTAATAGGCCACTTATTACTTGGACAACTTCTGTTACCTTGCTTGAAGATAAAGGTGACACTAGCTAATTTCCAGTCTCTTAGCACTTGTTCACTCCTCAAGGACTTACAAAAGATTGTGGCAAGTGGTTCACATATCCAATCGTTGATTTCTTTTAAAATTCTCGAAGAATATAACATTTGGCAATCGGAACCTTATTATTCTTTAAACTTCAGAACAAGCTGAGAATTTATGCAGTTGTCTTCTTCAACTTTGTTTTCATCTATTAATTGGTCAAGATGAGAAATACTGCTTAAGTCTTTATTAGTAAAAACTGAATAACAAGCAGAATTTAATAACCCAGCCTTCTCTTAATCATCAGATACAAGCCTTTCTTTATCATCTGCAGACCAGATGTTTAACATTTACATTTTGAACTTATGGCGAATTCCAGGCCATTTGGCAATGTGATGTCCCCACGAACAGATCAAGACTGGAGGAATACGAAAATAATTTCAAATTAAAAATATGTTTACACCGAAGTTTACACGGTATAGACCAAATAAATACAATATTTATAACACAAAAAAAAAGCCTGTGGTGTTCTCCACAGTGAAGGGTTTAAGACAACAAAAGCTCTAAATTCTCGCAATAAAGTGTTTAAATCAGCGAAAACTCTGAACTTTCACAGTAGAATGTTTATGGCACCAATAGCTCTGAACTCCCAGGGTAGAGAGTTTAGGATAGAAAGAGCTCTAAACTGCTACAGTAGAAGATTTAGGACAGCAACAGTTATAAGCCCCACAGTAAAGAGTTTACAACAGCAAAAAATTATGAACTCTCTCAGTTAAAGGTTTAGAAAAATAAAAGCTCTAGACTGCTACAGTAGAGGGTTTAGAACAGTAAAAGCTCTGGACTGCCACAGTAGAGGGGTTAGGACAGCAACAGTTATAAGCCCCAACAGCAAAAAGTTATAACAGCAAAAAATTCTGAACTCTTACAGTCAAGTGTTTAAAACAGCAAAAACTCTGGACTGCCACAGTAGATAGTTTAGAACAACAAGAGCCCTGAACTCTCATGTTAGGAGGATGGAACAGTAAGAGTTCTGAACGCCCACATTGGAAGGCTTAGAACAAAAAAACGTTTTGAAATTACACATAAAGCCATTTTGGAGCAGCAACTTTACCAGTGGAAGTTATTGTTTCAAAAAAGAAATCTCTAATACAAAAGGTTTTAGCTGCTGCAACTAATTGTCTTTGTCTCCTGTTAAAAGATAACCTGTAACAAGATAACTAACACAATAACCTGTTAGAAGATAACCAACAAGATATCCTGTTAGAAGATAGCTAACAAGATAACCTGTTACAAGTTAACTAACAAGATAACCTGTTAGAAGATAACTAACAAGATAATCTGTTAGAAGATAACCAACAAGATAACCTGTTAGAAGATAACTAACAAGATAACCAACAAGATAACCTGTTAGAAGATAACTAACAAGATAATCTGTTAGAAGATAACCAACAAGATAATCTGTTAGAAGATAACCAACAAGATAACCTGTTAGAAGATAAGTAACAAGAAAATTTGTTACATGATAACCAGCAAAATAGCCTGTTAGAAGATAACTAACAAAATAATCTGTTATAAGATACCCAACAAGATAACTAACCAGAATGTAAAGGTAAAAGTTTACGATCTTCCATGCGCACCTCTGAAGCAAATGTTGTTTTCACGAGAAATATTTCGGAAGAAACTGGAATCACAGCAAAACCTGAAATCGACCAAAACCTACTCCTACACATCTTCAATACACGTTTGCGTTTTATACCTAAGGCTTAAACGTGAATGTTGAAGCTAACGTTTTTGGAAGTTGAGTGAATGTGAATTTTTTGTTTGTTTTAAAATTTCGCGCAAAGGTACACGAGTGCTATCTAAGCTACCCTTGCCTAATCTACAGGGTAAGCTAGTCATCACGACCCACCGCTAACTCTGGGGCTACTATTTTACCAACGAATAACGGGATTGATCGTCACATTGTAGCGTCTTCACGGCTGAAAGGGCGAGCACATTTGGTGTGACGGGGATTCGAACCCTCGACTTTGAGAGTACGAGTAAAGTGTTCTAACCACATGGCCATACCAGGCCAGTTGAGTGTGGAATACTTGTCAAGATGTATAGTCAAAATTGACCTCGAAGTCTGTCACAGAAACATATTATCATTGAAACTGAGATAATGAAAGAAAGGGTTTCAAAGTCATCCCTGTACTTGAAATATATATATTTCTTATGAAGTTTAATTAGTCTAAGTAATAGTATCTTAATTGATAAAAGTATTGTTAGTATATAGTCCCCTGGTAGCGAACTTTTGAACTACGTAAGAAATGTAGTTGTAACACAAGCACTGACAAAGTCCATAATTATAGGAATTTCTGGTGTGTGTGTGTGTTTCTTATAGCAAAGCCACATTGGGCTATGTGCTAAGTCCACCGAGGGGAAACAGGAATTTCTGTTCGTGAAGAAACACTTAAATGCTTGGTTTCAAAATTAGATGATGTTAGTTAAATTGTACATTAGAATATGTGTAATTTTCACATATGCATTTATTTAGCTTATAAGCTCTAATTCCAAAGGTTCCTTTTTCTAAATGTATTAAGCTTAATAACAAGTTAATGAGTGAAATATTTTAATATGGAAGCTTTATGTAACAAGATATGCTTCAATTAAGTTTTACATGAATAAAATACAAGTTGTTTTTTCAGAGTAATCGATAAATAAGCGAAATAATTAATTTGT
The DNA here is from genome assembly GCF_004210375.1 of Tachypleus tridentatus. Lineage (NCBI taxonomy): Eukaryota > Metazoa > Arthropoda > Merostomata > Xiphosura > Limulidae > Tachypleus > Tachypleus tridentatus. The sequence goes on from NC_134825.1 coordinate 73,917,536, forward strand.
GAATATTTTACCTTGGAGCTTTCAATAAGCAATCTAATTTACCTTTTATCACGTATTTCGTGACGATTCAACGTATTTTCAACTACAGTTTTGCACTTTTTTATCTTATTTAAGTGTTTTGAATCTGCACATATTCCAGTGAGCGTGTTCAGAATACATTTCTACTTCTTAGCCAATACACGTGTAAAGTGATTACAGAAACAACACAGAACTAAGTGTCGCTGAAAACAATGATAGTTTATATTTAATAAATTAGAAATAAGTAAAATAAGAACGTATTGCTCACATTCACGTGCAGTGACAAAAACTAAAAAAACAACTATTGTCTACAGATCAACATAACCAGCGTTATTGTTGGATAAAGCGAGACACAATAACTGGTTGTATTGCACTTATTTATACACATCAATCGACGTACAATAACACATGAGTTTATTTCAAGGCTTGTATGCTGGTTTGTTTTAAAATTTTGCGCAAATTTACACAAAGGTTTGTCTCAGCTCAAAGTTTTGAAGTGACAGCCTAAAGGCAGCTAATGAGCAACACCCACCACTGCTCTTATCGAATTGTGAGATTTTATCAACACTCTTATAGCGCGTTTCTTGCATCAATTGGATGCAAAACATGCACCTGTAGATTCAAAGATTAGTATACCAATCGCAAGAACACATTTGGCCCTCAATGGATCTGAACTTTTCCTTATAACGAAGTTAAAATCCTTTTTTTCACCCGTAATAAATTATCTAGTGTAAAAAACTTGAGAAAGCATATTAACATAGTTTAAGATTTGTGTGGTTTACTCTTTTATTTCATATGAATGACTTTTCTTATGTATTAAAATATACAAGCAAGAACACATCGGTTCACTCTTACGACAATATTAAGATGTCTTAACCACATTCTTCAAGCGTATTTATTATGGCTTCCAGATTTGCTTAGTTATTGTAATAATTAAGTAATTTTCAAAATGAATTTAGCACTATTCAAATAATGCACAATCTTTTTGTCATAGGAATTTGTATTACGTGTATTTTCATCTTTACATGGTATTGTGTAGATTTATAAGCACTGAGAAAGAAAAAATGTTTTAACATTTTTCAAACTAATAAACTCTAGAACTAAACGTTTAGATAAAAAAATAATAAGTTTATTTATAAACATCAGTATCATATCGAATGTGATGCTCCAAACAAGTATGCATGTTAACAATCACACACTAAAAAGTAAACAAAAATGAAAGAAAAAAGTTTGCTTACCATGATTATGGTAATTTTTACTGCGAATATATAATATAAATATATATGTACTTTTCAGCTATTTAAGAGATATGTAAACAGTCCTACTTCACTCTTGTTAGATTTTGTTTCACTCCAATATGAAGAATTTCCCACTTTGAGCACACACTCCCTACAGAAAGACAAGACTCGAGTGGATATTCTTAACTAGAGCACTCTTCATTACGCCATCTGACGATATTCTAACTTTACTAGGACAAAAGAAGAAAACACAGACAGTTCGCTGATTGGTCTTCGCTTGATTCACTTCTCAACTTTCAGAGTTATTTTTGAGAGACAAGGTTGTACCGCTTTCCTTGCAATGTGCTCAGAATTGGTCTCCAGAATAGCGCCCTCTTATGTTGGCTATTGAACTAAAAAATGGAACATTTGTTCAGTATATTTTCTAAACAGTCAAGTGCACTATACCTTGAATTTTCAAACTGTCTAAACTTCAATATAATATTAATGTTAAATTATTTTGAAACACAATGATACACAGTACCATTCTTAAAATGAATACAAATAATATGTTATATGATTAGTACCACCCATATTTTTAACGTTCATAGCGGTACGTCCAGCAAATTCTAAAGTGACAAATACGTTTCCATACAAGATTAATCTCGCTTTATAGAACGATATGCATTAGATATTACAGTGGCTTGTCGCTGTGGATACGAACCAAAACCTTCAACGCCTATGTATACTATATATATATATATATATATACTGCTAATAAAATTTGAAAAAAAAGTTTTTCTTTGTTTTCCAAATATCTCTTACTCAACAGTAGGCACGGCATGGCCAGGTGGTAAAGACACTTGACTCGTAATCCGAGGATCGCGGGTTCGAGTCCTCGTCACATCAAACATGCTCGCCCTTTCAGCCGTGGAGGAGTTATAATGTTACGGTCAATCCCACTATTCGTTGGTAAAGAGTAGCCCAAGAGTTGGCCGTGGATGATAATGACTAGCTGCTTTTCCCCTAGTCCCACACTGCTAAATTAGGAACGGCTAGCGCAGATAGACCTCATGTAGCTTTGCGCGAAATTCAGACCACCAGTCATCACCACCCACCGTTAATTCTTGGGCTACCCTTTACCGACGAATAGTTGGCCCAAGAATTAACGGTGGGTGGTGATGACTAGCTGCTTTCCCTCTAGTCTTACACTGCAAAATTAGAAACGGCTAGCGCAGATACCCCTTGTGTAGCTTTGCGCGAAATTCAAAACAAACAAACAAACTTTTACAAAAGTTGTTATTATGTTAAAAAAATTATCTTTGTTTCATCAGTCCATAGCACATTGACTCATTCGCTCCTTCAAATTTGATAATCGTTTTTCTTACATTGCTAAACGTTTATCCATGTTAGCACACGTACATGTTTCTACTATTCACCTCTCTTGTATCAGATAGTTATATTATAGTTATATTTGTTGATTTTAATTTCTTGCATATTTGGCTCTTTTTTTTCTAGAGAATTTTTTTAATTAATATGTTGAAACTTTTTAAACAAAATAACACTATTGTTTGTCATTCTTTTAGGTCCTATTTACATATAGTCCGTGCATTCTATACTATTAGTACCATTTTCAGGCCAACCTGCTGGATCATATTTGAATTGTGATATTAACATTAATCAATAGTAAATAAAACTAAAATTAAGAGTATCAAATATTTTCTTTATTGTTCTTAAAGTTCATATGCAATATTGTGCTGTAGCCTACAAAGATCATAATTATTCTCGCGATTCATGGCATACGCACGTTTTACTGACGTCACGACAGTATAAATTACAACGGTAAACGTTATTTATGTGACCTAATTTTAGTGTCTACTCACTGACTGACAGATAACACACTAATGTATTCTGGCGCGAATGATTAAAACAGACGTCTTTTCCAGGCGGCTTTTCGGCTCCCTTTCGGGGAAATTAAAGTTGACTGAGGAGAAGTTTAAAATAAAAGAGAGGAAATTACAGTATCACGTATCTCAATCTCCTATAGTAATACACGTTTCTCAATCTCCTATAGTAATATATACTTATATGCAGCAGTCACCCGCTGGTAGAGCGGTAAGTCTTTAGATTTGCAACGCTAATATCAGGGGTTAGATTCCTCTTGGTGGACTCAGCAGATAGCCCCCTGTGGCTTTGATATAAGAAAACACACACACGTATATGCAATATAATAAAAAAAATTTCTTCCAATTTTAGTTTCGAACTTGATAAATTCAAACAAAATCACCTGCTAACCTAACCCTAGCAGATACTCTCTACGGCAGGAGTTGTTAAAGCAGGCTATGTGCTGTTTCATAGAATGGTTATATTTTACGAAACAGAAATACAGCAGTTTCTAGTAAATCATTTTTGTGATAGTTTATCTTCAGAGATAATCTCACTTGTGAGGGCAGTTTGAAGTTTTCTGAAATCTCGCTTCGTCTGAAAGAATCAGAATTAATATTGAAGTTCTATTCATGTTTTTGTCGATCAGTGATCTTTCAGCTTCTAATTACACCAACAGTTTTTTTTTAGGATCAGTATATTTTATTTTACCTTTTTATACTATTTGCCTTTTTATGTTATTTTTTATAAAGTAGTGATTTCTATAAACAATTATCAACTGTTCCAACAAATTTCCTGTTTTAGCTAATAATTCTTTGTGTGTGTGTTTCAATACTTATGCCTTTCTTTCAGTCATTCTTCCACATAATGAACATGCTACTGTCGAGGTCGTTAGATAACAATATATTCTGTTTACTTTGAACCTTGGAATACCACAATGATATTCAGTGCAACATATATGATGATATAGATATCCTCTCCACACTAATATGGATACGGTATCCAGTGTGTGTAAATAATAAAATACGAATAATGGCCGCTTTAGCGAACTTAATAACATAGATACAGCATTCACTGATATTCACAATTTTAGTGGTTCATCATTCTGGAATTTATGTTTAAAAATGCAAAGTTTAACTATAGTTATTTGGGTTATCTATAGAATAAATGTGTACGAGTAAATAAAAAATACATATATTTTGTCTCAGTTCTACTTGCTGCCATCACTACTTTACTCAGAACATTCTAAATCTCTATTTAACTTATTTCGTTCGTAAACAGATGTCACGAACGTTTGGCACATAGTAGAAATAAATATGACACATGTTCAGTTTCATACATCTACTTTGCACACCAGGATAACCGTAGCACAGAAAGAGCTAAATGTAGATGGCTGAATGCTTGCTGTTACTATTACAGTCTGGCATTAACTATTCAACGTTTACTTGCTATTAGCTCACAGAATGGCTCAGTACTTCTATGAGAAACAAAAGAGGGACAGCGATATTTATTTGTTAGAAAGGAACACTTTCTCAATGATGTTGTTATTAGCACGATACTCACAGCAACGTATTAAAACATGCTTTTCGTGCAAAGAATTTTTATCAATCCGTAACACTAATCATCCATGCATTCTAAAAACGGCTGGTATGCATATTAAAAGTTTAATTAAAATAAAGTACAAAACAACGTTTCGACCTTCTTAGACCATGTCCAGGTTAACAAACGTTTCGACTTCAAGTGGGTTTCTCGTCATCATGGACTAGCCATCCATTTTCGTGTCATTGTTTTTATTTCTCTATTTGTTTTAGTTTTGAAAGTATTTCAAATTATTCTTTTACTTATTCAATATCAAATGAGAGTATACAGTAGTATATATGTGTACGACATCCACGACTATGGAGATGCTACACCTATCATTATTAATTTTTCATCATACTGTGATATATTATGGTCATTTTTCTTCTAAAATATGAGAAAATAAAACACTTGGTGATAACATTGAAATAGTAGCTGATTCCGAACCAAGAACTGCAAGTGCACTAGGTTGTGTTTGTTCGCTTAGATGTAACAAACGTGTTGGAGAATTGACTTGTTCACCCTTTGCTTTTACTATACTTACAATTTCAGTCTTTCATTGAGCAAAACATAATACTTTAAATGTAGAATGAAAATTTCTTCTCAGACAATAACTAGCGTCTATTGTTAATTTGTACAATTTTAATTAGTCTCTAACCTTTTGCCAACCGTGATTTGTTTTTAACTTCTATGATATCATTGATTTTAAAAGTTATTCGTACGTATCTGGAAATGAAAGTTAGGAAGCAAACATAGAAATGTAAAGACAGTGTTATTGTGTATCCGAGTAAGAACTATCACTTAAGTTCCCTCCAGTAACACAGCGGTATGGCTGCGGACGCACAACGCTAGAAACAGGGTTTCGATACCCGTGGTGGACAGATTACAGATATCCAATTGTGCTGCTTTGTACTTAATTACAAATAAACAATTATTTACAGTTTTCTATGTTTAACTATTGTGTAAGCTTTCTCTCTCTTTGTTTTATACATATAAGGTGCATCTGTAAGTCTTTTATATATATATATATATATAACGTACATTTGTAAGTACACACCAAGGTACATCTATCAGTTTTTGATTTGTTTGGAATTAAACAAATCTACACAATAGGCTATCCATGCTCCGCCCACCATGGGTACACACCTGTAACTACATAGCAGTGAGAGTGAGAATTTTTTTCTTAGTTTTTAAATGTTTTACTATGCCACGATCTGTAAACTAGAACTTGCAACGCATAGTAAAAGTTCGTTTTGGTTAATTAAAAGACGTTCCTACACGACAAGAAAATTATAAGAGATTGAATGACTTTTTGTACACAAATCTGGGTTACTATCTTACTTTTCTTTTAGAAATACGTTTCGGCTGAAACATTCATTGTTATTACACTTTTACAATAAAATAAATGTATCTGTGTGTGTGTCATGTTCCCGAAAGTGATAAAAGCATAATTGAATCTTATATATGTAAAGACGGCTCGTTTGGGCTGAGAAAATATTTTACGCAGAAGAGCGAACAACGTTTCGACTTTCTTCGGCCATCGTTAGGTTCACAAGTGAGTTTTCTCGACATCACTGATAATTCAATCTGTATAAAAACGAAAACCAAACATAAATTGTCACCAGTTTCTATGTGCAAATACTCAACTGAAATACGCCAGTAAATAAGTCTGAAGATACACACTCATGGAAAAGTTGTTACCCTATAATTATTTTGGCTAGCTCTGAAAGAGGACAAGAGTTGGACAGAAATATTGCTTTTTATTACCAAATATGGTTATAAATATTTATAAAGAATTTATTGAGATTGGTTAGGTGGTCTTCCGATATTTCAACAGAATTATATTTTAAGACCAATTGGTAACAAAATTGCAAAAGATTAAAAATTATTTCTATTTATATTCCTGTAAAAGTTTACATATACTGTCATCAATTGGCATATAAAAAACTAGGTTCTACTTTTTTTAATTGCATCTAGTTCATTGTATTTCAAACTTCTACCAGTAAACTTCTGCTGACCAAGAAATTTATAAAAGCTTGTACATCAGTGGAAAAGTTTGCAATAAAGGAAAAAAGAAACACTAAAATTTAAACCTTTCAAAAAACAATCAAGTTACGATAATGAAAATTATGTCAATTACCTATTAAAAACAAAACACGTGAATTAATTCATATTAAACCTATCTTTTGATTTTAACTCTATTTGTTTCAAATATCTATGATAATGACTTTCACGTACACCAAATGCGTTCTTTTATTTGCGTTTCGTTTTAATAATGGACGTCCCCCAGTGAGTCAGCTATAAGTTAAGACACTAAAGATCGGGCTCAATTCCTCGCAGGTTACTGAGTGCAGTTAGCTCACACAGATGTACTCAACTAATAACACTCTGAGTATAATATATATAAACAGAGTTCTAGGTATAATGAATCTCGTTGTATTTAAACTAATTTTCTTGTAAACGTATAGCTATATTTATCCTAATTTTTAAAACATGTGGTATTTAAACTTGTAAAGTACGCTCACTTAACTGCAAGCAGAGATTCTATATTTGTTGACTATGCCTGTTAACAGATGGCGCGCAGAACTACGACAAAGTGCATTTGTCCACATAAACTTGATCATGTTTCTTCTCTCTCTTGCTAATTTATGTTTTGGGAGAATAAAATATTTAATCCGTTAGTCAAATAATTAGCAAAAAATACAAATAATAAATGCACAAAAGTTTGAAAGTTTACTTACATTAGATAATAACGAATAAACTTAGTTATGTCATCTAAAATAGTCATCCGACTGTGATGTTGGTAATATTAAATAAGAATCCGGGTAGCCATACTATTTATTAAGTCTGACGACAACTCCTGAAGCAGGTCAAGAACTAAGCCTAAGATTAGAAAATAAACTGGATTAAATAAATAAACGTGGTGAAAACTCATTTTTAAGAAGTTCCATTGTACTTTAGCTATATCATGTAAAAAAAAAATAGTTACGTTTATGTTTTATATCTTTTGATTTTCACAGATACATCAAGTAACTTAAGTTTTGGATATATTTCCGTTGTGTTTTGTTTTTACTGAGATTGTATTGTTTCCAAGAAACAAAAATTATTTAAAACACATTCGCAATGCATGTTAAGACACTATCCAAAACTTTCTTTAAGAAAAGATTTAAGGAACTGTTAGGGGTCGACCTAACTACGAGTCACTTACAATTACTAATGAACTCTATACAGTAAAATATTTGTAAATAGGAAATTATCAATTAAAGTCACTTGATAAAAACAAATACAACATTTCTTATTGACATTTCTTTAGACATAAAATTACATTCTTGTGCAATACTGTTTTTGGTGTGTTTTTGTTTGTTTGTTTTTTCAGTTACTTATCCTCTTTCAATTTCCCTCGGAAAATGCTCTCAATTCTTAACGTTAGTTTAAAGTTTTCTAATCACGGTATTAATTCTTAAAAATTAGCTCACATAATTATGATTTACTTACAAAGGAACAGTTTTATTTTGTATTATTGTAGTTAAAAAACAACTAAAATCAATGAAGACAAAGAAAATTATTACCAGCTTATGTTTAAAATTTAGATGGTTAATAGTAATAAACAGGGCAGAATAGGAAAGTATCACGTACTGGCTACCTGACTACTCAAATAATTTTGGTTAACGGTTTTGAGAATGGATGATAAACCTGGAAATGCTATTTCACACACATATAGACATATGTATCTATCTATTGATAATGGTATTTCACACACACACATACCAGCAAACGTGCCTATTGGTAATGTAATTTCACGTACTTACAAGCAATGGTATCTATCGATGATGTCATTTCGCATACGTATAAAAATTGGTACCTATTCATTTTACAGATACTCATGGTATGCTTTTGAATAGTTATCTAAAACACTCTAATTTATAGCGAATTTTCAAATAGTCTTATTTCTTAATTATACAAAGTATCAATACTCTTTTTATTAACCTATAAGTAGAAATCGCGTAGATAATTATTTTGTTCAGTGAGTTCCAAGCAAGATATATTATAACCTAGAATCTGTGAAATGCTGTTTTAGAGTTACTGTTTCCCCCCGCTAATACAGCGGCACGTCTACGGATTTACAACGCTAAAATCATGGGTTCGATTTTCCTCGATGGGCTCAGCAGACAGCTTGATGTAGCTTTGCTATAAGAAAAACACTTAAACACACAGATTTATTGTTAATTTCTAATATAGAAATGGTTAAGAGGTTGAAAATTAGGCTACACCGGGGTATATGTGATAATTACATTATTGGGTTTGATGTTTTTCTGGATTAGGAATATTGATATTTTGATTCCATATTTCAAATAAAGCATATTTTGAAGGGATGTAACAAGAATAATGTGTTGTGAATTAGGTATCTGAATTAATTAGAGACACTGAGGAAATGTGGAAATTTTTTAAAGAAAAATTCAACTATTCAACACAAATATATTCCTTACAGAAAGAAAACGATAGCTTCCAGTAAAAACAAAACAAAAAACAGGTTGGCTCACAAAGGGTATGAGAAACAAAATTAAATAAAAGTATCACAAATTTAAAAACGTAAATTGACTGGTATTATAGACGATTTAGAAGATTACAGAAGATCAAGATTATTGGTCAAACAGGAAATTAGGACTTCTAAAAGAATGTATGAAAAGATTTGGCTAAAAACATAAAAATTAACAGTATAATAGGGGTGGACAAAATGTTAAGATAGGAATAGAATCCTTGAGGGATGATAAAGGAAGGCTTGTACCTGATGATTATGAAATAGCCAGTTTATTAAATTCTGCTTACCCTTCAGTTTTTACAAATAAAGACTTAAGCAGTATTTCTCATCTTCAGCAACTAATAAATGAAAACAAAGTTGAACAAGGCAATTGCATAAATTCTAAACTTTTTTATTTTTATAGTTGATTTCATCAAGTTTTTTTTTTGTTTTTTTAATTATGATCACATTTACAAATGTTGTTCTGCATCGCTGGCTTAGTTTGTAAAGACCACTTTAAGAATCCTAAGATGACTAAAACTCATCAAATACCACTGTGTAACGAGTGGAAATTCAATGCAATCTAATAATTTTAGTTATTTTGTGTATCTTTGGCGGATGAGTGCAATTGTTTTCAGGAAGTGAAAGAAAGTGAGGTTGAGATCATGGGTAGTTAAATTCACCTAGCAACGAAAATATTTGCGGGGAGCCTTTTACCTACGCTGCTGCAGAAAGAATGTAGTCCCATCTTTTACTGTAGTGACGAATGATTATGTACCATTAAATGGCACAGTTAGGCCTACGTAAACCAATGCAGAGACGTAAACAACCTAGTGGTTGTTCGGCCATAGAAATCCACTTTCGTCTTAACTTGATCCATTTTGATAACTTTCTATTTGTCTATTAGGAAGGATCAAATCATTATTGTAAATGACATCACTGTAAAAAATATAGAGGGCCAACCTCCCTCTTTCCAGCTTCGTTACTTATGATTCAATTGTTTCAACTGTTAATGACTATATATAACCTAAAATATCCTTTAACACGTTACGCGAGACATATCCCTCGTCAAACGACATTTGAGTCAGACTGGAATATATTCATCAAAAAACCTATTCAAACAATTTTACGTCTGTTTTTCAGTTCTTATGTTTTAGAATGGATTTCTTCGTGGCCTATCCTTCTTTATAGATAAAATTATTTTCAAGTACTTTCTGTGACAAATATCAAAGTTTAAATACTTTTTAGTATTTTACATCTTCTTTCACTCGTTATATAAAGACTTTATTTTAAGCAAATGTTTGTATTCTTTCGCATTTCAAATACTTAGCTATTATCATATCCAGTTTATAAGATTTATCAATTATAAGTAAATTGCTACGTATTTATTTTTATTTATATATTTTTTTCCTTCTGGAGTTTTGTTAGGTAAGTAAAACTGTTCATAATTATCCATAATTCTAACTGTTCGTCTGATGATTAAAAAGTTTAGGATTAATAACCAGTCATCCAAAATCTTTAAAGATAAAATTGTATTCACAAACTAAAAATACAGGCTACAGAACTGTCAAACATAGAAACCACCCAGTAACCCAGTGGTTAAGTCTTCGGACTTATACCATTAACAATTGGGTTATCATACCTATAATAAGCACAAATAACTTTTACGTAGTTTTGTGCTTTAATACACAAACAAAAAAATGAAACACGTTGCAATTTGATTTAGTCAAACATTGTTTCTTCTGCATTGGTCTTTCGTGATTGTAATCATATACTGTATCTTTAAAAAGTGAATGATATGAAACCCCCTTAACATGGAGCTTCAAGTATATTTGTATTTTATATTTTGTCTTTGGTGTTAATCTGATTCAAAGGTCCACATTCGTAAAAGTAAACATATTGCATGTAATGAAGTGTCAGTGGTTGAGGAAACAAACACAAGAAATGTTTCGTATTCATCGATAAATCACCAGTAGGCTATGAAATGTGAAGTAGGTCTCATGCAAGTCGGTTTTTAGGTTAAATATAAATATTTAGTTAAGAAGAATTTTGAATTATTTAAGCAAAACCTCTTTCCTCAGAAAATACCACTTACTGCATTTTCAGTGACATAAAATGTTTATCTGTGAGTTATGTATTGACGTTAATTTAAAGATAACTAAAATGCTGGTGCGTAGTTTCAGAGCTTCGCCAAAGTGTATAAATTGCTTTAATTTGCAAAACGAACTTGGCAGACATATAAATCGTGTTTTAGTTGTTACTTTGTCAGTACTGTCACAACAATTCTTCTACAGTTACTTTTGCATAGTATGTTTTTAAAGCTACTTTCAGTATCTGTATATGGCTTCTTGCCATATGCTGAATTGATACATAACCCGCATTTTTGTTAGGCCAAGCACGCTAATGGACATACTTCTAGTATGACATACACTCTTGACTTGTCAATAACGATTCAAATTCCTAACTGATTTCAAAATTTTGTTAACTGTATCAAATGTTTGTCATTAGAATAATCGTTTGAAAATAAACACTTTTGTTGAATATTCTTAATGTAACAAACGCGAAAAACAAATTTCGTTTCTGATTGACAATTTATATTGGCTGATAATTTTTTTTAAAAACCCTTTTCGTTATTCTATGATAAACAAAAAGTACTACTTTGATGTTAGCTCATTTTCGTTTGTCGACGTTAAAGTACTAACATTTTGTGTTTCATGGTAACTCAAACTGTTTAGACCCCCAGTTTAGACCGTGAAAAGCTGCAAACTAAGAAATGTTATGCAAGTTGCAAATTCTTTGCAACATACGTTTTCCAGGTAAATATATTCTATTAATCTAACATGCATAATTTAGAACATTTCTTTACCTTCTCTAAAAAAAAAAAAAATCCTCAAATAAGGAATTGCCGAAATCAACAAAACAATAAGTTTTTTTTTATATAGAAACACTATGCACGGTTGTTAATATTTACGCAAACCCTGATACTAAATAGCGTAAAAGAGAACCTGCAATGGCACAGCCATTTTGTTCTTTGAGAGACTATAGGTTGAAATTATATTTAAACTGAACTGCATATAAAAGGAAAATAAAGTTTTATGGCAAATATTTGTGAATGCCATATTGTTATTAATTTATGCGATAGTTCAACTTGCTTAAACAGTCGAAATGAAATATAGAACTGTTATCGAAACAAATTCAGCTTGCTAATTATCAAGTTCCTAGCCAATTTGATCTCGGTAATTTCAAAGTTGCAGTATCGAGACGCCCAAATGTTTTGATATTCTCTATGAACTGGATCTGCCAACAAGTGACAGAATTTGTTATTTTAATATAGCTCCATACTTTCGAGCAATCGATTATGGCCATCAGTCCAAAACCTGGTGTCCTATACCGAGTTGTCTTCTAAAAAAATGATTTAGAAGGTAATGTAACATTTCAAAACTGTAATGAAGACTAGTTAGAGAAACATAGGCGTGCACGTGTACAGGCGAGTTTCTTATTTTAGTTCTGACAATCTTGTTCTATTTCGTTTTGTAATGTGACAGAGAATGAATCTCTTCAAACATGTTTATTTTCCTAAAATTTCAAATGCGTTTTAACAATAAATTGTTTATCTACTCAAACTTTCTAAAACTGTAGTGATGCCTTCAATGACTCGTCTAAATAGTCTGAAATATTTTTTCAATTCAAAAAAATCTAGGAAACTAATTATACATACTAGAAGATTTATCAAGCGTTTTGAATTTACTAAAGTTCGTTTTGACGTAATCTGAACTGATAGAGAAAAAAACAAAACTAGAAGACTAGTGCCCTCTTGTTTTATGACAACATAAATATAAAACAAAATACAAAATTGAGTTTCGATTAACAACTTAAACATTTGTCGTTTCATAAACTGAAGTTTCATGCATGGCTGATTAACTATCGACGACAAAATTAATATTAACAGCTTCTCTTATCGTTCTGGCTTGCTACTGTCTCAAATTCCTATCCACTATCCCAAAGAACATGTGGAGAACACTTGTAAATATGAAGAGGATAAAAATAGCCAGGTCAAACGAGTCTTCGGGATAGGGCAGAGGTTTTGTTTCACGAACTGGTCACGTGCCGAGCCTAAAAAGGTTCTCTAGTCCCACTTCTGTTTAAAAATGTTGACGCAAAACGTATCCCATCAGCCTTTGCAGCTTCATCACCAGAAAATTGGAAATTATAGATAGTTGAGGTCCATTTATTCCTCTCTCATCTGTGGTACAAGAACTACTAGAAAATACTGCGTACCACCATTCATCTGTAAACAACATGGCCGCAGTAAGATTTTTTTTTTTACAGAATTTTCACTGTCAATATTACCTATCATTATATATTTATTAGTAATTTATTTTTCTAAATTTTACAGGCTGAAGATCTTAGTAAAGAACAAATTCAGAGTAAGTAAATATTTTATTTCTGGGAAAATAAACTGTTTTTCTGTTTGTTAAATATCTGCATTACCTAAGGTCTCAAATAATTATAACCAAATTTTTCAATGCCGTTTTCTTTATCAATACTGCACAGATTTATATTTTATGTCATACTCATGTATGTGAATATATGTGTATCAATACATATATATATATATGAATCAATCAGTATTTCTAGTTCTATACATTAGTTGTAGATAAGCGATGAAATCAGTACTATATGACATTTATGAAAGTAATACAAATATACATATATAAAGCTTCAGGATTGTTCTTCCACTTAAATTGGATATCATTCAAACTTCAATCTTTGGGTATAAAAGATGAGTAACAAGAAAAATGTTGTGTACTTAAATATGATTAGGATGTATAGTGAAGAAACCATAGATACACGTTTAAGATGACGAACCCAGTGCTTGTCCATTCGTGAATTTAAGCGTTCAAATCTGAAATATTACACGCTATGAAGTTATAACTGCTAGCTACTCCTCGCATTTTTGGTGGCTTCTTCGTGTTGTAGATCAGCTTGCATCAAGTAGCTTTCATTTTCAGTAGAATTATAGCCTTGAAACGTGTTTTTGTGCAAGAGTAATGTGAAAGGATATGTGAATCTTGAGAAATTACAAAGCGAAAATCCGAAAATCCAGACCAATTACTTGCTTTTATGGCAAGATGCCAGTTTACTGTACTTCAAAAAAATATATTGAAAACCATAAGATCAATAACTCTTGAATTATTCATTGAGTAAAGGACGAATAATCTTTACAAGCTAAAGGCAAAATTTCATATGACGTTGTGAGTGTATCCAGTATATCTAGTAGTAGGCATAACATATATATATATAAGAAAGATCTTTTTTTTTACATAACGTGACTGAGGTGTCGTTCATATCGTAACAATGTATTTTGTTTAGCTTTATCTCCATGTTTAGCTTTAAAACTTATTATGTTAGGAATCTCATCACATTAAAATTATGGTGATTAAGGTAAAGTTGAAGATAGAAATTGATTTGTTAACAAGAGAAGATATTCCGTTTAAATATAAAATATTTTCTTAGTTAAGAAAAAAGAAAGCAGTAATGTATACAAAGGCAGAAAGATTCTACTCTTTAAGCTTGTGCTATTTTGCAACTTATTGACTTTATTCGACCATTTTTAAGAGTAAAATGTTTTAGGTTAGAGAAAGTAGCGAGTTGCTAAACGCGAGAAACAGCAGTGGAATTTGAGAACATCAAAATCGTTATCGTGTGACACGTTCCGCTAACTTTCAACGTTCGAGTTAGGAGTTTCTTCTGTCTTGCTTTGTATGGTTATGAAATGTTTTCATACCAAAAAAAATTGAAGAGTTACAGTTTGTTAGACACATGTCTGAAAACGGGTTTTACGTTTTCTTTCATCTCATGTTAAATTAAGAATGAAAGTAACAGTTATTTTAAAAAATGTCAGTTATTTGAGATTTGAAACAAACTGCTAGAAATGAAAAGGAATAAGAAAATTATTGTTTAAATTTCTCGCAATGCTACACCAGGATTATATATATATATCTGCGCTAGCCGTCCCTAATTTAGCAATGTAAGCAGTCATCATCACACACCGCCAACTTTTGGGCTACTCTTTTACGAACAAATAGTGGGATTGACCGTTACATAACCCCCACACACGGTTGAAAGGACGAGCATATTTGGTGTGACGGGGA
Source organism: Tachypleus tridentatus (assembly GCF_004210375.1). Lineage (NCBI taxonomy): Eukaryota > Metazoa > Arthropoda > Merostomata > Xiphosura > Limulidae > Tachypleus > Tachypleus tridentatus. Next base: position 73,932,907 of record NC_134825.1, read on the forward strand.
TTCAAACCCGTAAACATCTGAATACGAGTCGAGCGTCCTAACCGGTTAACCTGGCCATGCCAGGAACAGGAAAAAAAATCAGGTAATGTTTTGTTTCGAATTATTTGTGATGCAAGAGGATTTATAAGAGATTCCTCACAGAAACTAAAATGTTTTGATATTCGTTAGTCCTCCTTATTTATTTGTTTCCTTCTCCGATCGATTTCTTCACTGCGTTTTCAAATTCGGTTTGTAAATTAAGCTAATATGAGGTCCATATTAAATTCATAAAAGCGTTAACTAGTGGATTGTCTTCCAGTGAGTCACCGATAAACCTTTGAACTTGCAACACAAAAATCTTGGATTCGATTTCCAGCTGTGGACAGAGCGTAAATAGTTCATACGATTCACACCAAAAAAAGAAAAAAACAACAACAACAACAAATAGCAGATTAATTAATATAATATCAAGATGTGCAAATAACGCCTTTACGGAAAGCAATGACAATTAGTATAGAAATACACCTGAATTACAGATATTGTAATAGCTGGAACATTAGCAAACAAGACGTTCTGTTTTCATTCATAATATTTCATTGTTTGCCACAGAAACAACTTACTCAGACCTATAACAAGAGTGAGTCTTAAGTCGCTTTCTTGGGTTTGTTCCAGTTAACGCGAGTGTTAGTATTTTGGAGTAAATAACTTTGTTGACAATTCTAACCGAGTTTTTGTTGTTGTTATCGGTTTTCTGTTTGAACAGAAATATTCCAATAAGTACGATATCTAATTCTCTAACCTTGTGTATAAAGAATAACAGTCAAAATCGCTCTTCTGAATAAACAACGAATTAAAATGCATCATTATAAAAACAATTGTGCTCATATCTTTGGAATGCGTTAAATCTCTTTACTTGACAGAAACCCTTAATTATATCTACATGTAAGACCCACATTATATACAAAAATATTTATATAATTTCAATTAAAGAAACATAGTCAGCGCTTAAAGAACTGTTGTACTCCTAATAACTTTATTTCGCTAAACAAAACACATAAAACCTAATTACTTTCTATTTTGTCTTAATTATAATCATTAATGTTAAATACCAATAACGAAAGGCGCTGTTAGTTGCTAGCTTTAGCTTATCATTTTAGCTGTCTCCCCGTAAACTAAGGGCTGCTGTTCAACAGAATATTCTGTTTAGTTTTCTTCGTTACCCGTCACCAATGTAGCTATTTCGGATTGGTAAGATAAATAGAGTCTCACACTGGAGTGATCTAAACCTCTGGTAAGCCATATTTGGCAAAGGTTAAGGCTAGTATATGCGAGTTAAGTGGAGGCATATGGTACAATCTGAATAAAGTGTGTTAAAATTCTTGCAAGAAAATGCCAAGTCCCATACAGAAGTTAAACCCTAAATACAGTGTTTGTAGTTAAAACTTTAAAAGAAATGTAAGGATTTTATCAGTGTCGAGAAGTATATATTTAAAAGGGTGTAGTGTAAAAGTATCCAAGATGCGTTACTTTACTTACGGTCAATATGTTATTACTGAAAACAATTTAAAGTGAAGAAATGGTGAGTGAATATATATATTACACGGTACTAACATGTTCTATGTTTTGGTTTTATTTTTCCCCAGTCCAAGACAAACACTTTAGATAAATAAAGCACGTAATAAAGACTGAACATTATTTGATTATGGATCACATTTAATTTCTCCAGTTTCAACATTTTCTTATCTAATTAAACATCAACTAAAGCAACAAAACTTTGAAAGAAAGCGATTCACACGAGCCACCTTTTGAGGCAGTGAAAGCGCGTGACTTTCCTTTAATTGGAGGTTCAATTCCCCTCGATGGACTAAACAGATAGTTCGATGTGGCTTTGCTATAAGAAAACAGTCAACACACACACTCCTTCAGTTGTCTAATTCATCGGAACATCCTCACTATTCGGTCAGGTAGTACTAACGCAAGAGTTCACCATGGGTACTGTTAACTGGCTTCCCTCTCGTGTGTGAATTCAAATACGTGGACGATTACCGCACATTGGCCTCGAACAGCTTTGCGCAAGGCCCCGCATGGCCAGTGATCAGGGAGCTTATCTTGTAATCTCAAGGTGGCGGGTTCGAATCCTCGTCACACCAAACATGCTCGCCCTTTTAGCCGTAGATGCGTGATAATGTGACGGTCAATCCTACTATTCGTTGGTAAAAGAGTAGCCCAAGAGTTGGCGGTGGGTGGTGATAACTAGCTGCCTATTCTCTAGTCTTACACTGCTAAATTAGGGATGACTAGCACAGTTAACCCTTGGGTAGCTTTGAGCGAAATTCTAAAACAAACAAACAACCAGCTTTGCGCGAATATCAAAAAGCAAACGAAACTTAATTATTATGGTTTGTGCATTCATTTTACCAGATAGAGTATGGGACTGTGTGAAAAGCAAACCTACCGTAGAACTGGCAGAATTACGAATACGTAGAACTGAATTTTATGTTTATAGATGAAAGTTATGTAACGGTTACTAGTACAGATAATTTATTCAAACAACGAAAAGAAGAGCGGTTAGCATTTGTACATATCTTCATAATAAAAATATATATTACTGTTTTAAATGTGGTTAATGCAAATACACATAGTTTAATTGCTATAAATAAGTTTAAAAAAAACAACGTTAATAACAATAGACGAAAACCACTCATATCTATATCTATTCGTTGAAAATCATGTAAAGTTCATCCAATTGATTGATTGATTTAGTGTTTTATGGCACAAAGCAGCTAGGCTATCTGCGCCAAGTTCATCCAAATGCATGTTAGTTGTAGGTTCAGTTTATATTTTCCTTGGTAACCACACACACGTGATGGTTGTGATGATGAACAAATTAACTTTGAGGTTCAAATGCTTCTGCACTTACAGATACGCCCCCCAGTGGCCCAGCGGTATGTCTGTGGACTTACAACGCTAAAAATCGGGTTTCGATACCCGTGGTGGGCAAAGCACAGATAGCCCATTGTATAGCTTTGTGCGTAATTCAAAACAACAACTTACCGATGCCATTTGTTTTCAGTTTTCTTCTGGTTTTGTTGCACAGTTTATAAGCACTGCTATTAGAGACTTCAGTCAAAAATATGTTATTATTTGCAGTGTTGCGAAAGGCCTTCGACATGTTTGATCGGGACAAAAAAGGAGTTATTCATACCAACATGGTATCCACTATCCTTAGGACCTTAGGCCAAACATTTGAAGAAAAGGACCTGAAAGACCTGATTTCCGAGATAGATCAAGATGGTACTTTCGGAATTTCGTGTTAAATAAATTCAATTTTCTTATAATTGTGTGACAAATTATTGAAAATTGTTTCAAAATGGATTTTCAAAAGAACACTTTCGAATTCAAGATGTTTTGGTCAACAGAATTTGATTAATTGAAAATAAGTACATTTTGTAGTTGTTTGAATAACATTATTAATGTTTATAATTAGTAGTACACTTCTAAAAACTAAATAAGGCTTTCCAATATGCATGCACCATGCACTTTTAAAGCTTTCAAATGGATCTAAAATTGATAATTTTGGATATTCATCTTGGATCTGCAATTGATCCCATGTGTGGTTTAGTTTTAGAAATTCACTCAATCTTGAATCATTGAGTAGATATCATCATAGGGCGATAGATTTTTAAACTAATATATTTAATAAATATAATTGAACAGTAGAATACTAATTTAGGTAGTGGAGAATTGGAGTTTGAAGAGTTCGTGGCTTTGGCTGCAAGGTTTCTAGTAGAGGAAGATGCTGAAGCCATGCAAGAAGAACTGCGTGAAGCCTTCCGGATGTATGATAAAGAGGGCCAGGGGTACATCAATGTATCTGATCTTAGAGACATTCTCAGAGCCCTGGATGATAAACTCACGGAAGATGAACTGGACGAGATGATCGCAGAAATCGATACTGACGGTAGCGGTACTGTTGACTTTGATGGTAAATATTTTAAATATAACTACCTTGTGTTGTAATGTTACAATATTAGGTAATTTTAATGAACACTGAAAAAATATCAGCAACATATATTCCATTCTGAGGAATCGAAATGTTAGTCTATACTAACTCATTCCCCCGAAAGAGGGCCTTCACTTTGTTTGTTTATTTGTTTTTGAATTTCGCACAAAGCTACTCGAGGACTATCTGTGCTAGCCGTCTTTAATTTAGTAGTGTAAGACTAGGAGGAAGGCAGCTAGTCATCACCACCCACCGCCAACTCTTGGGCTACTCTTTTACCAATGAATAGTGGAATTGACCGTCACATTATAACGCCCCCACGGCTGAAAGGGCGAGCATGTTTGGCGCGACTGGGATGCAAACCCGCGACCCTCAGATTACGAGTTGCACGCCTTAACACGCTTGGCCATGCCAGGCCCAGAGGGCCTTTAGATTCCACCTGTTTTAATCACCCGCACCTCTATATTGTAATATGTTTTCTGTTAGTCATTGAATAAACACAAGAATTACGTCACATAAGAGATGGATAACGTTACAATTTGTACTCTCGTGACATCAGTAATACGTGCGTTTGCCACTAATCTCAGCACAACACATGAACTTGAAAAGCATGAAACACATATTTGTTACTCTTAATTTTGGTTTTATTTACTCTTGAAACAGAACACTTTCAGGGACCCAACAGAGATGTATCTAGTACATTTCAAAATATCTGAACTTTTGCAAATACTTAGTATAGTGGAAAGTGTATACATCCTTCTCGTTTGATGTTTTGTTGGTTTTTGTTTTTTTTAATCGTAGTTGCTGCTTCGAAGTTAATATTGTTTCAACGCTACCGATTAAATACAAATAATCAGTGCTGTTATCAAAATATTGTATCCAATGGTCATTTTTGTGATGTGAAGTGCAAATGGCTGATTATTCAGCCTATGTGTAGTGGTTTCACGTAGTTTTGTCTAAGTTAACATTTTCAAGTATATCACAAGGCTTAAACTTGTTCAAAGAATATAGGTAACCCTAAAAAAAGGACACCTTAATGTTTCATACCTTTAAACAGCCATCGAACAAATCCAAAGCGGCCAAACAAAGTAAGTTGATGCAAATGATTATACGTACATTAAAGTGTCGTTAAAGGAACGTGAAACTGCTTCGAAGAGTCGGACACTTGCACCTATGTTACCTAATTTTAATTTTTATCTTATCACTCAACCAGTTGGTTGCAGTCATGTTCGTCTGAATTTAGGCCTTTAGTCTGTAAGAGATATATACTGGTAACACATTGTATTCGGTGAACAGGGCCATGTCAAAAAATTACAAAACTGTTTAAATTCTATACACAAGAATATCAAGTTTACAGTTGAAGGAAAAAGAATCGAAATCACAGTTGTTGTTTTCTTATCTAGAGGTCTTCAAAACTTCATATTACCACAAACTAACATTTTCTTGTCTGTGTCGTCATTTCAACACATTATTAAACTCATTTTGTAACAGTCAAGTATTAAAGTAATCCAATTCAGATTTTACAAATTTATTAATTCTTACTATAACTTTTTATGATGAAGTAATCAGTATAAAAAATACTTGATCAAAAATGCCTTTCCCTGTTATTCATCAATAAAAGTATTTTTGAATATCTTAATAAATAATCTGCGCTCTCAAGATTCCATACTTCAACGTTCCTAAATGTCCTATCATATTGGTGTTATCATTTTAGTCTAATGCTATGAGGACTAATATAGGATATAGTCAAGAACATTTTACAGTTGCTTATTATTAAGTCAGTCTAAGACATTTTCAAACCGAACAAACGAATATATAATTTTATATTTTTCAACAATAAAATACCTCCTTCTAAAAGTTCTCTTGTTTTGTATCAATACACGTGTTCATGTTGTAACCATGGATACATTGGTTAACGATACGAACCAGAGATACCAAAAGCAAGAAGCATGTACAAAACAGTTTGTTTGTTTTGAATTTCGCGCAAAGCTACACGAGGGCTATCTACGCTAGTCGTCCCTAATTTAGTAGTGTAAGACTAGAGAGAAGGCAGCTAGTCATCAACACCCACCGCCAACTATTGGGCTACTCTTTTACCAAAGAATAGTGGGATTAACCGTCACATTATAATGCCCTCACGGCTGAATGGGCGAGCATGTTTGGTGTGATGGGAATTGGAACCCGCGATCCTCGGATTACGAGTCGAGTGCCTTATCCACCCAGCCATGCCGAGCCGTATACAAAACAGACCTTCCATCAAATTTGAAATTTACAACCATCTAAGCAACGATGACACAAAAACAGACAACGTCAAACACTTTATAATATTAGACTCTGCGAAAGATGAATGAACGTTAACGAAAAAAACAAGCCCTTTTAATCCAAGGTTAAACAATAGGCTAATAATACTATTGATTATCTAACTGGGGTCAACTTATCGTGCCCGAGATGGGTAAGAAATGAAAATGTGATCAAATAATTATATAATTATGTTAACTGTTTCCAAATCAATGGTACAGAGCAGATTCCTGATTGAACATCAACACACTTATTCAACGGCTATCCAAGAATTTTGGATCGACGCAATCGTATAAAGTAAATACTCTGAGATCAATTGCTCATAACCCGCAAAAGCTAGACGTGGACGTCATATCAACAGTTATTAACATGGACGCCATATCAGTGCACAGAAAGTTATAAACATGAATACCTATTAGTGTACAGGCAGTTATAAATACTAACGATGTTAAAAATATGGATCCTGTATTTATTAGGGTACAGACAAGGATCATGGTCGCCATATCAGTTAGTGCAATATTCTGAGTTTATTCCTGCAGCCAGATGGCAAACTTATTCTGACCTTAAAATCATGGAATCAAATTAAACCTTCATTTTACGTACATCGAGATGGTGAAGTGTAACTGGAAGGTAGAAATAAGTATCGACGAATGAATTATGTTCTGCATTTTGATACAATAGAGACCACACCCTATAACTTTATGCCACCAATTGCTGTTGCAATTGGCCCTTAACTTAATCTAAAGAATGATGATACCAGTCTACACTGTACTAAACAGGTTGATATATAATTTAAAAAAAAGACCAAATAAATGACATGCACGCTCACTGGACTCGTATTTTATCAAACACTTGTGTGATGTTCATGGAAGATCCACTGCTTGATATCCACTGCTTCAGACATTAATATATTTTGGAAACAAATATTTGAGAGGACTGGTGCAAAGATATCTTACCAACATTCTGATTTGAAACTAGCAGATGAAGCCTGACAGGAGGGTTGCTTGTTTCAAATCAGAATGTTGGTAAGATATCTTTGCACCACCCCTCTCAAAGCTGTAAAGATGTAACGACATTTCTACCAAATGGTCATTTATGAGCGCAACTTAAGCTGAATGGCCAATTATTGACATTTTAAACCAGAGAACTGACCATCAAATGTTCAATTTGCATAATAATAAACTGAAGAGACTGCTTAATATTATTAGATAACAGTAGTCTTATCTTAGTTATAACGCTATACATTCAAACTATTCTTTACCTGTTTTATGCAGTTGTACGAAACAAAAACTTTGCCAGGTTGTTTTTATTTCCAACTGCCAACAATCACACACCTTGTGAATGACAAAATAACGTTGTAATCTTCCTCCCAAAATATATTCAATGCATTGTTTGAAGCATTCATCAGTATTAAATAGTATAAAATGTATACAAAATTGGAAGTGCAAGATTTAGTTATACGTGTCATCAGATCAACATTGAAAATATTAGAATAATTATGTTTTAATATTCTTGTTTCCTAGAGACCTCAGTATTTTATGCTATTTTTATAATTGCGCGTTTTTTTGTGTTTTTTTTTGCAGAATTCATGGAGATGATGACGGGAGAATAGGTGAAAACGTATGTGCTCACCAGTTTTGTTCTCTAATTACACCACCATCAGTTCAGACATTAGAAATGCATCTTTAAAAAACAAACGAATATTTCAACAAATATTTTTTATATCAAAAAATCTACTAAAACATTATTTTTAAAGGGAAATTTTCAAATCGTGCAAAATAAGCTTTAAAACATAGGAACCGGCTTGTAAATTATAAGAATATTTAGCGCTTTAACCTTACTGAAAATAATTATAAAATAACGGCAAATAAGTGCATATAACATCTTATTCAAGTTTTGTTTTTTTATGAAAAAAGAATTAAGTTTGCCTGAAGACGATAGTAGGAAAACTTTTCAAATATTTTAATTATTACACGCTAACGAATAATATGTTTTACAGATTATTATTTTGTTATCTAAGGCATAAATGACAAACAGGAAAACGTTTTCTTTCAATCGCTTTTTTACGACTCCTGTTGTGTTTTACATATACAACCCAACAGTGAATGTTGTATGGGTCCGTAACTTCAGCATTTCGTCATGTAACACCGGTCTTTTGGCTCGAGAAATCTTTTAGTAAAGTATGAATATGACCAAATGTCTTGTGTGTTTATACATTTTTCTTAATTATCTATTATTTTGATGTATTTCCTTCCAAAAGCTCACGAAACTACATAGTAGTTTTACAAAGTTAGTAAATAACACACGAAAAATATTCATTTCGCTACTTCAAGTAAGCGGAATAACAACAAATATTAATATGCTAAACAAAAAACACATTCTGTCTTTATCGGATTTCTACGTTATATCCAATTCATAAATTAAACGTGATGCTGCTAAATTCTGTCTTCTTACCTTGTTGTGAGTGTTTGTAAGTAGCTCATTTGCTGCTCCCATCCGTTGGTCCACCTTGGGGAAGCTGCGACCCACCGCTTGTGTCAAGTTCTACTTTCGAGTAGCGGTCATCTTTCGGGATTGTTAACAATGGTTGACACTCTACAGGGCCTTCGACAACATAAGCAACGGTACGAAAGTGAGTTTGCCGAATGGCCACAAGTCTCGTCAAGCGTGATTATCAGAACGCAATGACTTGCTTCGTTCAGCTGACGAATAACCAAACTGTTGTCTTCCATATATCTGTGTCGGTTTTCTGGGACGTTTCCCCCTCAATCATGATCTTGTACACTCCGTCTAATATGGCGCCCACAGGAAGGAAAAAGATGAAGAGTTTGCCTCATTCTTATACTGCACAAAAAAACTGCATGTGTTATGTTGTAAACATAACATATTAGTTAACTATATACTTTTTTAGTAAGTTTTACCCAATTGTAAATTTGTGTTTAAGTTTTAAACACATTCTTGTAGTCTATTGGCTTACACTGTAAAACCTAGTCCCCTAACATACATGACTTGCCTCTCGTAGAATATATTTCTGTGGGTCTCCATGCGCTCTGATACTGTACAAACAGCTAAATGTGAAACTAGGGTATCTCTTTTAGTTCCATATGCCAGCAAAGTGGGCATACTACACTGACAATTACCTTTTGTGCCTGGACACAGTCACATATTGAAAACTCTGATTAACTCTTAACTGTTTGAAGTGGTGTATACGAACTATTTGTGATAGTTCATTAAACAATATTTCGTTTTCATTTTAAAGCTTTGAACTTTGATCATTTTGAAATTGTTACCGCGGCTGTATTATTCTTATAGTAGCGACGAGCAAGTTATTTCAACTAGTTTTGAATGCAGGTCGTAGACAAAGGGTGTAGTCATTTTATTAGAAACTACATGTATCCTTTCAGACTTAGGTCTAGCCTGAGCTTTAAGTGCAAATTAGATTGATCACAAGATGGGTTAAGGTGATCAATTTGCACATTTAACAGACTCAACATTGTCCAAAATTGTCATCGATAGGCTGCTCCAAGACACCTGTTGTTGAGTTGATCTTGAAAAAAGTTAAATATCTACTGTGAGAGGGAACTGGGGCCGCAAACACGTAATGACAGCAAGAGAAGAAAGTAGGTTAGATGGATAGTAAAATTCAATCGTCAACAAACATCTGACAACCATTAAATAAGGGCTGTTTGTTTTGAATTTCACAAAGCTACTCAAGGGGTATCTGCGTTAGTCTTCCCTAATTCACCGCCAACTCTTGAGCTACTCTATTACCAACGAATAGTTGGATTGACCGTCACATTAAAACACCCCCACGGTTGAAAGGGCGAGCATGTTTGGTGCGACGGGGTCAGTAAGGGCTATTTCTATTCATCTCTAGCCGCTACCCAGCGAAGAACGTTGCAACAAATGGACTACGATAGTAGGAGATCGTTGTTTATAAACTAATTGACTCACTTAGTAACAAGAAAAAAATGCTTTCAGTGATCTAAAGAATATAAATATAGAATTAATAAGGACTGCTGAATGGTTATGTGATCCATTGAATGACCTCGTATCCTTTTTTACACAATGGGAGACTGCAGATTTGGAGTAGACAACAAGAATAACTAGCCCCTACTGTATGGTCCCGACTGTTTAATTTTCTGGTGGTGGAGTTATAGCTTTGGGCACGTTATCCTAGCATACCACAGGCATCTTAAGAAAGCAGAATGGATGTCATGGGTTACCTTAGTATAACTTTTGTTTAATTACACCAAGCGATGCTTCATGTGCATTCTGATGGGAACAGCTACTTCCAAGACGATAATGTTCTCATCCATTCTGTCCAACTTGTGTGTATGGGTTAAGAAATATGACTAAAACTTCAGGCGATTCCCGTGGGTTCCACAGTCCTCGGAGCTAAATTCGATGTAGCATCTGTGGGGACGAACTTTAAAGACACATTCACTATCACAATCCTCTACATACGTTGTATACAGTAATGACTGAATAAGGAAACCGCCCATAAAACAACTTCCATTACCTCGTAGACTCCATGCCACATCATACCATAGCTGTTATTCAACCAGTTACGGTTATTTTTTCAATTTCGTGCAAAGCTACACAAGGGCTATCTGTGCTAGCCGTCCCTAATTTAGCAGTGTAAAACGAAAGGGAAGGCAACTAGTCATTACCACCCACCGCCAACTCTTGGGATACTCTTACCAACGAATAGTGGGATTGACCGACACATTAAAACGCCCCCCGGCTAAGAGGGTGAGCATGTGTGGTACGACGGGGATTCGAAACCGCGATTCTCAGATTACGAGTCGAACTCCTTAACCCACCTGGCCTCAACCCGTTACGTGTATAAATTATAACGGTACGATTTTGCTTTAGTTTTGTTTAAATTTGTCCGAAGATAGACCAAAACACTCAAAACAAATATGGCAAATATGTTTGCTCAATAATTTAATTATACCATCGTTCTGTTAAAATCAAAATGTATACAAATGTATTTTGACAAGAAAAATAACTTTCCAAATTTTGAAATGTAGAATATCATAACTATAATCGATCTCAGATTTTTGAAGACAGGTAGTAAAATCTTGAAACAAAAGAAAAGGTCCCCTGTTTTATATAAATCAGTAGATTGTACGCTCATCCCAGTACATGAAAACACTTAAAATCATTAAAAAGAAAAATACTATACCTTAAATCTAAAGTGCAACATCAACGTATTCTATTAATCATTGCTCAACTACTAATATAAATCACTCTTTCAAGGTTTTATTTAACTTATATGCATCAGGGTTGCGCCACTGGTTCGATTTTTCCCATTATTTATTTGTAGTTAAGCACAAAGCTGCACAAAAGTCTATCTCTGCTCTGTCCACCACTTGTATCGAAATCTGATTTCTGAAGTTGCAAGTACTCAGATATACCGCCGTGCCACTGGCTCGAAGGTCTGATTGAGGATACACAACATGAAACGTTCGAGAACCAATAAGATAGTCAAACATCTATAGACTAATGACCAGAGGAAAGGCAGCACATCAGTGGACATGGTTACTCTTAATCGAATGGCAGGCTTGAGTTTCACTTTCAGAGTTCACAGCAAAAAAGAAAAAAAAATAGTATGCTTTCGAACTTTAACTCTTTCAATACGCAGCCTAGCACACAAAATAGTCCTCATACAATGGGAGCTGCAAAGTTAATAGATTCTTCAAATTCGGAACTTATTTAGAATGTGGCAAGTCTCAGACTGCTTTATAAATTCTGTACAAACTGATGATTTCTTTTACGTGTGTATGTTTAGATAGTGTTAGTCTGACAGTTATGTTAAAAATAAAAAGTGACAAAAGGAAGCGAAGTACAACGGTGTTTTAAATTAAGTGAACTGGGGAAACTCGATTTCTGAAGAAAGAATTGAATATATATAACTCTCATCCCCGAGGATATAATTTATTGAATAACGTTAGCACTAACCTTCCAAGGTCATGCGATCAGCCCTGACACAAGAAATAACTATTACAAACTCCGAGAAAGCCGAGTGCATTTCGAAAATGCTTTGAATATTTTGAAATTATGTTAGATAGCACCGTAAACACAGATAAAACACACATTTTCATAAATCCGATTTATTTTGTTTTCAAATTTGAAATCCACCGAATCATAAAAAAGCCGACACAAGATTAATATAGTTATGGAACGACACTGCCATTCTATACCATACAACAAAAAGCGTTTGTAAACACACGAGAAAGAACAAACTGCACTTTACAAACGTTCTTGTACATCACAATGACATTAAGGAAATGAGTATTATCGCATTGACTATCAAAAGTCTGTTGAATCTTTAACTATTTTTGTACAGTTCTCTAAACAAATCTAAAGCAGAATTTTATTTGCTCTTCATTCTTTTTACCAATAGAAATGGAAATGTTTTCTTCACTCTGTTAAACCTACCTGAAGATAATAGTTACATTTCTGGCAGTGTTAGTAAATTACTAAAGCCAACGTATATTTGAGCAGAATGGACAAATGTTATTACTATTCTAATTTCATAACTACTTTGTTACATTTTATTAACAAATGGCGAAAGGAAACAAACAAAAACCTCACTGCTGACTAATCGATTATACATTTATCATAGTTAACGACGTTATGCTCTTGCTTTTTTAGATAACCTTGCTATGTGTTATTTTACACGTCGGTATCCTACGTATTAATTAATTAACACAATTTGAACTATTGAAATTACATGAAAAACATCGTTATCAATACATACATAAATGTTAGTGCTACAACAAATGTTTAAAATAAATATAATAAAATCCATTCGGTCTTCTTGGCTATGGGAATAGAACTGTCAACATTTTTTCTGGGTAAGTTTTTTTTTTAAATCCTCACTAAAATTTAAATAACAAGAACAAATGTTAAAGAACATTTAAACTTCAAAATTTCGTCTTCAAACCTCATTTCACAGAAACAAAAATATTAGTATAGTACAAGCATGGATGACCAGACAGATGGTTTGGTCCCCAACAGTTTTTAAAGGAGGGCAACATTTTGTTTATCATTTGGTACCTCTGCAGTTACGTGAAACTCAGAAATTCAATGATGTAGGTGAAGCCACATCACTCGCCTATTGTCAGTGTACACGAGCATAATGCGCCATAGGTGCGTGTACTTTAGTGTTCAGTGAAAATAAGTCAATCTATTTTATAAACAACTTGTATAGAAAACGTATTAATGAATCTAAAAACGAATTTGGAATATTAAAAAAAAAGAACTGCTTTTTTTATTATTTTTTGTCCTCAACTCTAAGTAATATAAACATACCTAGTAATCTAAGCTATAATTTTCGATTAATTTCCAATTCAGATAAACTAAGTCCACCTGACAAAAAAGTGTGCATTCCTTTCACATTTGTAGTTACATTTAATAAATAAATCAATTTTAAAACGAGCGCTCATTTCTCAGAAGTAACAGTCAATTCTAACGTTGATCACAGAAAAACCAACAAAAAACATAGTAATACTAAACACCTTATTTTCATACATTATACCAATTAATAACAATATTACAGACATACGATGAATTTAATGTGGCTCAGTACACTGAAATACATGCACACCACTTAGTATTTATTTGTATCTCTCACTAAGCCTAATATCATACTCTTCCCTTACAGTTTTCTGCAGTCAATAAATAGATCTCTGGTTGAACTAGCTAATTTGTTGTTAAGAGAACACCTGGAATATTTACAATACACGATCATCCTTTCTATTCATATTTAAAGATTAACTGGTCTTTTTTCTCTAAATTAAAAGGTGATTTTAGATATCACTATATTTAATTTTTCTTTTTATATACAAGTGCAAAATTTTTTGTTCGAAACTGAGTATGAAAAGAGTAGACTAGTAAACTTGAAAAACAAGACCTGTGTGTAACTTATTTCTGATTTTATCCAACGAGAAAAGACAAGCATGTGAAAAACAAAAACTGTGTGCGTGCACACGTATGCCATGCATATACACACACACACCTTTACATTACTTTCTTTAATAAAATACATCCACAACAAGAAACAAATTGTAATAACAAAAATCTTATTTGACTTTTTAAGGGAAAGTTAAAATACAGTTGTACTTAGCAAGTGAAAGTATACCTCACAAATACCAAAAACAAATCTAGATAAATTACCTCAATATTTTGTTTTTATCTATCTGGGTTTTGTCTTTAGTATGAAAGACAGTAAAAAAAATTATGACAGTTAACAAGTGATACAAATAACTCATGACAACTGGTATGTTAAATAAGAAATGTTTTGACAAGTAACAAATTTTACATATATGACAGTAACATTCACTATTACCAGTTGGCTGCTCTCAACCAATAAATTACACTTTGACCAATTCTCCTAAGTCACTAGAAACTCGGGTTTACTTATGAACACTTATCATGAAGTCTATAAGATATGAAAATAAAATATATGAAAACAAGTATATGTAATTCACAAACATACAAAACATCTTTAAATCACACACCTGTGAAAACATTTAAACTGACTACTTTGTAAATTAAATTAGTACTCGCATTTGATTATGATACAGCTCAAATGAATACATATATAACAGATGAGAACAGGCAGTTTTCTAGCTGATAGATATATTATAAAAAACATATAAACTGTATAAAGCTTCCAAAACTGTGCATTCCATCTTTGAGTACCTTCTTTCCACATACACAAGTACTTATGGAAGTAGCATACACATTGTAAGTACACATACCAATTCAGGAATGCACATTATCCTAACAAAAATATTTAAACATTGTCATTTCACTGCACGACAGATTTCAAAATGTAAATAAATGTTAAGTATTTTGAATTTATGAAATGAAGGTCCACCAGTAGTGTTTAAATTCCAAATGTTCACAGTTGTAAAAACAGAAGAGAATATACAACACTTATTTTTAACACTTATAATATGAGTAACTAAGCTACAATAACGCAACCTGTTTCATTTTTCCCCACTTCCCTAATAAAACCAACGCAACACCAAAACTATATATGGAAATTTTCTTTCCTTTTCTTTTTTTTTCCCACATTTTTAAACGTGATTCACCAATGCATCAAGGACAATAACATTAACAACTAGCACCATACAATAATTTTACATTGACAACATGGTACTAAAGCTATAGTCACGAGAAAGCCTCAGAACTCACTTTCTGAATCCTCCATCGATAGATACTTCAGTTCATTAAGAGTAAGGAGTTGTAAAGAATTACAGAATGAAGTAGCAAAAGAAAGAGACATACAGTTAGTATTCTAACATAACTTTCAAGGTGATAACTTACCAATGAATTATTAAAGCAAGAATTTTGGTATTTATAAAGGGTAAGATGGGCTCTTAAAATAATCAACATACACACTAGCCCTCTTACAGAATGAACAAAGTTTCTATCTTAAAACTGCAGTAGCAAAGACTGAAGAGGCATGGTTAACTGAGTTTTCACAAAGGATTAAAAAAAAGTCTTGCAGATAAAAAAAATTTACCTCTTTGCCATCAGCCTTTGTAAACAAAAGTTCAGTGGTTTCATAAAGGGTCAACATAAAAAGTTTCATAGATAATGATCTACCTACTTGTAATCAGCCTTTGTCAGAGAGGCTGCCTTTGGATTGGGACCTGAACTAGTAATTCCAAATAAACTGCTATTATCTGTAGGTAAAGTTGTCCATTAACATACATTATTTAAATGTTAGGCTATAAAAATTACTAGAGATAGCTAGCTGTTGACAAAAGTTGTTTACAACAGATACTAAGATGTTGAGAACAAGGAGGGTAGATGCGTTTTCTGGTTTCTCCAGTGTTTGTTAATATGAACGAATAAAGAAATTATATAATCTTATGAAACAAGAAAGATAAGTGCAAAGAATACCAAGTTCTGTATTCAGAAACATTATTTAACCTCATAAAAAGACAAAGTAAAAAACAGTTTTTCAATCAAGTTAATAGAAACAAAGAAGATTCGTGTAAGGGATAACAATCCATTTTTAGTGAATGAAAAAGTGTACCACCATGGAGAGAAATATTTTCAAACATCCTCCAAATAAGAATCTACATGTAAAGACTAACAAAAGTTACTAACACACGAAGCTACTGAAAGACCTGAAACTACAAAGAGAGCCTAATATATTTATAGGGTAGTTACTAATCCTAGAGTTAGGTATATAGCAAGGGAGTTAAACGATAAAAAATGGTCGACATCATTACAAAACTAAACAAGTGGAAATAATAAAACTGGAGTGGTCAGTGGAATTGTTGATTGGAGGTAGAAGAATAATAATTTGTACATGCTTTCCCTGTGGATGAGAGCTAAGTTTATCTACCTCCATGCTTTATATTTGTTGAACTAGGATATTTAAACTAAATAACAAGGGTAAAGTTAATCAAAAAGAATATTTCAAAAGATAAACTTAATGCAGTGACAAAGTGAAATTGAATGATGGGTAAAACTTTCCAATATGTCTGAATAATCAATTAACATTTTAAAACAAGTTCTTACTTCTCATAGTTAACAATAATTTCTTATGTTGATCACAATATAAAACAGTAATATTAATAATGATGGGGTTTAATCACTCTGATTAGTCTGTTTAAGAAGTGCATGGCATTAATCAAACTTAAGCTTGGATTAGATTCTGGTCTGAGAAATGCTCAGTGTGAAAAGTCCTTAAGAAACACTTCTTGAATTTAACAATGACTAAATTACAAGTACTGTTTACAAAGAATGGTGTTTTTAATGAAGTTATCTCAACACTTGCCATTTTGCAATTGAAATCAGCCAGACCAGTTTCATCATCTTCCAACCACGAATTTAAGAAACATAACACTTGCATGCCTCACTGCATGTATACCATATTTCTCACAGTAGCATGTACTCTAACAACTCTACAAAGGAGTTTAGTGCTGCTCAGTTTTGGCAAAGTCAGGTACAAGAAAACCATCATCATACCTCAACCTCTAGTAACCTGAGATGGAAAACAATGAATGGGCTGCAATGCATGGATCTACATAAATGTTTAAAATTTTGCCATTTGAATGTGTATATCAACACAATTTTCAGGTGAGAGACTAGTGCTCTCAAATAATGAATAAATAATCTAAATTTTCAAAATCATAGCTGTATAACCTGCTTTTGAACTCTTCCTGCTAGTAGAACATAATTTATGTTGGATACATAGTTGTTCAAGTTAAGCAAAATACATAAACATTCATTATGAGCCTTCATGATAGTAAGGAGCTTCTTTCTTTTTGCCCACAACTTACAAATTGCTTGTTGAATTCATACATTAAAAGTAAGAAGTGCTAGTACATACTTTCAGACTTCCCTGCCCATAAATGGAAAAGTATTATAGATGGGATGACAATATACCACAACCACTGGCTTTGGAGAAAAGGTAGTGGTAGAATAATAAATAAAATACAAAATCTTACTGAAAAAAAATTATTAAAATTTAAGTAGGATGTTCTAAAGATTATTCATATGAAATGGGAGAACTAAGTATTTTTAATCTTAATATGAAAACCACCTTGCACTCAAGTCACAGTTTAAGTTTGACTTCATAAATTCATAAAAAAATTTAGTAAAAAATACCAATTTAAAAAAATAGTTTTTTAGTGTTTACCAAAAACTGGCCAAATTTCATGAAGATATATTTAGAACATTTAGTCATAACATGTATAATTATCATGGTTACAAGGTCAGTATTTTGACCAACTCCAAAAGATGTTTCTACAGTTATATTTCTTATACTTGTTTTCAAAAAATAGTTGTTTTTTTTTGGAATTTCGCACAAAGCTACTCGAGGGCTATCTGTGCTAGCCGTCCCTAATTTAGCAGTGTAAGACTAGAGGGAAGGCAGCTAGTCATCACCACCCACCACCAACTCTTGGGCTACTCTTTTACCAACGAATAGTGGGATTGACCGTCACATTATAACGCCCCCACGGCTAGGAGGGCGAGCATGTTTGACACGACTCGGGCGCGAACCCGCGACCCTCAGATTACGAAGCGCACGCCTTAACACGCTAGGCCATGCCAGGCCCACAAAAAATAGTCCACTGTGTTTATGAAAACTACTACAAATAACTAAAACATGCAACCTATACAACAGCTGAAAGTCAAGCTTTGCAAATGATTTTCTTTGACACACTTATTACATCTTGGAGAAGGGTTGTGCACCACTAAATGCTATTCCCACATTACAGTTTTATTAAAATCTGATTAAGCTTTAGATTGCAAGCTTTCAAAGTAAATGTTTTTCTTGTTTTAATTTACATTTGGAGAATAAATACATTTAATGGATACAAAAGCCACAAGGTTTTTGTATGTTAATCCTTATAAAAGGCCCCCCTAGAAAATCACCGAATGTACAAAGTTTTGTAATGCAATCTAGGGTGTTAATCTCTAAATTACTTGAATTTTCTCTTTCAGCTTTAGAAGTAAACAAAAAACAGATTGTCATGGTACTGGCTTCCTGACTAAAAATAATGCTGCTAACAAAATAATTTTCATGCAACAAATCAAAAGATGATCAATTAGTTATTTGTTATAGGTTTCAATTTAGAGGTAAAAGGAAAAGAAACTATAGAAGCAAGTAAAAATTCTATCAATAAAATGAAAAGCACGGATGTAAGTAATGAAAGCACAACGTAAGATGTTTATATCAATTTTCAAATAAGAGAAAAAAATGAAACTCGAGCAGTTAATTCACAAGCCATCTGGTAGGACAGGAAAAGTAAAATGTAACAAAGTATACACACTACAGACACAAATTACCTTATTAGGAAAAATACATACAAAAAATACTTGAAAGAAATACTGATTCCAACTAATTAGGCAGGACAAATTTATTATAGACTTAGCTTTCAGTCAGGGGTTCTTATGATTACTGAGTAAAAATTAACGAAAATATAAAAATGTCTACTGTTATGGAATATCTTGCATATTCCATATATCGGTATAACATCACTGTTTAACGTTATTTTTTTCTTAAGAATGATCTTGAGAAACATATGAAAGACAGAGAGAAGGAAAAGAATGTAAAAGCTAATATTTATGATACAGCATAGTATGTTTCCAAATCTAGTGACACATACCAGTTCTATAATACAATGAAGTTTTTAACATTAAAATCATCATATTCATGGTACTGAAATAAAAGCAACAACATTGACTAACACAAAACAAGGTGCAACAATCAACAATATCTCCTATATTAATATTACAGTGTGCGATATACATGATTTTATATTAATCCAGATATTCATTCATGACTTTAGAGCATCAACCTTTCCTTCATTTTTGCAACAGTTTATACGTTGCACTACAAAATCTATATTTTCAGGTAACACATGAACACAGACTACATTACAATGAAGATAAAATATACCTACAGTTACACAACAATAAAGAATACACGTAGAACACAGTTCTTTGTACAACACAACAAAAAATTTAAAAGCCAATAGTGTTCACCACAACCTGTTGTAATTGTGATAATACCATATGATAGCTTTCAGAAGTGTTTCACATGGCAAGCAGAACTCCTGGTGTTTCTTCTTTTAGAGTAGTGATGCGAGCACAGATCTTCAAAGCTGGACCAAGCTTCATGCACATAGCAGACATTAAATGGTCTTCTTTCAGCAGAAGCAGAGCCTGACCATCAATCTCTTGAGATCGAAACTCGTCTGCGTAGTCTGAGCAACCAGGAAGCCCACGGATAAACTCATACACTTCTTGAACCTATTTCATAACAAACAGTTATTTAGTTACTTTTAGTTACAAATCACTATGAAGTGTATTCAAACAGAATTAAAATTCCTAAGACCTAAACAAATAAACTTCTAAACTTTTGTAGTCTTAATTAATTTTGAAACTTAAAACTCAAAAGACATGGGAAATAAACTCAATGAATACTGGTGGCACTTCCTGTCAAACAAACTTGTCTGCTTTCTAATTAGAAATGATAAAAAGGAAAGATTAAATTGTATATCAATATATTTATGATACCTCAAAGTACTTCATCTTAAAAATGTTTGAAAACATAAGAATGTGAAATTAAACCTATAGATAATCTAAAAATTACAAAACATCAGGGTAAGTACCATCTCCAGTGTGATGAAAGAGTTAAACATTACATTTAGTTTTTCTTACCGTCCACTTTAATGGATTTTTATTTGAGAATGGGACCTCTGAAGTCTCTACTTCCATCTCTTCACGATGGCTAGAAGGTGTATTTGGTGACACAGAACTCTCTGGACCTGAAGGGGTGTCTGTTGTTTCCCCTTCAGTTTCCTCCACTTCACCAACATGCTTTTTCAGCCCTTCACTTTCTGTTGCAAAATCCATGACAGTATCATTTCTTTCCTGTTTCTATAAATAAAGATCAAGAAGTGTCCATTAATTTTTGTTAAACACTATGTCAGATCTATAAGACTATACAAGTTTAACAGTGAAAATTATACAATAATACAGAAAAAAATGCAGTCCTAAATATTGATAAAATGAGAAGTGTGTGTGTGTGTGTGTGTGTGTGAACATAAAACTAAATTTGTGTCTAAAATTAACTGCCCTACACTTTAGCAACTAATTTTCTTTACAAATAAAAGAAAATTATATAAACGTAAAACCTAAATTAAGGTTTATAGTTATTATAGCAACAAAATCTCTGGGCACAAGTCGCATACCCAATTTGTTGCAACACAGCCAGTCATATTAAAATTAAAATATAGTTGCATTTGAATCTTTTACATCTCTTAAAATAAATCTGTTGAAATCTCAAATATTTTTATTTACACATTTCATTTGTCAAGATATTCATATTATTTGCTCTTAATGTATCAACAGTTGTTAAAAATATACAGCAGTTATAACATTAAATTTAAAATTATATAGAAAAGCTAAATATGTTAGTTGGATTTTTAATACTGGAAAAAATGGATAATGTTCTCAAGCTATAATTAGTGTTTCTGAACATTCTTTGCACAAATCAACTAACTTATCTTGTGCACTAATAGACACTTTTTCTCTTCATAGCAGACTGATGTATCACCTCTTCTACTTCAAATTTAGAAATGCACCATTATTTTAGCTTTCATTTCATAAGGAAATAATTACTTATTATTATAATAAAGTTTATAGAAAAGAAACTGTGAAAGTTACTAGACATATGCACACACACACACACACCTAAGCCGAATTTTATTGAAACCAGTGAAGGCGTGTTCATTTCATTCTTAGTTGAACATACATTTATATTTAAAATGGGTTAGAAGTGAAGGTATGTTGACCTGAGACAATGCTTTACTTCTATGAAGACTGTTTTGGTGTTGGATGTTTTTTCACCAGTACATAATGATGCCCTCACTGGGTGCAAACTGAAATGATTTGTAAACAGTTCTACATACAGTATAAAATAAAGAACCAGAAGTAACCTTGACATTCACCATAAGACAGGTGAGGAGGAGCCTAAACTGGATTGTTTATCTAGAACCTTTTCTGGATTTGTTTCTAGACTTAAAATTTCCAGACTATCTATTTTTTATTTTTTTTATATTCCAGATCAAATTAGTGTTTAATTTCAATAAAGGTGAGATGCAGAGGTTGAACCCATTTATCTCAAGTTTCAGTTTCCAGAATGTGGTTTAATTCTTGTTTCTATGGAACATCTTATTTGACTCGTGTACACTATTGCAGCCTTGACATGTTAATTGGTAAACACCACTGTTGCTGTATTTTGGTTTTGTATTTGATGTTGCACAATATTTTGCCTAGATTGTTTATACAGTAGAAGGCCAGTCTGTAGATTTTTGTTTAATGTGTTATACATTTTACGAAAAGGTTTGTCGGTGTAACTTATCTTAAAATTAATACACTTGCACATACCAGATGGCAACAAAAAAAATGATTTAAGTTTTTGACTTAATTTTCTTAAAGTAGATTAAATATCATTTATGTTCCTCACACATCTGTTTTTACATTAATGTTGAAAGTTTCTAGATAAACAGTTGATAAACAAAAATCTGAATATGCACAAAATACAATATAAAGATTAGATATAAAACACTTATACTGCATGACATGCTGTACAAACAATACATGTCAAGATGTATTACCATAAATAGAATCAGATTAAAGATATACTTTTAATAAAACCTGAATTTTTGTACCCATCTAGAAATGACTAGAAATTACCTATAAATCTTTGTACAAGTATACATAGGAGGAATGAAATATAGCTGGACATTCCTGCATAACACTGTAAAAGGGATAATATTCATAATATACAGCAGCAGTTTGAATATTCAATTACCTTGTCACTGGCCATCTCTAGTCTGTAACTGCTATGAAAGTAAACATCTGAAATTGGTCACTTCTGAGAGGATTACATACTGAGACACAGAATAAGAACTTTAATTTCTGGTTTTGCATGATTTTATATAACTAAATACATAGCCCTCAAAAAAAAAAAAAAAAATTAAGTACTGAATTGTAACTGTAAGACAAAGAAAGGAATTTCAACAGATAGAAACAACAGGCTTTTCAAATATTGTAATTAATACAAAATCTATCACACACTTTTCCTAAGGATGATTTTCTTTTTTCAGTGGAATGCCACATAGCCAGCTATCTGTACTAAAAGGTTTAAAAAATGATAAAGCACCCAAGGTGGATAATGTTTACCCAAGGATTTTGAAAAAGATTAAGGATTGAATATGTTAGTCACATTCTATTATTTTTTTAAGTCCTTAAATAGTGAGTAGGTGCCAGAAGATTGGAGGTTGGTCAGTTTTATACTTATTAGAACAATAAACACTGTTCCAGTAATTATTGGTCTCCTAGTCTTATTTCAATGATAGTACAAGTTCTGGAAAGTCTGATAAAAGATGCTTTGCAAAGACATTTACCAAAGTTTAAAACTTTGAACAGTCAACATAGTTTCACTAGGAAAAATATCTTGCCTTAAAAATCATCTGACACTCTGCTTAAATACAATCATGTGAAAAAGTTAGGACACTCTATGAAAGCCTGTGTATTTTTGTAACATATTTGGATATATAAATATTTAATCTCACTTTCAACAATACTGAAAGATTATAAGAATATAATTAAACAATTAAAACTGAACAAAAGACTTTTCAAGATCTTCTGTAAATGTAATTCTACAAAAATGCATATTCTAACTGAGGAAAAAGTTAGGACACCCTACCCCCTAATAGCTAGTGTTACCCCCTTTGGCTGAAATAACTGCAGTGAGATGCTTCTTGTAGCCATCTACCAGTCTCTGACATTGGTCTGAAGAAAGTTTGCCCCACTCCTCAATGCAGAATTCTTTCAGCTGTGAGATGTTTGAGGGGTTTATTGTATGTACAACCCATTTAAAGTGATTAACAAGTCTCAAGGCTTGCACTTTGAACGAGTTAAAATACTACTTTATTACCAGTAGCATCAAAATGTAGTTGATAAATAAATTATAATGCAAATTTTCATTTGTTAATTTTTAAAGAACATATTTTAAAAAATTCTCAGTCAGCAATAAAAGGTTCTTTATGAAATCTAATTTATTTTCACCCCTCTCTTGAAATTTAAATGTTCTCTACTCCAAATCTAATTTATTTTTCACCCCTCTCTGAAGTATGAAATTTAAATGTAAGTTACTAATTACAATATAGATACTAAGGCAAATGGTTGAGATTGAGTGGTTAAGGGAATTAATTTAAACCTTCTAGTCTTAGTGTAGAAAGTCAGTTAAATTATGACAATTACAGAATACGTTTACTTTGTATTATTCTTCTGTGTTATTAGGTACATTATTTATTTAGGTAAAAATTATTTAGGGTACTTAACACCATTATAAATTTTGTCAACGACTAACTGCCAGTAAAAAAAAGATCAAAATATAAATATAATATTTTTTGTTTTCCACATATATTTTTTTTTTTATTTATGACATATCATAAAAGTAACAAAAACATACAAATTAGAAACATATTAGGTTAGGCAAGATACTGGAAAAAATAATTATTCATAAGGATATGTTTACAAGCCACTGTGGAATATCATTCAACATAGTAACAGAGCTACATGTTCACTGTAAATCACTCAGTAATTTAGATTTTTTTTAAATGGTGATTACAAGGTTGGTCAAATCAACTGAGTCCATATAGAGTTAAGGTTGAAAAATATATAACAGACAAAATATAAAGCAGTTCTGAGAAAGAAAAAAAGTTTAAGATTTTAGATGTTACACAAATGAAATTTAAAAATTATCAGATGAAGAAAAGTATATTTCATTTTAATATGAAACTTTGTACTTGTAGCAGTCAACACCAACTACATACATTTATGGATAAGTGTTTAATAAAAAAAAATACTAAATTTTAAAAAAGAAACTGATTTTTTGTGTACAAAGACTTGTAACATTTACTGGAAGCTTGACACATTTTGTGAAAATAGACAATACCTTGAAAGTTATAGTACAGAAACTCTGATGATTACTTTGTGGTTACACAGTAAGTTGCATCAACTGACCTCAAGTTAAGAGAGTTAAGAAGCCTGCTAGAAACAGGTCTTAAAAGAATTAAAATCCACTATTTCCACTATCATTATCAGATAAAACTAAATTCTTCATAAAATACCATTAAACCACAAACTTTATTTCCTACATGATCCTAATCTTTGATCTAATTTACCATAAATTAATTCTACACTTTCATTTCTAAATCTATAAAAAAGTCATTTGAATAAACACATACAATGGATGAACAAATACATCCTTCAGTTTTAATAAAATGAAAGCATATATCCACACTTACCCAGCTACTAATTTCTTTGTAAGATGTTCGCTCATTTTGCTTTCCCCATTTTTTCCATGACTTTCGGCCTTTCTTCTTCTTCTTACCAACCTTTCCACCTGTAAAGCCATTACAGCAAAATTGAAAACTAAATTAAACACATTAATTTATAACTGTTTAAAATCAAATGTTTAACCAGCACTAAAGTGCAGTACAGCAATAACAAAACTCCCTTCTTTACACTAACTAAAAAATAAGAGCACTCCTTTATTGTATTTGATAAAAAACAAACAAAAAACTCTGTACTTATTACTACATAACAGTAATTACTACACAGTGATAGTGGACATATTAGATAATATATTAAATCCAACAGAACCACACATGTTTACACATTACAATAACATTTGTTTCCCACCTTCTACATAATAAATAAGAATAATCTTTATCTTGTAACTCAAAATAGTCGTGTAAAATTGACAACAGTTGGCAACTTCAGATGCACGTATCACAACTACAACTATGAACTGGATTTACAGCTTTAAACAAAAATAATAAAAAGAAAGAAATATTTTCTGTAAATATGTCTTTTTACATGCTGACGTATTAAAAAACACAAGTTATTAAATATTACAGACTATTTGAGTAACTAAACCTGAAAAAGATTCTACAGATTTGCTGGGAGGTCTGCATATACAAGTTTCAAGAATTAACATACTATTTGAAACACACAGATAAAATCATATCAAAGAAACATGAATTTCTCACATTATGTGATTTGGCTTTTCTTTTTTTTTTTTTAAGACTATTTAGCTTCAGGCAATACTTACACTTACCATACCAAGAGTTCTATAAATGTGCATTAAACAAAAGTCAATGAGTGACCAAAAAATATATGATCAACACAGAATACCAAGTTTCTACATTTTAACATCTCTTGTTAAGGTATTATATGAATGAAAGAAACTTGTTTGGTTTTCCTCCATACAGCTGTAAAATGAATACAGATGATACCCAAGAAAGAGGTTATTCAGCCAAATAAAACATTCCTGTGTCAGCACCTGCAATTTGAATAGACTTCTGTTGACCAGTGGGTAGGATGAGGCTCAGACGCTTAGAACAATTGGCATTATAGCGTTTAGCACAAGATGTGGAACAGAAACGTTTTGACCTCTTAAATTTGGACTTGGCTCCAAGCTTCCCACAGAATTCACATTTTGTGATTTCTACATGTCCTTTAGGTTTATGAGTTTCTTCTTTTATCTCTGATGAAAGTAATCCTATAAATAAATTAAACAAAATATTTTTATTGTTGTATATTTGTATGCACTTGTTAGCAAAGAAACAAAGTGATATTCTATTCTTACTGATAATGAAATTAGCATGTTCAGTCCCTCACACATACAGAAGTATCACATGTACTCAGAAGTTAGCATGAAGTAACTACTTGTTAAACAAGCAAAGAAAGAGAACATGTTGACTGTTTATTTAGCTTCAGATTTCACCCCAGTTGTGTCTAACCTGAGCTACAGACCAATGTGTAGCAGTTTTTGGTTTTGGTTTTTTGAGAGAAAATTGTATTGTTTGTGTTATGTTTTTAGGAATTAGTTATTTATGCAAACAGTCTCTGTTCTTGAATTAATATAAGAACGTTTTACTTTTCTTATGATTTTCTTGATTAACAAAGTGAATTACATACAAAAATTACCATACAGATTGAATACTTGTTTCTTCTACACATCTTTCATGAAAGCAAATTTCAGGATATTCTTCAAGCTAAAACATTTTGTAGTGTTCTTAAGTTTATGTCATGATACAACATTTGTATATAGCTGTAGAAGACCAGTTTAACTATCAGTGATGTAGTTTTATATTTTGGAGAAAACTACACTTAAACTAGCACTCAAATCTAATAACTACACAAGTGTATTAGTTTTTTATCTTGCACAAAAACTTACATTCTGTGTGCGTGTATTTCAAAAAATGTAATATATATACAATTAATATAGATAATTAACAGTAAATAATTATTTTTTGTGATGTTGTCCACATTTTATACAAAAGCCATAATAATGCTCATATATGAATGGGTTAAAGCATAGAACTATTGTCCTGTCAGTACCATTTGTTTACAATAATGGTGAGAACACATGAATTCACACTTCACTGCAATGATTAGTAAGCTACATGTCCAGAGATCCTAGTTAAGCAAATAGCAATTAGTGTTCCTAACACAAAGAACAAAGATGAAACCACAGCCCCTACCACAGCATACACTCTCAAAGTTTACACACACTGGCAGTAAAAGCACATGAAATAAGGTAATTAGTCGTTAAAATACAGTAACAAAAACAGTAATTAATTAACAGTTATTAATGGGTATTGTACAGGTTACTAATCATGGCCACAAGTAATATTCCATCACCACAAACTTACCATAAATAGTTAAACCTTGTTATTACATGTTTTAGTAAATTAATTTTTTATAAAACCCTTACATACTGAATATACCACATAAAATATTTTATCTACACACACACACAAATATGGCTTTAAAAATATTTCATTATTTAAACAGTTTTAAGAGACCTTTGAAACATTTTTCTCCTACAGTCAAATGATACCAACTAGACCAGCCAGTTTTGCTACTGAAATTTAAGTATTGATTTTATTATACCAGCCTTTAGTTCTTCACAACAAATAAACAGGTTCAAGCTCTTTCACCTATTGCCACAGCTGGGGAAGACTATACAATTTTATTTTTCAAGAGCACACAACGAATAAAATGCAAAATCTTTGATGAATGGTTATGCTCTTTTATTATTACCTATTACAAGTGTTCTTATATATGATGTAGTTCATTTCATATAAAGAGGCTACTTAAGATGCAGGTATATCATTTGTCACATCTTCCAAGAAAACTGTTGAGGTGATAGTTGTTTGTTCATAAACTTTCATTCCAACAAATGTCTAACTTTCAACATCAAACTAACTCATAAAATTCAGGCTAGTAACTGGCAGATATAATGAAATTTCAATTTCAAAACAATGCCTCAACAGTATTTCAAAGTCAATTTCTAATTTAATATCCACTTTAACAAAAAGTTACAAATAATGAAGCTGTTTAACCACACAGTGAAGTACACAAATTTCTTTCTTTTTTTTTTTTTTTAATAACTAACAATAAATTAAGTCAATTTCTTTCTACCAGTGAGAAAATACTCAATAAAATATTTAGTCAAAGTAAAGTTTAACATCTTGCATGTAATATTCATTAAATAAAACATATGGCTTAAACTTCAAGAACAAACCTTTAACCGATGGAGTTACTTCAGTCTCCATTGGATTTTCTGATAATACTGGGTTAGCTGAAGAGGTAACTGTCAGTGTTGAAGATCTACTCACCTAAAAATTATAATTTCAAGAATAAAAGTTAATTTTTTAAATTTCAGTTATTCATAAATAACATTAAGTGTGAGTAAGTATACAGTTAAAAGCCTACAATGACCAAATTTCCTGCAGAAAAACTTTGAACTCAGCTGTACAACTACAAAAGTTGATTAATAAATCACAATGTCTACAATTATTCATGCCTTCAATTCTTATTTTAGATTTCAAATATGTACAAAAACATTATGCAGATACTTGAAAGCATTAGAACAGATGTACAAATAAAGCTTGAATATGCAGTAATAAAGGATAATTAATACTTGAACGTTGTCCAATACACTTTTTTAAATATAGCAAAATAATAGAAACCAGTTAACCTACTGAAACAGAAATTTAACATACTAAGAGGATATGACAGTTTAGAACTTTCAAAATAGAAAACAGTTATAAAAGACAACATTACTTAAGTATTAAAAAACTACTATAATGCAATACCAATAAACATAATTGATGTAAAAAAAAACAAAAAACATTTATATTTTCTGTGCAATCTTAACTTTAAATCTTGAAGTATAGTAATATTTAACACTTTTGCCTTAAACTAATATGTAAATAATTGCACAATTACAAAACTGTTTCAAATGTGTACTTACAGGGAAGGGATCAGGGGCTTCTTGAATAACATAACCTTCAATAACATGTGTCAAAACATGTGGTTTGACTATAGCTTTCTGTGGCTGCTTCTCTTTAGCTTGCTCCTGTAATAAGGGAGTGATATGAGCATCATTTCCTGATGCAGCATCTTTTTTCTCAGGCAATACAGTTACAGCAGAGATTCTGTTCAGTGTCTGTGTGGAAACTTCGTTTTCCTTCTTAACCTCTTCTTTTTTTTCTTTTTTATTCAACATAATAGACAGATTAATGTTTGTGGCATTAGTGTTTGTAGAAGTGGTAGCTGTCAGAGGAGTTGTAGTGATGGGGATAACAGGAATGTGGTTGGGTTTTACTTGAGAGGATTGCTGTTTAGTTTCAGTGGCAGTGGACTTGTTCTGTGTGCTAGAAGCACGTCCCTCATTAGAAGGTTTTGTCTGATTAGCTGCATCAGCCTTTGTACTCTGAGGAGGGTGAGTCTGAGTTTGGCTATTAGTTGTCTGAGAAGCTTGTTGTACTTGTGTTCCTGGGGCTGGAGTTGGAGTCTGTCGAGTGAGTGGAGCATGAGTCCTTTGCTTAATCTTTCAAAACAAGAGAAAAATTTGACTGCATGTTTAATCTTGGCAAAACATTATCATTAAGATTGCTAATAGCTTATAATTTTGATTATTTCAATTTAATTTTTAGAATGATGAGCTCAACTGACCAAGATCATACCGTTTTTGACAACACAATAAGAGAAGTTTAAACAATATTTTTAAAACATATGACTCACACCTTCAGAACCATCTTAAGCTTAAAGGTTTACCTTTATGTTCAACTAAGCAGTTTATGAAATTTGAGAAAATATAGGGTGTATTCAAAGTTGACTGGTACCCTGATTTAGAGTTCAAAATTTCAAGAATCTACTTCACCCTCAACACCCCTCTAGTTCTTAATGAGAAAAACTATACAAGGTTTTAGAGTTTTCACCACTTGGATTTCTATTCTACTCTATAATTACTAAACACAAATTGGTTGTTTGTTACAGTCAGTAACATTTGTGGTTATCTTAAATGTAAAGGAAGGACATTAATTTTTAAACCTAAATCAAAGCAAGCCAGATGCTCTTTTTGTAAATTCAAGTTACTTTTAATGAAATTAATTAATTTTAATACAAAATATTTGTTTATTTTGAATTTTGCACAAAGCTACATGAGGGTAATCTGCACTAGCTGTCCTTAATTTAGCAGTGTTAGACTAGAGGGAAGGCAACTAGTTATCACCTACCACAATGAATAGTGGAATTAACTGTCAAGCTATAATGACCCTACGACTGAAATGACAAGCACATTTAGTGCGACAGGAATCACCAAATATATACAACGTATTTTAATACTGTCTACAGCTTTACAACTCTCAACACAGACATCTGTATTAACAAGTTTATGGCATGGAAAAATTAAAGCTAAAATAGTTGCAAAAATGTAATCACATTATACATAGATATTCACACCTTAAGCTATGTGACTATATATACAAGCAGAAAATATTACTCAACTAAGTTACTTAAATGATTACTTGGATGTGTAGATAAAAGGTATTCAAATTACTAACTACATACTAAGAATTCTTTTATCAATAAAAATCTGGTGATGAAAAATGGAATGTTGGTTTCAAGCTGTATAATAATATATTGGTCTATAGTTGCCATTCCACAATTATCTTTCTATCCATGGCATATTTTGAGACAGATATTAAAGCATTTAAGATACTTCCTTTTCTTATTTTAAAAGATGAGCCAGTAAAACACACTGACAGGAGGATTCCAGTGAGAATTGGTTAATTCCATAATTTTTTATAAAACTTGTAATTGCACAAGTATTTATTTACAAGCACAGTATCATCCAGTAATTATAGGCCTATTAGTTTTACATCAGTTGTGGGAAAAGTTTTGGAACATCTGATGAAAAATGCTTTGCAAAGTCATTTACCATAGTTTAAAACTTATTAAATAGTCATGTTGGTTTCACAGAAAAATCCTGCCTTAAAAATCTTATGATATTCTTTGAAAACATTACTATTTAAGTAGATGTGGGTAGATGTGTAGGTTTAGTATATTTCGATTTTCAGACAGCATTCAACAGTGTGCCAAATATAAGACTTGTAAAATACCTATAACTTTAGGGGGATAAGTTAACTAACTGGATAGAAGAGTGATGACTAGATGGAAGAAAGCAGAGGGTTGTTATATATGGAGTTCAGTCAAAATGGATAAGTGTTAAAAGTGGGATAACCTCAAGTCTCAATCTTAGGATCTTTGGTATTTTTGATTTACATTAATGAGATAGATAAAGGAATTGTCAATAAGTTACTTAACTTTGTCAACAATATCAAAATCTTGGGTGTTGTTGGTTGTGAAGAGGATGCAGCTGCTTTACAAAAAAAATATTTAGATCATTTAGCAAGTAGGGCAAATAATGGGCAGATGAGGCTTAGTTATGATAAATGCTAGATCCTCCATTTATGTTAGCATAATTTAAATTTAGATGGGAATAATCTTAAGTGACATTTCACACTGTAAATTAAATTTGGTTCCAAAATAAAAATAGGTTTGTTACCTATATAAGGACCTCATAGTGACTGAATAAATAAAGAAAAGGTGATATAACAAATAATTCAACACTTAGTTTTATACTGTTCATTTACATTCTTTTATTAATGTATTCAGAAATAAAGCTATATAAACATAACAGCAATGTCTGTTGTATGTCCATAACCCATTTGCAGGGTGTGGATGGATCTTCACCAAAATTGTTATGGAGTTTCAATAGGTCCATGTAGGGGTACATACAAATTTGTAATTTTGCAATTTGAAGTTTTCTATGGACATTTTTGCATTTTGTTTTTAAGATTTCCACCCTGTAGATGAGTCTTCACCAAATTCCATATGACAGTTCACTGGATCCATAGAAAGATGTATAAATTTGAGGTTTCACATTGGGTTTTGCAGTTTTAAATAGGTTTTTCTTTTTTTACCCAATTACATATAAGGGAAGCAAATTTATGTCCTAAGATAATCTTTCATTAATCATGAATTTACGTAACTCCATGCAGGGGGCAGATACCTCAGCTAGTATGCAATACAGTACTCTATGTAATTTTTACCATTTTAAAACTTCTATGACAGTAGATTGGTGGACAATCTATGTTTAACAACAAATTAGCTTTCAGTTTCTTGACTTCTCATTCTTAGAAGAATTCTTGATTGGCATCAATTAAAAGAGAAATTGCAGATATTCACTAAAAACGTATTTAAACTTTCCAGCCAGAAACCAGAACTTAAGTGGATTTTTTCTTCTCATCTTTCTATGTACATTGGTTTACTCCATACGTTTAGTAATTAAACTCAGTTATGAAATATTCCTAAGACCTTGCATTACAATTTTTTATGATTAACCTTGAGTTAAACTCAGTATATCATTTACATTTCCCCCAGTTATTCTTTGCTTACTTTAATAATAGGATTTTACCTACGAGCTAATTTTCAAAATAATTGGCAAGCAAATACAGAATGCTACTCATTTCCCCAAGTAATAAATTACATTTGACGTAAACAGCAAGATTCTTTTTGTAGTGAATTATTTATTTGAAAAATTTAGTTAAAATATAATATTTTTCCTCTTCTTTTCATAACAATATATTTTTTAATGTTACATAAAAGAAAAGGAGTTTCCAAGACAAAATAGACCAAATGAGAAGTTAAATAAGCCACATACCTGAGTACGAATGGGATTACTAGCCTGAGAATGTGTAGAAACAGATGTAGAAATTACTGTTTGAGTAGCCACAGAACTAGCAGGGCGTACCTGTGTGCACATACATTACAGAGGTAGCTCTAAGTAATTCTATACAATTAAATCATTATATGAAAAGGGGCCATCACACATGAATTTTTTCAAGATACATGTACAATACATTAAGGGAATTAATATACAAAAAGAGAAAATTCGTTTTTTAATCAATCTTAAAAAATATTAATCTCTCACAAAGCAATCAAGTAATACATTTGAAATTCAATACATTTATGAATATTATGTTGCTAGGAGTTTCTACGTACATGCATTCTAAGAGCTATGAAACATACCACGCAAGTCTGAAAAAAAAAAGAATACCGAAAAATGTTTTACCACTGTTAATAAAATAATACAACCTAAATGTACCTCTGAGTAAACTTAAAATATTTTTATTGGAAATAAGTGTGTTACATATTTTTTTTTATTCCACAAGCTTAAAGTCTGGTAAAGAACAAACAAACAATCCTCATGGTCTGACAAAACAAAAAACTGATAACAATTTTTTTTTTTTAAACTGACTATATTAATACATTTTGTAAATATTAAAGATAGGTGAAAGATTTCACAACCTTAATTTGTTTATTTTCATGACTTTCACAAAATCAATTACCAGTAGCAAGTGTATCTTGACTTACAATCACACTCTATTCAGATTAATCAAATATTCATGGAATCAGCCCAATAAATTCATTCCAATGCATTGCAGTGCAAGGTTATGTTCATGTGAAGAATCAAAATACTTTTGTCCATCAAAAATATTGCACTTGCATAACCTCTAAGTTCCAAAATAAATATCTACAGCTTTTCAGTATTTCTGGTAATTTCACTCTTATATTATGACTTGTTGCTTAAATCAGCAATTTAGTGTAAAGTATATTGTTGATAAATCTTCAAATAAATATGTTGAATGGCACTTTGCACATTACTTTGGCAAGATTGGAATACAAAAGGTTAACAGATTCTAATGTTTTTACCTCATCTTTTGTACCTATTCCACTTTCAAATTTCTGTGCAGTAGAGTAACTATTATTAATTATTCTTACTTAACAGCCATGAGTTAAGCAGTTACAGCTGCTTCAGCATTGCTGTTCTTAATTAAGATGACTAAATTTAAGTCATAAAATTGACACCTCTTTTTATTCTTTAAAAGAAGTTATAAACAATAAGTTATACAAATACCTGTTAACAAGTAAAAAAAGATTTGCTTACTTAAATTGCTGCTCCTACAGATATCCCTCTGACAAGTGAATATTTTTGAGCATATTCTTGTTAGTCAGAAGTCTGTCAAAATTCTAAGAACCTTTCTTTCATGTTCACTCTCAAGTTATCTTAAATAAATGCTTCAAAGCTTAAAAGTCAAATACTGACTTTAAACAGATTTAACATTTGTATTTAATTATCTCTGTTTTGGCAGGTACAAAATCATCTGCTTTTACAATTACTTCTTACCTGCTTCTGCTTTTGGACTTGGATACCAGTGGCAGAAACAGACACAGCAGCAGTAGCTGCCATTGGTACAGCTTGCAGAGCTGCTGGTGCTGGTGAAGGGGACTGAATAAACATATCAGAATGTTGACTTCGTATGAAAATAGGATTTTGTGTTAAAACTGTAGGTGACTGAAGACCTCCTGGGGTAGCCCATGTTATTGGTTGACCCAAAGGAGCACCAAGAGCTTGAATAGATCCTGGAACAAAAGAAAAAAACATTTATTACGATCATAACAGGAAAAATTAACAACAAGCATATTCTCTTTAATCACAATAAAGAGAACTTTTCTTTTATGGAAAATAAGATCAAATTTGGGTTGTGTTACAAGTAAGGAAGTGCAAGCTACAAGTATACAAACTCAAATCCTGGCTTTTGATCATACAAGAAAAACATTTGGTTGTGAATAGAAAACTTAAGAAAATGTAAATTTGAACAATATTTTTAGAATGGTCTTTAGTTAGTATTCTACACTTCAGTGTCAGATTTATTTCACAAATTTAAAAACTACATTTTAAAATTAATTTTGTAACAATGATTTATTCACATGCAAGTTTGTAAATTATGAAAGTAAGTTAGAAATTATTTATACTGCACTCCCTATCTTTACAGAAAAAGGCTGTTTTTGGTTGTTGGTTTGTTTGTTTTTATTAATCTGTAGAAACAAACTGCAGTAGTCAAATGTAATATATAATCTGCACTTGATTTAA
Organism: Tachypleus tridentatus; assembly: GCF_004210375.1. NCBI lineage: Eukaryota > Metazoa > Arthropoda > Merostomata > Xiphosura > Limulidae > Tachypleus > Tachypleus tridentatus. The sequence continues at coordinate 73,968,108 of NC_134825.1, forward strand.
CACAACATGTCCAAAGTATTCAGAATCCTACTTTTGCAGATAACTTATCTCCTAGAGTTCCTTCTTGTTCAGCTTGTAACTTAGTTTTATTTACATGTACAAAATGTGAAACTTTATTTGGTCTAGTCATTTATGTTTTAACAATATATTATACTGGCAATAAGAAAATCCTGTTATGTTCCTTTCCTCTTTCACCTATATGTTGGCCAACATGACCCAATTATTAGCATGACAGATTGTAAATCTAAAGTTCATGCATGCAACATGTTAGACTGGCCCCTACAAACAACAAAAAACTATTGCACTCCGAAGTTGTAAGTACATTAAGAGTGTGTTGGTCAAGTCCTATTTCACAGTCTTACAAGAATATCCCAAGAATTGGTTGTGGATGATACTGATAGCTGCCTTTCCTCTCGTTTATCACGTTCAAAATTAGGGGCAAATAATGCTGATAGCCTTCATGTAGTTTTGTGCAAAACTAAGAAAACAAATCCTTACAACTTGCATTAATATTTTTGCCATGTTTTATTTATAACTAAGTAAAAATCAACATGCAGTTGATAACAATTCCACTTACTTTCCAAAACACCTAAAAATGTACACAACCATCTCTGATAAAATTTATAATGTATTTGTCATCTTCTCCACCAGCTGGCAGTAAATAAGCATCAATAGCATACCAGACTAGAATGTCTATAAAAGGTAAGAGCACTTGCACTCACATTTTGGAAGGGAAACTCTTGTCTACTATTATGTAGAATTATCACACACTTTCTCACATGAACCTCTTTATAAATAAAGCCACTAGTAACAAAATCATGTTATATAAATATTTGAATAATCACACAAGCACACTTAATTTATAACACCAGTAGAATTAAATATATGAATAAATACACAAAATTTGTGAAAAACTATACATTCACACATATGGACAGCATATTACATTTACAATGCTTCAAGCCGCGTAGGTGTACGTTGGGAAAAAAGCGTTTTGGTTAAAGTAAGCAGTTATGCTTCATATAACAAGATATCTCACCAAGGATCTGGGAATGACTAGCTATCATAGCTGTTGGAGTCTGTGATGATATGATTTGGGGTGAGGATGTGAACTGCTTAAGCTGAGTACTAGTAAAAGCCTGGGGTGAAGACACAACTGATGATATAGGTGAAGGATAAATAGGTGATTTGGGCTGAAGTGCAGCTCCCTGGCTCATTATCTATTGGAAAATGGAAACATACTATGATATAATATTCCATAAACTATTTTTGTGGTAGGTTTCTGTCATAACTTTAAAACAATTATGTTAATCCCACATATTTATTATGAATTTAAAAGATAAAGCATTTTGCATAAAAACACTTCAAAAACCTAACACAATTATATTGGCCAAATTAATCATGCTTTTAGAATCTTGACATCTTATTCGTACACTAGGAAAAATGCAGAAACAATGCTTTAGTCAGTAATAAGGGGGAGAAGGACAGTTATCTTCTATTAATGCTTAATTATTTTAAATGTAAGGTTAATCTTACTGTTATTACACTTACAAAACTGGTCATGACACACAGTAAGTATAAAATATTGTATAATTTACTGTGCAAGCATACTAGAAAAAACTGACTTAAGTTGAAGAACCTTCATATTATTTGCAACTTCAGTTATTTCAGGATTAAGGCCAAATATCTGTAGGTCCTTGTCAGAATCTAGATAAACTAGCTTATAGGTTACTGATAATGATTAATTACAAGTCAATTCATGATTAAAACCCATTATATACAGTATATATATATATATATAGAGAGAGAGAGAGAGAGAGTTAATCAAGGCCAATAATTGTAAGTTAGGCTGCAACTAACATGTACTTGTAGATCACTTGTTACTTGTATGCAAGTTTTAATTAAAACTCAATAGTTAAAGAATATGTAACAGTTATGGTCCACTAGTCATACAATATGCTGAACTTAAACCCACTACTGAAGACATTGTAACTGCAAAACCAAGTACTCATAAGACATTTCACATTGAAAATAATGCATTATCAAGAGGAAATTTCTTGTATGACTCATTACTAACAGGTCAAGTAAAAATTGCAGTCATTACTTATGTCAGATCAAGATGGATATTTATAAACTATATCAATGTTAAGATCTGACACAACATGTTAGAGTTAGGACCCATTGCATAAAAGTAAGTCAAAGGTATGGCTCACTACATATGACAAGTTGCAAATAATGTTAAAACTAAATGCTATATATACTTTTGTGCAATAAACAAAATATATTGTATATATTTCATTCACTAATAACCATAATCAAATACTATATTTGTGATTAATTAGTCATGGATTAGATCAAGATTAAGGTCCATTACTTACATGATATGTCAAAGTTAATTAAGGTCCATAATTGCAATTTCTGCAAAAGTTAACACCTACTCATAAGGTTGTGTGTTTCTTGTTTGCAAGTTCTAATTAAAACCTGCTATCTAACAAAAATGTCATTAAGTAGTCCACATTTTAAATATTGTGTTCAGTCTTGGACTCCCTACCTTAGAAAGGACACAGTCTTGTTTGAAAGTGTTCAGAGTTTAAATTAGTGGACAGCAAAGCCTACATTGATAAAACAGGTCCTTTGTCTTTTGCTTGTTTCTGAATTTCATGCAAAGCTACATGAGGGCTATCTGTGCTAGCCATCCCTAATTTAGCAGTGCAAGACTAGAGAGAAGGCAGCTAGTCATCACCACCCACTGCCAACTCTAGGAGGTACTCTTACTAACAAAGAGTGGAATTGACCATCACATTATAAATACTCCCATGGCTGAAAGGGCAAGCATATTTGGTGGAACAAGGATTTGAACCCTCGACCCTTAGATTACGAGTCAAGTGCCTTAACCACCTGGTCATGCTGGGCCCCCTTGTCTTTTACTGTTTTACAAACAGTATCAAAAGTAAAGAGATCTAAAAATACAACTAAGAAAGATAATTGTTTGTCAGTTTAATTATTATTATTATTATTATTATTATTATTATTATTATTCAAAGAATAAATTATTCTAAAATTCTGAAAAATATTATGAAGGAAGTTACACAATTCAATAAAGCAACACTTTTCTAAATGATCACTAAATGAAGTGATGCAATGGTATTCAACATTTGTTAGAACAAAGATGTCGCTAAAGAACCAGTAGTCGGATATTGTATAAAACGTACATAATTAAAATGACAAGTTCAGCTTGACATCAAGCAAGAAGATGCATATTATGTGAATAAATACTTTATATAATAATATTTGTTCTAAAAACTACAATACTATAAATTTAGTAAGCAACTAAATTATGAAGACACTAAATAGAAAAAAAATTAATAAGTTTGGAATGCAGGTGAGCAAGTGGGTTTAAGCACAAGTAACAAAACAAGTGCAAGGGTTTAAAAATAATAAATTACAATCATTTTTTGACAATTGGATGAAATACCTTCAACAAGAATTCTGTTAATCATTACATACATCATTCAGCTGAAACTAGAAATTACTATAAAGTTTTACAAAAATAATGTAAACTTAATTAAACCCTAGGTTTAAACTATACACAATCATGCTTGTCTAGATTTAAGAACATTTATCTCTATGAAAAACAGTACAACCCACTGCTTTAACTTCAAACTAAAAGGAAAGAGGTTAAAAACAGTTAAAGAAACTTCAGTTTTTGCCAAGTTGATAATTAAAGAAACAGATATAATTTCATTTAAAAAAATAATGAAAACAAATTCAAGTCTAAGCCTATTCACAAATCAGTAACAGGTGTACTCATTATCCTGGTGCTCAATTAGTTGTCAACATTTATTTGGCAAATATGACCATACAAAACTAGACAACAGAGCAGTTGTTTGTAGACTATTAGAGTATGATTATTACAACAAACCAAATGCCTTTCAATTATGTAGAGAATTCCTTACAAAATTTATCTTAGAGCAATCAGATAAACTCGCAACTGGTAACACCAATTATGCATAACTTTTCCTAATTGTTTTGACTGAAAAATCCTAAATTATATCCAAAAACTGCTAAAACTAACAATTTCAAGCAAATATTCACAACAGGTTTTTATAGCCACCACTGAAGGTGGACATAGTTTATTTCGTACATGTATGCATGTTCTTGAAAAAGACTTAATGGCTATGGACAAAAACACATACATTTGTACTGTGACCCAACTTAGAATTAATTAGTTTCTTGAGGGTCAAGATCACAAGCAATTCCACTCACCCTTTTGCACTCGTGTGCTTCTCAGCAAGATTTCTCAAATGGCTAAACTGATTCGGATGAAAGTTGGTATACGTTTCAACTATGATCTAACTTAGAAGTAATTAGCTTTTTGAAGGACAAGGTCACAGCAACATTAGGAAACAAAAAATCCCTAAATATTAAGATTGGGATTAATGATTCACTATTTTTTGTTCTATAACTCAGTCACAAATGATCAAATTTTAACAAAACTTGGTGGCCATATATTGAATACCATTCTTCATTGTTGTTATCAATAAACACAGGCCATTTTTGATACAACTGACATACTCATATATTCTCTCTTTTGGGACCAAATATTATTAATGCTGCATGGCTGAGCAACCCTGCAGTTTATTGCTTTGTTCCCAAAGTTTTTTTAAGCAATCCCAAGAAATAGCTGAAAACAGGTTTTCTTTTACAATAAAACTGCCAGTTCTTCAAAATCACTTTTTGAGCTAATTTAAAATCAATTCAAGTAATAAGCACATTCCACCAAATACATCCATACTGGTTTATACTCAATTCAAGTTTAGTCTTTTTTGTCAACATGATGTTGAAAAACAGTCTTTTAGTAGTACTTAACCTCATCTAGGCTAATGATTCAAGTCTTTATAAATAGAGGAAATCTCACTCACATTGCATTAATTTAAAATTGAAGATTGCAATTCTAATAATACTATCCAAAAGAATTTCAGGAAACAAAGTTTTTATGAATCTCAGATTTAATGTTCAAATTATATTTTTACACCTTTCCAGGAATTTAATTGAAATTTATAATAAATTATTTTTCTTTTAGTATTAGAGAACTTTATTTTTATCCATTATCAGGGTGCAGATATGACATCATGAATACATCATATGCAGATCTAATGCACTGGCACCACAGGCAAAAATAATCTATCTACTTATGAAATAGTAGAACTGATCTTTCAAAAAATAACTTTTAGACTAAATAGGTAAATATAGAAACATCATTACAATTACTTGAAACTCACCGCGACAAAGAATGTGAAGGTTTTGAACCCAAAAGAAACATTTGCTTTTATTATGCAAGCAGAAGCACATGACCATTCTCGTGGAAATAAATTAATTAACTACAAGAACTAATCACTCATGTATAGAAGTTTGCATTATAAAAGCATTTTGCAATATCGGTTTTGATCAAAAAATACATGTCTTGCCTAAAAACTTTCATTATCACACTAACCTTAGGAGGAGGTATGGAAGGGGATCTTAATGGCATGTGAGCCACATTTCCTATAACCTATAGTGGGAGAAAAACAAAGTAAAACAAAAATAACAGATCAACTAAAAATTATGACTTTGTAAGGAACAAAAATACTAAACAGAAATGAAATAAGATACAAAACTAGGGTTTATAACAAACAAAAGTAAATAATGACAACATAAAAAAATACCATCACTATTTGCACTTTAATTTACATTGAGTTTTCACAAAAGAAAAACTAAAATTTACTTATGATCAAAATGGAAACTAATAAATTTCAAAAAACTGTTGAACCATCTAAGAAAAAGTTTGTTTCAGTTGTCACGATATGAAACCAAGTTAAAGTTGTTTTTTTAAACTTACACTTCTTGTTTTTAAAAAACATTAACCTTGGGTAAAAAAAGAAATTTTCTCACAATATGATAAATTAATTTCTCAGTGAAATAAAAAACAGCTAAAACAAGGACCAGAAAAATCACATTACATGAAATAGGAAAACATTTGTGTTATGACTATCATGTTATTTACAAAACTATTTGAAATTTGAATTAATTTAACATTAAATAAGTTGTAGCAGTATGGTAAAACAATACATTTCTGCTTTAAAAACAAAGCAACTTTTCACAATACATAAAGCAGATTGAATGACATTATTAGAAACATTCCTGTGCAGATACTATAACTGTTTTCAAGGTGCCTTCAGAATATCAATTGGACATGGGTCTTTGACCAGTGAAAATTAGGAAATTAGTGTTATAGAATATTTATATGTAAATAAAAATACTAGAGATTTTAACATTGATTTTAATTTAAGGAAATGCCAATCAAAACTCTTGTAATAGCATAAGATATATCTAACTTAACTCCTTTGGATTTACAGCTAGGTTATTTGTTTGTACATAAATTCAGTAAAATATATTACTTGTGTAGCTCAATACCAACTTAGTTAACAAACTTATATTATTTACCCTTGACTAATACAGACATTTAACAATTCTCAGTTGTATTTCTGATTTTACTAATATATCTCCTAAAATAAATCCAAATCAGTGTGTCAGTTGTTTTGAGCACAAGAAACCAAAACAAAAAACCAAAGCTGGTCAGATTTTAACTAGAAAGTTTAGAAATCCTCAAAGTTATGTGAATTATCCAAGAACCTCTTTCAGGAGTTCAAAAATACAGGTACATGTTTGGTTAATGTAAAAACCTTACTCAAATTTTTTTCTCAAGTACAAAATATCTTTATAATTTGTTAAATGAATATAAAAAGGTGTTGAATAACAAGTTCAACAAAATATTATAATGAGAATATGCACATTAAATAATCTTAAACTGTTTATAAACATTACACATGACAACCTCTTCACAACTGATGGTACATTTTATACATGTGCCTATGGGTTTTAGGAATGATGCTAATTAATTGAGTGATAATTCATATTACATTAATATAAATTCTGACATAACCTTAACTAACACTTAAATATCATTTCACATTTATAATTTGTAAACAACTGAGGGGTACATATAATATTCAACAACTTTGTAGATGTACTATGAAACACAAAATATTGTTAAAATAATGATTTTTGTAAGAAATTTAATTAATGTCAGGTACATAAATACACAACATCAGAATAGCACAATATATTCTTCTGTTTCAGTTTACAATTCATAGTTTATCTTTGAAGGAAGTTCTTCGTTTTACCCTGAAAACATCTTCCACAATCAGTCGTAAATTAATTATTAATTTAAGCAGTGGAAAAATATCCAAAGCCACATACTATGTTCATAGTAGTTTATAGATCAAGGACAGATCAATGAGCATGTACAACTTCAAAATTCAACACAACGTGTGTTTTTATTCAATGATTTAATATTTTGTTATTTGCAAGTTTTTCCAAGGATTGAGCTGTCAAAAATATTTAATTATTTAATCACAGAATGGGTTGGCACCTACTGACCATTATCCTAATATAGCACACTATTGATGTTGGCTTGAACAATTGCAATTACTCTTAGATGTGTGCTCTCATCTAGGTTTACATAGTTGTAAGGTGCACTAGGCATTTATTGTTATTTCAAAAGTTTAACTAGATGAAAACTGAAAGGCTGCAACTTTAATATCACATTTAGTTCCTCTAGATAGTCTCAAAGATCTTGTAATGGGTTATACAGTTAAGATCTGGGTTGTGGGTGAGTCACTAAAACTTCATTGTCATTTTCAAACCAAGTATGGTATAAGTATTCCAAGATAGTCATCTTTAAAACATAAAAATAAGAAAAACAATGAAATAAGTTAATCTTCATTAAAACTTAATTTGATAAGATTAACCCTTTTCATTGTGTATTAGTTATGGTTTGTTGATGTTTTGGGACAGGGAGCATTATTCTGCCAGAACAGCTCACTCGCCTACTAAACAAAAAACAACTCCTTCATGTCTCCTAAAAGTAGTCACTTCAGAGTTCTCATCCATCAATACACAGAACAAACCACACAACTTACCACTTCCACCACATCCTTTCAAAGACAAAACAATCATGTAAAATGATTTACCTGTGTGCATCAAAACCCACTATTTTAACATCAATTTGATACTGTGTAAAGCAGTTTATAATTCACACAATAGTTGTAACCAAATCATTTTCCAACTGCTGTTCTTAGAATAACATTTATTTTGTGTATTTATTTAAATACTTCCAATGTATCTACACTGGGGACAACATGGAGTACAAACCTCACAGACAATGTAAGTTCACATGTATTAGAATCACCATGAATTTGTTACAACTATGATTCCTGGAACTTTTTCAGAAACAAGCAAAAAAAGTTTGTGAAGATCCAACAGCACTTAAGATTAATTTGAGTTATTTTTAATATTCTAGTGCTAAGTTCACAATAACTTTCAATGGTTTTAAAACACTGACTCTTCATATATGAATTAACACTTTCAGCAGCTTTATTTTTTCCCTTTTAAAAACCATTTATTTCACAATAGTTGTCATCTTTGACACACTGCACCACTTTTAATTCACATAAGTATTATAGCTTTATACTTATTTTCCTATTCAGATTTCCAATAGGTACCTACCTCTTTTCAGATGTACCACAATTTTCATTTAGTGTTGCCCTCTATTCCATATTCTTTTGCATGCCACATGCCTCACCCACACACCTCACCAATATGGTTCAACTACATCATCATGCAATAACTCTCTGCCAATAAGAGTGCAACATATTCTTCTATACCAAGCATACCATGCATGCACCAAGAAGGATCCACACCATCTTCACCTCAAGTTAAGAAGAAAGAACAGACAGTGTGTGAAAAACCAATCTACAAAATGGGTACACAGGCACAAATCAACAACCAACCACACATCTGGTAACCTCACATCCAAATGACAGTAGGAAAAGATATGCCAATGTAACAGATCCCCTTTTTTGCACACTAGAACTTCACTGTCAATATCAACCTCAGGTAATGAAGGAGTATGAGAGGAAGTACCATGGCTCTGATCAACATTATCACCCAGGTAGTACCTCACAGAAGACAAAGTGCAATGTCACTCTCCAGGCCTCACTGCATGGAAGTTGATTATTCCCACTGCACAGAGACAGATTCTGAAACAAACTGAATGAAGAAAAGATGTGGTGGATCCACTCCAAAGCAACATCAAACTCTGGATAGTACCACACAAAGGCTGGAGCACAACAGCAATCTCCAGGTTACACTGCATAGAAGTGCATTGCATCCATAAAATATAGTTAACTTTACCCTCTAGTTAAAATTGCACAGAAACTGCATGCAACATCAACCTCCAGGACTCACTACATGGAGGTGGAACATGTTTATAAATATGTGCAGCAGAAGTTGAAGCTCAACATCACCCTTCATATCCCCCACACATAATTGGATTGCATCTAGAAAATATAAGCAACCTCATCCTCTATCTATGTAACTGCATACATCAACCTTTGGGATCCAGCACACAGAAATGGAGTGCATGATTGAAAGATCACACATCTATACCAGCAGTACACCACTGTCTTACTCTCTACAGAATGAAAGAACACATTCAGGAGGACTCATCTATGGTCCACCACTCCAGTGAAATCAGAACTGGAAAGTGACAAGAGCTCATATTTCACTAGAAGAACAATAGGAAGAAAATGAGGCAGTGTCCTGAAGACACTGACACTGTATACAGTGCAATAGGTGACTAAGAAATCCCGATTTTGAAAAACAGATCTCTCCAATTTATTCAATTAGAGGGATGGGAAGTTATTCCCTTTTACTTTATTCATGTAAATCCCCAGGTTATTGCAGTCTGAGTCTGGAATAGGTATATTAATGAAGTAAATACACCATGAGGAAATATCTGGCAATCTTATGGAACACCCCATCTCAACAGAGTACATCATTGTATCATACGAGGTCTGTTAAAAAAATATGCAGACTGTTTGAATTGCGCGGTTCCAGTTGGTTCCAGGGAATTAGCTAGGTGTCGCTAGGTTCGCACAGATAAGTTAATTACGACACCATTTCCCAATTGCAGATATCTTCATTTGTGTATTAGCTATGCGGTTTTAAGTGAAGTGCAATTTTTTTCGTTTGGCAGATTTCAGAATGAATGACCTGAAGGAGCAACGACTTGCTGTGAAATTTTGTATTAAACTTGGAAAATCTGCAACTGAAACTTTTGCTATGCTTAACACGGCTAACGGTGATGTTGCTATGAAGCGTACGGCATGTTTCAAGTGGCATGAACGTTTTAAGGATGGTCGACAGTCCATTGAAGATGATGAGTGTCCTGGATGTCCTTCCACATCAACTGACGACCCACACGTCGACAAAATCAACACCCTGGTGCGAGCAAATTGACGACTGACTGTCAGGGAGCTTGCTGAAGACTGTGGGATATCAGTTGGATCTTCTTACGAGATTTTGACTGAAAAATTGAAGATGCACCGCGTTGCTGCGAAATTTGTGCCTCAGAACTCGTGAGTTTTTGGCCAAACACTCGATCACTATTCTTCCCCACTGCCCCTACTCACCTGACCTTGCTCCTCGCAATTTTTTCTTGTTCCCCAAACTCAAAAGACCCTTGAAAGGAAGAAGATTTGAGACAATTCCCGAGATTAAGGCAAATGCAACAAAGGAGCTGGAGGACATTACAAAAGAAGCGTACCAGGACTGTTTCAACAAGTGGAAACACCGTTGGGATAAGTGTGTGCATTGGGGAGGAGAGTACTTTGAAGGGGTCCCAGACCTGTAACTTCTAAATAAAGTACATTTTGTTTTATGACGTCAGTCCGTGTATTTTTTTTAACAGCCCTCGTATCCATAAAATGTGGATTTTATTATTGGAAGCATACCTGCATATGCAATGCTTACCCCTGTGCATGATTCAAATTCTAAAAGTGGCATGCCCCTAGTAGGGAAAAACTAATACAGAAAAAAAAAAGATAATTTACCCAGTCATGACCATGCCAAACTTTGAAGGATGGCAAAAGTCAAAAGGTGGTACCCTGATGAAAAAGAAACAGTTCCCCAACAAGCTGGAACATGTACATACCAAACAGAAGTCACAAGTCTGACTAAAGAGCTTCCTACAATGAACAACAAAAGATGAGACTCCATGAAAAAGGGAAGGTGTCCAACTGAAGAGTCTACACATGAATCTAATGACTTTTGAAAAGTCTCCAAAATGAAACTGATGGAAAAAAGAAGCCATCTAGAAGTCAAAGATAATGAGAGGGTAGATAAGCCTGTAAAAAGACAGCAGCCTTCCCAATATAAACATAAAAATTGCATGTGAAGGGATAAGACTGAAGATGACAATAGTGCCAAGGAGGAGTAAGGAGGGAAAGTGTATCCTCTGAAAACCCCTCAGGAAATCAATGGAGTACTTAGGTAAAGAGATGTTAGAAAAGTACTGCAATACAACTGGAAAGGCAAGATAAATGTGGGAAAATGAACATGAGAGAAATGTATGATTATCAGAGACAACTTCCCACGAGCAAAACTGACTGTTATGTTATCATAATTTGTCTTGAACATGTCTACGATTTATTATAGTGCATATTATGACTTAAAATAGTCTGAAATTTTAATTTAGAAGTTGACTATGTTGATATGCATCAAATTATAATGTTTGCCAACAAGATTGATATACCCACTTTTCTTTCTTAATACAAATATATTTTAATATAAAAACAACACTAAAATTAAAATAATACCTATTACAAATGTTTACTATAAATAACACATGCACAAGTTTTACAACCTTATAAAACAATAAGGAGTCTTCTACCTGTTCTGGAACTGACTATTCTATTAACGATTTATCACAAACAAACTGATTCTCAGTCGATACTGTTACACTTAATACCTAGCTAGGTAGCTCTGTTCTTGGCTGGCCTCATGCTATTTACAAGCTGACTTTTCTGCAATGAAATTATCCAAAGTCCTCACAGAAATACTAACATCCAAAGTTAATTGACTGAAGCTAAACAATTTGTAATGTTTGAAATCAATAAACATTCCTACTAAAATATATATAGTTTCCAAATTAAGTGTTTATAATATGTTATAGATTCAAAGTTCTATAGTATACTAACTAACAAATTAGCAATATATCTAACTAAAACAAACATCATTACTAAAATAAATATATACCAGTAAGTCTGTTACAACTGCAAATGCTTGGCATTAAGAAAGGGTTTATATCAAATAGCAAATATACCCAAGCATAACAATAAGGCCATGGACAATGAGACATGCTACACCAACCCTAAAATAAGAAAAAAAAAAAAGGTCAACATGAACCCTGATGTCAGGGGAAGGAAGAAAAAAAAAAGAGTAAATCTAATGATAAGCATGTAATTTTTTTAAACAAAATTAAAAATAAATAAAAAATTAAACACCTAAGAAAGTATATCAAATATGACAGAGTTAGGCCTAGTAGCATTCATAGGGGATTCACAGAAAGGCACAACAGGATTAGAAAGTTAAAAGACTGTCAAAATCTTCCTCTCCATGAATAGGGTCAGACAATGCATGAAAAGTCCAAACACTATCAGGTGAAAAAGAATGCCTCATGTAAGGAACAATTACTCAATGAAAATCAAAAAAAATTTTCAATCAAATTTTCAAATGATTAACATGCAAAATGCAGTTGAAAGATTTATCAACGAATACGTGGAAGTTCAAGGCTTGTGGCCTGCGACAAATGTTTTACATACAGAGGGCAGCACTGAACAATAGCTAAACATGTAAAAAAGAGATAACATACAGTATTTGAAATATATGCACAGAGCTTAATGATGGACCATATCTTATGTTCAAGAGGAATTTGGATGCTCACAAAGCAGTATAACATTTCAAAATATCTTCCAAAGCAAAAATGTAAATTAGTTACTCAATGTTTCTGTTTTGCATTAACCTGAAGATTTTGACTTGCATCTGAGATTGTCATTATTTTCAAGCATACATAATTCAGATAATTAATGAATTCCTATTTTCATTTCTTTATTGCATAGCTACTGATCTTCCATTTTTACAAACTTCATTGTAAAACGAAAATGTTTCAGTTGTTTGATGACTGTTTACTGGTCTAGAAACTGCATGATAAACCAATATGAAAGCAGTAAACAATATGGATATTTATAATCCTTTAGACACTGCCAAGAGGAAAACACTTGAAGAATACACACACGAATAACTTTTAAAATTTCAAATTAATCTCAACATTTCAGTCAATGATAATATGAGAATGCTACATGTTACTTTAAACTGTGTGTAACTGATTTTTTTCTGAACATGTTCATATACCTTCTATACAGTTACAGTGATAATACTTACCTGCCACTTAGTTTGATGTGTGAATAAGGTTTGAATAATTGTCCACTTCCACTTTACCTTCTTCATATTACCAGATTTATTTTACTATTTCAGTACAGAAAATTTGATAGTTTTGTCTATGATTTTTTTTATAACATTCTTGTTTGAGATTTCTACAAATTGTGTAACTTGTGAATATAAAGCAGATTCATTTACTACCAGGTTTTCAAATATATTTAAAATGAAATACAATTAAGTAGTTTTTTTGTTGTTTGTTGTTTGTTTGTTTTTACTATCATGTATGCAAGATCTTCCTACTTTTGATAAACTGGTACAGCCATCACTTCTACCAAAAGTTGTTACAATGAACAATAAGTTAATAGATTCTTTAATGATATTCACTATGTTAGTGACAATCTGAAAACTCACAAAAGGTTGCTTTCCTCTTGAGCTATCACCGATGGTTTTATTCTCTATAGGAAGAATGGATGGCTGGCTGGAAATCACTCCTAACTGACCAATGACCACTGCCTGTTGGCTTGTGGTGGAAGGGGCAAAACCTGACTGACCCTGGATAACAGCAGTAGACTTTGCTGAGATCACCTGGCCTACAACACAACTTTTCCCACCTGTTGCGATAACTTGCCCTCCTCCAGACACAAGGTTGGCCGTACTAATCCCACTTCCCTGAGTAAAAATTATAAAATCAATGTCAGTCCCACCTTCCAAAGGGAAAAAGTGAAAAATAGTGTACAAAACGTATGACCAACAGCATACAAGGCAGTGAGTCATTATAACCACGTGTAAATAGCCTGGTGGTGAAACATTAAACTTTTTCTGTACAAGATCACCAACACCTTTGTTGGCCCTTAGTTTCCCCAAAATAGTAGTAATTTTTGTAATTCTAATGTAAATTATCACAGGGTCACTTTTCAGCAAGTACCCTTGCTAATTTAATGCTGTATTTTTAAGAAGCTTTAAAGCAAATAAAAAAATTAAGAAATTTCCCAAAAGAAAAATGATAGAGAACACTAACCCAAAAGCAGTATAAAAGTCTGTTTCAATAGAAATGTATACTAACCTTCTGACAAAGAATGTTGATTTTGTGTTTTGAAATAACTTTTACCATTTCCCACAATGGTATATTTACATACACCTACTGTATATTGCAATTCTGAAAAAGAAAATCAATAGATGCAAGTCTATTTTCTTCTTAATCAACATGTGTCTTGAAATACAGTTTCATGTCCCCAAGTTGTATTTCTTTTTAACTGATGGATCTATCAAGCAGAAATTTCAAAATTGACATAAAAGAAGTAATTAAAAAAGTGTACAAATATGTATTGTGCCTCCAAAAATACATTTAAACAAGTAACACTTTTACTGCTCGTTATGTCCCAGAGTAAGTTTTATAAATTATTATTATAATACTGTTACAAGATATCCTACAGTGAAATGTATTGCTTAGCATTTGAAAATTAATATTCGACATTGCTGTATTGCTACAGAAATTAACCATTTCAAAAAACATGTTACAACTTTAACACTTTTGAGATAAAAATTACAAATTATTTAGCAATTACAACAGTGCCAGTTAAGAATGGAAATTATTTTGGTACTAATAACAAAATGTAACCAAAATTTTTTAGTAAATAAAGGATTCATCATCAAGCATAACAACATTCCTTTTTCCAAACTGAATGATCTTCTAGCTTCAAAGTCATTTAAATGATTTATAGAATTGATCACCCACAAAGTACATTTCTCATTTGATTTTTCCATTGAAGTAATAAAATGATAATTCTGGATTATGTGCTACAGATAATAGGTTACAATGATGATCAATCCATAGATTCACTGCAAAAAATTTTGTAATTATATATCTGAAAGTTATTTATGCAATTTGATCTTCATGTATATTAGTTTGGCTAACATTGTATAAACTTAATGATTTAGGTAGTTTTAAATCTGGATCAGAACCAACATATGCTGTTAGGAAAACTTGAGTCTAAATTTCATAAAAGGGAATAAATTTTTTATGTTTAAGTTATGTAAGCAATTAGCTACAGAAAGGTTTCACACCCACAGACCACAAGATATGAAGAAAACATTATAACAGTTATCAATTATGTCCTCTCACTCAGTTACCATTGCAACAGATTTGTCATATTTTAAAAGAAAAAAACTTAATCACAAAAATAATAAAAAGAAGGCACGTCTACTAAAGATAACTGTTGCAAATGAGATTATTTACAAAACAAAAAGCATCACACTGTTCGAGTTTACACACTAGGATCATATTCAGGAAGATACCAGCAACAAAGTGTACCCCAGCAATGGTAAGGCAATTATCCCATCTTATAAGAGATGTAACTGAAAATTCAAGAACACAAAGGTCAGTGGAAAAGTGATTCACTGCCCCTGGCAATAGCAAAATCAAGAAGGATTTAAGTCTGGACAAGCACCACAAGTCACATGTACAGAAATTGTTTCCATAGCATTCATTCAACCATCACCCACATGAAGCAGTTGCAAATGAGATAGGTATTAATGCTATTTAATACAAAGAAATGTTGTTCAACTTGTCACATGCAGCACCTACCTATGATAATTTTGTTGAAACAGACACTGAGAAATTGTCATCCTTATACACTAGATGGAGTCTGATAAACATGCAGGGAGATGTAATGTACTTTTAACATGACAACTTTACAATGAAGCCTTTTGCAACTGTAACTATTCTGCAGGGTTATTGTTAAAATACACAATCCATTAAAGCAGGACTAATGTAGCAACATGAACTGTAATGAACTGCCAAAATTCTAAAATCATTTTTATAAGCTATAATTTATCTTGTAAAGCCTGACCACATCTATTGTTTGAGAATTATCTCATAAAATTGTATTTTTCTTGAAAATAAAAAACCAAATGGAACTTCTCTTTTAGATTCACAGATTTCTCCCCATACATCAAAAATTTGAAAACTAATTTGAAGATTGTAAAAATTAAAAGTTTTAAATGAAATATTATGACATACAATTAACTGTTCTTTAACAAAAAGAAAGATACTTAGAAGCAAAAATATCAACTAGCACAAACCTTCCCGACTGTGTTAACTGACTGTATTGGTGTTGCTGGAATGAGAGTTGGACCTGTGACAGCAACTCCTTTCTGGTCCATTGGTCCTTTATTTTGTAACTGGAAACTAAGAGTTGGTGCAGATCCAATGTTCTGCAATGTTGGACCCATGCTAGCTTGTTGGAAGGTGAGATTTCCAGGGAGAAGCATGTGTTGCTGAGGGTAAAGCTGTTGCAAACAACTTGGATTGTGGATTACTTGGACCTATTAAAAAAAAAATTAACAAAAATGCCCAAGTATAATATGCACTCTTTTTTCCTCCAAATACCTCCCAAAACACTCAGTCAGCATTATATTATCACACATTCTTTTTGTTAGGTATTTTACTAGAAACTATCACCAAAAATAACAAATGTATCATTACTTAAAAGGTTTCAAAAAATGTTGCACAGCCAGATGATATGCTGTGGAAAGAATGAAAGCAAAGTTCAAGGAAATAAATCCAATGGCAGTGACAATTACAGCACTGAAGATTTAAATGAAGATGAACAATTAGCTCAGTGCATAATTATGTAAAAAATGTTTAAAAGATTTCCAAGAATGTTTAATGTATCAATATTTTTTTTACTGTATTTAGAAGTTATACAATACATTTTATGCAACTAATGTGTAAAATAGAAATATTTCTTCAATTTAATCTTTCAAAATTGGATGTGCATCATATTGAAACACACACACAAGTATTATATATAAAAATAATGAAGAAAAAACAAATTCTATTTAATTAGTAAATTACTGTGTTTCCCTAGAGATAATCTGTACTACTTTGATGCCTACATTACTCAATTACAATTAGATCAACATAATAGATTAGAAATATTTATTGAATATTTAATTTTGAGTGAATTGTACAGAAACTGCAGTGCTCTGGTGGTAGCTCTGAATAAGAGAAAATTTATTAGACCAATTTCTCACAAACTTTACATGAGATTAGGGTTCAATATCTTAGTTAAAAAATAATTTTTAATGTATCAACACTCCCGCAGTATTGTTTTGATATTGATAGAAAAAAGCTTTTAAAATCAAGACTACTTTTGCTCAGGGTTACTCAATTTAGACATTCATTTGCACTGTAAGAATGAAACCAATAACAAATCTTATCCCAGCAATAGTAAAAAACAAATGAAATTGCACCATCTTGCAAGAGAACTGAAAATCCAAGAGCACAGATGTCATCAGAAAGTCACCCACTGCCTCAGGCAACAGAACAGTCAAAATATCTAAGACACACTGGCTACAACTCAGCAAAAACAGCAATAGATGTTCTTTAACTATTTTTAAGACTTCTAGTTACCGAGGTCTAATCAATTATATCTACATTTGTCACTCACTAAATGATCTTAGAAAACAAAAGTTGTTAAAATGAGAACAAAAGCATCTTATTCTTACTAGACCCTTCTGCTTCAGCTATTATTGTCCATTTTTAATTGTATTCTAATATTTCTGGATGATTTCTCCTTGTGATTGCCTTAACTTGAACAGGAACCCCACTATAGCTGAATCCACAATATTTGTATTTTTGAAAACATCACACCTTCCAACTAAGGTGAACATGGACTTTAAATATTTTCAGTATATATTCACTAATATAGCACGATAAATGTCTTGCTATACATAAATTACTTTGAAAAAGCAAGAGACATTCTCTAAAATCTTGACAGAAATGGAGGTTAGAACTTAATTTCAAAAGACTTCTCTGCATAAGATGAAAGAATGAACACAACAGTTGTAATGACCCAAATAGCCACCAATTTCTGTACAATTAAATCCCAATTTTATAGTTCAAAAATATCAAAGAAAATTCAGAATATTCTCTATACTATGTATAGAGAATGCAAGAAATTATAAGATGTAAAACACATTTTAATATTTTTGTAATATTTCATTACTGAATATTTACTTTTGTGAGACTAGTGGAATAAAGGAATACATATATGGATAAATAACTATGCACACACAGTACATGTTTGTCTGGATGTTATACTAACAATAAATTAGTCAAAAAATTAACACTTCATACCTGTGGAAATAAACATGGAGTTTTAAATCAAACCATAATCACACTACATAAAATTTTACCTGTGGAAATAAAGAAGGTGCTACATTTGCAACTGCAGTCTGTCCCATATTCTGAGTGTTAACAGAATTCTGAGGATGCACTGTGGATGGAGTAGGAGCTGAAGGAATTGGTGTAGGACATGGTGCTGGTGTAACCATTCCTTCTTGAGGTGCTGGTGTAGCAGGTGCAATTGGATGTGGCATTGTTGTTGAAAGGGAAACAGGTCCTGATGCCATTGTCATAGTTGTGGTAACCTGACTTGATGGTGGTGCTTGCATTTCAGCTGGAGACATACAGGAAAATGAAGTAGATGTAGTTATGGGAGAGGCTGGAAGAGAGCTTTGAGATAACTTGTCTGTGCTCATTCCTGGGTTGAAACCAAAATTATGCACGTTCCCCACAACCTGTGTTATGCAAAGTTAATTTAAGTTTAAGAATGCTACTTTATCAACTCATCCCTAGTTTAATTACTAACCCATAATGATGTAAAACTACACAAGTCCAATAAAACATTACTTTTTTCACATTACTGAAGAGCTTTAGCCTTTATACTATTAACCAGATGCAATTATCAAACCTGCTGTTACTGTACTTAAAAAACCGAAAGCTCTCTGTCAGTCAAATGATACTGCAAGACATCTTGAGGAATATGAAGTGAGGTGTACAAAATACTCCCAAAATCAAACTGGTACAAAAGCACGCGTTTGTTCAGAATAAGTTCCCATCATTTTTCTTGTGACCCAAAAATGTAATTTTTCTGATAATTAATCAAACACATTACTGACCACCTTCAGATAAGTAAAATTGCATTACAGAAGAGAATTTAACACAAGCTTATAAATGACATGGCATAAAGTTTGATTAAAGTTATTTGTCCATACTTTGTTACCAGTTAACTTAATCTATGGTTTACTAATGGTTATGCTATTTAAGTACAATAGCTTGCCCTATTTTTTTTAAACACTAACTGAACATTTATCATTTCAGACCTTTTATACAACTGCCTCATAAAATAGGTTATAAACCTACAATTATCTGATGTTTTAATATATCTTTTAAGTTTAAAATTTTAGGTATGCTTTAAAAACAGACTTACTTCAAAATCTAGGTGAAAAATAACAGTTTCTTTGAAATATAGATATACTGTAGACACAATTTAGTCACATCATTTAATTAACATTTAATGTTCAGTTCTAATAATTAACTTTAAAATAAATTTACAACACTTCTAAAGAGCAAAGTAACTTAGTACAGAAATAGACAACCAGTACAGAGCTCTGAATAACTAAAATTAAAGCTACTTATTTACTGATCAAATGTGTAAATGTGAATATGAACAAAATACATTAGTTCTAAACAACAGTTCAATAACCAAGTGGTTTAGCTGGAATACAAGATGTCATATTTATTTTATTTGTCATATATCATGAACAGAGGACTTTACAATGGCCAACATCACAAACCAATAAAATAAGTGAAAATGTGGCTTCAGTGACCAAGGTAATCTTGAACACATACACAATGACAATAACACGTTATAAACTTGTGCTTTAACATTGCAGATAGAGAAAAATGTCACGATACTGAATTGTTCTGTGTAGAAAATAGAATTCATACTTACAGTAAATGTACAAATACAGACTCATGTAGCACGTTTTAGTTTTGGGTTCTAAATGCAAGTTGGTTTCCTAAGGTGAAAAACAAAAGTGACCTACTCTTTAAACCAAATAGAGGAATTAACCATCACATAATAATGCACCCACAGCTTAAAAAGCAAGCACATTCATTGATAGGATTCAAACTCCTAACCTGCAGATTGTGAGTTAAGTATCCTAACCAGCAGACCATTCCAAAGCTGAATAATAGAATCCAGAACAAACACACAATGCAACTGAACAATTTCAGCTTGTTATAAAAGTGACAGTCAATCCAGTTGTTTACAGAGTCAGGGCAAAGCCTTTATAGAAGTATTGCTGGTTCTGCTGGTTGGCCACCTCACTTTGATCAGTAGCTCAAAATTTGGATTGGCTCTACAAGAATGTTTGGGATTTCAGACTTGATCTTTCAACACAAATATATACAAGGCACTGTTCACACTGAAAAATGCAATTTCTCTCAGGAATTATACAAAATATAGATATGTTTCTTCTTGTTTGATAAAAAATTTTAAAGATCTTTATGATATAAAAATTATTCATTATAATTCATAAAAAGTGTGAATCATGCTTATTGTTTTAGGTACGTCAAATATTTTAAATTCATGTATATGCTAAAATAAATTTTCAGGTTTAATAATATTAATTTTCCATTCTACCAAGGCTAATTTCATGTTTACTTTTTACCATTCATTAGTAACCTTACTTTATTCATAATATTAGTTTCAATGATTAATAGAAACAGCACTTTTCTAAATACTTCAGATCTTGTTTCATATAGTGTGTCAGTTTTTGAATTTCACACAAAGCTACACAAGGGCTATCTGCACTAGCCATCCCTAATTCAGCAGTGGAAGACTAGAGGGAAGGCAGCTAGTCATCACCACTCTTGAGCTACTCTTTTACCAACGAATAGTGGGATTGACCATCACATTATAACACCCCAATGGCTGAAAGGGCAAGCATGTTTGATGTGATGAGGATTCAAACCCACGACCCCACAGATTACAAGTCAAATGCCTTAACCCATTCATATAATGATTTATTTATTTATTATGTTGAACTAGCAAAAACAGTAATCTTTACTAATGCTATTTGATGTTTCACAAATATATTCACACAACTGTAAAATATTTAAAACGTAATTTTGTATTATGTTGTAATAAAAATCCATGCACCTCACAAATATTATTTAAAACTGAAGTTTCTTATACTATACTACAGTATAAAATCAAACCAGGCATAAAATTTTTCATTTCATAAAACATACAAATTTATTTAAATAGCAATCTTAATAAAAGTAAGACTACAATTATTTATTATTGCAAAAACAAAATAAAAAATTATAGATCACTGATCAAGATGTTAACAGGATACTGTATAAAGAAATTTATCTAATCTATAATCATCCATTTATGTAAGAAAAACTAATAATTTCCTATCTTATTTGCTTAAGATCTCAAACCCAATAGAAAAATTTTTTCTTGGTATGTGAACTGTCAAATCATTTATAGACCTCAATTTTTTAATATTCTTCCCTCATCAAAAGATAGAAAACCTTTGAAGAAAAGTAGGATTTTATAAAAATAATGTGTGAATGTAACAATGC
The DNA here is from genome assembly GCF_004210375.1 of Tachypleus tridentatus. Classification (NCBI taxonomy): domain Eukaryota; kingdom Metazoa; phylum Arthropoda; class Merostomata; order Xiphosura; family Limulidae; genus Tachypleus; species Tachypleus tridentatus. The sequence continues at coordinate 73,989,931 of NC_134825.1, forward strand.
CTATATTTATCAAACAATTTGTAAAATATCATTTGAGTGAATAAAAAATTGCTACATTTGCACTTTATCATGCACAGAACAATATCGTTAATTATAATAACCATTTCCTATAGGAAAAGACCAAATTAATTTGTATGATATTTGTATTAGAACACTGTTTTTGGAGTACTTATACACTTATTTGAATAATTTGGTGGTGAAAAAAAATTGTATTCAAAAACAGTGGCATAGTATTCAAATTTGTTGAATAATTTAGTGAATACTTAACATTGTGAGAGTAAATGTCAATTTTTTACTCATTTAAATTTCTGGACTGTCATTATTACATCTGCAGCACAAAATAAAATCAATACTCTCCAACCACCTTAAAAGTTATTGTATTACATATGTTATTAATCCAGTCAAATCACCTTGAGATGGCTACTAAACTGCTTAAGAGTGGCACATAAACTCTATGCTTCCAAATTCTACTTCAAGAAAACCACTTTTAACTTGCTGACACATCTGAAAATAAGGTATTCATGATGACAAGAAACCTACTTGAAGTAAAAATGTATCTCAAGACATCTGGCTTGGATATTCAAACTTTTATTAAAATAAAGTAGAGAACAACATTTCAACCTTCTTAGACCATCTTCAGGTTAACTTGATTAGTCAAATGCTCTCATCAGGAGTACATCACTAACAAATTCAATTTTATTGCTGGCATACTGCAATCCTGGTCTGGTCAAAAACTTTTCAAGATGTAATGACAGCCATGAATTGTTGGTACACTATTCCCAGTCACAACCATTTGCCCACAGTTCCTAAACATATTTCTTTCACAAAAGTACTGGAGTCTGCTGTTTTATCACTACTACATATTACTTAAAAGTATTTATGAATACATTTCTGTATATTCATATTTGAATACTAAACATTCCCCCCACTTTTTTTTTCATACTAGAATTCATAAAAATATGAAATATTTATATTTGATTACTAATTTCCAGCATTGTCACCATCCCAATAGCTACAGACATTGTTTCTTAAGCATTTTAATGTTGACAGCAAGAACTGGAAAAAGAAAAATTTATTTTGGTTTTTGAGTCTCTTTGTGATGTTTGATTGATATCAATTTCCTCACTCATTTCATAGCACTGATTAAAAAATATACAAGAGGAAGGAGGATAGGACATTATGAACTGTTAAAGAGTTTTGTTTAACAACATTTTACAATTATTAAATAAACAGGAGAGGTTGAGTCTTATAGAAATATGGGGCAGTCTATTTCTGCTGTGAAAAAATATAATAATGTTCTCATGAAACATGTACAAAGGAGCAGTGGAGGGAACATATACAAAGAAGCACATGTCATCACCAACACTAATTAACATGGTTTAATTTATTAATAACCTCATTTAATTCATCCTGTATTATTGCCTTCCTATGCTCAGAATGATACTAAATAAGAATTTTCTTCTATATAACTGACCACAAAGTAACTGGACTATAATTTTATATATCAGTTTCATTTCATTAAAGTTTGGTATAATAATAGTATACCTTAAATTGTAAAATAAATTCCTTTAGACATTGACATACCAACTATGTTATTATCAGCATTATCAATACTGTTCTAAAATTTCAATTGTAATTTCATCTTTTACTACAGGTTTTCTACTTGTTACAGAATTTCACATTTTACATTCATGACACTGACCAGCAGTAACATTATATTGGTATTTTAAACTTTTTTATTTTTCAGAAATACTACTGGTTGTTTGATGCAAATAGCTTTGTTTCTTTATGCCATTAAACTCCAAACAACCAATGAACATCAGAGAAGATATGATTTTCATAATTTCTTATTTATTTGTTGCTGTTAAATGCATAAAAAATTTACAAGTATAGTTTCTTTTCTACTGTGCTTCATCTAACTAGCTAAGTTTCAGAGCATTCTAAAAGGTTTTAATTACAAGTTCCTTCTTACTACATATTCAAAATGTATTTAAAATGTTACATATAATAGGAACACTTAACTTTGGTTAATATTCCTATAGATACTTTAAAAACTTAAAACTGTATTGGGATTTTCTTTCAATGATCTCATAAGTACTGTGAATTATTTTTAACACTAATTTTATAAGACTACTTGGGCAATTTTAGCTTTTAAATCATACTGATTCAATAAAGTTTGGAGTTTTATATTTTTCCATTTTTATACATTTTATTTTACGTCAAATATATTTTAGTAATTCATTTTATCACCGCTGGTATTGATTGTCTTCCTCTACTTTTTAATAAACAGTACATACATCTTGTATATTAAACTCTTAATAAATACCACTAAAACTACCTTGTTTTATAAACATTTTTTTCAGCATTACATAGAAAATCTGTTGAATCCGGAAGTTTAGTTTATAAAAAGTAAAACCCAGACAGACAGAAGACAAAACAAACACTAAGTACAAGTGTGAGTTATATATAGATTGTTTAATCTCGTGCAAAGTTACACGGAGTCTATTTGCATTAACCAACACTAATACTGAAGTGATAGACTAAACAGAAAATAATTTGTCAATACTGCCCACCGTCAACTCTTCAGGTACTCTAAATCAAATCCAATCGAATAGTTATACACCATAACATTTGAACGGCTGAAAAGAAAACCATGTGTGTCGACGGATTTATACCAGATAACTTGCACTTTGTGTGTCGCGCGCCCTAATCGACAAGCCGACAATACAGAAAGCGGGATGAAGCTTTAATTAAATTATGCTTTGACGTCACATAATCAATACGACATCACCAGGAGTTCCTAGTGGGCAGATCTAAAGTAAAATAATTTATCCCTTTTTTAGCTTTTGATCTTTTTTTTTTCTTCTATTGATAGAAGATCATATGCGTGCTAACTACTAACATACTAAAAATGTTTATTGTATTATTTGTCCTACGTATGGCCGAATATACTAAGAAAAAACATGCCGCATGCTCGATAACGCAAACAAAAAACACGTTGCATTTCAATAAAATATGAATAAAAGCTTTCAGCCCGGTGCTTCATCCATTGAGCATGTTAAACTAATTGTGCTAGGTAATACCCTTCAAAACAACAAAGAACCAAAACTGAAAAATTAATATGATGTTTTTAATTAGGCTGCACAAATCTTTAAGGTATTAACGAACAATTCAATTGTTTTCAATAAGTATTTATTTTAACGCGTTTTTTTTCCCAACTATTCGAGTTTCTTAAACTTTTTCTAATTGTTCATATTGAAGTGTTAAGTTTTATATTTTTTATTATGACTATTTTATTGTTTTAATCAGTAACTCGTCATGTTCTTAACTTTGTTATATTGACTTCACTGTACACATTGTTTACATATCGTGCTTTATCATCTTGCATAACATTCTTTTCTCGTATAGTAGTTTGTCATTAACAGACAAGTTTCTTTCTTTTGTTATTAATAGTGTTATCTTAAATTACAAAACTAATGTTATGTTTAAACCTTAAAGATTTTAACAAAGTAATAAATAAGTGCTTTGTAGGAGTTAAACGATCACAACTAAAATATATTTATTGATTTTAGATATTGTGATACAAATAAAACATTACAAAAGCTACTCCTTTGTGCTCAACAACTGGAAACCATTGTAAATGGAAAAAACAAACAAACATGAAATATAATTTAAATCAAATAAGAAAAAATTCACCAATTATAATTATATTAAACATCACATTATAAAAGTGATTATAATAGCCTCTTATCCTCACTAAATTTCTTTCCCACTAAGATTTTTCACAAGTAACACTCAAGTGTAAGTGCAGTGAATTAAGTGGTAAATACAATTTAGTTGCAGGTAGCAGTTATGATTTTCTCCAATCAATAAACTTGATTTTTTTTAAATGTTCGATTTATTTAACACATCTTGGGTGCACGAGTCTGTACTAGCAGAGTTTCAAAATATTGTTATTCTTTTCAAAGTAAATGCTAACTCTGTGCAATATTTTTCCAAATTGTATTTTACTTAGTGATCAGTATAGTTCCAAACATACGAAAAAAGAACAGGAAACATAGAATAATATACAATTTAAGGTTAAATAATAACCAATAGCTGTGTACCTATATGAACTGAAAAAAAAGGAAAGTTCATGGAAAAACTTACACAAAGTTAAAAAAAAAAATTCTTCAATCCAAGATGAACATCGTTAATTATAAGGCGCAAAAGCAAATGTTCCAGAGCGCGTTCAGAAACTGGCTTCGCCGTTGTGGTGCTGATAACAACGCTCAAGAAGCGCGTAAAATCGTGCAAAACTTTGGTCTCGTGGCACAATACCAGATCAATACAAACCCCTAGAGAAAAGTTTTATAGGGTCGATAGGAAACCCCCTTACTATAACACAAACAAAATACAAGTACATGAATAACTGGATGCACAATTACTGCTCATCCTGTATACACATTACACATCCTGATGGGAAGAAATGTAAACGAGGCCCCTCCCCCACCTTCACCTAATCGATAAAATATATCATCCACACGCAATGGCGAATCGTTATAGCATCAACGAGCTCCAAATCTCTGTCTCTAAACCATTTCGACTCTCCACTTTCAACTCCGTTCTGTAGCCTAGTTACTTAAATTTTCATTGAGTAGCTAATTCAGCGACATCTACAAACCACGTTTCAAATGCTTAAGTTTCTTAGTTAAAATAATTAAAGAAAGTACTCTACCAGTATAATCATTCATCCAATATCAAACAAGCTTTTATTTATTAATATGTACCTCTTACCTCAGTATTGACGATACAAATATACGTGTTATGTTGCAACTCAATTTAACTTACAACAAATCCTAAGTATCAATTGTATTCATTCCCCAACACTACTCAACAATCTTTTATTAAATTTTAAAGTCTAAAAAAGTGGGGAATATTGTATGTTTTATTTTTAAGAAATAACGTAACATTTGAAAAAAAAATGCAAAATAATAGCAATCGTGAACAGAATAATTCTTAGAAATCGTTATCCGTATATTGGAAGAGAAAGATGGTGATAAAATTGAAATGAATTGGGAAACAAGAGCTACATTACATCAGCATGATAAGCAGAAATTAAATTACAACAAACTTTCTACTTATTGTAGCATTACTTATATAGTCACTGCAAACATTAAGGTTAGGGTAAGTTCACCGTTTTCAATGGGACCACACGTGAATAGGCATTACCTGCAAGATTTTCTGCAGCGTGCTAACCCTAAAGGTGGGTACAAATAGTAAGGTTTACACATTATTCATAATAATCTATACGTCTTACCCTACGTGTCTAAAAGGATGGCAGTTGTAAACGTGGTATTACGAGGGTTACTTTACCCAATTTCACAAAGATATGAGTAAATATATAGGCCTGAAAGCAAGCAGGTGAGCAATTTAATCATAGCTCTAATGTGGGCGTCATAGTTTAGTTTGAGTTCAGGGGGTATGGGAAAATTTCAAGACGACAAAAATTAGAAGAATGTATAAAATGTTAACTACCATGAGCAGCAGTGCTACAATTATAAAGCATAATTTAATTTCTAAGCACGCCAGGTCTTCAACCCCAAATAACTACCTTAACGACAATGAACCACTTCCCTCTTTGGTCATGACAATTTGTGTATGTGTAAAAAAAAAACTAGTGAAATTAAAACACACAAAAAGATACGTCTTTCACAAAGTTCTTTGTTTCATTGTCAAATATGCAATACAATAACAAAAATTAAATTATTCAGGTATTATAATTAATTTTCATCAATCCAATGACGAGAGGTTAGGAAGTTCTACCCACTGGAAACTGTTTAAAAGTCGTAAAATGTCTGAAATTGTATTCCAAAAAGAGAGATCAGAAAATGCTATGCTCAATTGAATATGCGCAAGGTGTATAATAATAACAATAAATTATCGGTTACCATTTGTTTTACTGTGAATGACCCAACTACAAAAACAAAAAACCATTTTATACAGAGTTAAATCTGCCGATTTAATTTCATAGGCAAATGCTGGCTTCTCAACATCACAAATGATTACCTCTACACGGTGGTTGCACATGCTTATATGAACATTAATTTTAGATACTCTTTCTAGTGCCCATGTGTATCCAACGAGAACAATTTTGTAAACAACCACTCTTCCTGACTGATAAGTTCAAGAAACAAACAAAAAACATTTTAAAACACTCTCTGATACAGTTAAAGTTTGCAGTTCCTGCAACTCGAAATTACATTTCATTGCTAGTTAAAAAATTCATGTTAATTTCCAAGGAGTGTCACTCAAACACTACAGACAAATTTATGCACTACTGACAACACACGACAAAAGATGAACTTGCATGCAAAACATTACAAATTTGCGTATAATTGAACGCACGAATTATTAATAAATCCTTCAATTAAGACTTAGTTTTAATAAGATTCTGCCGTTTATTTTGCTTATCCAGGTTATATCGAAAATATGAAACAATAACAATGTTTAGTTGTAGCTTCAATACTGTCGTGCAAAGCTTCTTTAAAGCAACAATAGGATATTTCATTGTGGCCACCTGGGGTATTTAAATCTGGTTTCTAGCGATACAAGTCCGTAGATTTACGATTGTGCCAAAACAGGGCGCCGTAATTTTGCATTGACAGACAAGAAGGTTAGTAAGCCAAAAGCACCCACCGCCAACTCTTGGACTACTACTGTCTGACCGATTAGTAGGATTTTACATTCGCTAAAATGCGAAGCGCGTTTGTTTTGTTTGCAACTACGGGACACAAACAGTGAACCCTTTAATTCAAAGCCTGGGTACGATAACCGCACTAGACGCCAGGCAACACACAATTACAAAATGACTTTTTACTTTTATATCCAAAAACGGCTCGTTTGGGTTGAGAAAATATTTTACATCGAAAGTCGGTAGTTAAGCACTAAAACTGCCTCGCAACGATAGCCCTATTTTTAAGAGATTTCGAATAACTTGTGTTCATCGGTTGACCTCTTCTTCAGAAAACCACACTTGTCTTAAGGTTTTGATGAAAGTCTATTGCTTTCTGCAAAGCAATCTACCTGTACAATATTAGTTTTTAGTACCAATCAAGTCAATATACACTGTGGAAGTGTTTACACAATTCTCAGCGTGTGCAATGTTTGAATGAAATGCAAACTTCGTGTGCACTCTCATGATGAGGTTCCTGTTGAATTCGGTTAGAGGTCGTTCAAAACGTTAAAATCTAGTTATAATAAAATAAAGATAATAAAATTGCGAGGTAGCAGTAATAGTAATAATAAGATACCACGTTCTCATTATAACCACTTTCATCGTTTAGTGATTGACAGACTGATATTGTTGATTAAACCTAAATCAACGAGGCATAATAAAAGAAACATTTACTGTTGTTTCTATTAAGGGCATTCTAGATTTCGTGAATATGCTTTAAAAAAAAAAAAAACATTATTACGGTGCAAATCAAGGACTTACATAGAATGGCCAGGACAAAACTAGTGAAGGCGTACCTTGGAAAAACTTTTCATCAACGCCAAAACACATTTGGAACATTTATCTTTTTCAAAGCAAAATTCTAACAAACTTAGGCAAAGGTTTATAAATGAAATGAGTCTAGCCTCTAGCAGATTCTCTCTCTTTAAAAGTTACCACCAAAATATGATCGTAGAATAAACTCAGATTTTCAGGGTTAAATGATAGTAAAAGTTTGTGTTTAAAAAAAAAAAATTAGAACAGAACGCTTTTGTCATCTAAAATATTTATATGCTCAAGGTGTAAACATTAATTTGTGAGCTATAAAATTGATTGAGTTCAAGGATTGAGTCGTACAGAAAACAGTTCATATAATTAATCAGTAATTCTTCGAGATGACTTACAAAACTAACATTTTATCTACCGTGGAAGATTTTCGTATTCTGAAAAGAACTCCGAGTGATAAATTGATGGATTGTTTTTGAATTTCGCGCAAAGCTACACGAGGGCTATCTGCACTAGCCGTCCATAATTTTGCAGTGTAAGACTAGAAGGAAGGCAGCTAGTCATCACCACCCACCACCAACTCTTGGGCTACTCTTTCACCAACGAATAGTGGGATTGGCGGTTACATAATAACGCCCCCACAAATTGATGGAAACAACGAAATTCTGTGAATACACAAGTAGAGTGTAGAGTTAAATGCTAATCAGCATTCTTTGTCTTTAATGTCGAAACTGTAGCTGAATATTCTTTGCTTAATGACGGTTACGGGTTAACTGAAAGCTAGAGAAATTGTGAAAATTAAAATTAAAAAAAAATGATTAAAACCTGTTCAATTTAAAGAAGCTACGATCCCAAAATTATTTTTTTCCGAAAGTTAGCCATACCTATAAACTAACATTTATGTTATTATCCTACGTGTTTTGTCACCATGCAGAGGCATAGGATAGGCAGTGGTTGAATATTACCCCTTTTATCAGCAATGTGTATGAAATGACAACAATAAAAATATAATGCTCAGATAATTACAACAACACAAATTAATTGCAAGATAACCTACACACTAAACTCGAGAAAGGGTCCACTAGAGGCAACCAGTTTACAATAAAAACAGTACAGAAGTCTAGCTTATAGCAAATCTCGTGAAGACCTGTCCAGCTTACAATGAGCTTGCTTGTACAAGAGTGCATTTTAAGTTTCATTTCGGCGAGAATAGCTCTATTTAGTGTAACTAGAGGTAGCAGTGTTTTTGCAAATAGAAAAAGAAAATACATTGAAACTCTAGAAGAAGCCAACAAGAACCGTCAGATACGCACTGGTTGGTAGCAGTAATATAGTAGAGTTTCAAAAAGATATTTTCTTAATCCTTGTATTTAAAAAAAATGGTTAGATTATTTAAAACGACAGAGGCAGAAGATGTAAGAACACAATGGACCATATTTTCCAAGATGAGCTGAATTCCACGCGAATAAAATTAGCACGTTATTAAGGTGGTAATCGATGCCTGGTTCCGAGAATTACTGCACTGATAGGGCTGATAGGGGAAGAACTACGCAAGACCGTTGGGTGAAAACACGATTCATGTTTGCAAACACAACTATGTATAATCGAAACTAGTGCAGTATTACACTAAATTATACTGAAAGAGAATTAAAACCATAAAATGACAGATTAGTTATTTATTACACTGGTTCAGCTTTGCCCAAAATTGTTAATTTTCACAAACTAAAGGATATTGAGGATCCGGATGATGAGAACCACACTGATCACTAATGGGGAGTTTTTGGCTATTTTGCGATGTATTTCACTTTCTGATTTGCTATCTTATAAAACCAACCTAATTTTATGTTCAAAAATATGTAAACATATACTTGTCTGATTACACTATGTAACACAAATTTTGTTCCTCGATATATAAAAATCTTCTCTTACTCAAAGGAAAAGTAGCATTTAAACACATCGCTTGGATATTTTACTTGCTCAGAAATTAGAAACTGAAGTTTACTTTGGTTAAAAACAAAAGAACACTAATTTAAGTGTACACCAGAGAGAATAGCGATATAAAATAGTTTTCTTTTTTATGGAAAATAATATTGCTCCCCTTATAAATCTAATGCATTAACTCAACTGCTGCGAATCTCAAAATAACATTCTGTACGAATCTAACAAATAAATAAAGCGTATAGATATGGAAAAGCTGTTACACGCCGAAAAAATGTAATTATTTTATTTCAACAAAGTAAAAGTTTGGCATGCGTATAAGACGGAGTTAATTTATAGTAATATCGTACTCTTGGTTTAATAAATCTATATTTAGATTTACCTCAGAAATTGCATAGGTTAACAATGTTAAGATTCGCGTTTGGCTTGTATCTGAACTTGAGACATTTCAGTTTACAATGTGGGTATGTTTTTGTTTGTTTTTTTGTATGATCAATTCTATTATTGTAATATTTAAGTTTAATAATCTCAATGATAGTAAATTTAAGCATCGATTTGGATTTGCTTGTAAATTGGCGATGTGCACACAGAGAGGGGGTTAAACATTCAAAACGTAATAATTATATATCCCAATGTTGCTTTTTTAATTTTTTAAAAGATGTACATGGCCGTTAGTAACAAGGTACTAAATACATTTGTGTATAATAATTATTTATATAAAGTGTTTGATTTCTTTGAAAATGGAAATTCCTGTGCTTAATGTTTATAAATGTCACTTTACATTTACACTAAAATGAAAACTACATAACCCAGCATACCTTAATACGACTGTAATTCAAACAGTTATGAATAATGATGTTCATAATACCTATTCAAAAAAAAATTTTAGTTAAGAACTTTGATGTTTTTCAACTCTTGAAGCAACAAATCATGTACTTAGTAATTTACTTGAACACTCAGCAAATTACTATTATTACCAAAACTTGTTTTGAAACAACTTGGTTAAAAACTATGAAAATTAATATACAAATATTGAAGGTTTTTATATGAACTCTAACATCTCACTTAAATTTACAATTTTGGGTATATAAATAAGAATAAAGCTTACTGTTTTCTCTAAGGTCAAAGATTAAATCTGAACAAATTTATAGAATCTATATGTAGGTAAATGGCATGGATAACTACTGTCCACTAAGACAAGTAAACAAGATTTAGACATTCAACCTATACTTCTAAGGTTATGAATCAGAGGAACACAAGTTTTTTTATTTGAAACTTAAAATATTACACATGCAGTTATACTGTTATAAACACATAATAACACCATGTATCACAGCCTCATCCTTTGTCTTTCAGCTAAACCACCTACTTCATATAAATTACAGTAAAATCTCGAACAGGATTTATTTTCACAAAATTCATGAAACTCTTGCTCTTACAAAATCATTATTTCCATTTTGATATAAGAGCTCTGTGCATATGTATACTTAATCTTTCCAACAGAATGTGTGTGTGTGTGTGTGTGTGTGTGTGTGTGTGTGTTACAATAATTTTGGTTGAATTAATTGTCAACACAATTAAAATCAGCACTATAAAACAATAAATGACATTAATATAGGAAACACTGCAACAGAAGTAAAACTTAATTATTTTCAATTATCACTCCCAGTTGTCGACATAAGTCGTAACAGATCGTGTCTGTGGTCATAGCACCCAAATACATTGAAGATATTCTATCTACAGACAAAATCTAGATGCTGAGAAACACCTTGATAGAATAGTTAACTATTATCATACTAGAGGACCAGAAATTATGGTTATATATATATATACACACCAATATCAGATACAATCAATGTAACCCAACAACCTTTCTTATAAACCTCAGAAATTACATATGCACTACCAGAAAAAGAAGTTTTCTATATTAATTCCTTTATCTCAATTTTCTATATTTTAATTTTTATCCCAATTATGACTTAAAATTTATCCTTACTTATACATATAGACTCACTTCCAAAATTATAGTTGTTAAACCAATACTATTTAATTGCATTCTTATGCTATTTAAAAAATTAATTGCTGCCTGGCCAAGTTTTGTTGTTGTTTATACAGCTTTTACAACATTTCTTCAAAAATTCAATAACCCTCACATTTAAAGTTTTTTCCATTGGAATGACAAATTTTATGTTACAAGCTAATACAAATTTGTGTTACTTGTAACAATTAGACGTGGTGGAAATTATACCTCAAAACAATAAAATTCTGTTACATTTTCTAAATAATTTTTCTCCATTTTCGAATAATGTTATTAGTCTGTTTCAATAGAGTTAAATAACTGAATATAATCTAGTTTATAACTCAATCTTGTAAGAACAAAATTTTTTCTAGTTGTCACTGACTTTTGTTTAAATTTTATAAAATTTTAATTGTAAATACTGCCTCAAATGATACTTCAAATTGTGAATGCTATACCACTAATTTTACATTGTTTAAAAAACTTAGGATCAGAAATGTTTTTAACAGTTTATGAAATGTAGACTTGATTTACTTTTAGTTTTATAAATAAAATCTGTAATTGCCTATTTATAATTACAGTAGCAATATAATCATATTTTGAACATTTAAGACAAGTATTAGTATTAACAAAATAACTTGCCACATATTTTAATTTACAATTTAACTTCAAACACAAAACAACTTTACATTCAAAACAGAATGTACTTTAATCACCTTTTCCCTCCTAATTCAATACACATTTGTTTGTCTCTTGTTTGTTAAAATTTGAATGTTGAATTTATTACAAAGGTAGAGTAACTGAGTGTTCCATCATTAGTCTTCCACAAAAAAACTAAAAACATCAATTGAAAAAAAATCCAAAAAATGAGTAAAAAGTATTCTAAATTAGTATTATTAATAATGAAATTACAACTTATTTCTCAACATTCTAATTATACTACAATTCAAGTCATATCATAAATACTTTAAATAATATCAACAATACTTATATTATCCTTAAAGAGAGAAGCTACAAGTAGTTTTTTTTAACTATCTCAAGAAAATAATAATAAATCCATAGTTTAAATATAAAGATAATTAGATTCCATTTCTTGACATCCTCACTAGTAGCAAAATAATGCCAAGTTTGAATAAGAAATTTTAATTAAAAAAACAAAAAAATGCTATACAAGTTTTGTTATATGGCATTATAAAGGTTTTGCTTAAGACAAACTTCATAAAAATACTAATTCATTGAGCATACAAAATAACCAATAAGTTTTTTTTGTTGAGGTTTGCTTTCTTAACCAAAATGTTTATATGTATTATAAACAAAATTAATCATGACCATTTAAATAGTATAAACATTCTTACTCAACAGAAAAGAAAATTGTTTTAGTATTATATACAGGTAAACTTGAAGTTTTAACCATAAATCAACTGGATAAGTTGTGCCAAGTTTACCAATAAAGTAACTTAAGGTGAATTTTTAAATCTGAATGAAAATTGCATATTTTCTTCAAATTTAATGAGCAATTATAAGCACAAAAAAGTGCAGCAGCAAATAATCAAAAGCAATTGTTCATGAAGAAAGTTTATTGATTCACAGACTACAAATGGGCCAAGTGAGCAAGACAGTGCAGCTTGTTTGTTATTAATTTTGTAAATAATTTTGATTTATGATTATATATATACAAAATAATTTATAATCATTCTTAATTAAACAACTAAATCATGGAAGAAAATAAATATTAAAAAGAAAAAAATAGTCATGAGACTGAGTGTTAATTTACATACTAATTTCTTGCATTCAGTGGCAAATCAAAGATTTAAATGAGTATTAGTTGCTATACATTACACTTCTGTACTCATTTTCAAAAGTTATCCAATATTTTGTGTATTTATATTTGAGATATCGTATTCTTTGTTAAAAGTCTTATAAATGCAAAGTATAAAATACATCGTAATTTATTAGACTAGTGTCCTAAAAATTAATTGGAAACATTAAACAATTACTAAATTACTCGATAAAGATTACATAAAATGGAGTAAAAAATTGATAACTTAAGTTTAATCCTTAACCATAACCTACAAATGCATAAAATTGTTTTATTCTATACATGAACAGATTTTTTTGGAATATTTGGCAAAAAATAATGTTAAAGCCAGTTCATATAACAAAGAATTAAGTTCACTTCTTTTTAACATTTGCTACCAGCTACTTTCAACTGTAGTTACAAACCAAATTGATTAAACATTTAAACAGATATTTCCTTGATTAATAGTAAGTATGCATATTTACTTAGTAAACTTAGTTAATATCTCTATCATTCGAATAACTGGATAGATGCAACAAATTTCACTTCTAACATTGAGCAACTTTCCAGACACTTAACTCATAAAATTACTAAATATTAAACTTTATTAATTTCTTATATTTATAAACATACTCTTATATCTATAAATATTTTAAAGGAGCCATCTCAATTATTACATCACAATTAACAGCTCTCTCTATCAATCAATTGAAGTATAATATTGAAAATGTAGCTTTTAACAATGCTTGTGGAAATTTACTTTTTTTATGTCTCTCAGTAATTGTAGTTCATACTGGACAGATTTAGTCATTTTGGTAACAAAATTAGAGGGGAAAAAAAGAACTTTACTTTCTAGATAACAATAATAAAAACAATATACAGGGTGGCCCTAAGTCCCTACCCATCCATATGTTATTATGTTATATTCAATTATGCATGTATTATAAATTTGCTTTTTTTTTTCAGAGAAATATGGCCTATATAAGCCCATTTACACTTGAAGGGTGTATTGTGACAAGTACGTTGCATAACATTATGCAGCAAGAATGAGGGACAGCACACAGATACACTGGATACATAAGATATATGGATGGGTAGGGACTTATGAGCCACCCTGTACATCAGCTTCATCAAGGTTAATAGTACAAAAGTTAACTGGAGAGTAAATGTCACTTTTTTCTCTAACTTCATTGTCAATATATATCTTTTTTGGCTATTAGTGTTAATGCCAGATTAGTTGTTTAACACAATCACAGTATGTTTAGTATATTAGTTTTATTACATTTAAGTTACTCATATTTTAGAGTACCAATGTCATAGCTGTTTATTGGTAATATTCAGTTATTTATCTTGTATCTTCATAAATATTAGCCACCTGCTGCATTATTTGTACTCCCTTCCAGTCAATATAGCTGTAGAGTAACATGTCCTAGTCATTTATCTCAGATGTTAGGATATTCAAGTTGCACCTTTGGAACCATTTAATGAGATTTCATTGGTCAGAAAACAAACATTCTCAAAGAAATCATGTAAAATGTTACTTATGTACTGATGTTATTGTTTTAACAAACACTCAAAGAGCATTTACCCAGATAACTAATAAATCATGACAATTGTTACCAATCAGTGGATGAAAATATCCAAAAGTGTTAAATGGCATATTTCTTACTCCCCCTGCATTTTTTTTTTTAATTACAAAAGAAATATTAGTTTTATAAGGAAAAATGGGCCACAATGAAAGACCACCAAGATAAGGTTTTCAGTTGTACCTCCCATTCATGTCTCAGGTACTTTGAGTAGCTAGAGAATAAAGTATTCTGCACACAAGTCATGTTGTCATTTGTAGTACACATGGATTTCTATGTAATCTAACTGCTATAACAAGTGCTAGGAATTGTTTTCTTTGTACAATAAGATGGATTACCAATAGCACACAAGAATTAATGGTACACTTTGGACATGTCAGCTTTATGGTGGAGCATAATGTAATGGAAACTATGTTAAAGGGCTATTGTCAAGATGCAAATACATCAAATGTTTTCATACAGAGCAGTGGCTGGACATAGAAGCACCGACTGTAATGACGTGGTGAGGCTCCAGAATCATTTTAGTCAAGCTTACTAGGCTTCTGTACTCTTGCTTCAATGTTACTTTTATTAACAGTATTGGTTAGAATATTTAATATAACTAGTTTTATTAATGTTAATTTATTAATACGTTTTATTAGAAACATTAGCTTTCATTAATACCACTAAGATTTAAGCTAGCAGAACCTCTAAGTGGTTACTGGGTCGAATATATTGATAAAAATTATGGTGCTCAACTGATATAACAATGCATTATTATCTTTTATAAGTAAGAATGGTATATCAACTACCTCCGAAGTATCCTGCACCCCACAAAGAAAAATGGTGGTGAGGGGGGGGGGGGCAAGTAACCTTCGTGAGACTGCCAAGTTCAATACTTTCGAATGCTTACCGGGAACGATATCTCTCACTCCTCCAGTTTCAGATACTTCACTGCATGTATAAACGTCGGATTGAATTATATTCCCCTTTTACTTTAAGAAATAAACGCTTGTGTTTGGCGTTTTTTGGAATATTGCCAACAGAGGCGGAGTCAAAGCTTCCTGATAGACAAATTGCTCTATGGTGGTACACGAGATAAGCAACTAGCTAAATACTGAGTGTCTTGGGGAAAACTGGTACGCCAACGTCAGTGTTACCGCCTGTCTTTCTTTACCACAATATAAATATAGCACATAAAAACATACAATAGTTTACAGTGTGAAAACTAAGCACACAGACATTTTAAGATACATAGCCAATTTTAAATTAAAAATATTAGTATTCATAACAGAACTAAGACCATCGCTGTCGTTATTCTGAGTTGTTGGCCAGGAGAAGAAAAAGAAGCTAGCCAGTAACAACCAACACACACTATCCACGTCATGGACCTGACTTGAGCTTTTAACGCGCTAATAATTACAATGAAGGAATTTGTTTTTGTTTTGTTTTTTGGAAATTCGCGCAAAGCTACACGAGGGCTATCTGCGCTAGCCGTCCCTAATTTAGCAGTGTAAGACCAGAGAGAAAGAAGGTAGTCATCACCACCCACCGTCAACTCTTGGGCTACTCCTTTACCAACGAATAGTAGGATTGACCGTCACATTATAACGCCATCACGGGTGAAAGGGCGAGCACATTTGGTGGGACGGGGATTCGAGCCCGCGACCCTCAGATTACGAGTCGAACGCTTTAACCCACCTGGTCATGCCGAGCTGAAAATTAAAGAAATATTTGAACTCAGCTGAGTTGCTTCGAAATCTAGAGCTCTACTACAAAGCCAACTAGTGCCCTGAACTTAAAGTGAATTAGAAAAAAAATGTCCACACATACAAATCTCAAAAGTGTGCCATACGAAATTTAATTACATTTTATAATACGCGAATTAATACAGTAAGTGATAAAACCACACAACAAATAACACACGCGCACATTCGAATTAAGTGGCCGACGAAAACAATGTTAAAGAACAGATTTATAGTAAACCATTTCATAGCAATACTACTCTTTATACTCTTACGAAACTAAACTGTGTATATTAAAACAAACATTACATTTCATATATATATTTGTACAGTTACTAATCTTAAAATCAGTTTCCACTCAAAATCCTTGAAGTATGGTGCAGGGCTACCAGGGTTCTAAAAACTATTACATTTAAAGACTATCGTAAAACACTTTAATTTGAAAGCCATTCTCATTCAAAACAAAAACTGGAAGAAAACAGTTTTATACCCTCATGCTGTTACATATTCCGAACTAATTTGTAACATACTGATATGCTCGTAAGAATAATGTGTACCATTTCCTATATTTAATATATGTAGATATGCATGTACCAATACACTGAAACTAAATACTCTAAATTATATACAGTATCATAAACCAGAAACTTTTCCCATTAACTCTGGTCAAAACATTTTAATTCTTATGAAATTCTAAAACCTATTCAACATATGAAGCTTTAAAAGCAACAATATAAAACAAACACGAACATGTAATTATTTTAATTTTTACAATAAAAAAACTTTGGCTGTGTTCCCTACTTATTTTCCACATCGAACCACAGAAGTTAAGATAATGCCCGTAAATTAACAGTTTAGATATTGTTATCATATGTTTTAGGCTTACTAGTTTCTACAGCTTCGCCAGCTTTTGGCGTTTAAACCATAACAGTTTTTCTTACTTTCACAATATCTGATAACAGCGTGTGATAAACTTAAAAAAAAAAAAAAAAAAGTTTTAAAAGCTCGACGTTGATGTGGCATCATAGGTTTATAGTTGTTTAACACTAAGAACTGCACAGCGATTGCTGTTCCACAAGACGTGGGCAGAAACAACTCGGATAAAAAGCAAGTATAAATTAATGAAAATTGAATTAAGTTTTGTATTCGTAAAGTTGCGAGTAGACAGACGCCCTTCATCAGCCGGCAGTTTGACTAATCATTGTGGTACAAAGAATTTAGAAACTTGTCTACGAAAAAAAACGTTGTAAGGTTAAAATAAACAGGGTTACAAGTTTAGAATGTTTTAAAATGATAGTTGCTTAGCTTCGTCTTCGTAAAAATATATTAAAATTAGCAATTGAAAACTTATCGTTAAAGTAATGGAAATTGGATTTTTTAATAATTAATGGTTTTGAGTTTCCAAATATGCCTCTCAAACTTTTTGTATTATTGTACTTCAAAACATTTAAGCTTAATGAAGATTTAAATTTCTAGTCTAACTTCAATTTCAAAAGACACCACATATTCAATGATTAAATTGTTTTTTTTTATATAGCCTTGTTTAAACATTTACAAAAACTTTGACAAAAATGGCATCTAGTACTATTATAAGTAATAATACACAACAATCATGATACGTTTTGTTTGAGTTTAACAAGTAAACAGTGGCGGAAATAAATCCGGAGATATGCGGTAAGTTTAAAACTTAACATCTATTTTTACAACATGCATACTGTATTACTGTTACAGTGGTAGCAATCCATTATGGGGTTTAAAAATTCTGTTAGACTGAGAAGTAACGGAGGTAAGCGTATAGTTGCTATCCCTCTTTTACATTTTCATCTTATCGTTTAGCCTTATACTGGTAGGCTTAATAAGAGGACGGACTTACCGAAACGTGAGAGATGCGATATGTATCGGTGCTGGTCAGCGCCACCTCGTCAGTCGCTTGCTTTTAGATTAAAATCCACGCATTACATATGAACGCGACTGCAAAACTAGTTATACGTTTTAAGTGAACAAGCTTATCGGCCTCATCAAAGAGGGAAATAAAGACTATAATAATTGTACTTGTAAACCTTCTAGAAAGTATTGGACTAGCTTAAGTATCTGAACATACTCATATTTTTGCCAAAACCTACCACAATAAACTGAAATATTACTTTCTTACCAGTCGCTAAACGACACAGGTGAAAAAGACGCCAATCGAATATAAGTAGGCGTGGTTTAAATGTATAAAACACATAAAATTATTGGGCAGAGCCTTAACGTCATATATTCTATTTCATGATTGGACACATTTGTGGCACATCCAAAAATTATAAAAGGGTAGAAAGAACAAGCTGGGTTTTAGTAAATACAATAGCAGATCAACAAAAATTATGTTTTCAAGATTCTCAAATAACAAGTTGAAATCTTCTTGGCTTTGGAGCATGTAAATCTTAAAGGTCCGTAATAAATAGAGATTTCAGAGAACGTAAAAAAGAAAGATATCACACGAACTCGGAAAGAAAAATCATCACTTACAGTTTCTGAAACAAAGAATGATATTTAAGCTTCATTTTAATGGGGTTTTCATGGTAAACAGTTAAAATTTGAGACTACTGTTTTATACTACACCGTATACTATTGCTTATGATAAAAATAAATAAATAAAAAAGATATAGTGTTTCGAATCCTCTTGTCATGGATCAATACTGGAACTTCTATCCTTTACTTGCTTTTTTTTGTTTGTTTGTTTTTTTTTAATTTCGTACAAAGCTACTCGAGGGCTATCTGTGTTAGCCGTCCCTAATTTCGCACTGTAAGACTAGAGGGAAGGAAGCTAGTCATCACCACCCACCGCCAACTCTTGGGCTACTCTTTTACCAACGAATAGTGGGATTGACGGTCACATTATAACGCCCCCACGGCTGAAAGGCCGAGCATGTTTTGCGGGGATGTGAACCTCAGATTACGAGTCGCACGCCTTAACACGCTTGGCCATGCTGGGCCAAGTCAAAAAGTAAACACATTATTAACTTTAATGGAGAATAGTATCTTGAACTGTATATTAGAAAAATATACACATTTCTCACAATATTAGTCTACGTATTTTACAAATGTTTCTAGGTAAATGCATCACAATGGTAAGCGTGACGGATGGTGGAACTTTGATTCTGTGGTTAGTGCTCCCCACCACCAAAATTAAACAAAAAATTCGATTTTGACTTTGAGTACTTTAGTTATATATAACTATATATATATACATATATAGAGAGATTTGTTGTTGTTTTGAATTAAGCACAAAACTACCCATTGAGCTGTCTGTGCTCTGCCCACCACGGGTATCGAAACCCGGATTTTTCCATCGTAAGTCCGCAGACCTGCCGCTGAGCCACTGGGGGACCATATATATATATATAAGAGAGGAGTTGGAGGTGTTGATTAACTGCTTTCCATCTAGTCTACTGGTTTCTAAACTGTATCGCAGCAAATTGCTAAAAGGTGTCACGAGAGTTTCACCAAAAGAAGAATTTAAAAAAACAAAAAAATATCGCTTATGGTAGCACATGTGACATGCAAATCAAGGTTAATGGATTAGGGTGTCGTTAGTGAAAAACAAAGGGAAATTACTGCTTTGTTCTATTACTTCAAAATTAAGGACTGTTAGTGATTGAGTAGCTTTGCTCGAAATTCAAAGAAAGAAAAAAAGATAGAAGATATTTATTTCTAAACAGTTGTACTTTAATTACCTTTTCGGATCCTAACGTAATATTGCTCTGAACTATGTTTACTATTTTAACTTATGTATTTTGTGTAGTTTGCTAGAGATAGTGTTGACATGAACTAAGGATATTGTGAGACGTCTATAAATGTCCTGATTATCAAGAGATTTAATGAAACAATATTATGATAATATAAAAATGTAGAAGAGTTATTAATTCATGAATCAGGTAATCAGTCTCTTGCAGTGATTTCGATGGATCACTCAATTAGCTATTGTGTTAGTCAGCAAGTTTTGTGTTTGTACCGAGAATGCAATGATAAATTTAAATATAAGTGATTACTTAGTTGAGAGTTAGGACTATATCGCTCGGTGAGCTTGTGTAACTTGTGGTAAAAATTAATTAATTAATTTAGTTTAACGCTTTTCTTTTCCTTAAGTGGGCTGGACTGTGCAGTTTTTTATCAAATAATCAAAGCAGACCACACCCAATGATAGGAGCTGTTGCGAAACTAAAGTTAGGATTGCCATTGTTTTGGTGAAAATAAAAAAGAAATCCAGACAACACTTCAAAATTAAGACAACTACACTTGCTCGAAATTAGATTGAGAATTTGTCGGAAATGATGATACAGTGGAAACAACAGAGAGAAAGAAAGTAAAAAATGAAGAATAAAGAGAAAGAAAGTGTGAAAAAGAGACAGAAAATTAAAAGATCTGGAAAAGAAAGGCAAGAAATTAAAATAATACTCAGAATAACTTTTCAAAAATAATTAAAATAATCTGTTTGTTTGTTGTTAATCACAAAGCTGCACAGAGGACTATTTGTGCTCTACCCACCACTGATATTGAAATACGGTTTCTGGCGTCGTAAGTCTGGAGAGATGTTGCTGTGCCAATGGAGAGGGGGGAAGTAAATTAAAAGAAGACCAACAGGTAAGAGCAGGGAATTTAAGATAATAATTATAAATAAAGTATGTGAGACTCAGACACGAATTTAGAAAAAATATTATTGAAAACAAGGTCAAAGAGGGATTATTATAATAAATTTCAATTGCAAAAAAAACACTATGAAGTATGGTAAGATTGTAATAATAAATTTTATGAAGTACAGGAATTGAGGTAGAAAAGAACATTAGTGGAAGTTTGTTTGCTTTAAATTTCATGCAAAGTTACACGAGAGCTATTCGAGGGTCGGGCAAGGCCAGGTGGGTTAAGGCGTTCGACTCTTAATCCCAGGGTCGCGGGTTTGAATCCCGTCCGCACCAAACATGATCGCCCTTTCAGCCGTGGGGGCGTTATAATTTGACAGTCAATCACACTCTTCGTTGGTAAAAGAGTAACCCAAGAGTTGGCGGTGGGTAGTGATAACTACTAGTCTTACACTGCTAAATTAGGGACGGCTAGCACAGATAGCCCTCGAGTAGCTTTGTGCAAAATTCAAGAAACAAAACAAAAAAAACTTTGCGCGAAATTCAAAAACAACCAGCTATTTGAACCAGCCATTCCTAATTTATCGGTGTAAAATTAGAGGGGAGGAAGCTAGTCATCACCAAGAACTTTTGGGCTACTCTTTTACTAATGTGGGATCGAGTGTTTCTTTACATCGGCTGAAATGGTGAGCATGTTTAGTGTGACGGAATTCGAACCTGCGACCCTCCGATTACGAGTCGAGAGCCCTAACCACCCGGCCATGCCAGGCTAGTTAATGACATACTACAGCAACTAAAAAAATGATTAGCTAAATACAGTATTATATTAACCAGTACTAGCTTTAACAACATTAAGTAGCATCCTACGAAGCTGAGAGTAGTAACAATTATAAAGCATTGATGGCTTCCTTATTAAACAAGTTTGAAATGACACGCTAAAGAGAATTTTCCAAATTAACTTTTGGGAACAGTGTATGCAAGAAAAAAAGAGAGAGAGAAAGAGATTGTATATATGGAAAGACTTGTCTGATTATTTTCTGGATGAAATGATAGATTCATTGGCATGTGACCATTTAATAGATTCTACAGTATACACTGTTGAATTAAGTATTTCAACTATAACTTAAAAAAGGACATATTGCCATAAACTCCAAACAAAAATGTGTAGGAAACAAAAACTTCTTCCAAATGACGTCAGATAAAGAAAGTTTTATAATATAGAATATATGGACATTAGAGTAAGTATAGTGAGGGATCAATCACTGATAATAAACCAAGGAAATTACACTCTACGAATGAGTTCTGATGTCCTACCAAATCAAAAGAGCTAACCAGATATTAGATAACGCGAAGTAGCTGGACCTAATGAGCACAGTTCAACTAAAAATATCCCATCTGCCCAATAATAAGCTCATGCTTTATGGAAACTAGTCCACAAGATAATGGATTAATTGATGAGAACTATGTTGATATACGCTGGTTCTATGGCTACATTTGTTCGAGCCGATCTTGTACTGAAAGGTAAGAAAATGTTCCTTGAAATAAAGAAAGAAGGTGAATTAGCCTATCTACGTTAGCTGTCCCTAATTTAGCAGTGTAAGATTAGAGGGAAGGTCTGCCAACTCTTGGACTACTCTTTTACCAACGAATAGTGTGATTTACCGTCACATTATAACGCTCCCACGGTTGGAAAGACGAGCATATCTGATGTGAAAGGGATTCAAACCCGCGACCCTCGAATTACGAGTCGAACGCATTTACCATCTGGCCATGCCGGGCCGAAGAAGCAAGTGAACATAAAGTTCTAATAAGAAGAAAGTAAACAGAGAACAAATATTTGATTAAAAATGAGATCAGTGAAGTTGTTGATGATGTACAGAGAGGTTATAATAAACTTGAGTTGTAAAAATACATCTTTGAAATACAGAGGGATTGAAATAATAAATTTATGAAGTAAAGAGCATTGCAATAGCAAAGTCAAAGTCAATGAGGTACAAAAGAACGTCAGTAACAGAAAAAACAACTGAAATATTTATTGGAGATCTTCACGGATACATGAATGTGTGGGTAAATGACATTGAGGAAAAGAGCACATTCAAAATAGACTTCATACAGAAACATTGATGTGAAGTTAGACTATCTTTTTAGATAATGGTCAAAACATTCCCATGCATTATATGAAAATGACGCCAACAGAGAATGAAAGATAAGTAGCAACAAAATTGGGCAATTTTGTGAGGTGTGTTTTATATTTTAATTTTTGTATTGTTTGGTAGAGGGAACCTTTGAAAGCTTTTATTATAGCCTAGTGATGATGTTTCATGTCCATCTTAGAATTATGTCAATCATGGATGTATCTAAGAATCTGAGTGTCCAGATTTTGCGTGACTTCTATGTAGCATATGAATTTTTTCTAGACTTGGGCAAATAATATTTTTATAATATTAATGTAAAAGCACTACCGTTGCTGGTTAAAGAGTCAGTTAGTGAATCTGTGACAGTGTTATACATTGATTACTTAGTTGGTGAGTGTGTTAGCCAATTTTGAGTTTGTGCTGCAGAAATGAAAGGAAATTTAACAAATAGTATGCTTGATTTTATTTGTAAATTAGTCCTATTATTCATTGAGCTTGTAGAACTAGCAGTAGAAGGAAAAAAATTCACTTTTGTTAAGTAGACTAAACTCTGTAGTTAAACTTTTAAACAATAAAGATTATGGCAGTTGTGTGAACAATATTTGGCAAACGATAAAAATAATAATTCGTTGTAAACATATAAATGCTTTGTAAGAAATATTAAAGTAGTAATTCGAACAAGCCTTTATATAACATTATCACCGGTTTATTTACATGTTTTATTGATTATTTAGTAACACCATAGACCTTATAACAAATTTTCTTTCATGGTATTATCATTATATTATTGTTTTCTCATTTGCTTGTCAAACTAATTATAAGGTAAAGCATGATTCACAAAAAATGAAATATAAAGTAGAAAAAAGGAATAATTTCAGTTGCATACAAAGTAAAAATTTATACTATAAAATAAAATAATGAATTTTATAATGTACATACCTTTTTCTTTTTCAAACTAAATTATTAGTTAAGTAACATATAAAAGATACTCAAAACTGTCTTAGGATGGCTAAGCGATCCAAAGCGCTGCGTTCAGATTGAAGTGCAGTATTCCGGGCGTAGGTTCGAATCCCACTTCTGATATTAAAGTAGAGGTTTTTGTTTAATAATGTTTTATGATTAGTAATATGCTTGAAAAGGTTTTAAGACTGTTGTAATGGTTAAGTGAAATTTGTAGTGCGTAATGTTAGTGTAAGTCTGCAATACTTTGGTTAACAACCTTTTCTTTCTTCTTATACCTTTATAAATGCTAATATTGGCAAATAGATGGCGCAAATACCACTTTTTTCTTTCACGAGCATGATTTCTTGTTTTTGTTTATTTGAATTAAGTACAAAGCTATACAATGGGCTATCTGTGCTCTGCCCACCACGGGTATCAAAACCCGGATTTTAGCGTTGTAAGTTCGCAGATATACCGCTGGGCCAGTGGGGAGGGCAGCATGATTTTTGGCGCAAAACCACAACATAAACTGTTTGCGCTCCGGCCACCACAGGAAATCGAAACCACCAAAATCTCTCGGCTTAATTAACAGTACCTACCTGACTTAACCCACGAAAGACAATTACAAACACTTATCAGCGAGTAATAGTAATATCAAATGATTCATACCGAATACATTTTGCGGGTTAATTGAATTTGGTTCGTCACCATCAGTTAAATTTTATTTAACTTGATCTGAAATTAAATTATATTTTAACCCCTGAATTTTTTTTATTTTTCTAAATTATGGAAATTTAAATCGTTACTAATTCTAGTTTTTCCGTAATTTTACAAGAAATTCTACAATCGAATATTTGTCCGTTTTGAGACCTTTTCTAAAATGAACGTAAGTATACAAACGAAAACACGTGTATTAGTAATAGTACATACTTTAATTCACGTACGTAAGTTTACGTGCAACTTTTGCCTAATTACATAAGCTAAAAACCATCTATAATTATACAGTTTTCTAACACTAGTAATGTTTGTTTGTAGTTAAACACAAAGTTACACAATGTCCTGTGTGTACTCTGTCCTCCCGAGCTATCAGTTTTTAGCGGTGAAAGTCCGCAGATATACTGCTGTGCCACACAAGGGGGATACACGAGTAAAGTACAATGAATGTATAAATAAGCTTTCGAATGATCTATTAGTATTTTACCACGAATAACGACAGATGTGCACATACACAACACATAACAGAAGTTTTGAAGACATTCAATCGAAGTGCATAATGTAGAAAAATAAAGTGTTAAAGACTTTAAAGAATTTTGTTTGAGGTTCATAACCCCACCGCGTGACGTAATTGCCACTTTTCCAGTATATTCTATAAAACTGAATTTTTTCAGTTATTGGCCTTATTCATGTGTACATGCATTCAAACAGTGTTGGGTAACTGTATTTTATACGATTGACTTGCATTTATTAATATGGTAAAGTGTCGCCACAGTTCAGGATGGTGACCTGTTTATCAAATATATATTTAGCTTACATTCAATTCTCTGTCATTCTACATGCAATACCACTGTCTTAGAAAAAATTGTGGCAAAAGGAAAATCACAGCCTTTTTGGAGAAAGTATATTCGTTTATCACAATTATTAAACAGTGTAGAATAAAAAAAAAGGGTATACTCATTGACCCCAGTACTTGGAGGAGTGATTGATCCCTAGTCCAGGATAGCAGGGCAACAAGATACTCTTGGTATCTTATTGTACAGTCCCACAATTACCACAGTTGCTATTGTGGACCAGGAATGATATCACAGGATACCGTTTAGATTGAAGAGTTTCATTTTTCAATAGTTTGTGGTCATTACCCACTGTCTACTTTGCCAGAGAAGCAGATTTGGCTGGTAGAAATCATCCACTGGCAGAAACGTGTCCAGTCTTCTTGACTGGTCATAAGTAATCTAGACCAGAGCATGGGCTGCGTTTTCTGAATAGTAACATCACGAGAATCCTTTAGAGGATGGTCTAGGACTCGTTGGCCTAATTTTTCCTCACTTTCTTTGCATCAAGGTTGGTCATCAGGAGCAGTGTTCAATTAACCATTGGGTGGTCCAGACATTGGCAAATCTTCCCGAGTCTGTATTTGTAATATAATAAAAAGTCTTTAGTCTCGGAGAGGATTTCTTCTAGACTCGACATCTCTTTTGAATAAATGTCTCTTTCTCGTAGTGGATTTTTCTTCTTGGTCATGAGTAATACTACATATAGAATAAGCCATTCTTCTCAAAAGTGTTCTGTTTAACCCATTTAATTCACTAGATCAAGCAAGAGCCAGTATGCACATTAACAAACAAGTGAACTGCAAAATAAGTCCAATAATCGCACCACTAAAATTTATCCTTCTTATCTACTTGTAATATTTTCAAAGTGACTGGTTTCCTCACAAGTATTAGATTGGACCACTTAATAACAGAAGGATCTGAATTTGAAAACTCAGTGAGGTTTTCAGCTGTCTGATAAATAAAGAGACTCTGTACGTTTGAAGTAAAGTGAAAACAACAACAATAAAAAGCAGTTAATATACTTACTTAAATAATTAGACGATTGGATTAGTGAAAAAA
Organism: Tachypleus tridentatus; assembly: GCF_004210375.1. Taxonomy (NCBI): domain Eukaryota; kingdom Metazoa; phylum Arthropoda; class Merostomata; order Xiphosura; family Limulidae; genus Tachypleus; species Tachypleus tridentatus. The sequence continues at coordinate 74,016,779 of NC_134825.1, forward strand.
TCAACAGCTTTATTTCTCTTGATATGAATCTCTGTACAGTTAAACACAATAATAGCCACGAATGAGTAAGTTTCCATGCTAATACAAGAAACATCAGTTATTTTGTTTATGATAACATCATCATGTAATTGATCACTCTCCCACACTATTTATTAGTTGTAACATACAGATAGTCTCATGTGGCTTTGCTATAAGAAACACACACACACACATGTAACATACAGATATCATCCACATGGTTAGCAACGAACGTTGCAGCCATTGACCCTTTCAACATAAATGTACCATAACAACCTCTTGGGCAGAATATATACCATTTGCCATAGAAAACAAAGACACAAATGTAACTAGAAGAAAGCAACTTCAACGGTTTTCTGGACCATGTATTTATGTTTAAACTGTGTAAGAACAGACTGAAGAAAAATGTTTGATTCCTTCCCTGATAAAGCCAAATAGAAGACATAACAGGATGTTCAATGAATATCAAATTATGGAGTATGGGACTATTATATTCCAAAACTTCATTTAACTTTATAATAAAGAATGGGGTCAACACCCCAAAACGTAAAAACGATAAAAGAAAAAACTCAACACAGTGAAATAAAACAAGAAATAAGTGTTTATAGCGATTATGTTGGACTGGCGAAAGAAAGAGATACTAAGAGAAACCTTCACTAGTTTTCTCTAAACAATCATGTACAAGTACCCACCTATCCCCATGTAATCTTTTCTTTAAAAAGTTAAACTGCCAAATATAATGCTAAATTAAAGCGAACGCCCCAATAACAACTTTACTGCATCCAAAAGTAATAAAATCCCTAAAACAACTTACTCAAAATGTTTATTAAAAGTCTTAGAAATGTTGAATCTTAATCAAAATCTTTTTGTTTGTTTGTTTTTGAATTTCGCACAAAGCTATCTGTGCTAGCCGTCCCTAATTTAGCAGTGTAAGACTAGAGGGAAGGCAGCTAGTCATCACTACCCACCGCCAACTCTTGGGCTACTCTTTTACCAACAAATAGTGGGATTGACCGTAACATTATAACGCCCCCACGGTTGTGAGGGCGAGCATGTTTGGCGCGACGCGGGCGCGAATCGGCGACCCTCGGCTTACGAGTCGCACGCCTTACGCGCTTGGCCATGCCAGACCTAATCAAAATCTGCCTAACAAGTGAAGAACCAAAAATACAAAAAACATCAACAATGTCAGATTGTTTATGACACGTACCCCAGTAACTTGACTTTGAATCTCAAAAGTAAATGCAAATTGAGAACATTCTGGATTATTATCATTATATCATTTGCTGATAGAAAAGCCAACTATCTGTTAAGAATTTTATGAGTAACGTTACAATCATTTTTCCTGAAGAGAACACGCTTAATGATTAAGATATAGATCCTTGCCTAAAGTTCAACCTCTTAACTTGTGCGATTCTATACATTCAGGACGAATTGAAAGAAACACAGACATTTTGAAAACAAATACATATTAACAATGGGATTAGTAGGCACGTGCCAGTGTTCTATTAAACACATTTGTTAGAAAAACTGAAAAAGTTTACTGATTAATTCAAATATTCACAGTTTTGATCAAGTTTCACCCCACTCTCATCATTCTTATATCTTTATCACACTGAAGCAAACAACTTCATAGTGTCATTTTCATATTAACCCATTGATTGTGGCTGCTCTAAATGCAGACGAAATTTTTCAAGCTATAAACTGTGAACGACGCACTAGCATTTAATTGTTGAAGGTAGATTATACCCTATACGGCAAATAAGCAGTCAATAGGCTAAAACAGTAAACTAACTCACTTACCAAATATAGCATATGAATGTTAAAACAACATTTACTATAACATAGTGCGTGTGACCGAAATAATAACTAGAATATATCGCCACCTATTGGAGTTCGCCACAAACACAAAGCCCTAAAAAATTCCATACTTCGGTTATTGAAGATACAGACAATCAGAAAAACAACCTTGGTGTGTTCAACACTATTTCTTTACCTTAGAACACAATTTTAAATAAAAGTTCTCTTCTTATAACAAGAACATAACATTCACTTGTACTGTGCTTGAGAGTTTGATTACGTCTTTATTAATGTGCTTTTTATACGTACCACCAATTTTAATACAGAAATAACATTACAGTTTATATCAGTAAAATGTAGGACAGTTTGGAGCTCTATACATTAAATCGTTCTTACGTAATGAGTCGAACATGACAAAAGAGCGTAATTCGAACTCTTTTTCTAGCGCAGTACCAACCAAAAAGAACACAGTAGATAGCCCGATGTGGCTTTGCTAAAAGAAACACACACACACACATTGACAACAACAAAAAATCTGTTTTTTGAAAATGTCCATGTTTTCTAAATTTTTAATGACGTATGAACACTGAGTTTAGTAAAAAAACAACCGCACATAGAGCGGCGCTTATTCCAATAAAATAATATAAACTCTCACATCCTCAGTTGTTTCTGTTTCCTTTCGAATTGGTTCGGTTTCTTTATCTAGGATACATATTATGTTAGCATCATTGGTTTGATTTTATTTTACTACAAAATGAAAACATTGATTTTCAATATTTTCCCAGTTCCACAGCGGTGGGCCGGACATAGCCAGGTGGTGTGTGTGTGTTTTTTCTTATAGCAAAGCCATATCGGGCTATCTGCTGAGCCCACCGAGAGGAATCGAACCCCTGATTTTACGTTGTAAATCCGTTGACATACCGCTGTACTAGCGGGAGGCAGGCCAGGTGGTTAAGGCACTCGACTCGTAATCTGAAGGTCGCGGGTTCGAATCCCCGTCACGCATGCTCGCCCTTTCAGCTGTGGGGGCGTAATAATATGACGAAAAATCCCACTATTTGTTGGTAAAAGAGTAGCCCAAGAGTTGGCGTTGGGTGGTGATGACTAGCTGCTTTTCGTCTGGTCTAACACTGCTAAATTAGGGATGGCTAGCGCAGATAGCCCTCGCATAGCTTTGCGCGAAAATTCAAGATAAACAAACAATCCACAGCGGATACTCCTTGTGGGCATAGCAGAAATAGCCCCTTGTGCAGCTTTATTCTTCTCCACAAACAATATACGCTCCCACGGCTAGGAGGGCGAGCATGTTTAGCGCGACGCGGGCGCGAACCCGCGACCCTCGGATTACGAGTCGCACGCCTTACGCGCTTGGCCATGCCTCTACAAACAAACGACAACAACAACAAAAAAAAGACGTTAAGCTAAATTTGAAGGTAAGGGAAACCTGTAACCTTTGAAAATTGATTATTTCTTCTGAGCATAAACAGACTTATAATGCTAGAAACCGTGTTTCGATACCCGTGGTAGGGTAGGAAGAGCACAGGTAGCTAATTGTGGAGTTTTGTGTTTACTAACAAACAAATAATTATGAGCATAAAGACCTAGTTAGCATGAAGACTTTCCCAATACCATTGAGTTGAAATTGTCTTGATAAGTAAGGCTATTGTTAAGTAAAGATTTGGTAAAATTGTAAGCATTCCTTTCTCGAAGATGAAATAACTGCTATTTATCCCTTCTATAACAAGTTTAGAACATATCTATAGTAAAGTATATTTACTAATCTTTTTAACATAACATAACATTTAGGGACAACAAGGGACCTGTTGATCCATCTTAACTGTCCCATCCTAAGGTAAGGAGCTCAAGACTGAGCGAAATACTTCATTTATGGCCTAATCAGTGATATATACAATGAATTATGGCTTATTTTGATATTTCTGCAACTACAACCTAAAATCCACTTTACCTTAGCTGCTTGGACGACTTAAGAGAGTGATCAACAACTACACAAAGATCCATTTATTTCGTAACATTGTTAAGGTTATTTCCATCCAAATTACACTTATAATTCGAATTATGATAATCCATATGTACTACCTTGTACTTATTACAATTAAAACCCATCTGATATTTATTTGCCTTACTCGTTAAATGATCTATATCCTTCTGTAAAGCAGAAGCATCCTTCTCACAGCGAGCAACACCCAAAACCATCATGTCATCAGCAAATCTAAGTAATTTATTAACCATTCGTTCATTTATATCATTGATGTAAATCAAAAGGAGCAAAGATCTTAGGCCCTGAGGTATCCCGTGTGACATTAACTAGTTTGTCCGATCTCCATTTGTAACAACCCTCTTCCATTAAACAACTCTTATATGCAATTAACTAACTTATCTCCCAAACGTCTTGCAAGTCTTATATTTGGTACCTTGTCAAATACTTTCTGAAAATCTAGACACATATTTGGTACCTTGTCAAATACTTTCTGGAAATCTAGACACATATTTGGTACCTTGTCAAATACTTTCTGGAAATCTAGACACATATTTGGTACCTTGTCAAATACTTTCTGGAAATCTAGGCGCACCAAATCTACTTCTTTACTTTTGTTTACAGAAGCAATAATAGTTTCAAAGAACGTCAAAAGTTTTGTAAGGCAAGATTTTCCCCTTAGTGAAATCATGTTGACTATTCAATAAATTTCTAAATACTTTGTTAAATGTCTTTGCAAATAATCTTTTGTCAGACTTTTCAAAACTATTCCACAACTGACATAAGATTAATAGGCCTATTATTACTGGGAACATTTTTATCATTTCATTGAAAAAAGGAGTAACATTTGTTAACTTCTAATCCTCTGGTACATTTATGGACTTGAAAAAATAGAAGAAAGTAGCTCATATATAGCCAATCAATAATCTCCTTGGAGATCCTTGTGGAGATATTATGTGGTCCAGCATCTTTATCTTTCGTTAACATTCCCATTTTTTTTTCTCAATAAGTTCAGAAATAAAGTGATCATCTTGTTCAAGACGGAGCAGGTACTACGACCCTCCATGCCATAGTATACACTAGTCTAACATTTCATAACTAACTGAAATAAACAAATTTTAAGAAATCAAGCTTGACCAACAAAAAGTGTAGTTCTTTGTGAGACAACCAAAACTGAGATCATTCATAAAATGAATCTGTGATGTATACATAGAATAATTATCAGTAAAACATCACTTAAATTAACAACTTTTGATATGTAGAAAAGCCAGTGGGTTTAGCAGCATAAATTTCTAACAATGGCTTTTATATCATGTTGCTTAACAACAAAAGTATAACCTGATATTATTGTTAGTTGATGTACTGAAAGTATTAAATAAAATGTAGAGACGACAAAAATGGAAAAATATTTGTTGATTTCTTAATTTAGAGTCTCCTTTGATTAAAGATATTTGTTTTTATTAAAAACGTTGGTGATATAATAGCTCAATTCAGAAATGGTTTAAGTTTAAAATTGAAACGATATTTTTACTTTCGTGTTAAATTTTAAGCAGCACTTGGCTTTTGACTAAGGTGATCTCAACACACACTTATAAGGTTTTACAGTATTCCCTCACGGCCCTTTACAACCCAGACACTAAAATCGTAACAGGTAGACAGTGACCGAACTATTCTATCCAGATAAATGCATTTGGGTTCTCATGACTCTTCTTATATTGAGAAATAGAGCGTGACGTGACAGACAATGGTTTTTATATGAGTTAGATCCTCCTCAATAAAACCGGAGAAAAACAGAATTTAATAACTCAGACATATGGTAATCATCAGACAAAGCTTTCCTGTATCAACCCTCAATGTTTCTACCCAATACTAACATTTTGTTTCTCCTTGATGTATTTAAAAGAATATTTGCTGTTATTTTTTACATTTTCAGCCAAATTTTCTCACACATCTTTTTTATGTCTTATATTCTTGTTCGTCTAGATTTCTTGATGTTTTATAATATCATAATTCTCCGATCAGGGGCAGACTGGGTTGCCAGGACATCGGGGAAAAACCCAATGGGACGGTGATACCTCGTTTTGTGGGGTGATAACCTGATTATAATGTCCCATTGCTACTGAATAACCTACTACAGTACAACTCTCTCTGTCTCTCTCTCTATATAAATATATATGTGTGTGTGATTTTGAGTATTTGCTCGGGTTGTTATAGGCTCCCAATCTGCCTCGTCTTCCATCGTACCAACCAATTTAAATTTCTTAAATTTTTAATGCTATTCTTTAATATTACCTCTTATATCTTTTGTGAGTCAATCTGTTTTTGTTTTTATTTGAAGTTACCCTTTTCTTTTCTGTTTATAAGAAATATGTTTATCTTGAACATTTAAACATTTTCCACATCTGATCAGCGTCTCCAAGTAACTCAGCTGCCCAATTCACAACATAAAATTATTATCCCTTCAGAATTTGCTTTTTTGAAATTTGTAACCAAAATATCATTATTACTTATCTCCATATGCAGCAGAACATTGAACCTAATGAAGTTATGATCGCTTGCGCTCAGCTGTTCCCCAGTTTCTGCCTTTTCGATCATTTCTATATTTGAAGTTAACAATAAATCTAAAATAACATTATTTCAGGTACGGTCTCTGACCAATTGGTGAAAAAACTATCTTGAACAGTTTCTAAAACCTTTTTCTCTCATGGTTTAACTCTAATATTTCCCAATCTGTATGCTTCAAATTAAAATCACCCATAATTATGACCTCATTATCAGCTGGAATTTTAATCTCTCTGTAAAGTTTCTCAATAACTACAACAGTATCATCTGAGGGTCTGAAACAAAGTTTCATCAAAAGCCTTTTCCTTATATATCCACTAATAGAGACCCAAATGGATTCAACCTCCTTGTTATAATATTTTACATCCTCAACTTCAACAGGGCGTAATCCTCATTTTACGTATCAAGCAACTCATCTTTCTCTCTTTATTATTATATCCATGTTAAATAACCTATAACCCTGTATTTCAAAGAAATTTCTATCATCAAAATCGTCTACATATGACCGTGTTTCACTTATTTCTATTATATCAATATCCTCCAAAACAAAACTTTTATCAAACTTTCCAAATGTTTTCCACGAATGAGTTTCGTATAAATAACAAGTGAGACCTTATAACCATAGTACACTATAAAATATGTTTCAAATAACAACTGCATATTTTGACAGCTTTACTAAGCCATCTACAGTTTCAACTTTAAAACAAGTCAAAGCAACGTTTTATTGACGATTTTATTTTAGTACTCATTATGAACAATAATAATGATAAATGTAATTATAATTCTTACTTGTAAATATATTTTCAGTGTTGTTCACTTTTCTGATAACGTTCTGGATCAAGGAATTATTTGATCCATACAGCTAAATGAAGCAGCCTAAATTTTCCAACCAGAGTATGGATTGAAAACCGTTTTAAAGTCTATATAACTAGTATAAATTACTTGTTTCCGTACTTTCTTATTCTGGTATTTATTTTGTTTTGGATATTTCTAATAACAATTCTATAAATAACCACTGATTCCTACTTTCTGTTAACATTCTATTTTTTCTATTTGTACATTCATTATAAGTCCATAGAATGGACGCAACATTCATAATCTTTCAGTATAGTCACATATCTGATAGCTGTAACTTTTACAATAGTTAAAACCACAATCACAAATTTATAAAATATAATCCTTACTTTGCCCTTGCGACAAGTGTTTCGAGCTGCCAAAATAGAGGTTAAATTTTGTAAATTTGTGATTGTGGTTTCAAATCTTGTTTCATTAAGTTTTGTAGCAGGATTCCTATTTCATTTTAAAATGCATAATTTTAAATACTCTTGTTTGTTTACTTTTTATGTTATATCAATAAAAGGTATGTGCATAACCTCTCGAAACTGTCGCATGCCTATCTATTTATATTTATTGCCATCTATTGGGTTGAAAGAATATTTAAGGACGTGCATGATATTATTACCATTTATATATATTAAAAAAAATCTGCAAATATTTATCGGAATATCAAAACTAGATTCCCAAAAAGAATCAAGTAAGCTGGAGAAATCTTTTTGTGATTGTCCAAGTTGTCTAGATGCTAGTCTCGCAGACGTGATCAGATTAGTAGTATACAAAAAATACTGAAATACTGAACGGAAAATGAAAATATTATCCAATGAACTATAAACTTATTTGAAACAAAACTCGTGCAAATATTTAATACTATTTCTTTTATTTGGCAAATTTTGTCAAAAAATATTAATTTTAGTTTACGGTCAATACGAAAATGTGAAAGAGAAATTCAATTTCTAATATTTAGGATCCAATATTATAACTACCACATTTCTTGCTTGAACTATATGAGAATATTTGGGCCTGTTACAAACTGGTAATAAAAACTTAACGTGTTCAATGTTTTAGCGTATTTAGAAACAATAAATGACATTAAACAGAATAATATTTTTTACTGAATCAATGAATGTTGTACCTATGTCATTCTAGATACTTGTGTATGTAAGATATTATCTTGCCCATCAGGTGGCTGATCTTTTAAATATTCTATTCTGTTTTTATAAGAGAACCTCAAGAATAGTGTTCCTGATCCTGGACATTCAATGGGAAGTACTGAAACTGATCTCATTCATTTAAATATTGATTCTAAAATACCCAGGTGCATTCAGTTGACACAGTTGTTTATTGTATCAAAGAAAAAGAGGTAACTACTGAATGATATAGTTTGAAAGTTTGCATGAATTTTCTACAAATTGTGTAGCTTTTGCTAATGAAAGATCTTATTTTTATATGTTATATTTGCAAGAATTTGTAGCTTTGAAAATTGGAAATGATTTTGTTGTGACCCTTTTCTAAGATGCAGTAAAAAATTCTTTCCTTTGTTGTAGATTATAGTTATTAATTAATTTTGTCTTTATAAGTTCTTGTAAAAACTCAGATTTTAATTTGGACATGATTTGAAAAAAAAAATCAGTGCAGTTTCAGTAACCACTAGCATACATAAAAAATCATCCTGTTACCACACCAAAATTAATGGCATTCAACTTTTTTTTTTCATTATTACTCAGAAAACTTCATATATATATATATGTGTGTGTGTGTGTGTGTGTACAGTTTTAATTCCATTTGATAATCATTTAGATATATATTTATTCATTTATAATTCTTCTGAATTATTTTCTTTGTCCATTCAAACATTTATTTAGGCCTAATATAATATGACCTAATGAGCAGCAGCCTTTTGGGTGAAACAAGTTTGACATGTTTGAGTGTAAGATTATTGAAAAAAGTCTACATCATCTTATTCCATGAAAAAAATATTTATTTTCTTATGCTGCAATGTTATAATTCAAATGAAATATGAAATGAAGAAACAATTTTAAAAACATCAGGACTGTGATTAACACAGAAGTTGTTTGAAAGCATCATTTCTGTTAAAAACACATGGTCAAGTTCAACATGGATCTCTTCCTCTGCTTTATCTGAAAAACTTTGCTGGCTTTACATACAGTTGAAAACGACAGAATAAAAAGAGCTTTCTCTTATTAGCCTGTGACTTTCTAAAGCTGAGATATAGATTATTACATCTCTCCATAAAAATCAAGATTGAGAAACAGTGGTTGTCTAAAACTAATTAAACTTCACTGGAATTGAAAATTAAAACTAAAAGGTTCAAATTAGTGCTGTTTTGTTAAATGGTATTTTAACTTTTATTCTAGGGGGATATTAATGTCATATCATATGCAGAAAAAATTTTGGAAATTTAGAAATATTAAAGTTTTCATTTGTAGCACACTAAAGTCATTCCATAATCTAAGTATACTATTTGTGATTAAATATTTGTGTATAAAATTAAATAAATACAACTATCTTATTAAACAAATTTATATTCTGAATTATTTGATTTTTATCACCCTTGCCTCTGGAGATAGGTTATGAGGGTATTGCAGTTGGGTCTACGTGTGTGTCTTTCTGTATTTCCATGCATATATATTGAACACTAGCAGACTAAAGTAAACAAGAGTTTTACACCATATGGGAAGCCATTATAGGATGGTCTTCCCCAAATTTGGTCCTGATCCAGTTTGTGAATCACTTTGAGGCATTTAAAATAGAGCTTTTTTGGTGGTTTTTGGTTAATCAGTGTAAAGTTTGATTTTTACAGACTTTCATGGGGACATTAAGGTTGAGACTTCTTATCACACTCCAAAAATATGTTCCAGATCATTAATCATTCTGTATTTTAAAAGGATTTTTTGAGGTTTTGAAAGAGAAATTTGATATTATGCATACAATCTTGTAAAGGAGTGGAAAAACAAGGGCAAGCAATCTCTCTGATTGCTCTTAAAATTTATTATTTTAATTCAGTGGAATAGAATTTATGTACGTACTGCTAGCTTTAAATAAAAATTTAATTTTAACTTGAGTTTTATATCATAAGATAACACATAGAAAACAATAAAACATTTAATTTCAAGGCTGTCCTAGTATAATTAACCTTTTTGTTTTTCAGAAAATCATTTTGTGAACTACCAGCTTTGACTACTGCTGTGATTTTTCATTCTTTAAGAAAATCACCCTATTAGAAAATTAAAACAGTCTTAACCTGAACCTACCATGCATTTTCCAAATTTTGTCCACTTGTGTTCAGATTACAAAACAAAAATGTAAGCAGCCTTTTATCCATTTAACTGCATGATTATCTAGTAAACTTCAATATCATTATCTTCACCTTTCTTTTCTTAAGAGAAATAACTTAAGAGATCTTAGCCTATTCCTATAAGGTAATCCTTCTGTTCCTAGTATTATATTAATAGCACTGCTCTAAATATTTTCAAGTAAGTCAATATTCTTTCTTCGGTGAGACCAAAATGTGTACAGTATTCAGTGTGAGGTCTAAGTAGTGTTATGTTTAGATGTTTATAGAGAGAATTACCTCTTTGTAACATGTAATTAATATGCCTGTAAATACAACTTAAATATTTTGTAACTTTGGTAGTAATAACTGAGCATTTCTTTATTGGTTTGAGTATCTTATTCACCAGTATACAATGATCTTTTTCCTCAGTCATAATACTGAGTGGAATTCCACCTTGTCTTTATATGTAACATAAATGGATGTTTTAGTTTGTTCTCTAAAGTGTACAGTGGGTGACTATGGTTATATAATTCTGATCAAAAACATATCTAATAAATTCACTTGTTTGAAAAGTGGGAGCATTCATTAAAACTGAACAAATTAATCAATTTATTGGAGTTAGTGTTTCCCATTAGTATTGTTACAGTTATTGCAACAATTTATTAATTGAAATTATAATTAATCAATGATGTCATGAAAATACAACTAATCAAGGAAAGACAACCCTCTGGCTACTTGAATATTAAAGGTTATCTTCCACTGTTACTATTCCTGAACAGCTGTCTAGAGTGAAGGAAATTGATTGGCAGCACTCACTGTCTTCTCTGTAGCCACCAAAGGCTGCTATTTAATCACTGTCACTTCTTATGAACTGCTGACTAGGGAGATGGAAATTGGCTGACAGCACTTCCCACCAACTGTCTGGCAATTATGGTGTTAAATAACATGTAAATTTACTGTTTTTATATATTGTATTATGCTTCTAACTTTATTATTTAGCATTGTATATACAAGCATGAATCTAGGGAAGGGGTATTGGCCACTTCAAGTTGAAATAAATTAAGAACTATTTTTATACAAGCAAGTGTGAAACCAGGAAAAAGGATTTAGGGGTTCTGAATCTTTCTCCATATTTAACAGTACCACAGTGAAATTAATATAAGTTTATAAGTATTGGTAACAAAAGTCTAGTAGACTCACCCCCTCTGCATAAAGTACTGCACTCATTCTTGAAAAGGTGTAAATTGTAAAACCTGCTTTTAACATTGTGTTATAATTTATAATTTGTACAACTTTACTCATTGGTGTCAAATAAACTACATAGTTTCTTTTATACATCATATATTTGTTATGTTTGTAACACTGTAACTCTTACTTTCATGACTTTGTGTTCTGATGGCAGTTGTGAAAGGAACTGATACATCTGGAATACGGAATTTTTTAATCATGGAGCTAATACTACCACTTCTGCAAATTTTTCCCTGATTCCAAAGCAGTGTTCCTTATTCACATTTTAATGCTAGCCTTTTAACAATGTAATAAATTAGAATGAATTTTCATTATTAAACACTGTATAATTGATATTCCAATATGGTATCTTACTCTTCTCACAGAATAGCTTTTTTTGATTAATACTGCTTTCTATTGGCACAAATTTTCAACACTCACCACTAGCCTTCTACATATCCACATGTAAATGATTATGTAACAGTTCCCTGCTAATAGAGGTGTGGGACAACCTTTATCATAACCAGTGCCCTTTTCACATCTGCACTTGTTAATCTTGTTTTGATTGACAGTAGTACTATTCAGACATACTTGTTTTTGCTTGCAAATTTGTTGATATTTTCCTTTATATTACAGGTTTAGTTTTTCTCTACACAGCCTTTTTACTAATGTATTGTAGATCCCACTCTGTGGAGAGTGGTGTTTGATTGGCTATACTTTTTATCTTTAAAATTTGCACTGTTCATTCTCTGACCATGCTCAATGTTAATTACATTATACTTCTTCCTATCACAGATGTGATGTATAATTTCAGACGTTGCCAGATATTGGTTGTGTGTCTCTGCTCACTTGTCGCCATTACCATAATAGTTGTTTTGAAAGATTAGGTTGCATACTGTAAAGATTGGGTGTTCCGTAGGATGGCTAGTAGTTCTTTTTAGAGGTCTTTTGCTTTACAAACCTGTTTGTCCCAGACCATACACTCATAGACATACATAAGTAAAGTAGACGGTGATTGCTGCCCACCTCTGATGCTCTATGAAATTAAGTCTTCCTATCTCAGACCTGACATGCACTTCTAGATGTCATTGAGTGTTGGTTGATTGACTCTATTGATGGGGTAGCTCTATTTTTCAAAATATAATATTGTAGTCAACCATTACACTAACTCTGATGATGTGGTCTTCAGGAATCTCTACCACTTTTCCCTTCTTTCTAATAGTGGAGTATTTAGAGTCCTTGACACTTACCAGTTCCTACCCACTGAGGTGGTTGACCAAAGAGATCTGTCCTCCTGAATGATGCATCATACCACTCAGTTGAGAGTCGAGTGGTGGCATACTGCAGGTCTGCACCTGCATATGGCACTTCTTACTGTGGATTTGATGCACAATTCCAAATGCTGCCATTTTTTGTTGCAACACTATGCTGTATATTAATATATATATATATCTAGCAGATTGATTTTTCCTATTGTGGCATTCCTCCTCCTTACCATCTTCCAAGTATACATTCCTGGCAAGTCTAGTGTTGATTTGAGATAACTGGTCGTGATTAGATTCATGTGTTGATGAGATGATGCCCTTCCTACCATGGACCTGATGTACAATTCCAGATACTGCCAGGTTTTGGTTGAAGCACTCAAATATTTCACGACAATATATGTATATATATTTATTTCAGTTTGACCTTCAGGTTGAGATGTTCATCTTACCTACCATCCTCCAGCTACTGTTCCCAGGGAATCAGATGTTACTTGTAAATAGTCCACCTATGTAATTATTCCTCCGTATTTTGGCTAGTATCCATCCTCCTACCATGGACTGAGTGAAAAATGCCCAGTGCTGCCAGGTTTCAGACTAGAGATGCAATCCAGGTTGGAGGTCCCTTTTCCTACCATCTGCTAAATGTCAGTTTCCACCACACCTGGTGGTGTTTGTAGTTGGATGCTCTTGTGTACAGCTGGGTATCATCATTTTGCTGTGGCCTAGAGGAACCATGCCCAGTGCTGTCAGGTTTTGGGTTAGAGAAGTCATCCCATTGGGAATTTTCTCCTTCCTACAGTCTGTTGGTTGTAAGTTCATGTGGATCAGGTGTTGTTTGAGTTGAAAATGTGTGCAAGCAGAGACAAATTTTGGTATGGAAGCTTTCTTTCCCTACTAGTTCCTATTTTGATGTGAAGAGGCATGTGATTCTCTGCCTACTGCAGACTTGATGTACAATTTGATATACTGCTGGATATTGGATGACAGTAAACTACCACTACTGTCTGTTGCATCCTAGCCACTTGACACCTAGGGTACTGTTAATCAGCAATATGTATTATGTTATTCCTTCACAATTTTTTGCCTTTTATATTTGCAACACAGTTACAAAAGGGAGAAATGTATACCTGGGTTAGATGGAGTGCAGTCTCACATTGGGATATGATATTTTCTTTTTCAGCTCCACATGTCATGGTCTCTCTTTGGGCATTTCCTAAAGAGGGATCATTTTTTCTTTGGCCTTCCACCAGTTTATTGTGGGATTCTAGCTATTATGTGAGGGGAGTTAAGATAACATATCAGAAGGTAATATTCCCTTAAACTGAAAATCTATTTCTGATAAATACTTACCTCCCATTACATTCCATATCCAGCCTCCCAATTCCTAATTTCTGACCAATTTTGAAGGGCTTAACAAATACAAATGTGGAGGGGAGCTAGTTACAGTGAGGGCTGTATAGCACTTCTATTGGTGGAGAGTTGCTGCTAAGGGAGTGGATTAATACTCTGCTAAAAGTCTATGATGCTCTCATTCAATTAAACTGGACTATAGGTCTCTGTTCTATGGCTTTATCAGGACCTCAGCCTTGAAGATGTTAAACCCTGTTCACCACCAGGGGCTTCAGCTCTGCACAGGCACTTTCCACACTTCTCCTGTCCAGAGTTTGTACAGTAAGTCTCATGAACCTCTTCTGCACCTCTGCCATTTGCAACAGTCTTTACTGTATGCTTCAAAACTTCAATCCTTACCACAGCATTCTACCAAGGTTGGTTTGTGTTTTCCTTCCTCAGGGGGCCATGCTTTTTCAGAATAGACAGTATGTCATTGTTCCTTTTGGCCTATGTATCCAGGCACAGTTGGATGAATTGTGTCTGTCTTTGGACAACATTGCTGTCTCCACTAGTCAGCCCCTCCCACCATGGTTTATTACCATCCCCAAATGTGACCTTTCTTTGAGTCGTCTGAAGAAGGCAGATACTCCAGATTGGAAGTATTTGCTGAACATTTTTCAAACCATCCTTCCAATCCCATTTATATGGTTGGTTCAAAATCAGGTGGCTCTGTGGGCTCTACCATGGTTTGTTGCAGTTCTGTAGTTGCACACAGGATCCCCTCTACAGTTTTTGTGTTTGCTGCCAAATTGTACTCCATTTCTCTTGTCTTTGGTCATATTGGAGCTATGCAGTACATAAAATGTACTATTTATACCAAGTTGCTTAGCTCTCTACTGGTCCTGGAATCACTTCACATTAGTTCTCACCCTGTTTTCATCAATATTCAAAACTGACTGGCCCATTTTTCTCTATCATCTATTTCTATCCAGTTTTCCTAGATACCAGGCCATGTCAGTATTCATAGGAATGAGCTTGCTGACGTCACAGGTAAGTTTGTTTGCTCTGATGCTATTACGGCCATGCCTGTCCCATACATTGACTATGGTCCTGTATTCGAGGCTCAGCTCCACTCCAGTTAGCAGTTGAATTGATGTGAGCAACGTGATAATGAGCTTTTCCACATCAAACCTTCTGTTGCTCTTTGGACTGGACATCTTGCTTCCATAAAGATCAGAAGGAGCAACTTGTCCTGGCTAGGTTATTTATTGTTTGCAGTTTTTAACTCACTGTTTTCTTTTATCTGGAACTGATGCACAATTATGTGGTCTGTTTTACACTCAAGTCACAATAGCTCACATTTACTTTCATGCCATAGTTACGATCGTGAGTGATAGCACCATTTTAGACATATTTTTACCATGGGTTCACCCTTAACATTGGACAGTGTCATTAATGATGGGGACACTGTCCACCTCAGTTGTGTTTTTAAATTTTTAAAAGCCATTGGCCTTTTAAACTGTTTTTAAGTTTTTAATTAGAAAATTGTACTTTGTTTTGTTTCAACACGATTTCTTTTTATATATTTTAATAATTTTACTTTTTTACTGGTTATTTGGTGCAGATAGCCTTGTTGCTTTGTACCAATAAATGCCAACCATCCAACCTTTGGTTTTTGATATTTATTGCCACGTGATAAAATTTTTGAGATAAATTATAAAGTGAATTCTATGTGCTAATTCTAAATATATTTCATTAATTTCAATATTTTTTCCTTTTTTGACATTTATTTAGCATAATTCATGAAGAAAAAAACTCATTTTCAATTTAATATAGTTGCAGATAGTTTTGCTTGTTACAAAACAGTCTATATATCAATATTTTAAAGTTTTTCTGACCATCCGAAGAAAATTTATTTTTTCTTATTTAACCCATGAAAATATATTATCCATTTTTTGATCTCAAGTGCTTCACTTAGT
Source organism: Tachypleus tridentatus (assembly GCF_004210375.1). Classification (NCBI taxonomy): domain Eukaryota; kingdom Metazoa; phylum Arthropoda; class Merostomata; order Xiphosura; family Limulidae; genus Tachypleus; species Tachypleus tridentatus. The sequence continues at coordinate 74,033,090 of NC_134825.1, forward strand.
TTTGATCTTGGTTAAAAGCTGGTTATCAAGTGGTTTTATCATTTACTACTTCAAGGCAGCTTTAAAGAAAGTTTAAATACCATAGGATGCTACAGACTATCACGTAAGAGCCAAATATATATTTTTTTTTTGTTGTTGTTTTGTACCCTTACAGTCCTTTTTTTTTTTTGTGAACTATGTAAGTATTCGTGTGTTTAAAAGCTACAGAAATTTCCTTCATTAAGAGATGTCATATAACTTTGGGTAACTTAAGCAAATGTACAGTGTTTGGAGAAGGTTTTGTGATTATCAGGTACCTAGACAAAGGAAGATAAATACATGATAGGAAACAAACAAGTGGCATGCCTGTTGAGTTATTAACATTTAGCAATGGCATCTTGTTGATGTATAATTCTTTGTTTAAAATTATAGTGTTTCTACTCTTTTATATATATAGTTTTATACAGTTGTAATGTTTGTAAATATGAGTTTTTTAATTATATCTACCAAATAAGGTAAATTTACTATTTGGCAAAATTGTGAGTGTGGGTAGCAGGTACAAGATATTCTGATTACTGAAATCTTTACTGAGTGTTATGTTTATGTTGTTCAAACAAAGTATAGTGGTGATTCTACTTTAATAAAAACAGTATTAGTCTTATTGGTGAATTGTGATAATAAATGTTAAATATGTGTCCAACATTTTATTTACAGTAGATTAGTGTTGGGTTATATATATTTTCAAAAGAAACATAATGGTAATGCTTAGCTAATGTTAATGATTAATTCGCCTTGTGTTATGTTTGTATGAAAAGAATTCTGCAGAAATAAAATGTTATCTGAATAGATCATAAAGATAATACACAGGCATTTTTTTTTCTTGTATGAATATACTGGTGGGGTATGTGAATGTGTACTAATCAATTAATGAGCCTAGCAATTAATTATTTAGCAAATTCCACTCATTGGCAAGTTTTATTTAATGTATTATTTTACTTTATTTTATTTAAATGAGTACAAGCACCACTCTCAGAATAGAACTAAGAGAAAGAAACCAATAATGAAAAATAACCAATTTTTCATATATTGGTGTTATTTCTTTACATCAATAGATATTTTTTTCCTGACTTAAAAATGCAACAGCTCAGATAAATATTATATACTATGGAATGATGTTGGCAAGGTTTTTTTTTGTCAAAGAATCACCTCATGGAAATGTCTAGAGAGCAAAGAAGATTATCCTAGAAGGTAAACTGTGAGTTCTTTTAATGTATTTTAACAAAAGGTTTCCAGTACAGTACATTACCTCTACTCACATAAATAGCTATTGTTATTCAGTACTGCCCTTTATATGCAAAAATAATTATTTATATATGCCATAAGCCTTCTGTCAACCCTCTATTGGAATTGACTGATTCTAATGCACCTCTCTTGCAAATCACCATACATCAATTCTCCACCAACAGGAATGTGGCATACTTTCATAATGCATGCAACTCCTTCTATTCCACTCTACCTAACTATCGCTTCTCACTTGGTAGTATTTGTGTTCATTTTTTACTTTAGGTGCTTTTTATATGCTTTGCACTGGTAATTTAATAGTTTCAATTCAATATTTAATTTTTTGTTATACTGAAAACACTTTTCATGCCTTGTATTGAATAAATTAGTATGTTCTACTATTAAAAATAGGGTTTCATGGTCACTGTCTCAGGTGGTGCACTTTCTCTGGATTCTCCACTGGAATTTACCCTCCTCCCTCCCCACACACACTTTCATTTAGTCAAGTTTGAGCATCATTATCCCTTTCCAGTTATAAACTGCTGGAGTGGTAGATGGTGGAGGCATCCTTCTGAATGAGTTACAGAAATAAAAACAATAAATAGAAATGATTATAAAACCATTCGATTGAGATTAGGGCAGTAGGGTTCTGTTGGTGTAGATGATGTGATATCCTCCAGTATGAAACATAAAAACAAATAGGAGTGAGACATCAGGATTGCAGTTCAATTCTTTGATTGGGATCTGTCATTCTACCTTCACTTGTATGTTGGTTCTCAGTGGCTGAGTTTTGGATTTAGAATATAACCAATCAACATAAGTACTTACACATATCTTACAGATGTATATTTTCCTCCTTCATTTATACTCCTTCAGTGTTGTTTGTTGTGGTGAAATAATTACAGATTGTCACTGTTTTCTCCCTTCTGCTATCCCTTGATATTTCTTATCTCAAGGATGTTAATGGACTTGGGATGGTTCTGATCAACTTTGCCATGGAGGGAGGTGATTTACATTATGTAGTAATCTTTTTTTTTCTTTTATACCAGATGCTGTGTTTTTGGATTGATTTATCAATTTGTCACATTAAAACATGCCGAATTTATGAGTAAGGGAGTACTTGAGGTGAAGACGATATGTTCCTCTTTCTTATTTCCATATGGATATTGGTTCCTGGTGGCCTAGTTTATGGATTGTAGTTGGCTTGCTGGTGGTATAATTCTCTTCCCTATTCCCATGTGATGCCGGTACCTGGTGGCCTGGTTTCGCATTGTAGTTGACTAGCCCTAGCCACTACACCTAGGGACACGTCCTTTTCATTTTGTCCACCTTTATCATTTTTGGGATGGAGTTTAATAAGTATTGCATAGTTGAAATCACACTTCAGCCATAGTTCTCTCCTCTGTTTTCTGCCCATACATGTGACATCTTTTTATGATGGGTGACAAGTATACGTGGTTCAGAAGTTGTGTGGTTCTCCACATCAAGTTTCAGAATATAACTGTCTGATCTTAATGAGTGTCCTTCAGATTCTTTTGGAAGATGCTTCTTTCTTTCCCTCACATCAGTCCTTTCAAATATTCAGGATTCTAGCTCTTTATTTGAGGGGAGATAATGTACTATATTAGAATCTATAATTTTCTTACACATAAAATGTATTTGTCATAAGTATTTAACTCTTTGACATTTCCTCCCCATGAAAACTAATACTATCATCTTGTACCAAAACTTGAAGTGATGGTTAGGTAGAACTGAATAGAGGGAGTCAGTCACATGCATCATGAGATATGTTCCACTCCTATTGACAATACACATTATGATAAACTTATTATCATTGTTGTATTGCTTCATTTATTTCAGTACCTGCTTATAGTAAGTTTTTAATGTAAACATGTTTGCTCCTGAACTAAAATAATGTCTTGAATTTTTAATTTTAGTTTTATCTTCATGATACAATTATTATTATAATTGTAAGATGGCTGTTATGTTTTAGAAGCTTAAAGATAGGGAAATGCCATCTCTATATTAAATGTTAGTAGAAAAACTAATTTTCTGTATTAATATCTCTTTTTTTTGTCTGTATATTTTAAATATTTTTTCATGATAGATTTTAAGAAAAATGAACGTAGTATGTGAAGTAATGACTATTATGTTTTATAAATTTATTTTAAAATTTCTAGTCTTAATTTCCAAAGTTTAAAACAAGTTTGACTACATAAAATTTGAAATTGGCAGACACTGTTTACAATGTCGCATATTTTGTTTGGTATGCAAAAACTGAATTACATAATTACTTAAATTTACATATCTAATCTTCAATATAAATATTAACTAAGTTTTTAGTGACAAATATTCTATATTTTATGAATTTGAGACAATATTCTCAGTTTTAGAAATTATAAACAAAGAAGAACAAAGCAATTAGTGTGTACAGTTTTGGAACTGAAGTAGTTTTCCTTCTAACATGTAACATGTAGTTCAACAATTATAAATAGTTTCCTTATTGTTCATAAACAAGTGTATACTGTACAGTGGTAAGGTTATTCTCAGGAACATAACAAGCCAAATTTCAAAGGCTAACAGTCTCAAAGATTTCAACATGAAAGAAAAACATCTGGTTAAAACTAAGCTAGAAATATATATATTATTGTAGTTTTAATTAATTTGCAATATTAGTCAAATGCATTGAGTTTATACATGTTTTTATAGAAATACAACATTTACTGTATTTTTCTGAACAGGTGTCAACAGATAGAAAAAAAAAAAGAGAGAACCCTTTTTGTTTCTTAACCCTCAAGAGATTAAAAGTTGCTTCAATATATCTATCACTGAATGAAATATTTCTGTGTAAAAAAAAATAAAAAATTAACAATCATCTACCAAAGTAATGTAGGATTTTGTATTACATGGGGATTACCCCCTACATTAAAAACATGTAAGTTTATACTAGTCACTTTCTGGTATGTTAGGATTATGAAAACCTAGTACTATCTGTGTTAACTTGTATCAGCATTTATATGTGTTGAGCTTCCAAAGCAAGCAAACGAAGTAGTGTGATTTAAGTAGTGTGTGTTAGTTTGTTAGTTTTCATTTTGTGACCCTTTTGCACTGTGTAATGGTACAATAATTCTGTGATTGCAGAGTTTATGTGGTTCCACAAGAATTTGCTATTATACTATGTTTTGTGTACTTGTGAATTTAAGTTTGTAGCTTTCTGCTCTACAGCACATTTTTAATTTTTGTGTGTTTTAGCATGTGTGTGCAATTTCCAAGATTTAATTTTAAGTTATGTGTAAAATATTTGGGACTATACCACATTTAACCATCAAGTTGATCACCATTTTATATAAGCAATTTATTTATTTCGAAATTAGATTTTTAATAGAAAATTCTAGTAAAATGTTTTGCAGTGCTCATCAGCATCTGGAATTTTGTGGTATCAGATTGGTCAGTATGGATTTACATTGACCAATCCAAGCAAATAATTAAAAATGTTTCAAGAGTGAGTGTGAGAGTTAAAACAATATTTTTGACAAATGACATAGATGTGAGTGTGACTTTTTCTTTTCCAGTTTGTAAATGAAGAAAACAAGCTATACAGGGTGCACCAAAGTTCAGATTTTAATTTTGCACTATGAAAAAGACTTGGACAGTATACCATGGTTTAAATTAGCAGTAAGAGCCTGTGGTTGCAAATGTTTCATTACAATAAAATTTCAGAAAAAAATTACCAAATATTAGTATTGTATATTATACATAACAACATCAATGTAAAATGCTGAACAGTGATCATCTACATGAAGCAAATCATGTAACTATCTTAGAAAATGTGAACTGGTTTTATTATTTTCTAAACTGGATATGACAGTGAAAACAAAAAATTCAGTCATATAATAGCCTTTCAATCAGAGAAGCAATAAATGCAATTATATTTAGATTTTAAAACATTTTGGACTTAATTTAAAGTTTAGAAACTTTTCACTTGCATTGATTTGTTTAAATAGTGTGGAGATGACAACATAACCAGATTAAATCAGCAGAAAACAGGGTATTCATGAAAAAACTAATAATTTTATTTTGATAATTTTTACTTACCAAAAATAGTCATTTGTGTAATGAAGCATTCAGATATTATAAACATATGAGGTTTCTATTTAAAAGTTCTTTATGGAAGTTGTCTTAAGATAATGTTTCAAACACAAATATTGTAGTGATTGAATGGGCTAGCCTGATGGTTAGTTTCTGAAGTTGAAAACAAACCAAGCTCTCCATTTTGAGGTTGTTGTTGCATTATGAGAATGACAGTAAAATCCAACTATTTGATTAGAAGAGCCCACAGTGGATATGTTTTCTAGCTGTCTTCCCTCTTTTTTATCAGTTCTAAGTTAGGAACTGTTTGTACAGGTAGTTCTTGTGTAGTTTTGTGAGAATATCCATAGACAAACGGTAATTGAATCATCTAAGAAATAACAATGCATTTGAAATAATAAGCATATAAATTAATTAAAACATGTTACTGTAAATGTTTCTTGGTAAGAATGAAAATGATGAATGTTTATTTAATACCATTTATAATTTGGAAGTAAAGGTGAATAAAACTGCATAACAGTTGATTATATGTAGCATTTGAAGTTATCATATTGGATAATAAATATTTGTAATTGTAGAATATCTTAGTTTCATGTCCAATTCTGTGTTTTTAATAGTTACAGTTTTGCTCCTTTGACAATTTATTAACAGCAAAATGGAAAGACATATACAGATTCTACATGTGAATTTGTCAAAACAATTAGCATTGAAGTTGAGAGTGGATTAAAAGAAAGACAAGAAGTAGAAGTGGGATTAGTCCAATAATTTGTTGTTGGAAAATCACTAAAAAAATACATTTTGTAACTGAATAGTGTAAAGGCTAATTTTTTGTGATTTAAAAGAGTTAGAAAATTATTGAGAATTCTGGATTTGTAGGGGAAAATTATTACTGTAACTTTTGTAACATAAGTAAAATAATAAGAGTATAAACATTTCCTGTTATTTTGTGGGCAAGTTAGTTTGAGAACAAACTTGCATGAGTAAATCATTGGAGATTGTTAGTTTTATATTGTGTTTACTTTTAGTTGTTATGTTGTTTCCTACACATAACATGACAGGAGATTGTTAGTTTTATATTGTGTTTACTTTTAGTTGTTATGTTGTTTCCTACACTGATGTTATTCTATGTTTTGGAATGAAAATGATAGTTATTTTTTCAATATGTGAACATTTCTTTTCTTTTGGTATAGGTTGAGAAGAATCAGTGGCAAATAATGGCAGAAATTGTCATTGGTAAGTGAAAAAAAGTTCATTTCTGTAATAACTGAAAAAAAGAAATCTTTATAAGCTGAAGCTTGTGTTTATTCTTGTACCACAAAATTACTTTATTGTAACTGTGCAGTAAAAGTTTAAATATGTAGGTTGTTTCCCATTCATTATGCATATATGAATATTTTAGTTAAAGAATTTATATAATAACAAAATGTTCAAACTTTGTAATCTTGGTCCATTCTCTTTTAAAGGAAAATGAACAAAAGAAAGCATAATTAAATAAAATATGGTTTCACATAAAAATATAATACTGTTATGTCATGCAAAAAACAAACCTAAGAATATTATGATATTGGATTTTTTTTCTTACGTTTAGGAGTGGCCATGCCAGTCTTTGGTTAGGTTTGTAAACAGCAATAAATCTTGCTGTGCTTTGAGTTACACACTGCAGTATAAGATAATATAATGGTTAATAGATTGGAATACAAAACTTAAGCAAATTCAAACAACTTTGTTCCTCCCTCCCTTTAACTTAACATGAGTTATTTTTATCTAGTAAAATGGTTAGATGTTGTAGAAAAAGGGTTTGCTGATTACACATACAGAGTTGATTGTTCTAAAATCTTCAATATGAAATAGTTACCAGACCAAATTTTTAAAATTACACAAAATTATTAAGCATTAAAATGTTTAAAAACAGAGCAAAGAAAATTAACATGGATGTTTGTGTTAACCCTTTTCTACAAATGCTTGCTGTAAAATTTAAAGTGAGATAATCAACTAACTACTAATGACTCACTGCCGTCACCATAAATTAATGTGTTTTCTATTTTCAACACAAGTAAAAACCAAGATATTGTTTTTCATGACCTACTAGAAGATTGGAAGTTAGCTAATGTAACTCTTCTTTTCAAAGGAAGTGCTACCAATTGTCTTAGTAATTAAAAACCCATTAGTCTTACATCAGTTGTGGAAAAGTTTTAGGAAGTCTGTTAAAAATGCTTTGAAATGTCATTTAACAAAGTTTAGAAATTTTATTGAATAGTTAACATGGTTTCACGAATGGAAAATCTTGTCTTACAAATCTTTTGACACTATTTTGAAAGGTTACTTCTTACATTGATGAATGTAAGAGTGTAGATGTGGTGTATCTGGATTTTTAGAAAGCATTTGACAAGGTGCCACATAAAAGTTTTTGAAAAAATGTCTATAGGTGTGATGGAGAAGTTAGAAAATTCGATAGAAGAGTGGCATGATTGAAGAAAGCAGAGGGCTCTTACAAATGGAGCTCAGTCAAACTGTATTAATGTTACAAGTGGGGTAACTCAAGGCTCAGTCATAGGAACTTTGCTCCCTTTGATTTACATCAATGACATAGATGAATGAGTGGTCAATAAATTACTTAGATTTGTTGATGATATGATTATCTTGAGTGTTGCTCACTGTGAGGAGGATGCTTCTGCTTTACAGAAGGATATAGATCGTTTAGTGAGTAAAACAAGTAAATGATACATGGGTTTTAATTAAAGATAAATGCAAGATAATGCATATGGATTATTATATTATAATATGAATAATAAGTATAATTTGTATGAGGATAACATTAACAGTGTTATGAAATAAAGGGATCTTGATGTAATAATCTGTCAGTCTGTAAGCCATCTAAGCAGTGTGAGGTTGCTTGTGGTAGGACAAATTAGATTTTAAATTGTATATACAGAAATGCTGAATGCAAGTCCAAAGAGGCAATAATTTCATTGTGCTGGTCACCTGTTAAGCCCTATTTGGAATATTGTGTTAAGGTAAGGGATCCTTACCTTAGGAAATATATTAAATTTTGGAATATTCAGAGAAGGGTTACTGGGATGGATGGGTTGTCATATGAGGAGAGGCTGAAAACTCTCAAATTGTTTTCTCTTTGAAAAGAAAAGAATTAGGATGATCTGACTGGGGCATTTAAGATTATAAAGGGAATTAATAGTGTTGATGCATTCTTTTTTTCATATTTAATGGTGAGAATAGTAGGACTAGGGGGGACAAGTATAAATTGTGGCAGGGTAGGAGTCATACAGTTTTATTTTTCTTACAAGATGGTTGGCCTTTGGAATGGTTGTCTTCAGATGTTGTAGAGGCAGTGAATTTAAATGAGTTTAAGAAAAGCTTGATAAATATATGAATGATATTGTCTTTTTTTTTTTTTTAAGCTAATTTACTTAAGAATGTGGGATAGTCAAAGTGGACTAATAGGTTTCATGTTGCCCCAAAACGTTATATTATATATTAATACACTTTTGCAGGTATGTTTTAAAAGTGTGGTCAGTAGGTCTCTTTATATGGGGTGTAATTGTATCTCATTGTTGTATGGATAATCACTCATCAAGGAAATTTCTTTAAACGTTCTATAGTAAGATTGGCATAGAAAAGGACAAATCACTGTCTTTCAACAAGTTTATATTAATTGTTTAGAAAGAGGTTAAAGTTAATCCGTGACAGTTACTATTTAATCTTTTGTATTATTAACAAATTAACTCTGTGTTAGCCTTTCGGAGTTTTCAACGACCCGAAATATTTTGTAAACATTTGTGCCGGCAGATGGGAGCACGTACGTCTGTTGTTTTCAGCAGCTTGGGTATTCAGCAAGTTTGTTGTTTTGAATTAAGCACAAAGCTACACAATGAGCTATCTGTGCTCTGCCCACCACGGGTATCGAAACCCGGATTTTAGCGTTGTAAGACCGCAGACATACAGCTGAGCCAATGGGGAGCCAGCAAGTTTGTCTTAAATTGTTACACTTGGTTTTGGTGATAAAAAGGAAACAAATTATAGCATTCAATATAATCATCTATTGATTAACAAAGGAAAAGATTTTGAGTGTTAGTAAGTTTTTTGGTTTCCAAAATAATAGTTTGTCATTATTTAATTATTTTTAAATTAATTTTTTTTTATGAAGACCACTCAGTCCTAGAAAAAGTGACTATGGAAAATTAACTCTGCGAGTAAGCTTATCTATAGTGCAGAATTGTGATTGCTGGAAGAGATTGTCTCTATTTGATTCTCTTGAGTAACTGAAATTTCAATCATGCAAAAGTCCTTAGTGAATTGGTATTAAAGTTTAAAGTCTAGACGTATCTCCATATTTTGTCATTTGTCAGTCCTAAGGTATGCTATAAAATTATATATGATGAATGTGTACTTATATGTTTAAAAATACATAAAATGTTACACGTATTATAATGATAAAAAGGAAAAATAGTATAAAATATAATTTTGCTCCAATTTTAGCCTTATTTTTTACAGTTAATAAAATACAACTGTATAATTTAAATTCTTCAAAAACAATATGGTGGTTTACACTGTTCAAAAATATCTTAATACTTAAAGTTTTACGATAAAACGTTTCCGTTCATTATGTTTATCTCCCATAGGTAGTCTGACTTTTTTAAAAATCTAATTTCTGGAAAAACTTCTATTACAATGATTTTTCGACTGTCTTACTGCGGCCGTCGTTTGGCCTAAAATAAATATTACATTAAACATGCGTTACCTTGATAATCTAACTAATGTTGTTTTTCTTTAAAGATATTTAATGAAAATTGGCCCAAAAAATAAATGGAATTAAACTGTGAGTGTAAATATTGAAACGATAAAGTATCGCACATCTGGTAAGCCCGGCATGGCCAGGTGGTTAGGGAGCTGGAGTCGCAATCTGGGGGTCGTTGGTTTGAATCCCTGTTCCATCAAATATGATCGCTCTTTTAGTCGTTATAATGTAACGGTCAATCCAACTATTCGTTGATAAAGGACTAGTCCAAGAGCTGGTTGTGGTTGGTGATGACTAGCTTTCTTCCCTCTAGTCTTACACTGCTAAATTAGGGATGGCTGGCGCAGATAGCCCTCGTGTAACTATGCGCGAAATTCAAAACAAAACACAATTTTGTCATGTAAATGACAAGTTTTAAAAAACAACACTTAAGGCTAGATAAAGATAAATACAAATTGGATAGAATATCTTAAATTATTTCAATAATAAGTTTTGAATACAGAAACGGTTACTGACTGTTTAGAATTTATACGTACTGATAAATAGATAAGTCGACAGAGCAGACAAAAATTACGTTTAAACTTTCTGCTAAGAACTAGGATTTAAGTTAAAAACACTCAAACCTTCAGATAACGATGTATATAAACACTCCAATAAGACACTATTATACAAAAACACCATACAGTTTTATCGGAATTTGGTTTGCATTCCGTAAAGTATAATGACGCAATAACTAACTTATTTTGAATTACCAAACTACAAAATTCCACATACGAATAAGGTTTATTGCTGGCGCCAGAAAAGATACTTCCGACTAGCAATTTGTCAATTTCAGTAGGTAATGGTCTGAAATACATTAAAGAACATTTAAACAAATACTGTAATATTACAAAAGAAAGAACCATTATTTATCAACTTATTATCATCAGTAACTCTGTTAGGAGTAACTGACTTTTAAGGTATACAGAATATCATGACAGTTTCAAAATTATTATATGTAAACATTAATTTTAACAAATTATTTAAAGAAACAGAGAATCACTAGAAAATTATGACCAACATTAGTTTTACTGCTGTTACTTTTAAGTTCTTGCGATAGTGTGTGATATAACGTTACACCAGTAATTACGTTATGTATATTATCGTAATTACTTTTGTCGTATTCATCATGCTGTTGCTTTTTTCCTGCATCGTAATTATTATTAGTGCAAATTTTCTCGAATCGCATTGCATACAAGTATGCGAGCGCATGCATAATGTTTATACTTACTGCTATCTAGTACAATGAACTCTTATTTAAAGGTCAAAGGAAATGTGCAAACTTCAGGGTATATAACTTTAATAATTGTGGGTTATTTAAAGAAGTTGGTTCCTTTCGCTCTAGTTTTTGTTGTTCTATGTCATTTCACATTAGCGTTAAATGCATTCTACTATGTACAATAATTTTTTTACAATGAGCGTAGTGGGCGATGCTTAGAGTGTAGCGTCCCTTGGATGTTTCGTAATTAAATAACCAACAGCGACTTTCGTAAGTTGGGTGAGTCTCTCTACCCTAACATATTTTACGAGCAGTGAGAACTATTTATTTTCCAACGACAAAACTTAGCTTAGCTTATCCTTTCTTTAAAGATACTTTATTTAAAATTTATTATAACATTTCAAATTTACTGCCATTATTTTTTATTATAAATATTATTTCACGTTGGTTTTGTTTTTTTCGCGCAAAGCTACACGACTGCTATCTACGCTAGCTGTTCCTAATTTAGCAGTGTAAGACTAGAGGGAAGGCAGCTAGTCATCACCACCCACCGCCAACTCTTCTACCAACAAATAGCGGGATTGAATGTGGCATTATAACGCCCCCACGACTGAAAGGGCGAGCGTGTTCGGTGTGACGGGGATTCGAGCTCGCGAGTGCCTTAACCACCTGGCTATGCCGAGCCGTGGATTTATGACTAACGTAAGACTACTAAGCTCATTGAGTCAAGTATAACTTTCAGTGTTACCATGGGCTGATTAGCATACTTGGACATCGGTCTAAACATATGAAACTTTTACCACTGCTGACACAGTGTCGTGTAGAATATTTAATTTACCTACGTTTATTTTTTTATTGTTTCGAATTTAATTTTATGTTTATTATTTTATTATAATAATTATTATGCGTTATTAGCTTAGTATCTGGACTGAGTAGTAGCCTAAGGTGGGCAAACCCAAAATGTCTCTAAGGCCGAATATATCTCACTGATCAAACAATCCGTTTTAATAATTATAGGCCCGGTATGGCCAGGTGGTTAAGACACTCGACTCCGTAATCTGAGGTTCGCGGATTCGAATCCCCGTCACACCAAACATGCTCGCCCTATCAGCCGTAGGGGTGTGTGTTATAATGTGATGGTCAGTCCCATTATTCGTTGGTAAAAGAGTAGCCCAAGAGTTGGCGGTGGATGGCGATAACTAGCTGCCTTCCCTCTAGTTTTACACTGCTGAAGTAGGGACGGCTAGCGCAAATAGCCCTCGTGTAGCTTTGCGCGAAATTAAAAAAAAAACAACAATAATCATTATAGTTTGAATATTCCATTTAATTATTTATGCTCATTTTTACGTACATATTTTAATTCACATCCATGTAGATCGCTTGGTTTGATCAAAAGTTAATATCAAAGTGTATATAATAATGTGTGAAATTATCATTTTTGTTACATATGTATATAGTATTTATAGATAACCTATATATAATAGTTGTAATTACATGAGATTAAAAGATAAATTAAGAACCAGATATAAATGTTATAATTTCATACTATTCGCGTATATAGTTCAAAATATAAATAATATTTAAGTTACACAGTTTCCACGAAAGATGTGAGACTGAAGAAGTTCGAATGTATCGAAACTAGTTTCTCTGACATCAATACGTGTTACAGTGTTTCGCATATGTGCAGTTTTTCACTAATTGCTACACACGATATTGGGTTCTTTTATTAGAGGTGACGAGTATATTCGCTGATTTTTTTACCATGAGAACGAGTGTTAAAAAGTTGTCCTTCCTAATTTAAATACCTTTATCAGATATGTTGGTAATATTTTCGTTGTATTTCAAAATATAACTTAGTTTATTTGTTTCTTAAGTGCATCAATAAGAACATCAACATGAAATTAACAACTCTAGTTTAAAACGAATTCACCTTTCCTTTATTATAATGTACCAGGGGAGGCATAGGTCACTGAACGGTTGCATAGTTTTATTAATACAAAGATACTTGAAACAGTAACACAAAATAAGTAATTTCTGTTAATACAGATGTGAACTAATAATTAAGAAAGGTGAACAAACGAGACAAAATCGAATATCGGAACCTTTCAACAAGAATACAATTATTTAACTATGAACAACTGCATTGTAATTTTTGCCTCCCCCTGTATATTGCTGATAATGACACTCCAGAGTATGTATATACATTTCCTGGATATATACAGGTAACGCACATGAAATATTTGTATGCTTTTAGTACAGAATGGCATGCGGTACAACATACACAACTATGTATTGCAAATGTAAAACAATACGAAAAGTAATATCACGTACGACATACAGCTTGAGTACACAATATGCGCAGCGACAGAACTGTACGAAAAACATGCAAATGAAGAACAGTTTTCACCGGCGATGAACAGCGAAGTATTTCTAGAATCGTGATTAACATAAACCCGATCAACTTCACTTGTTTCGTTTCAACCGAGAGCACCGTCGAGTCAGTAACACGCTGCTGTGACATGTTCCTCCTAACAAGTCTCAACAAGGGAAGGAGAACACGCAAAAATAACAATGTCTCCGGCAGAGTTGTAATAAAGTGATAAAAATAGTGGAAGTTCAGATCTATGACACTCTTCTTTATTATAATGCAAGTGAAGTTCGTGAATTCATTTAGGATTGAGATACTAGACGACTTCTAAGATTGATGGAGAAAACAGCCTGTGTTCAGAAACCAGAACTTCACAGTATGTAGGTGGGTAAGACTAGCAACATAAGGATTGTCTGTGTAAACAATACTAGAAGAATATAAACACATTTTCAGAAAATCGGATTCTTGGAGCATTCAGCATCAACATAAAATACTATGATTTGGTAACGGCCCTTGTCAATGAATGTGACTTGAGTTACAAAGTGTGGATTCAATGTACAGGAAGCCTTTCTAGTGCGAGTTTCTGAGTAACATCAGTACTGTCTGCTTTTCTTAGCTGTTTCAAAATGCTGGTGAAATATTTCATCGTGGTGTAAATCTGTGAAAAAATACATGAACTTGAGAGACTATTGTAGCAGTTTTTATATCTCCAGCTTGCAGTTATTTGGAATCCACGTGACATAATTTGGGATTTACTAACAGATGTATTGTTCCCGTCTACACTGTTACAAAGACTTTATCAAAGGTTGTTAACCTCCTACCTTTCATATTCTCCATTTTTTACATAGATAAACACAAATTGTTTATGTGTCATTGCCAACATCGTGAATAAAAAATAATGTTGTACAGATAGCCCATTCTGTAACTTTATGATTAACTACAAACAAACAAAACACAGTCTTTATATTACGGAAAATTGTTTAAAGTTAATACATGTTTATATTTTGTATTTTCATCCTGAATGAAAAAAAAAAAAAAACAATCAAAACAGCAAGATATTGTGACTATCATTTGATGTAATGGTAACAAGTCATTTATTGTTCAATCGACATGACGTAAATAATTTGGGAATATTGTAATTGCTTCCTTAGCCAATTCTGTCAAACGGTTGTAGAACACATTTTCGAGAAAGTTGTTCCAAAATCATGTTGTTCTAATTCGACCGGACCCTTAAAGAAAATGTTTTTATAATTCAGAGCAAAATTTTAAAATATTTAAATGCAATGATTTGTGTCGCGGAAGTTTTGGTAATTCTTCCACGTTTTCTTTATCCGACTTCATGAAGCTCATAAAAGAAATTAAATAAAAGTTTGTCGCCTCCCTCGCACTTACTGTTACAGAACTAGATAATGTTGATACACATTCGATGGTCTGTAAAAGGTGTGTCTTTCAAAACAGGATTTGTCGTTTCAAAATAGGGTACGGATTCAAAAGGTGTAAAATAAACAGACATAGAGCTAGAAATTGACCTAATATTTTTCAAACATTCAAGTTATTGATATTTGTAGTTATTTTCTATTATTGTTTCTTTTAAACAGAGAGTTGCTGTCGTAAAAATTCGAACGTGTAGTTGAAAAAAAAAAGATTACTGGTTATTTAACTGTACACCAATAACACTGGTTTACAAAAAAATATTTTTTGTCTGAGGCAAGAATGTGAATAGGTGTTTTTTACTAATTTGGGTGTGCTGAATTCAAATTTATAAACAGTTTTGCTCTATCACCTCTAGTTTTCTGGCTTTTAAATAGTCTCATTTTAGTAAATACAGAGTATATACGTGCTTATTTCAACAGTTGCAGCAGCTTATTACAGATAAAACAGGATAGATAAAGAACATTGACAGAATAAATATACTTGGATGACACAATGTACACAATTCATAGTACCGCAGACAGTTAGAAGTGTGTTTTCTTAGATGATCTGGTGTATTTTGCCTCTGGGATATCACGCAAGAGCATCCAGCAGAAGTCTCCCATCATACTGGGGTTCCACTTGCCTTGGTAGTTGCTCTCCATCTTCGTAATGTCTTGGTGGAATCTTTCTCCGTGCTCATCACTCACTGCTCCAAGGTGTGGAGGGAAGAAGTTGAGGTGGGAATGGAGAAAATGAATTTTGAGTGACATTCGGCATCCCATATCCTCATAAGTCTTTAGCAACTTCTCAATACAGGCTTGGTAATTTGGTACGCGTGTGTTACCAAGGAAGCCACTACAGACTGACTTAAATGCTTCCCATGCTCTCAGTTCCTTTAAGGTAAGAAGCTCCTCAAAATCAGTATCCTTCAGCACTTCTCGGATTTGAGGTCCGACAAAGATGCCCTCTTTTGAGCTGAGCAGCACTAAGACCTGGGAACACAGTAGACAAGTGTTGGAAGGCAGCACCATTTTTGTCCATGGCCTTCACGAAATTCTTCATCAAACCAAGCTTGATGTGAAGAGGAGGAAGAAGCACCTTCTTCATGTCAACCAGAGGATTCTCCTTGACGCTGTGTTCGCCAGGAACGAAAGTGCTTCTAGACCCCCAGTCTTTCTGTTTGTAATGCTGGGATACAGCTCGACTATCCCAGAGACAGAGAAAGCAACAGTACTTTGTGAAGCCCGCTTGCATACCCATAAGAAGACCAATGACCTTGAGGTCCCCACACAGACTCCACTGGTACTGGTTGTACTTAACAGCTTCTAAAAGAAGCTCCATATTGTCATAGGACTTCTTTAGATGGACAGAGTGTGCAGTGGGAATGCTGGGATATTTATTCCCGTTGTGCAGAAGCACAGCCTTGAGACTTCGCTTGGAAGAGTCTATGAAAAGACGCCAGTCTGAAGGATTATGTGGCAAACCAAGGAAAGTGAACAAGCCAGGTACATTTGTGCAGTAGCACAACTTGTTTTCCATGTCGAAAAATGAAGCAAGGTCTTTGTTCCGATTCCTGAAACTGGTGATCCTTACATCTTCCTGGACTAGGTCCCACTGTTTAAGCCGAGAAGCCAAGAGCTCTGACTGCTGTTTTGACAGATACAAATCACGAGCAAGGTCATTCAGGTCTTCTTGCGTGATCCAGTGTGGCTCGTTGCCACTTGTTCCTGAATAAGAAGAGTCAATATCTTCGGAAGAGATTGACTTGGCAGAATCTTCCCTTGGAGGCATTTCTTCATCTGATGAGGAAAGAAGATCCTTATTTACTGGAGGTGTTGGGACAGGAAGATCATCTGAATGGGGAACGGGTCTCATACCAGATGGAAGATTGGGATATTTGATCTTTTTTCTAGAAGATACATTGAAACCAGTTATATTTGTTAGACAAAAATAACAATCATCTGCATGGCTTCGTGGCCCTCTCCAAACCATCGGGACTGCAAAGTTGAAAGCCGCTTTCTTGCCATTAAACCAAGCAGTTAGTCCATTGTAGCAGGGTTTACAACAGATGTGTGGAGCCCAAGATTTGTCCTGATCACCAATTTTACAGTCAAAATAATGAAAGTAGGCAGTTCTGAGGAGGCAAGTGATGGTTCGACGCTGTGCAACTGTCGTGAAGTCCCCACACACGTAGCAGAAAGAATTGGCCTTGTTGAGGCATCCTCGGTGTTTTGACGAGCTTGAAGCCATTGGAGAATCTGAAAAAAAACAAAGTAAAATTAAATCATATGTAAGGCAATAATAATTATGTGCGTCGTTGGAAATTGTGATGCAAATATATACCCAAAAGATTGTGTAACACAATTGTCGAGGGACACCAACCTCCTGCGCTGACTGCCAGTGCACTACTGGCTGTTGATTGAGACGTGTTGGCTACGCTTAACTGCCAAAATCCGTCTTGATATATAGCTATATATATATATATAGTAATGCTATCACTTACATTTATTGCATAATAACTAAAAAAGAAGACATAAGTCACACAATATTAGAAATTAACCCTGAATGCATATACGCCTTTATGTACAGTATGTGTACAAAATGTACAGTATGCATATCTAAAAAAACTAGAGGTGATGAGTAAAAACGGATTTCAAATCTGAATTCAGCACCCCCAAATTAGGTTAAAACAGTTATTTTTGTGCTTGCCTCGATTTCTTTGTAAACCAGTGTAACCGGTAACTTTTAAAACGTCTTTATTTCAGTTATTCTGACTGTAAGATTACACATCTTTGTGTATATACATTACCGGAAAACAGAATATAAATCAAGGAATCCTGTACAAATGTGTCTCATCGTTGTTATTAATATTTTTAGTTACTGATGGTTTTGAGCACGGAAATTTTCTGTGGTAGATCTCTGAATGTTGGAGCTGCCCGGCCTGGTTGGAATCTGTGCGATACTACAAAATTCCTTGCACTTTAAACTATAAATGCGTTATAAGAGTTGTAGCCAATTCCTTTGTATGGATGGTAAGGTTCTGATGGTTGCATGCCTTCCCTCTGCGTCAGTAGGTCAGATTTAGGAACGACCTCCTAAGATGGTTAGTATATTTACCACATTTTAAAGTATAAAATGTATTTATGACTTAATCAATTTTTATTTAGTTATTGATCCAACATTCGGATGCTGTATTATCAGATATATTGAACATGTTTCTTTGGTATCAAAACATGGAATTATACTACTAGAAACCGGGTTTCGATACCCGTGGTGGAAATAGCACCGAGAGCCTATTGTGTAGCTTTGTTATTCATAACAAATGGCAACAATATATTATTATTTACCGGCATTTAAAATTATGAGATTCTCAGGAAACAGATACTGATTGATCTTGTCTCCTGAGGTAAGAGTAATTTCAAAATGCTGTTGAGTGACTGCCTTCCATCTCGTCTGTAAGCTCAAAATTAGGAACGGCTAGAATAGGTAACTCTTGTAAAGATTTGCTGAATATCCAAGACAAAAATATTTACTGGGAACCTTGGCAACTCGTTTGTATTTGGCATCTGATCTCAGATTACAAGTTGAGTGCCTTAACCACCAAGCGATGATGGTTACACATTTAATGCGTAACCAGTGTTCTGTTGAAAATGCCCGTTATTTTGTCAGTCATTAGTTGGTCGGCATTGTGTTTTAGGTCTTGTAGACCTGAGAAGGTTATGCGCAATCTATACTTCTTCTTCACTCCTTGACTATTACTGCAATTTCTTCATAATGATGTAATATTTTAATAATTTGTTATTTATTATTTTTCTTTTAATTATCGCAAAGATGTTTTTTAATCTCACGCAAAACTACTCCAGAGTAATCCGCGTTGGCCATCCATACATTTCAAGCGATAGACTGGGAGAAAGTCATGTAGGCAACACTACACATCCCTCTCCCAGTCGAGAAAGTCGGGTTTTTCACCCATTTAAAGTTTAAGGACGTTTTGGTCTTAAGACCTCTTTTGCAAGTCAGAATTGTTACGGACTTCTACCAAAGTTTCTTCTAGCTTCGTCCTTCCCAGGCATAATTCATCATAGTTTTAGTCGCAACTAATAGTGGGACTGACCGTAACATTTTATGATGCTCAAGAATTGAAAGGGCGAGCATGCTTGGGTACTAGGATTTGAATATGCTACCACAGTCTTAACGCAAAAAAAAAAAAAAGAATATTCCTCATGTCCGTTTATAGCAGACACAATACATTAAGAGCCCTAATATTTAATTTTGAATCGCTGACAACCCATTGTTTGTTTGTTTTATAATAGCAAAGCCACATCGGGCTATCTGCGGAGTTTACCGAGTGGAATCGAACCCCTGATTTTAGCATTGTAAATCCATAGACTTACTGCTGTACCAGCGGGGAACTGACAACTTATATTTATCTTTCTTTCAGGTCATGACTGCCGAAATTCTGGATCGTCGTTACTTTGAATAAGAATTTGATTTACTGAAATTTGAGTTGTGTTTGTTTTTTGATTTTCGCACGAAGCTACACGAGAACTAACTGCGCTCTCTGTCCTCAACTTAGCAGTGTAAGACTAAAATGGTCTTCTTTGGTAGTCATTACTGCCCCGCGCCAGCTCTTGGGTTACTTTTTTACTGACGAATAGTGGGTTTGATCGTTGATGATAACGTCCCCACGACTGAAAAGGAGAGCGTGTTTGGTTTGACAGGTATTCGAATCCGCTTCCCTCAGATTACGAGTCGAGTGCCCTAATCACCTGGCCATGCCTGGCCTTCGAGTTGTGACCCATCTGCTCTCTTTTCGCGAAACCAACCTCTATCGTGACCATAAAGTTGATGTAATTTGTAAAGGTTATTTTTGTCAGGTTGTTTTTAATTTGCTGTGACAACGATGATTTTATATCAGTAAATTATTCCTTAACAGATATTTCTTCAGCTTTATGACACGAGATTAACTGGTATTTTTCAATCGTCATTTTCTTGTTAAACCATCTTTCCAGTTATTGTAGCTTATCGATATGAATGTTGGTTCAAATAGATCGAAATATTATTTTGCTTTTTTATGACGATATGCAATAAACTCTGTATTGAAATGCTCCATAATGCAGTCATCTGTCTTTCAAACAAAGTAGACAGGAGACGAATGCAGGAAGGAGATTGTCAAACAACCATCCCAGTATTCTATAAGTCCGTTGTCTTCTGATTTTTAAAATAAATAATTGACATTCATGATCCTCGCTTAAACACTTTAAAACAAATCTCCTCTTCCACTTTGTAGGGTTGGCTGCACCTCTGTGTGATTGAGTTTCAACTAATTTATGAATTGTTCTGGTGGAAAACTTATGAATTCTTCCGCTAAAACAGCCATTGTTAAAAACAGAAGAATAATATAAGCACCGTAAATAAACTACTAAAAACCCTATACATATTCAACTTTATAGTTTAGAATATTAAGACAAGTATTTTGGAGCTTAAGTAACAGGAAGTTGACTGACAAATTACAATATTTTTATTTTTAAGTGTTCTCGATGAAAATTACGAATTTGTTAACGAAGATTGTGATCTAACTAGTATGGCTTAAGACGACAGGTTTTGGTTGACTTCCAATGGAATGTTGGCAAAGTTCCATATAAAGCCTTGTTTACAGGTTTCAGCTATTGCTTTCGCTTTGTGGAGAATAAGAAAAAAGAAAGTATGATCTGATGTATGGATTTTGGCATAGAGAAAAGTAACTAACTGGTTTTGATATTTTATTTGGCAAGAGTTGATGACAATCTGTACTTGTTTCCTCAATGTTGGGAGAAAAAATAAGACCACACCTCTCCAGAATCTAGATGTCGTGTAATATTCCTGTTTACTGATATTTTATCTGAGAACATGAAGTACTTATGTTACTAACATATATATATAAATATATATTATTTACTCAGTAAATTAATTAATTAATTATTTCGTTATAAGTGAAATAAGAGTTGTTTTATCATTATTTGGTGGGAAAGCTAATCAGTTTCTAACTGGTTCTTGTATATAAAGCCAGGTCGATATTATTATTCAAGAATATTGAGTGTTTATAATTAATACTGATATGTTCCATGTATTTTCGTAAGTCGAATAAGAGCTAATTTAAAATTATTTTTAGATAGGAGAAAATATAAAAGCATGAGTTGGCGTTAAGAAGTTTGGAAATCATAGTATCGACAAAAAACATGTTAAACGTTTGTACCTAGAGTTAACCAATTTTATGAATTAGCTTTAAAACTGTGATAACACAGTGAAAACATACTTAGGTTACAAGATATAAAAATATAGGAGGTTGAAGAAGGTGTCCAAGAGGTAGTGCATGATAAAACGAAATAAAAAGAACAAACCTATGTGAAAGTGGCTAACAGAGAATGGAAGCACGTTCTCTAACGTTCTGTTGGTTAGTACGCTAATCTGACAGTCGCCCACCATCTCAAATCTTCCCGGTCACGTGGAAACTTAAGACATTTCAAATATATTCAATAACTTCCAGATGCTAGAAACACGATGCAAGTTGAGTAAGAAAAATACCAAGAAACAGCACGCTTTATATTTCATTCATTTGTGGTTCTGTGGTGTTTTCATCATGCATGCTTACTAAACTGAAAGTGTATTGTAAACAAGTTTAAGACTGTTATTGTTTTTCTAGGAGAGTTTTTAAAAGTTACTTGAAGGACATGCTACAGAATGATAGTTTGTGGCAAGTAGATTCATACTAATGCATAATAACCTTAATGTAGTAGCACTAACATAATGCTGATTTGTCTGTGCTGTGCCCACCATGGGTGTAGAAAACTGAATTTTAGCGCTATAATATAGCTTATAGATTTAACACTAACCAACTGTTGGGTGATGAAATGGTTGGTTAAAGTTGTATGTAGTAAAAATATGTTTCAAAACAAAATTTAGTTTGCTATTAAAAGGTGTTCATTTGAACAAAACATTGACTTTAAAATAATTATTAAGCATGGTAGTACTTAATAGTATAGATTGACAAGGTTTCCAAATAATTCATACGTCGAAAACCACCCTGTTGAATCCCTAAACAAAGGACAATCATTCAGTTCATTGGTTACGATGTAGTATGAGCATCTGGATTAATAATACGGTCCCCCTGGCGGTACAGCTGTAAGTCTTATCCGCTGATCTTAGCGTTCTAATCAGATGTGGCTTTGTTGTACGGAAAAACCCAAACACGAACATTAATAGTACGCTAAAAATAATCGCTAACAATTTAAAAAATTCTAAAACTAATTTTCTCGTCTGCTACCTACCTGATCACGTCAGTTGGACTTGTCCCTAGATGGCTCGGGTTATCGCTATAAGATTTCTCCAGCTTATTTGACTGGTCTTATGAGCATCTGTTTTTAATATCCCGATAAATATATACAAATACAGATTTATTTATTTTTTTATAAATGGTAAACATGTTATGTACGTACTTAAATATCTTTTAAATCCAACAGATGACACTACGTGTTGATGGATAGGCACGTGACAGTTATATAGGTATAAAATAAAAAGCAAATGAACACGAGTATAAAAAAAAAAACTATGAACTTTAACGTGATTCAGTTACAAACACTAATGAAACAAGAATTAAAATTTCAAACACAAGTTTATAAATTTAAATCGACACCTTAGCAGCATTATACACTTCTCTGAAGGCCAAAGTAAAGATTACGTTTGATAAGTTTGTAATTGACATTTTAATTCTTGTAAAAGTGATAGCTATCAAGGCTATGGCTATAATAAAAAATTTATAGACATAAAATTTGAGCAAATAAATAAAAAATAATAATTAGTTAAGATAATTAACTCTACAACATGGCCACACTGTCCCTTGAGGAGACGACAAGAACAGAGCTTTTCCTTAGGATTTTTTCAACTGCACAATTATATTTAACTTCATTTTTAACACATATACTTTATTTCACCTCTTATATACAGGTATAGTACCAAATTATCAACAACAAAAGAATATTCTGGTAAAGACTTATCAACTTTGGAATGGGATTTTATAATCGTAATTTTTTTTTTAATATTTATTCACTTGAACTTACTTATACAGGTAAAATTTCAACCGCACAAATACTTTTTACAGATGCACACATATTGATCAACCATGCACTAAGAAAACTGCTGAACAGAGGTAAGTCATCAGCAGGATCCATTGCAGGATGAGTGGACACAACAGCAGTAGTCCTTTGTCTTGTAGGAGAATGACCTCCACATCTTTTGTGGTCGACAGTTTCATATGCTGCAGCTGCGAAGAATGATTTTCATCTTCTATTTCCACAGTAGAAATATATATATATATATATATATATTAAAAATATGGAATCGTCCTATAACTGCACTTGATCCAGGATCTTTTAATTCATACACTAATGGAATAACACACTTCGTAACTTCAAAACGTCCATTTTGTCTCAGAGTAAATGTGGCAATAAAAATATTTACAACAGAAGATAAAGAATGTGCCTCTAATAATATCAAATCGGCTACTTTAAATGTGTCTTGGCATCTCTTATGGTTGGAGGCTTGTTTCTGTCGCTTCTGAGTCTTTTCAACATAGGCCCGGCATGGCCATGTGATGAAGGCACTCGACTCGTAATCCGAGAGTCGCGGGTTCGAATTCCCGTCACACCAAACACGCTCGCCCTTTCAGCCGTGGGGGCGTTATATGTGACGGTCAATCCCACTATTCGTTGTTAAAGACTAGTCCAAGAGTTGAGGGGGTGGTTATAACTGTTTTCCCTCTAGTCTAACACTGCTAAATTAGGGACGGCTAACGCAGATACCCCTCATGTAGATTTGCGTGAAATTTAAAAACAAACAAACGAAACTTTTCAACATTTGATCTTGCCTTCTGTATGACTATTTGTAGTTCTGCTCTTTGTTAATCTATGGTTTGAGGTGCTCTTGGGTATTTTTTCAGTTAATCCCAAGGAAGGTTTGTTTGTTTGATTTGAATTTCGCCCAAAGCTGCATGAGGGCTATTTGCACAATCCGTCCCTAATTTAGCAGTGAAATACTATAAGGAAGGTAGCTAGTCATCACTATCCACCACCAACTCTTGGGTTACGCTTTTACCAATGCATAGTAGGATTGACCGTCAGGTTATAACGTTCCCACGGCGTATAAATGAGCATGTTTGGTGTGACGGGGATTCGAACTCGCGACCTTCAAATTACGAGTAGAGCATTCAAATCACCTGACCATGCCGGGCCTCCCAAGGAAAGATCTCTTATCCAAAATGGAGTTTGAATGATGTTTAACCTGTAGATTCAAGAATAGAAGTTTTAATAGCTAGAAAAAATTCAGATAAATTATCATCCTAAGTTTGATGATTTTTTTCGATGTGAGCAGTGATCATTCTACTTATCTCTGTATTTACTCTTCCAGTAATAATAGACCGAGAATAATATGGAGCTGTAAAGATATATTTAATTCCCATAGTTTCATCCAATAAATAAAACAAATTGTGGTCCATTATCCGATACAATAGTATTTGGAATACCGAATGTAAACAAGTATTCATTAATTAGTTTTTGCTATTGTTATTTTTCACAATCACCTTCACAGTTATTTGTTGAATAGTATATAATTCAACCCATTTAGTAAAATAATCGGTTACAACCAACAAATTCCCTGTATTAGATTCAGGATAACGTTTCATGATGTCTACTCCGATTATTTCACCAGGTTCTATTAATTTAGTTCTTTGCATCAATTTAGCTGTTTGCTTCTGTTTACATTTAGTGGTTTGACAAATATAGCATGGCAACACATAATTTTAATATACTTTCTCACCCAACACAAAATACGACGTGTAGATACTTTATCTATTGTTTTTTGAACACATAGATGAAAAGCTGTAGGATAATCGTGCAACTCAATTAACATTGCCAGTCTCATGTTTTGAGAATAACTAGTCTCAATTCACCATTGGTAGTAATCTTTTTTGTATTATAAAAACATTGTTATTCAAGACATAGTGCTCGAATTTACTTACAATCTCTGCAACTATGGTAGAATCATCTGGTAACAGTCCGGTTTTTTATATAAGAGTAAATGCGATTATATTTATCATACTTAGCTTTTTCAGTAGTCAATTGTTCCCCAGTTTTAACATGGACAATGGCAAAAATTTAGGTGATAGTTTATTGACATCCAATTTTGGAATTTCTTCTGGAGAATCAGTAGGATATCTAGACAATGCATCAAGTAACTGGTTCTGTGGGGTTTTTCAAACGTTAAGCCCTGCACTATTAAGTGCACCAGTCTACCAGCTAACTTGGGAGCTGTCTGTAACTATTTCAATGCAGTGTGATCAATTATCACTGTATATTCTTCTCCATCTAGGTATATATTAAATTTTTCTGCAGCCCAAACCACAGCAAGACATATTAATTCTGTAGTAGTATAGTTTCTTCCTTCCTAGTTTAGTCTTATACTAGTCTATGCTATGCCACCCATCTGACAAATAATTGTTTCTAATTCAAAATTTGAAACACCACTATGCAAAACATAGTTTCACCTTTTTCTGTATATTGTAAGGCAGGGAATTCACATGAAGCCTGCTTTAATTTCTGGAATGAATTCTCACACTAGGATGTCAATTACTACCTGATACGTTTCCTTTGTAACTGATATAAAGATTCAAAAATCGTAGCAAAGTTCAGAACAAATTGATTGTACCAGTCACACATACCCAAGAATGTCCTTAACTCTTTACAGTTTGTTTGAGGTGATAATTCTTTAACATCCTTTACGCTGTCATCATTTCTGTATATTCCTTCAGAAGTAAGTTTAAGTCCTAAATCTGACACTTCTTGTTGGCAAAGATTACTTTTAAAAACTTTTACAGGAAGATTAGTTGTATGTAGTTTGTAGAAAACCAAATTAAGGTCTTCATTATTAACAGTTTCTTGTTTATTATTCCATTGTTTTGTAAATTGTTAGCATATCAGCAGTGGATACAACAAAGTACGATTCTAACTATTCTCGTAAAAAAACAATTGTAATATCATACACTTCTCAAATTATCTTTATGTAGCTTCAAAATTCCATAATTTATAAGTTTTCGCTGATGCATACATAAATGTTTTTCCAAGCTTTCATTAATTTCTAAAACATCAAAATCTGACTTACAGTCATATTTCTCGACAAGCATGAATGGTGGTTGACTGCAATGACATAAGTCGATGAATTGTCCACAGAATTATAGGCAGAATGAACATTTGAACATTGAGGCTGAGGGAAAAGAAACTTCGTTTCTTTCACTAGTAGATCAGTCACAATGCATTTTCACCTGATCTGTAAATATTGACACAGACTGATTCAAACTCATCTCATCGGATCTGCTAACTTCCCGAGTATTTGTTTGTTATTGAATTTCGCACAAAGCTACACGGGGGTTATCTGCGCTAGCCGTCCATAATTCAGCAGTGTAAGACCAGAGGAAAGGCAGCTAGTCATCACCACCCACCGCCAACTCTTGGGCTACTCTTTTACCAACGAATAATGGGATTGACCATCACATTATAACGCCCCCACGGCTAAAAGGGGCGAGCATGTTTAGCGCAATGGGGATGGTATAACGGTCTAAAATAATATACTGCTACGACTAGGGTTGGTTTGTTTTTAATTTCGCGCATAGCCACACGGGGGTTATCTGCGCTAGCTGTCCATAATTCAGCAGTGTAAGACTAGATGGAAGGCAGCTAGTCATCACCCTACCGCCAACTCTTGGGCTACTCGTTTACCAACAAATAGTGGGATTGGCCGTCACATTATAACACCCCGTGGCTGAGAGGGCAAGCATGTTTGGTGTGACGGGAATTCGAACCCGCTACCTTAGGATTACGAGTCGAGTACTTTAACCACCTGGCCATGCCGGGCCGCTACGACTTGGGCTCAACAACAAAACCAAACAATGTATTAAACTGTAATAACAGTTGGAGTAAAATTTAACACTTACAAAATCACAGTTAATAAACCCGTGCCTGGTCAAACCAGGATACAAATGTTAATGTACACAATAGAACACAACATTAAACAAATCACATTTATATATTAATAACAATACCAAATGACAAACAGCAATACTTCATCTTGTGACTAGTTCACGAAGTTTAAGGCAGAATATTTATTCAATGCATTAAGTCATGAGAGAACACCTTAGGTGTGCTATGTAATACATAATATTTTGCTACATTGATAACTGTACGTCACTGCTAGAGAAGCTGGTGTCAGTTTCATAATACATTCATATTTGCTCAAAATAAACGTGAGCAGCTAGAAGATGAGCAAGTATTTTAATATAACGAAAATATCACAGAAATGCTAAATGATAGAAGGAATAATAAAAGAGTGATAGACAAAACCATAAGCAAAAAAACAATTTTTTGTTTCACAGGGTTGCCAATGAATAGTGGCATATGCAAGCATGCAATGATTACCTTGAAGTGTTGGGATAATGTTTATCTGTTGTGTACTTATTGGCTTATATATATATATATATATATATATATTAATTACATATATGAATTAAAATTATAAACGAACACAACATTTGGGACAAATAGAAATTTGGATTTAATTTAAACTACACGAATAAATAAATATATATATATATATATATTCTTGATATTGGTAAAGAATAAGTTCAGTTTGGACCTGCCCGGCATGGCCAGGTGGGTTAGGGCGTTCGACTCGTAATCTGAGGGTTGCAGGTTCGAATCCCCGTCACACCAAACATGCTCGCCCTTTCAGCCGTGGGGGCGTTATAATGTTACGATCAATCCCACCATTCGTTGGTAAAAGAGTAGCCCAAGAGTTGGCGGTGATGACTAGCTGCCTTCCCTCTAGTCTTACACTGTTAAATTAGGGACGGCTAGCGCAGATAGCCCTCGTGTAGCTTTGCGCGAAATTCCAAAACAAATAAATAATCAGTTTGGACCTGAGCAGAAATATTCGCAAGTGTGTGATCTTTCATTGAGAGGTGGATTGAAATGTTATAAGGATAACCTATGTCACAAAAAGTGAGAAACATAGTGGAGTCATTATTTTAAATGGGGCTAGTGAAGGAATACCTTGCATTGCTGCAAGTTGAATGTGTATATATATATTTCATGACTGTCTTTATACGACAAAATTGTAATTAATGGTTTGCTCAGTACGAAAGAAGACGTAGTGAGTGTATTTTTTCTAGTAGTTTGTATAAGATGAGTACTTATTCTATAAAACTGAACTATTTCCATAGTTTATTGATGTTACCAAAAAATGATGAAAAAAAAAAGACAATCATCAACACTTTGAAGTTCCTTAACAATCATGTCCTCTCTGACTCTTCTCTTTCAATAAAATTCAAATTTCCCATATCTGAATATATTGTTGACTTTCCATCCCAGGTATCATCTTATTAGCCTTCCTGTGAATTAAACAATAATTCAATGTCTTTATTTTAAAGCAAAGATGCTCAAGGCTAACTACAGTATTTCAAATACAGCTAAAAACGACAGTATACAGTAGTATTATAACCTCTTTGTATTTGTATTCAATACTATTGCCTTCCTGTGAATGATTAGATGCTGCATGGATGACATAATCCTCGAACAGAGAATTATAATAAAATATATCAAAATAAAGTCCTTATAATATAATTTAAAAGTTAACATGATAATAAAAATAATACATAAGAAAATCATGAAACAAAAGTAATAAGCAATTTAAAGAAAAACAATGTAAAATAATGAATATAAATGTATAAACTATGACTTACAAGTTAATTCTATGTACAATAGCAAGATAAAAAAAGCTTTGGAAAATGACAATGCAGAAATAAATCTTTTGACATAAAATATATAACAACTTTTTTAATATAAAATTCACTCACACATAGCTGAAAATACTGTTTCACAAATGTAATAATTACACAAACAAGAAAACAGCTTTAATAAAGATCCCTAATCCTCTTGATCGAGCACGCTATGTACATATGCCAGGAAAATTACATGAAATGTAACTCTTTAAAACAGAATACCTAACATATTAAAAGACGTAACTAACAACGTTGTATAATATACAATTAAAATGTTTTAGAAACCAATCAATGGTTGTGAGAAAGGACCCTACATGTTTAGCACTTTACCCTGACAATTCTCACTTCACGAATGAACAAAATCTCATCATTTGGCAAGCTAATCCATTTGTGTTTCCATGTGGTGAACTTGGACAATGCACTATAACAAAAAATATTCTTGCGATATTGTTATCTAAGATGCTATAATTTCCTCCAAACTGAAGCATAGTTCACTTATATGGTGAGACTCCAACCATACGTATAGTGGCAATAGTATTTCATGTGGGTAACAACTACAAGAGTAATCCGAGGGTCGCGGGTTCGCGCCCGCGTCGCGCTAAACATGCTCGCCCTCCCAGCCGTGGGGGCGTATAATGTGCGGTCAATTCCACTATTCGTTGGTAAAAGAGTAGCCCAAGAGTTGGCGGTGGGTGGTGATGACTAGCTCGCTTCCCTCTAGTCTTACACTGCAAAATTAGGGACGGCTAGCACAGATAGCCCTCGAATAGCTTTGTGCGAAATTCCAAAACAAACAAACAAACAACTACAAGTTTTTTTTTCGTAGAATATCAGTGTTTCAGACTCAACAGGATATGAATAGCATATGTGATTACACTTTCTTTACGATTCTGCAACTGCTAAAACACTGCTTGCTCCAGCTCAATTATCAGTAGCACTGGTGTTTAAATGAAACTCACTGTCTTTTCATAAATAGGTCAGCACTGGAGCATCCATTAAAGGAAGTTTTAGGGTTCACTTTGTTTAAAGTACAGCTTCAATTTTGTGAGAGTAGACAATGGTGCTGCTATCTTAGAAACTGTTGCTGCTATGATATGCAACTGAGAAAACTGTAGACTTCTCATTTGGCCACAGGTTGAGGCCAATCTCTTGCCATTGCTGTATTAATCACTTTTATAGACACTCCCTCTCTCCCTACAATTTGACCAAGAAACTATGTGTGGATAAGCAAATAACTTTCTAGTTCCAAGTCAGCTTTATTTATCTGTGAGAATACATTTCTTAAGTTCTTACCTGAACTCTCAAATGTGCAACAAAACATAACAAATGTAAACCAGGCGTTTCTTCCCACTATGAAACTTGCAACGCAAGTTGCATCAGCTACTCAAAAGTGACAGATATATTACACCAGCACAATGGTAACTCATCTCTCTTGCCAAAAGCAGTCTTAAATGTGTTCTAGTTACCCTACTTCACTTACCATATTCCAAATGTTTAACCAATAGAAAATTTCTAATATGCTCTTAAATTAACTTTACCATGTAAGAATGAAAAACTGTCCACCTGTCACGATGATACCTCAGCCTTTGTGGTACCAACTGATATGCAATTTGCATGAAATGAGAGAGGACTATCTGCCTTGAAACGTTTTTCTTTCTAAAATTCATCCAGACACATACACATATAAAACGAAAAATGCACTACTTTGGGCGTATAATTACATTTGAGGGTAGGTTGATAGAAATCGTGATGAGTAATACCAAATTGTGTATATGCAGACTCCCTGCTCGTTATTACTGGTGCACAAAATCGTAACAATTAATTTAAATTCCTCAATACATTTGCTTGGTTATCAAGGAGACAAATTAACGCTAAATCCCCAAATTATATCTAATTGAAGCTCTCAGGTACAACTGCATAATAACCTACACGTTTTATCTGCTTTACATTACAATTTTTAAAATGAAAAAAAATTAAAGCATGCTTTTTCAGTTGAGCAGTCTAACAAAGCTAAATCCATAAAGACGTTCAAAGAGAACACCATGAAATTCATAATCAAATGTACTGCTTTTATTATCACAATTAATAATTTGCAGGGTCATAAAGTTGACCAAATAGGAATATATCTTTGTAAATCAGTTTTTCACGTTTCAATATGTAAGGATGTATCAAGAAGAACGTTTGAATACAACTCAAAATTATACAGAAGTCAAAATCTTAATCCAGCAATACTTAAAGGAGATTATGAAATGTACATAATAAATTTTATTTTGTGAAAATGCTATAAATAAGATAGTCATTTCACGCTTATATTTTATTATGATATTATAATTAATTTATATACACAAGTTCATAATATTCATAAAACATATTTAGATATAATTTTGAGAAGGAAAAATTAACTATTATTTCTTGTCACACGACGGGCATTTATCTTGCTTCCAATAAAGGATAGATAACAGCATTAGTTGCCATGTTCACTTGTCTAAAGTCAACACAAAACCTTGGCATACCTTCCATCTTCCTAACTTCTTATAGTAGATGAACAAGCACTCTCTGAAGTTTGTATGAATCCATCTTTTAACATCTGTTGAATTTCAGTGCTAACAAATTTTCTGGTGTTTCAGAAAAGCTAGCATACTAGTTGTTTTATTGGACATGCATTGTCTCTGTTTCTGTTGAGATGTTGTTTTCAAACTTCTCAACTATCAACTTCAGATATTTTGGTAGCCATATATTTTATTTTGGACAAGGCATTATATGTTCATTGTAGCATTACTGTGGTTGCTACCTCTTTGCTTACCAAACTATATGCTTATCCAGCATATAGCTTGATAGCCAAACATGTATATTTACAAAACAATAGCAGAACATCATTTCTCGTCGGCCAGATGACTTTTCAAGCTACTTTTGCCTGATTCCTTGACAGGAAACGCTAATTTAACGTGCATTTTTTAATAACTATATTACATGGCACTGATATACAGTATTGGTCAAAACGTGTGTATATTATTGTATGCTGATGTTACTGTCTACGTGCATGGAGTTGGTATTGAGTAACTGCCTGAGCAGCAACAGAGATGGAAGTGTATGATTAGACAAATGTGTAAGAGTTGTTATTCTGGTCTGCATAAGTTATCTTGAGCATTTGTTCGTCAAGACACATACACATACACACCTGTTTTGTATAAAAGTGTGCTGTTGGTATAATTTTTCTTAAAAGAGATCAGTGCTTTGTTCAGACAGTTTCTCTGTACTTGGTATAGAGTCATGTTTTGTCACCTCTGAGAAATTATAGTGTCAATTTGTTTGATTGTCCACAGATGTTATGAAGCAAAGGAACATTGTCAGAACAGCAGGATACCTTCCAGTGTACTGTATCCAGAACCTTGAAACGTCAGAGAAATACAGGAAATGTTGTTCCAGAAAGGTTTACTGGTGTATGTGGAAACCTATTACCTGAGATGACCTCGTTTTGATCAAGTCAATAGTTTACGACAGGAATGGAATAAACACATTCATTCCAGGGTATATAGAAGAACAGTGAATACGAAACTGACCAAACAAGATTATGATATGAGTAACATAATGTAATTTTCGTTCTGAAATTTAATTTTTAATGTTGCTATTTTATAATTGATTAATATTCATTACATATTTGTTTTGATATTTTATTTTGCCAGTTGCAGTATTCACACAAAAACACAGCACAAACTTACAAAGATTTATCGATAACTTAGGACCTCACTTTTCAAAATGGCATCAGTGTTTTTCCTAACAAGATTCTTGGACGAGATCAATTTGTATCTAATAAATATAGATTATTTTCAATAAAATATAAGGTCTTTTATTTGTATGTGTTGTTTAAATACGATAAAAAAGAATAATAATATGTAAGTAAGAATTTGAGTCACCCAAATATTTTGCCAATGCTTACTGTACTGGCTAAAACTAAGCATATTTGAGGTCTTGTCATAGCAAAAATATCTTTAGCTTTCAATTAAGTATAATTTAACACAAACCATTTTCAGCAACGGAAATAATATTTAAAGAAACTATAAAACAATTAATCTGTCAGACAGTATTTAAATTTTGCCTGTAGCTATTATGGTTTGGTTTCTTTGGAATTTCGCGCAAAGCTACACGAGAGCTGTCTGCGCTAGCCGTCCCTAATTTAGCAGTGTAACACTAGTGGGAAGGCAGCTACTCACCATCACCCACCGCCAACTCTTGGGCTACTCTTTTACCAACAAATAGTGGCATTGACCATCACATTACAACACCCCCGTGGCTGAAGAGGCAAGCATGTTTTGTGCGACGGGAATTCGAATCCGCGACCCTCAGATTACGAGTTGAGTGCCTTAACCACCATGCCGGGCCAGCTGTTATGGACGATGAGCTTCAGCAGTCGTTCATATTACATGTTGTGATCATACATAGTGAGAAGTAAACTAGTGTTAATAAAACCAGAGTGCGATATGAAAAATCACATGAGTACAAAACATGGATAGTTATATTTTCAAGAGATGATAGTTTCTTAACAAATATGAATCTACTCTTTGGGATGGTAAGTGCGTTTATGATACTTTCAGAGCTGTACAGAAATTAAAATTTGAACGTTTTTTCTATTTTTTCTTTGGTAACTACACTAAAACTAAATGGTACAAAAAATACGGACTAAGCTATTTTTTATGTTAAAATATTTTGCAACAGTGTTAAAATTAACATTTGTGCTTAAATTCTGAATTTTCTTGAACAAGTGTGCACCAAACATTTATAGTGTTCTGAAGGCTGGATAGGATTGAACGCCAGACCTTGTTAAATAGTTTTTCTCACACATATTTGAGAACATGTTTCTAAAATTGCCACACATCTATTTTTACCTATAAACATTTGAACGGCCCGGCATGGCCAGGTGGTTGAGGTACTCAACTCGTAATCCGAGGGTCGCGGTTTCGAATCTCCGTCATACCAAACATGCTCGCACTTTTAGCCGTGAAGGCGTTATGATGTCACGATCAATCCCACTATTCGTTGGTAAAAGAGTAGCCCAAGAGTTGGCGGTGGGTGGTGATAACTAGCTGCCTTCCCTCTAGTTTTACACTGTTAAATTAGGAACAGCTAGCGCCGATAGCCCTCGTGTAGCTTTGCGCGAAATACAAAAGCAAACAATAAACATTTGAATTAGTTGTTTATTCATTTTAAGCAGCTCTTCTAAGTTACAACTTCGAATAGCATTTGCTTCTATATACTTTCGAAAAAAGAAAATGGTCCTGGGTACTAGTTATTATACTATCAGTGCAGTCTATAATGTTCTGTACTTTAACATATGTCAAGCAAATTCCAGTCCCAGTCTTTCTTTGTTTCTTCTACAAATAACCTTATCAGTATACTTAATGAGAGCACCCCTATGTAAACTTCTTGATCATCACGTTGCTCATTGTACTAGCCAAAGGTTCAAATCTATCATACGCAGGTTCTTAATGTTAACTGAACCTACTTCCATAGTTCTAACTTTTTTACCACTGTGTGACCTTGTTAAAACCACTGTCTATCTCACCCTCACTGTATGTTTCTAAGCCCTTGAAAGGCGGTGTGTCCCTAAATGAATCAGTTGTAAGTTTATGGACTTTGAACGCTAAAATCTGGCGTTTGATTAGCTACTACTCCCACACCACTCATATCAAAACTACTTCTAGTTATACTGTAATTTTGCTCTTCTTCATTCTCAGCATTATCAGTTTATTCAACCAATAATCGTATGTTTAACTAAAATTAAGCTATTTTCCAGTTTATATATTAAATTGCAGATATACATTTTACATTAAACTTCATATTACAGTCAATATTAATTAATACTAATACTATGAATTGCTAGTAATATTACAGCAGCTACATGATATAATATCCATCACCTGCCTTAGTTCAAACTTAAGTTAATCACACGAACTTCCTGCAAATTTGAGTAATATACTAATCAGATTGTCAGTGGCTCCCAAATAGTAATAAAAAACAATAATTTCATTTGTTCTTAAGACAAATAAATTCCTTATTACCTACGGTACTTATTTAATTCAGTTTCAATCTATATCTAAAAAATTAGTATCCTATAACTAAGTATATCATGATCTTAAAACAGTAGGTCCTAAATCAAGCCTAACACTATAGTATTAAGCCTAATATCGTATCTTTAGGCTTGGCTATAACTGTAGTAATAGAACGTAAAAGTGTACAATCCTAACAAATCTTATTGAACACTTACCTTATCATAAACATTTTAATATAATTCTGCCACTATTTGTGATTTCTCTGTCTCAAGGCTCGGAAATATTCTGACTGTTTCTCTTAACAGTTCTTTCTTCTGTGAGAAATAAAAGAAATTTGTTTTTAGGTTTGCATAAGCCTCAGTCATTCCTTTGTTTCCAGTGTTCAGTTTAGCCAGTAAGTATTTCCGACCATCCGCTTTGCATACTTATTAAATAAATGTCTGTCAGTTCTAGTTTACTTCTGAATATTACAATCCAAAACATTTATAATATAAAGGTTATCTATAGATCAGCATAGTTCATTAATAGTGGCATGTTCTGTGTATTAAAGAAACAGATCCTTATCATTATAAACTAACGATATTTAAGTTAGATTCTAGTGCTGCATTTAGTTCACATAGAAACCATTACTAATTTGATGTGATAAAATAAAACCTACTGTAGTATTTAAAATATAGTTAATGTTTCCTTTCTCCTTCAGTTTAGTAAGGTGATAGTTTCACGTTCATTTATAGTTTTCAATCTTTCTTGCACGTATTGGAATATTAATCATGGAACGTGGCTAAATTCTTTTCGCTGTACTTTCTGCTGTTCTTGGATCATTCTCCCTTGGCATCACATACACTATCTCATTGGTTTATAGTAGAATACTATGTAAAGGTCAGGTAATGCCTCAAAGGTATGTCCACTTTATTTTTTATTATAATGACCAACAGTGATGTATTACCATACGAGCACTAAGAAGGACAACTCTATAGATTTTTTTTTTACATAATGCTTTGCCATCTTAGTTTTAGCAGATTTAGATTCTGGTTTAAAACTAAGTTAATCTCCAGTAAAACTGTTTCTTGACCAATGTACTTGTCAGTTTGTTTAAATATTGCTTGAAATAAAGATTAGTTTTGTTTACTTTGTGATTAGTCTGTTAATACTTAAAAATTAAAAAGAATTAGAAAGAACTTAGTTTAACTACACGATACATTTATAACTTTTCTCAAGCTACTGAGGTTACTACGATTACCTCTAAAGTTATCAATCACTGGCAGATTGAGGGAGGATGAGAGGTTTTCTACTAAAACAAAGCTATACTTAGATTTAAATAAGAAAACGATTTTTTTTTTCTAAAATATCTCATGGTGTGTTAAAATAACTCCCTAGTCAATTCTGCAATCACCTCTGTCAGTACATCTGAGAATACCACACTACTGAATCCTATCTGGAGATTAAATTTTACCGATCTCTCTTATTGTAGAAGCTTTTAGGGTAGTTTCTCTTCAGAGCCACATGATCGAAGTCTGCATAGTGCAAAGGAAAATGTTTCGTGGGCGAGTGTTTGAAGTTAGACGTACATTTTCGACGATTACTAATCAGAGTAGACCAAGGTTGAAGATGGTGTAATTCTGCTAATATCTGGTACTCTTGACAGACAGAATGTCATGCATGTTAGTAAGGAATTATATGTATAGGACAATTAAATCCTTGGTCCAATTCAATTTGTTGCAAAAACAAAAGGAGTAGTAGCATTCTATTTTATAGTATGTATCCGTTAAACGTTGGAAGAACGCTGACGGTCTATTCATTATTAGGTTGTCAGCAATAGTCTTAGACATACTTCAGCTGCAAATTGAAATTTTCATTCAATCTCCCTAGTCTTAAGTAGGGATAAATACTGGCAGTGTAATTAAGTGTTCTTGGTTAATTAAGATATGAAACTAGACTAATAAAGTGAGAAAAGAGTTGGAACCTTTTACTTAAATCTATCAATCACTCAGTATCTGTTTATTGCTTATTGTTTGAGGTTAAGCCAAAGCTACATAATGGGCTATTTGTTTCAGTCCACCACGGGCATCGAAACTTAGTTTCTGGCGTTGCAAGTCTGCAGACATCATCTCGTGCCACTGAGTGACGTTAGTATCAGTATTTAGGTCGTAACCCTTTCTTCTTTTGAAGGGGGTCAGTTAAAAATGAAAGTTTTTGTTGTTGTTTTTTCTTTTAAATTTCTCGCAAAGCCACTAGAGGGCTATCTGCGCTAGCCGTCTAATTTAGCAGTGAAAGATTAGAGGGAAGGCAGCTAGTCATCACCACCTACCGGTAATTCTTGGGCTACTCTTTGAACAACGAATAGTGGGACTGATCGTTACATATAACGACCCCACGGCTGAAAGGGCAAGCATATTTGGTGGAATGAGGATTCGAGACCGCGACTTTCAGACAGGGAATCAAGTGCCTTAACCACCTGGCCAAAAAAATAAAAATATAAAAAGTGAGAAGTATCTTGTACAGATCGAAATTTAGTAGTCCTCATGGATTTTCTTGTATAATGTACTATCTTATTTATATGTCCTAAGAAATTATTTTAAAAAACTGCAATTAATTCTTTGCTTGGTTGTTTGTTTACTGTTAAGCATAAAACTACATAATGAACTCTCTATACTGTAAGAACTACGGGTATCGACACCTGATTTTGAACGTTATAGCATTATTACTGCTGAGCCACCAGCTGGTTCTTTGTTTGAAATCAATTTTCTTAAAAAATAACAACAAAAAGCAATCGTTCTCTACACTTTAGACCACTTGTGCGTTATAGATTCACTGTTCAAATTTCATTATACGATTAAAGTAGCCCAAGCGCTGGCGGTGGGTGTTGCTGATTAGATGCTTTCTCCCTAACCTATCAGAGGTTAGAGATTAGAGATGACTAGTGCAGGTAGTGGTTTTACGAATATCCGAAGTAAAACAACAAGTTTCTCTGTTAAAGCACAAACCAAGAAATCTACTTCTCTCCCACATGTTTTATTTTTATATTTGTACTTCACATACGTTTTTATGGAGCAGTTTTAAACAGTTTAAACTTATCTGTTTTACACTGTCTAGAATTTAGAACATTTTTATATGTTTCTTTATGAAAAGATCGTCTATTGGAAAATAATAATTGAATCGGTATTTGTATACACATCCTGAAACACAAACGAAGCTGGAAGAGAATCGAACTCGTTAGTAGAACGCCAAGGGGACTCTTGAGGAGGTAGGGAGCAAAGTCCACTAGAACATTTTTACAATTAATTACAGTTTGGATCTTGTTTGGTGAAGTTGGGACCAAAATACGATGAAAATCAGGGGAGGAAAAAAACCTCAAGTGAAATTAAGCAATTCAATAAGCAATGCCCATGATTTATTTTTATACCCTAACCTCTTTATCATCTCTAGCTCACAAATTAATCTTACAACCTTTAACTGTTTATAACAAGCCATTATTTTGGACAGAAAACTTAATAGTTCAGGTGCGTATTATTTCAGCTCTGAAACTACGTGTTTTGTTTCTGTTCTAGAATTGGCTACTTCATTTCTAACATAAGAGTATGAAATGTATTTTAGGCCTAGTACCGAATGTCTTGTTTCAGTTTAACTCTGTAAGCTTTATGTTAGGCCTTATATATTTTGTTTTATTCAAGCTTTAACAATTCATATTTCGTTTTTTTTTTCAACAATGGGTGCTTTATTTTAGTTCTGACACTGCGAGTCTTGTTTTCATCCAAACGACATATACTTTAGTTTCAGTATTATGTATTTTATTTCTAACACTGTGTGTTTACCCTATATATAATTCAAATATGAGTTTTTATTTTGATATTTATTTTGTATTCTAACACCGCTAGTTTTATTTCTACTTAAAGAATGCTTAATTTAGCTTAACAATGTGTGGTTTTGACAATATGCGTGACCTTTTAGCTTTAATGTGTATCTTGTTTAAACCCTAACATTGGGTGTTTCACTTAGTTTAAACAGCATTTGAGTTGTTAAAGCTTAAAAGTACGTTTACCTACGTTAAGAGATAAAAATGTTTCATTTGATCATATTGGCATAGTGTGTTAGTCAACCCAAAGGATCTTACACGTTTTATGATATTTCAAGATCAGCAAAGAAGGGTGCTTCGGAAATTTCCGAACGATCCCCTTAGATTAAGGTTTAACAATGTTAATAAATGAGGTTTAACATGGAAAAGTGTCCAACTTTTTTGTTTTTTGTTTTGTTATACCACATAATAAGCAACGATTTCACCTTGCTTTACCTGTTAAAAGGAAAATATCTACAGAAAAAAATATGTGTACTCTAAGTACACTATTTACATAAAAATATGACATATATATAACCAGACGAGAAAATAAAAATTCTTAGATTTTGTTCAGATGAATAAAAGTGTTGTAACACTGAAGTTCGTCGAGAGATTTTAGGATACACGAACCCGCGCATCATTAGTTTATACATGTACGCTGGCATGATAAATCGAATATCATTCTTACGTTATTCGAGTGAAACACTTTCGATATTTTACACTTTTTATAATATTTTATCTGTATTTAGTGCAATCAAAGTCCTCTCGTAAAGTCAGAGATTTGTTGTTGTTTTTTAATTTCGCGCAAAGCTACACGAGGGCTATCTGCGCTAGCCGTCCCTAATTTAGCAGTGTAAGACTAGAAGGAAAGAAGTTAGTCATCACCACCCACCGCCAACACTTGGGCTACTTTTTTACCAACGATAGTGGGATTGGCCATACATTATAACGCCCCCACGGCTGAAAGGGCGAGCATGTTTGGTGCGAGGGGGACTCGAACCCGCAAACCTCAGATTACGAATCGAGCGTTGTAACCACCTGACCATGCCGGGCCAAAGTCAAAGGTAGGTTTACGGATTTAGGACGCTAAAATCCGAGGTTCGACTTCCCGCGATGAACGCAACAGATAGCATAATGTGGTTTTGCTCTAAAACAAACAGTAAAATAAATAATATTAAAACAGTTTCAAACAGAAAATTTGAGCCATACATTTTTTTATTCGACGGACATACAAAAGATAGAATAAAACTAATTTATACAACGCTAAAATCAAGGGTTCGATTCCGCTCGGTGAACTCAGCAGATAGCCAAATGTGGCTTTGACATAGGAAAACACACGCTAATTTATATAGCTTTGTATGTCACGAGGTAGCTGTGTTTCTTGCATCAGAACAAACTTACTTTCAAGCTAATCAGATTAATGTTATTTACTTGCTTTAGAACGTTATCTTCTGAATGTTATTTCTCGTAAATATTCAGAACTTTCCTTCTTTACACTAAGCCTTTGTAGCCTCATCTTCTCAAATTTTAAACAAGTTGTTGTAATAAGTTGACTGGTTTGTTGTTTTACTAAATCACGTGACGTGACGTTACCTGTGATAAAGAGAATATATAGGGTACAGGTTGAAAATGAACGAGTGCGCACGTATTCTGAAACGATAAGTCTAACTAGAAACACACAAATCGCACACAACAAACTGTTTCTAGACAAAACTCCTATCGCTTACTCTTCTATTTAGAGCAGTAAAACTACTAGAAAGCGCGCTTAAGATTGGACTTTTCAACGCTAGCGTGTCTCGTACAGTCCTTGCGGATCACTGAGAAGCAGAAGGTTCTTACGTCTGCACGAACTGATTGAGGAGAAACGCGTCCAGCCACACGTTCACTGTACGACGAGCATGGCACAACTAAATGTCGAGTTCGGAATTTTACTGTGTATAGAAACAAGGGACATTACTTTCACGTGATTAATAAGTCGGTAAACTGGATTAGACACGGCATGGAAGAGCCTTCTACTAAAGTTTATACCCCACACTTGAAGAGGATTTTGAAAACCTATCAGGAAGCTGCACTGGCTAGCTTACAGGGGCCTAACACGTTCATGGCTACGTGGAACAACGAAGAGACCGCGGAGAAGACCGGAGGTACAATGGTACATCCGAATGAGAAATCAACGGTGGGAAATATATCGGAAAGTATAGTGTCGGCTGCTCCTGTCGTTGTACAATCTGAAGATCCAGATGAAACGATAGGAACTGATTACGACCCTTTTCTCATGCCTCCGCCTTTCCCCATTCAGTTACCACCGATTTTTACACCACCAGACCGCAGTCGTTGTGAGAGATCTGAAACTAGTTTGAAAGAGGAAACCATTTCTTGCTTCATTGTTGGAGGCGAGAAACGTCTCTGTTTACCGCAGATCTTGAACACTGTTCTTAAGGATTTCAGTTTGCAACAGATCAACAGTGTGTGTGACGAACTGCATATTTTCTGTTCTCGCTGCACTCCGGAACAACTAGAGGTTCTGAAGGTTACAGGCGTTCTGCCCCTTAGTGCCCCCAGTTGTGGTCTCATCACAAAAAGTGATGCCGAGAGGTTGTGTGCAACTTTGCTTTACACGGTTTTGCCGAATTCGGAAATACGTGAGAAACATTTGTTAAAATTCCGCGTTGCACACCGGTGTTTTGGCAAATGTATAGGAGTGCTTGTTCCTGACCTCTACACGACACCTTCTGCAAGGTGCATTGAGTGCACGGAATGCTATGGAGTTATGAATCCAGAGGTCTTTGTTTGCCACGCACACCATTCAAAGGAAAACCGCACATGCCACTGGGGATTTGATTCTTCTAATTGGCGAGCTTATGTAATGTTATCCAAGGACGAGGAAAACTCAGAGAAACTTCAACAGCACTTAGAAGACGTTAAATCCAGATTTGAACGCACACAAAGCCGGAAAAGAAAGCAGGTACGTTACTGATTGGAAAAGATATAATAGAGAGTCTTTGAAACCTCAGATACTGGTTTGTAATTACTAGCTTACTTATTATTCCACAGTTTGTTTATTTGTTTCGTTTTTGAAAAATAACAACAACATCTTTAGAAAAACAGAATGCAGTTAAGCATTATTTGTAAGATAGAGTTTGAACAATTACATTATTTATTTATTACTATCAACGTACTCTCCAAACAATCAGGCCTGTAGTATTATTAATCTTGAGGAAATTTCCACTTTGCACGAGGAAAGGGATAGTAGAGGTTTTAAAAAACGAAGACGAGAAAAAGGGTTAAATAATGAAAAAAAACTTACTTATTGATTTATCAATTACTTTATAATCTTTTAATCGATTCTTTCTAACCGGTCTGAGAATGAATCAGTAAACTTCATATCTACTAATATACCAAGATTCAAACGAAGTACAGGAGGTTTCCTGTAAGTGACAGCTTTGATTTACACCCAGGACGTGTGATGATGGATTACTGGGACATCCATTAAGTTTTGATCGTATTTCACTGTTAGCAGAACGCGAGAATCATTTGACCTACTGTAAGTTTACTGGTGTTATTTGAAAATTAGTTTGGGTGTAAATAGTGTATA
Organism: Tachypleus tridentatus; assembly: GCF_004210375.1. Classification (NCBI taxonomy): domain Eukaryota; kingdom Metazoa; phylum Arthropoda; class Merostomata; order Xiphosura; family Limulidae; genus Tachypleus; species Tachypleus tridentatus. The sequence continues at coordinate 74,075,566 of NC_134825.1, forward strand.
TGGGATTCGTGAACACATTTTGAATAAGTCGTGATATCTTATCCGTATAAGGTTCTATACATATATTTTATCGGTGTTTAACAATACTACTCCGTATTATTGTAACGCATATTGCGCGTATTAATTAATTCTGTGCTTCACATGTAAAAGTGCGATCTAAATATATTAGGTTGTTGTTGTTTTGAATTAAGCATAAAGCTACACAATGGGCTATCTGTGCTCTGCCAACCACGGGTATCGAAACCAGGTTTTTAGCGTTGTAAGTCCGCAGACATACCGCTGAAACACTGGGGGCAAAATATTAGGTGATAAGTTGTTTTTGTTTTGTTTTTTCATTCATTTTATGTTGGAGACGAAACATTGAATCAAAGCTTACACAGATATTTTACTCTAGGCTTTGGTAATTTCAAAATTAAATTTGGCCCCAGTCAATGTTAGATTTTTGTGGCGTCATGTGTCTAATATAGATTAGATTTATCACGAAGGTGGACCTGGCTTTAGCGTGTATAACGGCCTTGGAGAGGAAGTACCGCCACTTTTGTCGCGACCTGAGACTCGGTTCATGGCGTCTGTGAAGTGCACGAGCTGTTGGTTACCACTTGCCTGTTTATTTCAGAACGTGGAATTTGCGTTTTTTTTGTACATTGCAATGTTTTAGATATATGTAAATATTATTCTTTTAGAATGACGGCTTCAATCACATTGTCAGGATAGTGAATTACTTATTTATAAAAAGAAGAATGAAAACTCGTAGTTTAAATTTTCATGTTGCGTCTGTGATTAATGTTACATACATGGGAACATGGATTCAATCTGTAAAGACAAAAATAGCGATTTATAAAAATAAAAACATTTACATACTAATTTGTATTTTGAACTTAGTTAACATTTTATGAACAATTATGTATGCATGTAATTTTCTGATTCATGTCTTATTTTACCTACGAACGTATTACAACAATCGGTGTGTATGTTTAAGTACCAAACATAAGTGGTTTGTTTGAGACAACCCATTTTCGATATCACCCACAAATACTGAGATTGGATGAGAACAAATTAGTGGCTTATTGTCTTCCGTGCCGAGGAAATTATAAACTGCGAGGCTTCGTTAAAACATGAGCTCGTTTGATATTTCTACACCCAAGGACTCCCCGTTTAATTATCGAAAGAGCAAAACGTGTTAAAAAAACAACATATAACACGTTTTCATTACTAAAGATATCGTCAAATTAATCATAAAAATTCGGAATGTCAAAATTATTTGTTCAAAAGTTACTATTTTGCTTTCATCTTCAACAAACACTATGCGCATATAATTAGGTTTAAAAATGAAAGAAAAACTAGTAACTAATCATAGTATGCCCATTTGCGACCGACTTCAACAAATTTGTTACAACTGTTGTATTATATGTATATGCATTTCTCACACCACATATCACTATATGTCAGACAATTGATCTTTTATGAAATACAGCAGGTTATATGTGTAACATAGCATAAAACATATAAAGTAGATTCAGTGTTAAAAACTATAAAGATTATACTAAAATTCAAGTTTTAGTTTAGTGCTGTAATATGAATAGTAAACTTCTTTCTCTAATAAATGACGTACTCGTTGGGGTTGTATTTGTTTGTTTGTTTTTCTAATTTCGCGCAAAGCTACACGAGAGCTATCTGCGCTAGCCATCCCTAATTTAGCAGTGTTAGACTAGACGAAAAGCAGCTAGTTATCACCACCCACCACCAATTCTTGGACTACTCTTTCACCAACAAATAGTGCGATTGGCTGTAACATTATAATGCCCCCACGACTGAAAAGGCGATCATATTTGGTGTGACGGTGGGTTGTATTGAGGAATCGACACAACTAGTGCTTCGAAATGAGTGAAGTATTAATACACTGAGCGTATAGTAAATTTTGCACGGTTTCTAACCTAGTGAAACTATAATTATTCCACAATAACAACGTAATCAAGTACACAGATCTCAATCTTGTTCATATTTTGTTCTCTCCTATTTAAGAAAACTTGTTCTTAATACTAAAGAGTTCTCCGCGGATCACCTTAACATTAGTGAGCCAAGTTAGTAGAAAAGTTTTATAAAATACGAAGGCAATGTTGAAGTTATTTGTAAATATTTATACATATAATTCAAGAAGATATGGAATATAATACATTTTCAGAAGCTGTAAATGGGAATATCATTGACCAAGGTCAGTTATCTAGAGGGTTTTGGATTAATAATGATCATACAAGTGTATCTGCTAAAAAATTAATTACTTGTGCGAGTTTTGTCTTCTAGGATTTTGTTGCCCTAAGTGCTCGGCGAACATCGAAAAGCTAGTTTCCAGAACCTTCCATCGCGGTGTAAATAATATACATAGGAGAGTGAACAGTCTTGTTAGTCCTGACAGGTTTCAAAACTCTGGGATGTTATTCTAGAAATAACGCTGTTTCACTAAAGACAAAACATTATGTCTAGCTATCAATATCATTAATCAAACGTTGAAGTTCAAACTTTTCAATAAAACGGACAGTTTAAACTTTATAACCTTTCTGTTCCCCTACTCGAATATTCTAGCTACCTTATATCACAATGTTTATTACTCACAGTTTATTGGATACTACATAATTTATTCAATAGTACAGGACTTCTTGGACGAACCTTGTACATTCACTCATGTTTATCACAGACAACGTTCCTGCTTTAGTATTTTAAACTAAAATTTCATTCAGTTTGTACGGGCCCGGCATGGCCAAGTGGTTAAGGCACTCAACTCGTAATGTGAAGGTCGCGGGTTAGAATCCCCATTACACCAAACATGCTTGCTCTTTCATTCAGTCGTGGGGTGGCATTATAATGTGACGGTCAATCCCACTATTCATTGGTAAAAAGTAGCCCCAGAGTTGGCGGTGACTAGTTGTCTTCCCTCTAGTTTTACACTGACTGTTAAATTTGGGATAGTTAGCGCAGATAGCCCTCATGTAGCTTTGAGAGAAATTAAAACCAAAAACAACTCGGTAGGAAATTCAACATTATTTTTTAATACTGACCATGGGTTTAAAAGTTTTACAGAATCCTATGACCCATTAAAAACTTAATTTTTTTGGAACTTGTCTAGGGTAATAATAAACCGTTATATTGTATGGTTTTACCTCCTGTTAATTTCAGTTCTTCTTGCATACAGTTAATATTATTTGTATAATAGTTCCATATCTGACATTACATTCCATCATTAGTTAATTTACATTGACACTCTTACGATTGTTGTAAATTTACTTTCTAAGTATTATTATTATTCTTGGGCTTTTTAGAGGTTTATCGTGATTCTATTCCGATTTTTTAGAAAACTAACTTTATTTAATACGTCCTGCTCTATGTGTATGTGTTTATTTTAACTTCGATTAGTTGAAATGGTATAGTCGTGCTAAAAACATTGTTTTCTCTGCATTACCTTTAACATTAATATTTTTATTTTTACAGAACCAGTATTCTGACTGTTTATTGACTTAGATATTATTTTAATTCATTATTTTGTGCAATCATAAACATTAGTTTTTGGCTGAACTCTTGACACTGCCATCATACTTGACTCCAGATCTATACATTAAAGTGTGTCGTAGTAATCTGTCTCAGATGCCACACTCTTGATGCTATTTAATGGGTTTTCCTTGGTCTCAAGACATTACTCCTCGCGATGGACACTCTGCAGGTAGCTCTTTGTGTATCTTGCCTTAAAAAAACAACAACAGTAAAAACACAAGACGTTTTTAGAGAGGGATTGTGTAGGGTTTTGCTCATACGTGGGTATATTGATGTACAACAACGAAACAATCAACCAACAAACATAAAGTCTAGGGCAGTACTTGAAGCCAACATCTAGTGTTTATGTATTCTGTAAGTAAGGCATATTGTATTATTTCTCTATTGCTAGTTGCATTAAACACACTATCTAATAGTGTTAAGCTTAGAATGCAAAACATATGTATTCAGGCCTAACCCAAGTATCCTAAAATGGCCGAACCTCGTGAATTATTATTGGGATTATGGCCGAAAAATCGTTTAAGGTGAGGATACCCAACTATTGAAACAATTAATTATAATTTGTATAAAGAGAAACGTAAATAAGTACATCTGATCAGATACATTCATTGTCAGGCTGGTTTTTAGTTTCACTTTAAATAGGCAACTTGCTATGATTGGAAGTTATTAGCTATTTCGTATTTTCCTTTTTATAAAGTTAACTATTATTTTTCTAGTTGCTTTGAATCCCAACAGGTAACATTCTAAAGAATAAATCAGTGAAACAATGTATTTCGGTCAATAAGTCTTTCATGGTTATACCTTAAAATTTATACTAGAATGAGTCTCATCATAAAGGTGAACAGAATTAATGTTGCACAAATATATATTATAACTAATGTCCGTAAAACAATTAGTTTACAATTAATAAAACGTGTTAGAAGACACAGAATTTTTGCTGTGCTGATAAATATAATAAACAAATCGAGCTGAATACCCCGGGTTGAAAGGTCAATCGTTGTGAAGTTTAGACACTATTGTGTTGCTTAGAGTTTCTTACCCTGTCAGACCACTAACAAGTAATTAGTTATATATTCATAAAACTGCAACATACATTAACACGCTGATGTTGTCAGAAGTAGTTTTTTTACGAAACTTATATACAATATATGCACGTATTAGTTTGTTTTGTCATGAGGTATGATACTTAAATCGAGATGTTGTTATGACTTTAAACAAACCATAACGTCAGGTCGTTTAGGAAGCTCTAAGACTGAAATACCATTAAAAATTATGTATCAGTTTTCTGTTGATTATCATTTGATGTTTCGTAAATGTGAATGAAAACAACTTACAAAGCCACATATTATTTTGACGGCTGACGTTGTATTAGGTTGAGGAATAATTCATGAGCGGTTTTAAATAATTTCATTCAAGCATAACATGCAAGACAATACAATACTTCAATGCATGAACACATTACACCCAAAACATTTATTATGATACTTTATTTCATGGAATACCTAGGTATATAGTATGCATTGTTTTAAACGAATTTGCAAGAAATTAAATGCGAAAAGCAGATGGTGTCGAAAATGCTCGATTTTGTCCACTTGACATTCCATTTAATGAGCTGAAAATGAAAGCAAAAATTAAAGACATATGAAAATCAAACACACCATCTATTAGAGCAAAAAATTATCTACCAAATGACATGAAATATTTTGCGAAAGCGTTTCATTTATGAATATATTTTTTTAACTTGAAAAAACGCTCACGAATTATTCCTCAACCCAATAAATAACTATTCGAAGCAATGCCCATAAAACCATCGTAATTACTCATGCCGTTTTTGTTTTTTGTGGTTATTGTTATTATTATTTACACAACGTGAAGATGATTTGTTCAGAAAATCCCACAATGTGAAGGCAAATTAAACTATCCGGAGACATTCTGGTTCAATATGTAGGTGATACATGAATATTACTAAAATCTACACTCCTGTTGTTTATCACCTTTGGGGTGCTAACAATGTGAAGACAGACAATCTGGAGACATTATGGTCCAGTATGTAAGAGATACGTGAATATTATTAAAGTCTACACTCTTGTTTATCACCTTTGGGGTGTTAACATGGATATAAGTTGCACTTTTTGCCACGCATACATATATACATTTTGATTTAATAGTTAACTATATCAAGTATAATCCGTTTCCATAAATTCCAAGTGTTTCATGTGCATATTGTATATTCTGATACATTACGACCAAACTTGTCTTGAGTGTTCTGATGAACAATTCAGTACAGAAATAACAATATCCAGTTTATCGTGTTTCACAGTCAGAAATAGTTGACAAACACAGAGGCTAAAATGTTTTATGAGATTATTATAGTTAACAGTTTCAGAATAAAACATTTTTTATTTTACAGTTGCCCAATCCACATGTCCATGTCATTTATTTCAGTTATAGACTCTGTTGTGGGTCATAAAACGATATTATGCCCCAACAGAATACTGAGCGCTATCATAATAAACTGGCCTCTTTCTAATTGCTCCGGTGAGAAAATAAGACCAAAAGATTTACGAAGAATCTAGAATCGAAAGGAAAGATGCTTAGTATCTCAGAACTTCTGAAGATGATTTAGAAGGGTCGAAACGTTGTTGTCTGCTTATCAATAAAAGCGTTAATACCCATACCAGCCGTTCTGATATACATTTCTATTTCAAGTAGGTTTTTCTTCATCAAGAAAGGTGCTTAGTGTTAGAGAGGGGAAGTAGGTGTTTAAAGCCCACCTCACTAAGCTCCAGCCAACCATTGTGACTGCCTCAATGACGGTTCTGATCAATATGGGCGTTATTGATCGCCGTAATGGCGACCCTCAATTGTACCAGACGGAAACAAACTGTATGCATGTACGTAGTCATAATATTGCATGTATGTGTGTTTATTTTATTGGTGTGTAAGAACAGCTCGTGAACAGCTTATTTGGGCCATATAAGCAGCCTTACATACTAGGTTTATCAGCCGAGATAGTAGAAACATTAGCGTCATCAAATTATGTTAATACTTTTCAGCATTTATATAGATTGTATAAAAATTACAAACGAGGATGAATAAATATAGTTCTTCTTATTACTTTGAATAAACCAAATATTTTCTGTTTATGACCTAATTTAGCCCTCTCTGTTTATAATGTTTGTAGTACTTTATAAAGTATCTTACTAAACAAAATCCATAATAAATTATATTTAAAAACATTATTATAAATGCTTATTATAAACAGTATTACAATTTTCACGTATGCCATCCAAATTCACGATATATATATATAAATACTATCTGGTGACCAAACTGTAAAATGCAGTTGATCTTAGCGTTTGAATCCGAATATAAATTAATTATTAATTTTAATTATTAGTTTAAACAGAAATTACCTTTTATTAGCATCCAAATTCATGTACCTGATTGGTTAAAACAACATGTGTGGTACTTTATAATTATAGCTAACCTGTATACATAAGTATTTGTATTACTGATATTTTATGCTGTCATAAGACGTGTAAAGGAAGATAAGTTACAAAATTAATAAATATGTATATAGTATAAACTGTACAACGTATTTACAATATTTACATTCAATCTGAACGTTACATTTAGAATATATTAAAATCGATCTACGGGTGTAGATAGCCTTTGCGTAGCTTTGCTCGAAATTCGAAACAAGCATCCTGTACAGACAAACATTTCAATTGGCTTACACGGTTATAACACTCCAAAGAAACGTGTTCCTGCTCGGCGACAAATAGCACCTTGAGCCTTAAATCTTCTGGCCTGCATTCCAATACACTACACTCGGCTGTCGCTGCATAAAATGTCAAATGTTGTTGTTAAGTGCAAAGTTACACTGTAGGTTATCTGTGCACAGCCCAGCGCGAGTATCGAAATCCGACAATTAGCGTTATAAACCCACAGACTTGCCGTTGAGTCGCTGGGGAAGGTGGTGTGGTCTAATCCAAAAAAAAAAAAAAAAGTGCAGTTTTAAATCTTGAAGTGATGACGTGCACATTGATAGAGAGTATCGTTGGACTAACCAGGGGAGTCATACCCCTCAATAAATAACGGAAACTCCCTTTAATCTACGTAGAAAGCCTTAATATATTTTATTAATTACTCATTTCCATGTCACGTCTAAACTAACATATTTAAATACCGTTAGTCTCAGGCCCGGCATGGCCAGGTGGTTAGGACGCTCGACTCCTCATCCGAGGATCGCGGGTTCGAATCTCCGTCGCATCAAACATGCTCGCCCTTTTAGCCGTGGAGGCGTTATAATGTCACGGTCAATCCCACTATTCGTTGGTAAAAGAGTAGCCCAAGAGTTGGCGGTGGGTGGTGATGATTAGCTGCCTTCCCTCTAGTCTTACACTGCTAAATTAGGGACGGCTAGCGCAGATAGCTCTCGTGTAGCTTTGCGCGAAATTTCAAACAAACCAAGCAACCGTTAATCTACGGCTAATCGCACAAATCACATTGAATACTGGGTTTCTGAAAGAGAAAGACGTTATTGTTCATAGCACAAATTTGTACCAGATTGTCAACTGGCTCGTGTATGTTGTTCAAATACCAATATCAATAAACTATCAAGTATTTAAGATACAGAGAAGAAGTAACAGATCAAACTTAACATTCAATAAATTTCTTCGTGTTGTCACGTTACCTGATTTTAACCTTCTCATTGTGTAAACCCTGAATGTTTTAGTTTTCTTCATATTTTTAACATAAAAAAGTCAATCCAGAAGAGATAATGAACCGAAGTCGGAATATTTAGTATTCGTACGATATGGTTTAATTCTCAACTTCATGTGTTTGTATGCACAGTGGAAGAAGAAGAAAAAAACTGGCACCATCATTTAATCATTTATTAATAACACTCCAGAAGATGGCACTTTTAGGTAATGGAAGTAGTTGGTTCTGTCACGAAATATAGGTTCTGCACATGAATTTACCGGTTTGTACGTCTTTTCAATCGATGGTAAATGTCAGTAGGGAAACCATCAAGTTTACTTATCTTGTACAATGTTTAGAATACCGTTTTCTTCCTGTAGAACCAACCCTGAGTTGAAAGTTTGCAGATAAAATCAATCAGAACACACAGTCACATCATAGTTGTTGTGTTGTGTTTTTTTTTTTTTTCGTTTATCTGTTATACGTCTTATCTATTCTTTTTCTCTTGCTCTGATAATGCAGTTGAAGAATGTGACTCGATCACATTAGGGTACGAATGAGGGTGAAGGTATAACAGGCCTCTGGGGCGGGAACTGGTGGATTTTATTACTGAAAGAAGAACAAACTTGAGCAACTTTATAAGCTTGAGAAAGTTTTTGTGTTGGTTGAAATGAGTATATTTATTGTAGCGACATAAAATTACTTATTGTATTACTACAAGGAACCACTTGAACAAACCTTGCGAAGAAAAATAATGTCAAGCAATCTTATGAGCTTGAGTCTTTTATTCTGTAGGTTTAAATATGTATATGTAGTAAAGTGATGCAAAACTACAGTATTACCACATCAACCAGCTGAACAGAGCTAACAACTGTATATGATTTTCCTTAGTTTATTTTACGGGTACGTACAAGTGACTTTTTCTTAATATTATAAAACTTTGTAAAACAGAAAAAAAAAATGCATTTATTAGTTATTTTTTAGTTACAGAAAGAAAACACATTTGGAAAGAAAGAGTTTTCACACTTTAATATAAAATATCATGTAGTTCGTTTAACTTTCTCGATCCTCTGTTTACTTTAGGGTTTTAACCATTTTTCATGATAAGTCGTTATCTCACGTTCTGACAGCTTAGAAGAAACGTACTATAATGAGTTATAGTGAAGTTATACCAGTCAAGACGAAATGCGTTGGTTCTCGTTCAGGCTTTAACAACACCAACTGGAAAATTGTTGGGATACTGGTATCTTCATCACCGAATGTTATGTTTTCACACCTATGTTTATGCATGTTTGTTTCTGTGTTTCTCAACAAGATTTCTCGAAAACGGCTGAATTGATCCAGACGAAAGGTGGTACACATTTTAACTATGATCCAAACTTAGAAGTTATTAGCTTTCGGAGGATCAAGGTCACAGCAAAGTCAATAATTTTTTTTTAAATCCCTTTCAGTCAACGTGGGGGCTGATTTTTCACACCGTTTTTGCTCTCAATAAAAATGATTGGATTTTGATGAACTTTGGCGGACATTTGCAGAATACTCTTACTCATTGTCCTGCCAAAAACGGTTCATGTCTGTTGATAAGGGACGGAGACACAGACATTTTTTTTTTTATGTAGGGCCGAGTGGTGGCGGCGGTAAGCATTCTTGTTTCGAACTTGCGTTGTTCTTCCGTTAAACAAGGACATCTGAGAGTAGACAAGATAAAACTGTTAAGAAAAAAACAAATTCCAAGGATAACGAGAGCATACTGTAAGAATTCTGTTCAACAAGAATACTTTGTCAACATACTGTCAAGTAAATCCCAATACGAACATCTTCCCAAGATAAAAATCCAACAATATAATATTGTGATGATAAAGCCCAACCCAAGCATACTGTCAGGTAAAACCCAATACGAACAATTTCCCAAGATAAAAATTCAACAACATAATATTGTGATGATAAAGCCCAACCCAAGCATACTGTCAGGTAAAACCCATATGTGTAGAATAAAACTCAAAACGAATGTATTGTCAAGGTATGCACCCATCCAAAATAATATTGTGAGAATACAAACCTTCAGTCATCAACCTTATTGTCGGAATAAAGCCAAATAAAAACATTTTCTAAGATAAAGTTCATATGGAGAAAACTCAATTAGGACATTTTGTTAGGATACAAACTAACGACCGTTAAAACACGTTAACCCTTAAACAGTGGGAATGTTGTACGTAGCAACATCAGTTGATGATGGCCGCCTTTTAAGGGTCCATGATACATTGCGGGAATAAAACTCGATAAGAACGTTTGTAAGAAACCTATCCGTAATGAGTCTGATGTTTAAAAAATTAGTGTTTTTAACATTTAAAATATTGGTACTTTACGTAAGAGACTGAGAATTAGCAACACTGGCCTGTTATAATAATTCTCATCCTTCACGGTTCTTGTTATGATGAAACAACTGTGTGTGTTTGTAATTATATTACCCAATCGTATTTACTGAAAAGCTTGTGCTGTTTATGGTGTATACACGTTACTTCTAACCCTTACAGTTCAGCGTGGCATGTACTATCTCTACCCCTATCCCTCTTCCTCACTAGTGGGACATAATTCAAGGTCGATGTTGTATTACGTTGGTTGTACGGCTAGTCATAACAAGGGCGTTGTTCATTCTTTCAAATAAATTTCTGTTTAAATTTTGATTGGCTTCCATGATTACTGTATTTGGCATTCTTCCAAGTGCGGAAGTTTGTAAACAAGAGCTTGTTTATATTCTTTAATAACAGTAGATGTAGTAATACACGTATTTTGCAACGATATGCGTCTGAAAGTAGTGCGGAAAATTCTTCTAACACTGTTACCATTTCCGTATTTTTGTTGTAAGTATATACAAAACAAACTGTTCTTGTAATAATGGTTAGCAATAAACATGCTGTGCAGACTCTGGGCGGTACCAGTAAAATCAATTTACGGTCAATGAAAGTGTCCTTGAAAGTGTTGGAACATGTACCTTTAATTGATTTAAAGAAGTGGAAAGTGTGATAGGGTGTATGATGAGGTGTTTAGTGGAAAAACAAAAAAATAATTTGCTACGAAATTATGGAGTCAAAAAATTACACAATTAAAACGTATGTGAACAACACCAAATTGTTACCACATTTTCCCTCTCTTATAGACATGTTTTTAAACATTTTTAATTTTCGTGTATGTTTATATATATATTTAAACTCAACACAGGAATCGAAGTTGCCAAATCTAGAGGTCTGTAAAATCCAAGTAAAAAACTATAGTATCTTCTCATACCTTTTTGCTGCTTATATTCTTTTATTTTTTTCTAAGTTTCACATACTCTCATATAAGTGAGTGTTTTTCGTATAGCAAAGCCACAACGGGCGATCTGCTGTGTTTACCGAAGGGAATCGAACCCATGATTTTAGCATTGTAAGTCGGAAAACACCTCCTATAAGATATTTGCTGTTCGAACTATCATTGCACATGCTTGCTTAACCGTTTCGGCAGTATTTTTACCATTTAATTATTATTATTATATATTAGACGTTGTAATTATAAAAGTCTTTTGAGACGTATCATTATAAAATAATCAAGCTCAAAAGCTTATTTATCGTCCTTCTTGAAAAACTGACATTTATCAAATAGCCCTGAATACGCACGCACAGACAGATTAAAACAACTAACATTCAGCATTCAGGAAGGAAGGTTCAAGATCGCTTGACCTGCTCTAGCCATTAATCAGCATATAATTACATTTTAAAAATAACTTCATAATTTATTTCGTTCGTCAGTTCAACATTTTTGTTTTGGTTTTTTTGTTTATTGTTACTCAACGATACAACGTGATCAGGGTGGACTCAGTCAAACCTGTTTATGTTAACGTATGTCTTTCGTGTCAGTACTGCAAACAATTAATTTTGATGGACAGTATTTCACAAGAAAATGTGTTTTTATCGTTTACAGCTACAAAAACGGCTCATTAGAGTTATAGAAAAACTGTCTTAAAGTTATATAACGAACAGAGAGAAAGCAGGCAAAATTCAATGTTGGATAATGCGTTCCTACAAGGTGATAAAACTGATGGAATGCGGATTGTGTCTGTATAATGAATTTACTTTAATCTGCATCTTAATTACAGATAATTAATTTTCTTTAACATAAACAGTGCATAAGTCAATACCACGCGTTCGATGTATACATTACGTGTATTCAACACTTCACAGAACTAGGGTCCAGTCATAACAGCTCAATATGGCAGGGGTTGAATCTGAACGAAATCGATTGAAAGCTGGCAGGAATTTTCAAAAGCATAAAACGAAACACCATATCCGAATGACAGTTCGTATTCGCACGAAGTGACAAGTTTGAATTTATGTCTGTTCTTTCTTATCTGGTTTTTCTGAATATTTCGAAATAATGTAATGTGCTAAATTTGAATCCACGTCTTGCATGAAACGTAAATGCTACACATTTTATTTGTCGTTGCTTTTAAATGGCACTGATATAGTTAATTATACAAACGGAAATATCTATTGGTGACTTGAGATCAAAGAGAAGCTTCTTAAAGCTTTTCTAAAAGTGACCAGTTAAATCAATGTTATGTGTTTCCTTGGTTTTTCTCTTGAGATAGCTGCGAAAAATAAGTTTAAAATCAGTTAAGGCTGGCACCTGGTGGTTAGGGCGTTAAACTCACAACCTAAGCTTTGACATATCGAAACCTGCCGCTGAACATGATCATCCTTCAATTCTTTCTAAAGGAGTAGTCTAAACGTTGGGAGTGGGTGGTGTTGACGAGTTGTTCTCCTTCTGGTCTATGACTTCAAACTGAGGGATGGCTAGAGCAGAGAGCCCTGGAGCAGTTTTGTACGAAATTCAAAACAAACAGAATTACTTAGTTTTGGCTTAAATTGAAGTTGAAATAGAGAGCACTTTAAAATGCACAGCTTTTAACGATTTTGTTTTTTTCAAATTAGGATTTTTGGTGGATATTTATCTTAACCTACGCTAATCATATAAACTAAGATATTCAAGTATTTTATATTATGCCTCAACTCGACAGAGATAGTTATAGATCTCTAAATAACGGTGACAGATTTGTTTGTGTTATATCCATGTAATGTTTCATTACTTTTGAATTGATAGACAGAAGGTAGGGTAAATATCCAACAGCGCTCATCTTTCTCTTGTTCGGCTAACGGTGAATTTATGTACTTAAAACCCTAACAATTCGTGGTTCGATTGCCGGTGGTGGACAGAGGGCAAATAGTCCAATGTATAGCTTTGTATTAATAAGACAACAATACTCTTTCAGCTCACCAGGAACCCAAAAGTACAAAATTGCAGTTTCGTGACAATGAGTCGTGAATCATAAATTCTCGAACTTACTATAACCATTAGACCACGCTTGGTCCATAATTTGAATTATTGTAGTCAACTGAATATTTGAACTGGACTATATATCAAATAGTCTTTTGTGAAGTAAATAAAGCTTTCCAGAAATTACTGTACGAGATAATGTTCAGGTTCACATTTTGTATTTTCATTGAGTGTTATAAAGAATGGGTAAAAAGGTCGGTTTGCTTTCAGAAACGAATCTTTTGTTAATAATTTTTAATGTGAAAAACTAAATTACTGATTTTTATTTGGCTCGAATTATACTATACGTAATTTTATTTTTTTGCTACAATGGACGGTTGTTGTTATTAAAGCTACACAAGGGCTATCTGCGCTAGCCGTCTCTAATTTTTAAGCAATATACTAGAGTGAAGACAGCCAATCAACGCAACCTACCATAAACCCTTGGGATATTCTTTACTAACGAATAGTTTTACTGACCGTCACGTTACCAATCTCGCTGAAAAGGCGAACATGTTTAGTGACGGGGTTCGATCCCGCAATTCACAGACAAGTCGAATGGTATAACCACATAGTCATGAGAAGTGATGTAAGAAGTGTTGTAATAAGTGTTAGATAAATGGTAACCATTATTTTAATTTTTCTCACTATAAGTTTGTATTACTTTTACCAGAATTTGCAAAGAAGAAATAAAATTTCTAACGATTTAAATAACACATACACAAAGTATTATATCACGTTGTTATTATTAAACATGTATGAAACGTATTATTTGATACCAATTGATACTGTAATACCAAACATATGAATTTCAATTGTCTTAACATGTGTTATAATAAACCAGAATTAAAAGCAGAAATAGCCCGTATCATTAGTAGCCATTTTATGTCACAGCCATGAACTGTGATGCTGTAAGTATCCTACATAGAGTTGGTCACAAAGGATCTAGCGTTCAGGGAATAGGGTTCACATCAAATGCCATATTGTAACTTGTACTGAAGCCAGATGCACAGCAGTATATACACGAAGAACATGCTAGAAAGTGCAAGCTGTTTAGCCTTCCTTTAAAAAGTTGTTTATAAACAACAAAACTTCATTGTGTATTCCCTGTCCCGAGATTTTCCTTCTTGAAAAAATATCGGGTTCCTCCTAAAGGTTTTCGTATAGGTAAAGCAGTCACTAATATACATCTATAACAACGTCACAACTGCTTACTTACCCCCCTAACGTTATCATATTACATTACGATCAAATAATCTCTGGGGACGTCATATATATATGCACTTTTACCCCCATTCTGTGGAAATGTGTAAGGTTTTTGACATGGTGAATAACCTCACAATAACAGAAACTAAAATTATTTTAATGTCATTTCGTATGTGTTTTAAAAAATAATTTGTGGCTGTTGGTTAGTTAATAGCTAAACTCTATTGCTGTTTTTTAAAGTATATCACACTTCTAGATAACGGAATTGATAAATATTTAATGAAATTATTCTTTTTAAATTTAAATGAGATATGCGCACAATCAACAAATCATTTACATGGTGGGAACACCGTGAAACATTTTCATGTTAATGGGTACGCTGGATAATATATATATATATATATATATGGCTCTTTGTTTCCTTGTCAACATTTATAGAACGAAATACACAGTTATTGATGTAAAAACAAAAATATTCCCGCAGACATTGTACGCGTGTGTGTGTTCATGCATTAATTCTTGCTTTGCAACTTTGACTTTGTCACTAGGTGGCGCTAGTAAAACGATATACTGACTTTTTCTACGCATTTATGTTAATAACACCGTGTAATAGATGATCCAAAGACGAAGATGGCGGGAAACACATGGGTGTTCAGATAAAACCGTAGGCATTAAAAATACGAACAAACGCTTTAACTAGTTTTACTATTATTTACATTTTATTTATATTAGTTACGATTGAAGCTCGAGAGGCTATGTGAGTCAGTGTAGGGATGTATTCTTTATACACTTTTTTCATTTTTTATTCGTGCGTAAAGTACGGTGAAAACAAAATGGTGTAATTATTTACCATGCTTATTTGTACGTCCCTTAAGCAGTGCAGAGCGCATAGTATTATAGACACGTACACAGATAGATAGACACAGATGTCGGACATACATGCGTGTTTTTTTTTAGATCACGAATGATACACTTAGTTATTATGCATGAAAAGTAGAGGTTTCAGTTCAGTGCGTTCGTAGACATATGCTATACTTCCTGAGAACAAACTCGTTTGGAACTTGTGAACAAACTTCTCCAGACCTCTGCCTGAACAGTGAATAGAGGAATATAACATAAGCGGAGAACCAGTCACAAGATGTGTTTTCGCAGGGTCCCCGAAAATGTACTGTTTAAAGAATATAACTAAAACAAAATTAAGAGTAACAAATGTTTTTATTTCTGGCTTTTGAAGTTCATATGTCATTTTGTGTAATAGCCCACAGAGTAAATAATCCTTCTATCGATTCCTGGCATGTGCACGTTTTACTGACATCACGACAGTACAAATTCCAACGTTAATCATCCTTTATATGACGTCATTTTAGTATATATTGATTGACAAACAATACACTACTGTAAGGTGACGAGAATGGTTAAGATAAGTGACCCTCCAGGTGGCCTTCGGTCCCCTTTCGAGGAAATAACTTGCGATATTTTTATTAAAATATTACTTTGATGGAATGAACTATTTTGGTATGAGGGACAAACTCTATACGCTCTTTGTGTAATGGTTTTCATTATTTTCAAACCAAGATAATTGTATACATGTTCCAAATTAGTAAGACCTTCTCAACATATTTCAAATGTAACTTTGATTATATATACAAATCAAAAATTGAAATTACAAGCGTAAAGGATGTTACACAACCGATGATTTAATGCATTCTAATCAGTATAGGTTTAATGTTTGCGTATATTTATTTATAACATTAAGTCTTTCTAGTGAATTTATTATCATTAACTTATAACTTACCTTCTTTTGGTTTTGTTTTGAATTTCAAGCAAAGCTACTCGAGGGCTATCTGCACTAACTGTCCCTAATTTAGCACTAGACGGAAGGTAGCTAGTCATCACCACCTACCGGTAGCTCTTGGACAACTCTTTCACCAACAAATAGTGGGATTGACCGTCACATTATAACGCCCCCACGGCTGAAAGGGCGAGCATGTTTAGCGCGACGGGGATGTGAACCCGCGACCCTCGGATTACTTCCCTCTTGTCTTACACTGCTAAATTAGGGACGGCTAGCACAGATAGCCCTCGAGTAACTTTATGCGAAATTTAAAATTTAAAAATCAAAAACAAACAAACCACCTGAGCATGCCGAGGTGACTTATCTTCTAGCTACAAGCTTTATAGGTAACTTGATTTGAATTGAGCCAAACCGATAAATTCTAACAATGAAATGTACATGCACATAAATGTACGTCTATACACTTGCACACATAAATGTACGTCTATACACTTGCACACATAAATGTACGTCTATACACCTGTACACATAAATGTACGTCTATACACCTGCACACATAAATGTACGTCTATACACCTGTACACATAAATGTACGTCTATACACCTGTACACATAAATGTACG
This sequence comes from Tachypleus tridentatus, assembly GCF_004210375.1. NCBI lineage: Eukaryota > Metazoa > Arthropoda > Merostomata > Xiphosura > Limulidae > Tachypleus > Tachypleus tridentatus. The sequence continues at coordinate 74,092,789 of NC_134825.1, forward strand.
TCTATACACCTGCACACATAAATGTACGTCTATACACCTGTACACATAAATGTACGTCTATATACCTGCACATATAAATGTACGTCTATATACCTGCACGCATAAATGGAAGATATCTTAAAAATCAATTAAAAAACAGCACCTTGGCAGTGACATATAGTTCTAATCAGGGATCACTGAGTCTGAACTAACCCTTACCCCACGTATTACATGGGGTGTTGTTCAGGTTGACAACGCCAAACGTATAACTGAAAAATTTGTGTCACATAAAATTTTCCATTTTCCGAAAAAAAAAGAAAAAGTATATTCAGTTCTAATAAATATTTTCAAATGAAATCCGTGGTTAACGATATAAGTCTAGATAACGCCCTTTAACTCTAATTAGTAAAACGTTTTCTAAAGCAGGTTCTGATGAGTAAATTATAAGAGCGTCATAAAAAAACCTGTTGAACAAATCATAATATTCTCACTTATAACCCTAAAATTCATGTTTTGATCCCTGTACAACACAGAAGTCTATTGTGCAGTTTTGAGCTTGATAACATGTAAACCTTCGTAAAAGTTGGAATGTGTTTTGAGCTGGTGATGGTATGTCAACTTTAGTATCTTGACATGACTCTTGTGTCCCACATGGCTTAGCACGTGCCGTATGAGTTGTTTGTTTGTGTGTGTTTTTCATGGTTTATGCGATGATACACATTCACGTATTTTTCGGAAAAAAAGTCGTCTTGGTTCTTTCTAGGACTCTAAAAGAGTGAATTCACAGTATTATAGTGCTGTACAGCTGGCAACAACATCTTATCTAAATTAATGGAGCGTTTTGCTTTTTTATAGTAATAATTTCCGAGAAAGAGGAAACTCATCCAATGATAGTGCAAACTACATGCTTCTTCTTTCGTATGATAGAAGTTTATCATTTCATTCATATGTTATTTATGGAGGCTCCATGGAAGACAACAAAGAAACTAGGGTTTTCAAATTACTATCAGTTTATTCCGGATTGTACGAATCATCAGGCTTTTGACCATAGTTAACAGACAGACGACAACATCGACACGTAATACTATCAGTGTCGGCGTGACACATGCGCATAGACCTGTATAATGTATATTTACACGTACATGTGAAAATTAGATAAATAAAGTAACAGACACATAAATGAAATTTCGTGATGACGAGAAACCCACTTGAAGTAAAGATGTATCTCACGACGGGAAGTATGGGTATTAGCACTTTTACCAAAATAAAGCAGAGAACAACGTTTCGACTTCTTACGTTATCTTCACCTTACCAAAAAAAGGTTAAGCAGATGTATCTCTTCATTATATATGCAAAAAACGGCTCGTTTGGGTTGAGAAAATATTTTACATAGAAGGTCGAAACGTTGTTCGCTCTTCTATGTAAAATATTTTCTCAACCCAAACGAGCCGATTTTGCATATATATTTCTCTACAAGTGGGTTTACTCGACATCACTGATTATCTCTTCATTGCTTAATGGCACATCGTGGCCAGGTGGCTAAGGCACCTCGACCAGTAATCCGAGGGTCGCGGATTCGAATCCCCGTCACACCAAACATGCTTGTCCTTTCAGCCGTGGGGGCGTCATAATGTAATGGCCAATCCCACTATTCGTTTGTAAAAGAGTAGGCCAAGAGTTGGCGGTGGAAGGTGATGACTGGCTGCTTTCCCTGTCGTCTTACACTGTTAAATTAGGGACGGCTAGCGCAGATAAACCTCGTGTAGCATTACGCGAAATTTAAAACAAACCAAACTAATTATTGCTTAATTGTCGGTCGGATCTGTTAATTATGAGGTTGGTTGATGGGTTTGTCGTGTTGGCTTCGTTTTTTGTTGTTGGCACCTGGATAACACTCTTTGTTGACCTGAGGCCCGGCATGGCCAAGCGTGTTAAGGCGTGCGACTTGTAACTGAGGATCGCGGGTTCGCATCCCCGTCGCGCCAAACATGCTCGCCCTTTCAGCCGTGGGGCGTTATAATGTGACGGTGAATCCCACTTTTCGTTGGTAAAAGAGTAGCCCAAGAGTTGGCGGTGGGTGGTGATGACTAGCTGCCTTCCCTCTAGTCTTACACTGCTAAATTAGAGACGGCTAGCACAGATAGCTCTCGAGTAGCTTTGTGCGAAATTCAAAAACAAACAAACAAATTGTTGACCTGATGATGACGTAAGGTCGAAACGTTGTTCTCTGTTTTATTTTGGTGAAAGTGTTAATACCCATACCAGCCGTCCTGAGAATACATAAATTAAATCTCATTTCGATTCACTTTCCGTGCAGTCTTTGCTGTTAACAATATGTTGCTATAACGCTTCTCGTTGCTAAGAGCCATCTACAAGTACAGGGTGTTCAGAAAGCCACTGTGCACTTATGTATTTATTAACAGACATGTTTCAATACAGAATACAGGAGGTAAATATGAATGACAATTATAAACAATGTTAAAAGTGACCCCCGTTGACATCAATACAGGCCTGGATCCTTACACGTCCTTCAGTTGTTAAAACCATATTGGGATTAAAATCTGAAATATAATAACATATGATTACAAAACTGCACAGTGACTTTCCGAACACCCTGTATATTTTAGGAATGTGAAACTAAGCAATAGATTACGTGTGCAAGGTTCCACCATATTTGAAAGAGTAGCTTTGAACCAGTGGCGCAGTGCAGTTGTTCTCAACCTGGGAGATGGTGCACCAAACGTGACAGGGGTCCGCCAGGCTTAACTTCTCTGAGGTGAGACGATTCCGTCAATACATTCGTGAAGAGAGTTCTCGTCAAAAACAGTAGTTACCATGGAACAAGATGTTAATTTCTACACTGTAAATATTTATATTATGCGTATGTATGTACATAAATATATGCAAATACATAAAGTAATTTGCATGTAGATTGCATAAGTTGAGCACAAGGAGGGCAAGATGGTTGTGAAGTGATAACTACATTTAAGGACACTTCTATTCTACAGTTACCTCTGCCGAATTCTGCTCATTTGGGGCAACATGACACTTATTGCACGTGCCATAACAACTGCCCAATCAGGTCACATCAGGTAAATCCTATTTTCACGTGTATAAACCATCAAAAACTACAAATAACCACATATGTCAGTTCTCTAATGCACACTTGTCACCTTGAACGTGTTGCACAGCGTTTCTACGCTGCTGTAGTTGAGGCCCGGCATGGTCAGTTGTGTTAAGGCGTTCGACTCGTAATCTGAGGGTCGCGGGTTCGAATCCCCGTCGTTGGAGCGTTATAATGTGATGGTCAATTCATTCGTTGGTAAAAGAGTAGTCCAAGAGTTGGCGGTGGGTAGTGATGACTAGGTGGCTTCCCTCTATTTTTACATTGCTACATTAGGGACGGCTAGCGCAGATAGTCCTTTGTAGCCTTGTGCGAAATTCAAAACAAACAAAGAAACTGAAGTAGTTGCTGTGGAAACTATCACTAACAACCAGTTATAAAATATTACGTTTATAGATTAAGTTGAGAAGTGTGATAAGTCACAAAACCGAAAATATTTTATGATAAACGTTTGAGACATATTGTGAGACAGTTTAGATTGTAGAGTTGTTCAGGGCTTAAGGACTGCGTAATTGTATTCTGTTTGCTTAACTTGTGTGATATTCAGTTCAGAATGCACATCAGAGGTCTATCCTATACACCGTGTATAGGTAACCTGGTATAACCTTGCACCAAATTCAACAACAGTATCTTATCTGACTTGTGTTATATTGTTTATGTGCCTTACTATTGTCATACAACATTTATGACAGCATGTAACAGAAAAGCTTTTACACACATTTTTATTTGATGCCTATCAATCATAATATCTAAAAAGTGGCATATGAGTATTATTAGATTAACCTTAGTACAGTAAGTAGAATCCCTTTTGCGACGGGATCGGTATAATATACACGATAAATGCAATTTTCGGTGAATAAATAAGTTTATTAAATAGAAAGTTATTTTCACGATATACGAGAATATTTTGAATAAATCTATCGTTACTAGAACACTAGAGGTAATCAGTAATTTTCAATATAATATTTTGAATCAGCATCGTTAAATTTCTCAAAAATAGTTACATCTTTTTTCTAATAGATCGATCGATGAGTAATATTAAAAACAAAAACTTTCAAATATTAGAATAATTAATTAATTAGACATTGTCACGATTATTGATATTTTTTGCCTCTATGATGAATAAAATAAAACCATGATCTGAAAGAGTGCATGCTTAACACGTTCAAACTTAAACAGTTAGTAAAAACAGAAAAATGTTAAAATACTTTAAATAAATAACTAAACTAATTCCAAATCATGTGGAAACATCTAGTTCAAGTACAACAAACGTACGTACAATGATAATATTTTAACGGTTTCACAAGCATGCACATACATTGGGGCCAAGGAGACCATGGCTCCTTACATTTCTTACTTAGAGAGGCCAGTATATGATTTATTCATTACTTTGCACTATGAAAAAAAAACACACATGCGCACACGTAAACACAGTTATTTTTTAAATTTGAAAAGGTTTCTCGTTGTTTAGTGGTTATAGACACAAAGACGTTTCGATACAGGAATATGACGGTAACATTTATCTAGTAAGCGAAAACATCAGATTGTCTAATATATGTGGCGGAATTATACACACAAACATTGATTATTCTGCAATTCTGACAGGCCTACGCTAAGATTAAAACGACGTGTCACTCTGAAAAAGCAAATGATAATTTGTTGAGATTTAAACTGAAAAGCCGCCCTAACTGTGACTTCATTTATAGACTATGTTCCACTCCGTCAGAAATATCACTTTAGCCTTAACTTAATCTCATATTTTTGGTATTTATTTATTTATTCTGTAAGTATTTATGTTTGTGTATCTTTAGATGGGATTGTGAACAACATATAATTATATGTTTATTTTAGACTATTTTTTCCAACTCCATCACCAACACTATTATATAGGCGGCGCCACTACAATTGCAAACTTAAAGTGAGGATCTTATATTTTAATCTTCTAACCTGAGTACATACATTTTCAAATATACGGTTACAATTTGTCAAATGAATGGATGATAGTGTTAACGTGCAGCTGGGACCTCATGGAATTTACACCTAAGTAACATTCCCATTAACAGTTTTAAATACAATCTCTTTCAGATCCCCTCTTGTTAGAAGTAGAGCCTTAATACACATATCAAAGACTGACATGTTAGCTAGGTTTACTGAATACTTTATCTATTTAATTAACCAAGCATTTTTTCATAGATTGTGTAACCATTAAGTTAAGTTTATAGCGATTTCGTACTTCTGATATCGACTTCAATACGGGACAGTTAAAGAGGTCATGTTTATCGAGGCGTTGCTACAATGGAAGAATACACAGATGTGAAGTTTATCCTATGGCTTTTACCACAGTAGCAGAAGTAATACAAGACTCGGATTAAATTAAAATACTTTACATTTATGTATTTAAAGAATGTTACTAGAAGTAAAAACCATTATTGTGTTTTACAACCTAGAATACAGTTTAAGGGGTCTTTAAACACAGTCCTATTTGTCCAAAGTTGTTGACCCCTTTCTGCTTTTTTTTACCCTCGACGACACCTCTGAGATTGTATCAGCACAAATAATATTTAACAAGTTTCTCAAGTACATCATAACAATGCTTAATAAACTTCACAAGCACATCATGACAATGTTCAACAAACTTCACAAGCACATCATAACAATGTTCAACAAACTTCACAAGCACATCATAACAATATTTAATAAACTTCACAAGTATATCATAACAATGGTTAACAAACTTCACAAGTACATCATAACAATATTTAACAAACTTTAGAAGTACATCATAACAATGTTTAACAAACTTCACAAGTACATCTCAACAATATTTAACAAACTTCACAAGAATATCATAATAGTGTTCAACAGACCTCATGGGAAAATTATGCTATTGTTTAATAAGCTTCAAAGGAAAATTATGCTATTGTTTAATAAGCTTCAAAGGAAAATTATACGAGTGTTCAAAAAGCTTCACGAGAAGATCATATCAGCGTCCAATGGTTAGAATATTTCACCCACAGAGTGGGAGATCAATGTTTTTTATTTGTGCAATATTTATTATAGCAACAATTGCTGCATACTCTACACGTTGAGCTAACTTGGTTATGTATTTGATGTTGAATTATAAAAAAAAAACTCTTCTCACGTATAAAACTAAGCTATCTGCTAACGGCAAAAACTAAGTTGTGGGTTATTCTCTTGAAAGACCGAGGACTATCTGATGCAAAAATTTTACTGTGTTAAAACATGAAACTTAAAAATTTTTTATCAAACAAGCATATCGTTATTTCTCCCAGAATATTAAATGTTTTTATTTGCCTCTTCGTAATACCCCTGATTTGTGTTAACATTTGAATGATCTACTAACTTCTTTACGAAGTATAACTCTTTAAAACACAGCAAAAAAAGAGATATTGGTGAACTAGAATAAACATAATATAACACTTATTAACCAAAATTACAAGTTGTACTTGCACTGAGCGTGGCAAACAAAAACGATTCAAGAAACCTTGTTAACTTCGTATAGACCAACACACTGTGTGTGTATATACATGTACACTTGTATATGTTGAAAGAAATACATGCCATGCGTAAAATATAATTTTGTTTAGAGCCAGAAGGGCCAGATGGTTAGAACCTCTCGACTTGCAATCTCTGAGTCGCGGATTCGAGTCCCCCTCCCACCAAATATGCTCGTCCTTTCAGCCGCGGTGCCGTTATTATGTGACGGTAATTTCTACTATTTATTGGTAAAACAATAGCCCAAGAATTTGCTGTGAATGGCGAAGAGTAACTAGTCTTTCAGTAATAAATTAGGGACTGCTAGCGTAGATAGTCCTTGTTTAGCTTTGCACGAAATTCAAAACCAAACTGAATTGTTTTAACGTGATTTAAACTTTTAAAATTAATGTAAATAATAATTCAAAACACAGAGAATCCTGCTTGTTCACCACGAAATTTAAACAAAATGCTGCGTCTGGGGAAACCAGTTATTATGCTGCGTTATTATGATATGATATTTTAATTGTTATAATTTCAAAATGAAAACGTATCATTTATTTTTTAAGTAAATTCTAATTACGTAAGTAAGATGGTCAATGGTTGGCAGATGCTTCTAAACATTATGTTTCACTCTATATTTTACCAAGCATTTTAATGGCGATATAAATATATAACTATACTCTCTGTTTTCTGAAGTTTAACTACTTGATAATGTTTTCTCCTAATGGTTAACAGACTTTATATTTAACCTTTATCTACAGCATTCAGATGAACATAATAACAGTAAGGCTCGTTCTTGTTCTAAGTTTCATCTCGCACTTGCATCCTACAGATAGGACTACGTCAGTATTACCGTTTCATGGCTGTGCCATGCAAAGGTTCGTCAGAATTAGCTGGAACAAACATAACGCTTCGAAAAACAATGGTTAACACGAAAGTAAACACGCAAACTGTATTATGCTCGCTTAACTCTAAACGAGAGACTTCGGTTTTGTTTGTAGTCTGTAATCACTTCAAACATGTTGAAGCCGGTGCAATACGACTGTTGTGGTTTGCGAACAGTTAGAAGTAGTTCATTGTGTATCAGCCAACGAAGATTTTATAGGGTAAAATTATGTACATGTGCATACAACTCTCTGTGTTATGTTACATGAACATATATTATATATAATGTCTTCTATGATGGAATTTTTAGTGTATAAGTCCTAAACATTTGCACATCAAACATGCTCGCCCTTTCAGCCGTGGGGGCGTTATAAAGTGACGGTCAATCACACTATTCGTTGGTAAAAGAGTAGTCCAAGAGTTGGCAGTGGATGGTGATGATAAGCTGCCTTTCCTCTAGTCTTACACTGCTAAATTAGGGACGGCTAGCGCAGATAGTTTTCGTGTAGTTTTGCGCGAAATTCAAAACAAACCAAATCTACACATTTGTGTTGTGCACGGATTGGAGATTTTTTATTGGTATTTGTGTAATTTGTTTCTTTGTAAGATGTTTGGTGACAATGTGCTACTTTATAATGTAAATGTTCTATGTTTATTCTATATTAAACGTTTTAACTTGTATAACTACTAGTCAGGATAATTACACAGTAAATATTATAAAACAGCGAATCACAAACAGTCAGAGAACATGGTACTACATAATAATACTTGTAAAACACTTAGCGAATCACAAATTAAAAAGAAAATTTTCAAGATTTTATAGTAATTTTGGTGTCAAAGCTTCGAAGTTTAGGTAGATATGTCCAGTTCGATGTAATTCAGGTACTGTTAGTATAGAATTGTCACTGTTTTTGTTTTTTTTATAACAGTGACGAAGTGTAATTTCAGCAGTTCATTGTAGTAAATGGATAAACTATTTTATGAGTGAGTATATAACATTAAACTTCTTTGTTTCTTTAATAAAAGTTTATTAATCGAATTACTTATTAGCTAACTGTTGATCTAAAACGAATGATTTTGGAGTGTAATTATAACAACACTCACCATACTTTAACATCACATTGTACTGTTTATCATATCACACCTAAAACAACACCATTATATTTCTAATTTACCAACCCTCACCATACTTTTAACACCAGGCTGCGCTGTTTGTCATATCACTGTAATGTCCTCACTTGACATAAGGCCGGGCATGACCAGGTGGTTAGGGCGCTTGACTAGCAATTTGAGAGTCGCGGGTTCGAATCCATCTCACACCAAACATGCTCGTCCCTTCAGCCGTAGGGGTGCTACAATGTGATGGTCAATCCCACTATTCTTTGGTAAAAGAGTAGCCCAAGAGTTGGCGGTGGGTGGTGATGACTAGCTTTTTTCCCTCTAGTCTTACAATGTTAAGTTAGGAACGTCTAGCGCAGATAGTCCTCGTATAGCTTTGCGTGAAATTAAAAAAAACACACACAAAACAAACAGTTGACATATTTAACTATTCTCAAACACCTTCATGAATCTCTGACTAACACGAGATATAAATAACAGAAGTGTGAGCAATAATAATGCACAGTATTTTTTCGTAAAATTTCGCGTTTCTAACCCTTTTTCCTACTACAGGCATTAAAGAGAAAAAATTGTTCTTTTTCGTTATTTACCGTTACTTATAAATCTCTTTTACTGTTCCGTTCTGCCAAAAATTTGACTCACTTGAAACCCTGCAAGTTTCAGAACCAACACAGCTGCTTTTAAGAAAGACCAATGAAGTCACTGATTGTTCCTTTATCGGCAAGTTAGTCTTAAAATCGTAAGCGCGTGTTAAATAACACATCTTTTCCTCACCACGCGTTTTTTATGTTTAATTTTTATTCGTATCTTCTAGTTATAAGAATTAGTAAAAGCTTATTCGCTTGAAAAAAGCTAGAAAAACTTTATTGTTCAGTAACGTTTACAAACAGAAATGTGTTCAGTACCTTCAAATAAACATATATAATTTCTTCATCTTTTTGTGATCAAAGTGAAATATCACAGTATAATCGTCTAAAGATTTTACGAGACGAATTAACATCTTAGAAATAAAAACAGACTCGTCACAAACTTTGCTATCTGACTAAAAGTTTGAAATCCAAGTTTCAGTTGCTCTTTCTGCTCTGGTTGGTAAGACTACACGTTGTGACCAAGTTTCAGTTGTTCTTTCTACTCTGGTTGGTAAGACTACACGTTGTGACCAAGTTTCAGTTGCTCTTTCTGCTCTGGTTGGTAAGATTACACGTTGTGACCAAGTTTCAGTTGCTCTTTCTGCTCTGGTTGGTAAGACTACATGTTGTGACCAAGTTTCAGTTGCTCTTTCTGCTCTGGTTGCTAAGACTACACGTTGTGACATCTTTTATCGACAGTTAAGCCGTTCTAGATCTTGTCTTTAAAATTAATCACTGAGTTAATAGCTATTCTGTAACACTTTTCAACATTTTTGGTTGTGGATATGATGAATATGTAGAAGAAATTAGCTTTAAAATCACATTTAAGTTATTTAAGTGAAGAACAGAAACGTTTTTGACTTTTGTTTTAGTGATCATCTGATTCGAATCACAACTTTTTATTTTTCTAAGAAAACTGAAGCTGTTTACTACTGTTTTTGTTTGAATAAGAACTTTGAATAACATTTTGTATTACAAATATGGCTTACAGTGCCCACAGTACCATAGACATGGACTATGTATGCAAAGGTTGAGCACATTATATTAAAACACATTTAAAGCCTCACTACGTCGTTACAGTGTATGTCGCCACATCCACTTATGCTCAGTTTGACGACGGTCCATCTTGACATTAGTTTTCATTGCGAAAAGCTCCGTTGAAGGCTGTCACGGTCAAAGCATACTTTCCCTACTTCTTACCCATTTTCCATAAGTCAGCTATTGTACGAGGACGGCGGTTTCTCTTCGATCGTTTCAACAATCTTATCACAAAAATTCTATATTCAAAGCGTCCATCTACTTGACTGGTATATTTTCTTATGAAATGATATAATTATTTGTTTCATTCTTAAGCTGCCTGAGGTATGTGACGGTTGAGTGGATATGTCAAGGAAGCAGTCTGTGTACATACAATCTGTGTTACTTTTCCCAGAGGGTATCTTTCTTAATTATGTTGCGTATTGTTGCTTGGAGCATGTGAACGGCTTTACCATTGATCTCTGTGATCATGGATCCTCACCTATTATAGTACGCACCACTATGCTTACCATAACTTGGATACGACTTGTAGCAGGTCTCTTCCTGGATGGTTTGGTACCTCAAGTCGATCCACATTCTTTTATTTTCCAAAGTTATTAAGTACGACGGATGTTCGCATATATAAAATTCTAAATCCCGAAATTAACACATCTTTAAGATCTGAGTGTGTGAATCTTTCGTGCTGTTTGGCTGTCAAATAACCTTCCCAACAGCGACCAATTTACATATGAACGCCAAACTATATCAAAACGCACTTCTCATACATTCCATTTCACAGTGAGTTTCTATGATTGTCACATGACTTTCTGATTTGCATATTCAAAATCATTTTAATATAGTGTAAACTGAATAGTGATAAAAACAGCATGAACATGAAATTGTGTCACGAAAAAAAATGTTTATACAGTAAGCATCTCATAAGCAAAAGTGAGATTTTTCAGATACAAAGTAACCTCAAGATATTTTCTAACTTTGGCGTAACAAAACCTTAAAATAGCTTTTACTCCAAATGCTATTCCCTTAAACTTTTCTTCATTAACGTGTTTCAGTTTTTAACTGCGAATAATAGGTCTGTAGAAATACTGTTTCAGAATTTCATCTGCAACACGTTACTGTTCAGAAGACATTTTCATAGAATATCAGAACTTACCTGCGTCCTAGAATTATGACGAACAAAATGTCTAAGATGGCGAAGTAAGGATACTTTTTTTTCTTTTCTACTTAGAACTAACACAATTAATTTAATTAACGTTTGCCTGCAAATATTCTACTTCGATTCCCTCTTACTTAATTCATTACTTTGGTCAGTGTAGTCATTTTATACCAGTATACTGAGTTCGTTTTAACTGAAATATCGCCCTTCAAATTAGTTTTCTTACTACTGGCTTTATTACACATGTTTATTAAGTATGAAATACATCTGTCTTAAACTACGTCGTACAAAGGAAATTTGTAACACCATATTTCAAAGTTCACTTGGTACAATAATGAAATATAAAAAGCAAGGAAAAAAAGAGTAAAGGTTACGAGTTACTTAAAGCCAAATTACTTTCCTATTTTAGATGCATTATACTAAAATACTTTAGAAAGTACTTGTTTTGACATTATTTTTTAAATAACCCATATACATATATAGATAACTTTCCATGCAGTAATAAACCAAACTTCAAATCAACTTACGGTATCTGTAGCAGGTTAAGAAAAAGTCTTAAAGGCTACAACTAAAATAAAGCTTATTTAGTCATATAAATCTTATATCTTGATCCATCCAAAACAGCATTCATGATAGACTCGTGATGTAGATCCAACTCTATACGCTTTTTAATGGCTGTTACTAAGTAAACATGGTTGAAAAGTCAGGAACTTATAATATTTTTTAAAAATAAACTTTAAGTACAGAACTAATGAAAGATGTTCATACAAAGGTACATAGGAAGTTTGTAAACGCGCAATTTATATTTCCAGATATACTGGGGAAAGTCATACGAATCGAAGATACGTTTTTACTTAGGACTAATAAAAGGTCTGGCATGACCTGTTAGTGAGAACGCTGCACTCCCAGTCTAAGGATTGCTGGTTCGAATATCCGTCATCAAATATGCTCGATCTTTCATCCGTGGGGGCGTGTTTATTTGTTTGTTTGTTTTTTAATTTCGCGCAAAGCTACACGAGGGCTATCTATGCTAGCCGTTCCTAATTTAGCAGTGTAAGATTAGAGGGAAGGCAGCCAGTCATCACCATCCACTGCCAACTCTTGAGATACTTTTTACCAAAGAAGAGTGGAATTGACCGTAACATTATAACGCCCTCACTAAAAGGACGAGCATGTTTTGGTGCGACGGGGATTCGAACCCGCGACCCTCGGATTACGAGCTGAACGCCTTAACTCACCTGGCTATGCCGGGCCTTGGGGGTGTGATAAAGGTCGATCACTCCCAGTATTCTTTAGTAAGAGTAACCCAAGAGTTCGTGGTGGGTGGTGCTGCCTTCCCTCTATCTATCACTGCTAAATTATGGAAGGTTAACGTAACCCTCGTGTAGCTTTGTGCGAAGTTCCAAACAAGCAACAAAGAGACTAACAAAAATAATCTAATCAATGCTTGCTTGAAGATATTCTTCTAGATTTTTTAAAATCAATTAACTGGATCAGTTTAGTTATTTTACCAAATGACAATAGATTTACAGCGTAGTTTCTATTTGCGAAAGGTCTTGTTATAAGGCTCTCATGTTCAAAACACACTCTTCCTGCTTACATGTTTTCCATAAGCCATATGGTATACAATTAAGACATCGGATGTGTGTGTGATAGTGTATGATATATACATATTCCAAATTTCTCATTTGACTGGAAAGGGTTAATCATCTTACTCGGCACGTTATCTTAACGTTTCACACCTATACAGATCTATGAAAAAAAAAAAAAATTTAAATATGATTTTAGACTAATTTTGGGGAGATTTATTCTAAGTTAAAAACTACATGTAAGACTTTATGTTCATGTAAAAAAGTCCTATAGTTTTTCACCATACAAAACAATATTCAAATAAATTTTCAACTCATTTCTTGTTTCAAAACAAGTTTGATAAAAACAGCCTTTTACCTCAGTAAACAATTATGTGAGAGAAAATTCTGGTTTGGAGTAAAATACATATCCTTACTAATGAAACAACCAATGGAAACTACTTAATCTCAATTAATTACCTAACGTATAATAATCACGTGCAATATATATAGATATGTTTTAGAATATTATTTTAATTTGATTTAAAAAATATCACATTAAAGTTTACTTTCATGCAAGGACTTATTCTATAATACATTTATGAATAAACTAAATCTTTCGATATTTACATTGAGTCACTATATTTATGTTATAAATTTACCAAGGGTTTGGTTCGGGAAAATGTATTATACTGGAACTAAATAAATACATAGCATTAGCAGAGAACTTCAGTAAACAGCAGATGTCTAAATTTGCCCGTCTACATATCACATGCTTCACTTCACATTGTTGGTTAGTCCAATCACAAATATAGAGGGCGCTATAAACATTCCGCACTATACAGATACCACAGAATGAGAAGGTATCATGACGACATTTAATTTTAACACTTCAATGCAACTTACTGAAGAATAAACATCAATCACATTTTGATGTTAATGGCAAAGTATGAGATAAACACACGTGATCTATCATTCCCCACCCCTAGTTATTGGAACAGTTACTAGGATGAACATAATTAAACTTTCCTGGGCAAACCTAATGTTGAAAACAAACAAATCTCATTAACTGTTTCAGCAGAAACCCTTAAGGACAATTCCCACAGCTAGTTTATTTTACCTGATTATCTATTAAATTGAAACAGTCTCAATAATGCTTTACAGGACAATTGCCTGTGTATGATAGTGCATACTACTATTCACTGGGCCCGGCATGGCCAAACGTGTTAGGGCGTTCGACTCGTAATCCGAGGGTCGCGGGTTCGAATCCCGGTCGCACCAAACATGCTCGCCCTTTCAACTGTGGGGGCGTTATAATGTGACGGTGAATTCCACTATTCGTTGGTAAAAGAATAACCCAAGAGTTGGCGGTGGGTGGTGATGACTATCTGCCTTCCCTCTAGTCTTACACTGCTAAATTAGGGACGGCTAGCGCAGATAGCTCTCGAGTAGTTTTGTGCGAAATTCAAAACAAACAAACAAACTATTCGCTGACCACAGAACAACTGAAACAAGAGGGGAGCTTCAATAGCCACGACATTATATAGGCAGGATTAGAGTAAGTTAATCTATGAGACTTTTTCCCCTCTTTTTTATGGCTATTTTTTGTACGCCAGAAAAAACTAAGCGTGGGACTCGAGTATGCCACCCGATTGGATGTTATTACTCATCGGAATCTCTACCAACCTATCCTCAAATTGGAATTATTTTAGGCAGAATTGGAGTAGATTAATTTGTGAGACCTTGGGTGTGATCGAATGCATCAATCGAAAAGGTTTGACCTCCTGAGTGCAAAACCGTAATTAGATCTCAACACGACCAAAGGATGACAGAGCAATGAGCTAAATGTTTGAAATGCAAAAAAAAAACAAAAAACAAACTCGGAGCCATTCTGTGAGCCGCTTTGCCGCCGCTGAAAATTGACAATAGTTACAAATTTAACCAGCTAGCGAAAATACCTTTAAGTTTATGGTGCTAATTTCACTCTCGTAAGAGCTTGATATAATATCCAACTATGTGGGATCGACAGAAAGACAAAATATGAAATATTTTGGCTCTGCTGTTAAGAACTCTGTGACGAAGCTGTCTATTGTGGAGTACAAGTGGAGACATCAGAGCAGCAGATAGTTTTGTGATGAAGATGTGCTTTATGGATACTTAGCCTCTTATATTTTGTGAAACAATACAAACCACAGTCACAAAAGGTTGCCCGAGCTAATACTTTACATATAATAAGAAAACTCTTTAAACCGACAAAGGTTTAAATCATAAGGAAGGAATCTTGTAGGTTGTAAACTTATTCTTGTTCTAGTGGGTAGCCAGAAAACTGTTCTAACGTGATGGATAAAATTAAAGCGTGTATCTATAAAGTGCAAAAACCACGCTAATACCACATAATAGTGGGCGTCTGTATGGAGCTTACTTTTCCATTCAGCAAAAGCTCAACAGGCAATTACGCAGAAATGTGTGGCATTATAGAAATAACCCACTTAAGTTAACCGCGTACAAATAATGTTCAAAACACTACATAATAGTGAGATAAGTTTAATAAAGCAACCAGTATAATAAGGTTGTATACATTCAGGCCATGTTCAAAACATTTATCGTGATGTTATTTTTTGTTACAAAATACCTGCTTGACTTCTTGCACCTTTGTATATGTTCTCAGTTTTATCGTGTAAAAACGAACAGTGATCTCCCATCTCCATAGAGAATTTGTTGTTCCATTGTGGAAAAATTTTGGTGGAAGAGTTTACCATGTTCATCGCTCATTGAACCGAGATTATTTGTAAAGAAGTCGAAATGGAAATCGAAGAAGTACATCTTTAGTGACATTCAGTAGTTCTCGAACATACCATAAATCATTACAGCATAGTTTTACCTCTGTGACTTCTTAAGAAAATTTTGACAACCATTTTGAATTATTTTGAGGCAGCAAGTTCTTTATAGTTGAGTACTGTTTCAAAATTATCATCATCAGAACTTCTAGAACCTATAGCCCAACAAAAGATACATCCTTTCATTTCTTGCTTCCCTGATTTTTGAACACTTGTCATACAGATATCTGAAATCATTACCATTTTTGTTGATAGCTTTTACAAACTTATTCATGAGTCCTGATTTAATATGAAATGAGGTCAGAAACACGTTTTGAGGATTACTAAAGGTTGATACTCAATATACTGATTTCCTGGTGGAAAATTCTCTTTCACTGGACATTCCTTCTTTTGAAATACTTTTTACCATTTCAACTGTCTATAGACACAAAGTGAGCTAATTTGTGGTATTGACATTATACAGGCCTCTCTGGAGTGAATTAAAGTTTCGATAATCACACACGTTCCACCTAAGGCTTTTAGGATAACCTGCATCCTGTGATAAATTTCGTTAATGTTCACAGCATAAGTAATAGGAATCGATGGCTCAGTATCCAATTTGCAAAAGCATAGCTTCCAGACTAAGTAGATCAGTATGGCCAATTAGTTTGGACGCTCGATTCGCAATCTGAAGGTCGCAAGTTCGAATCCCCATCCCACCAAACATGTTCGCCTTTCCGTTATAATGGGACGGCCAGTCCCACTGTTTGTTGGTAAAAGAGTAGCCCAAAAGTTGGTTCTAGGTGGTGATGATTAGCTGACCTTCCTCTAGTCTTTCACTGCTAAATTAGGGACGGCTAGTGCAGATAGCCCTTGTGTAGCTTTTCGCGAAATTCAAACCAGGAATTGATCAAAGTTTCCAATCTTGAAGATGGTGTTTAGTACCTAATTTTTCCATTAGTACATCAACAGTTATAAAGAAACACAAAGCACCTTGCATGCTGTAGTGAGAAGCACTGTTTTGATAGCGACTTGAGCAAATTGAAACTCTTGTTACTGGATCTAATAAATTCCATTGTTGTAAACAAGAGACAAGAAGTTCCCCATGTTACCTTGATATAGATAAGTCCTGAATCAAATTATTTAGCTCGTCTTCTGTGCTCAGATGAGGTGGTTTATGTTAAGGTGTTTCAGAAATAGAATTACTAGATTAAAATGATGTAGATGATTCATTGTCTTCTTTGCAGGATAACTCTTCTCTTTCTCAATAAGCTGGTGGATGTGGCTCTAGAAGACCATTCCTATGAGGTACTGGTTTCATTGTAGATGGAATATCTGGATGTTTAATGTGTTGGTTAGTTTCGCCTGAATATCCGGAAACATTTGTAACGAAAAAATAACAGCCATTTAGATGATACTTGGGTTCACACCATATCATGGGAACTGTAAATGGTATACTTACTATCTTCTTGTTCAGTCATTGTCAAGCCAGACTTGTAAACCGTACAACACATGTTTGGCACTCTGTGTTTTTCTTCGCATTCAATTTTACACCAAAAGTAGTGGTAGTAATCTACCTTTAGCTTGTGTGGGATACTCCGCTAGTACAGCGGTAAGTCTACGGATTTACAACGCTAAAATCAGGGGTTCGATTTCTATCGGTGGACTCAGAAGATAGCCAGATGCGGCTTTGTTATAAAAAAACACACATCTTGTGTGTGATATTTTTTCTTCATGCAACTGTAATATATTCTCAAATAAATTTGCAGGAACTGTTTGCATGAATATTTTACTTTGGACTTTGTTCATTAGTTAAGCTCACTAGAGGCAAACAGCATCTCAAGTAATTTTTTTTTAAATATATAAAATAATTTACGGTTACAGAACTAGAGTTTAAAAGATTAAAAATAAAGTTTTGCAGAATTTGATTAGATCCAGTTACAATCTAAGGATGATCGTCGGACTTTGTTTTGAATGTGCACAGAGCGAGGCGAAGTGATCAAATGAATAAGTGAGAGGCAACTAAGGGAGAGGCATCTGACTCTGTCACTTTCATGCTCAGTCGAGGTATTTTCCGAATGTTTTAACAAACCGATCACTTGAAGGTTTCGTGACTCGGAGGTGGAGCAGGTGAGCGTTGGAATGAAGCAAATGCAATTTGCTACAATTATTTTCAGAACAAACAGCATATATGAACAACGTATTTGGAAATTTTCACCCATATAATACAACCCCTGTTTGAATTTATTTAAAATATATGCCTTTTACCCAATAAACTCTCCAAGCACAATGCTGATGAAATATTGAGATATTACAATAACTGGAAATCTAGAGGTGATTGGGCAATTTCTGAAAACGTTTTGGAAATCAACACCAACAAATTACCCCGAATCACTTAAGTTTTCTCCAGTGGCATTTGTTTTTGTCCAGTGTTAGCTATATTATTTAGTAGATTCACTTTCAGTCCTGATTTGTGTAAATTTGTGCAGAATGACAACCATGTTTACTATTATGTCATTATGTTAGATGCTAACACAAGGCGAGAGTTTGGTTACCGTTATTTGTGATACGTATTAGAATGTAAAATAAAGAGAGATACAGACCTGTAGGAATATTGTTAAAGGGAGCATTAAGTTCATGAGGTTTTCTGAAATTGCAAAAGCTATCCTCATCACTAATTCACACCTGTAGTTTATTTCATATTGATGTTGTTGTATTGATTCAAGGACTCTAAAGCCAAAACCGTGTTTACTGTGATCAAGAAACAAGTGTCGTGCCAGTTACTATCGTCTTCTCTTTGAAATCTATACATATACAGTCGCCTGATATACAAGTTATATGACAGTTGTCATGGTAACTGGCGCCGAGTAATCTTTTTATGTCTTGGCGGGCGCCTTCTCCAGCAAAGCTTACTTGTACGTCCTGACTCTTAGGCACGGGCAAATTTCAATACTGTAAAATTTTATATATACGGTATACAGCACTTATAATAAAACATAGAACCGATAGATAAAGATACAATTATGTTGAATAGTTTTGGTTCTCTAACTCTTCCCAATGTATATGTTGTTAAGTTGTGATTGAAGCGAAATGGTACGTTTATGAAAAAGAATATTATGAACAAAATGTAGGTTCTCAAAAAAACAAACGAAATGAACCTCCAGTTATAACTGAAACGTACCGAATAATTATATAAAAGTGAAACAAAATAATGAAGATGATAATATAAGTGTTCACAAGAAACGATAATTATTGAATTGGTGTCCTTCTAGATTTCTTTATATGTACGCTAAGATCAAGGAGAGATCTAATAGCAGTATTTGTTAATTATTTTCTGAAAACAGGGAAATACTAAGAAACTAATGTTAAATTTGCATTGTTAACTTACTATATGGATTTAAGACTAACGAAAGATCTTCCAGGCTGACTTAACCTTGATGCTAAACATGCATTATTAACTTACTATATGGATTTAAGACTAACGAAAGATCTTCCAGGCTGACTTCACCTCAAGAGCATCCAAATGACGAATCAAGTTATTCTGATTATTAATTGTTTGTTTTATAGCATTTCATGTTCCTAGGTAGATACATTAATTAACAGGTTGATTTTTGGTTCTTATATTGTCCCCCTACAGTAAGTTTACCGACTTATAACTATAAATTTTGGGGTTCAATTCCTCACGATGGACACAATCGATAGTCCAATTTGGATATGTTTTTTAAAAAAAGTTCTTATCTTACTTCGATCAGAAGTTACTTGTTATAAGGCCCATTAGAGGTATGTCTACGGACTTACAGCGCTATAAACTGTTTTCGATACCTATGGTGGGCAGAGTACAGACAGGTCCTTGTGTAGCTTTATGTTTAACATCAAACAAACTTATGATAAGACGTTATAATAAAGCTAATTGTGTTAAAACTTAAATAAAACAAATACAAATTAATTGTAATAAAGCGATTTTCGCTAATGATATAAGAAACAAGACACAGAGTCTAAAGTAAGTTGTGTATTTGGATATACGTATGTCACCTGACATTATGGTGACTACTCTGTGAGGCGATGTTGGGTTACACATATGTAATCTAGAAAATTACTTCATTAAGATAGATTAAGACGTAGTATTAAAACTTGATAAGGAGGAACCCGATCTTAAGAAAATAAAAGTTTTGAGACAGCTTGACTGTTTAGTGAAAAACCAAAAAACTTTATTATAAATGCACAGCGTTTCGACAAGAGGATCACCAAATCTTATCGCAGCGTTTCGACAAGAGGATCACCAAATCTTATCGCAGCGTTTCGACAAGAGGATCAACAAATCTTATCGCAGCGTTTCGACAAGAGGATCAACAAATCTTATCGAAACTTTGTATATTTATAATAAAACTTGTATTTTGTTTCTTTTTCATTATCCAGTCAAGCTCTCTTAAAATTTTATCACGATATAGTAATATTGTGAGAATTTGACACTATGATAGTCGCATTTACACTGTTTAGAATGCACTTCATGCCACTTTAAATTCCACGATTTACTCTCAATCAAACAAATCTAAAGAACTGAGGTGTTTCGTTTATTTATGTAATAATTTATATGCGGTGGCCTACTATTCTAAATGCAGTTGAAGACTCGTAGTCACACGAACTTATATGTTCCTTTTAACCTACTTATCTGGGAACACCTGTGATCTAAAAAAAATAAATGAAATGACAGAGTCCTGCCATAAATAAAAGCTCACAGGAGGAATAGTCCTTGGAGATTCGTTATGTTCACACAAAATGCAGCACTAAGTCTTTTGCTATCTAAATCTTAGATTCAGCCACTACGTAAGCCACTGAATCATGTCAAGTATGAATGTACGAATGATAATAGATAGATGGAAATAGACAGACAGATAGAAATGTACTTCAACCGGTACTTACTATACCTTTATGTGAGGTGTATTAAATAATAATAATAAGATTACGATAAAAAATATCCTGCTCTGCTACTTTATCAGAAGCCCACAACAGACTGTTAATCTGAGGGTTCGTGGTTCGTGTCACGTCGCTACAAAATCGCACACAGTGACGGTCAAATCTCACTGGTAGAGTAATCCAAGAGTTGATATTTGTTGTTGTGGGCCCGGAATGGCCAGGTAGTTTAGGCACTCGACTCGTAATCTGAGGATCGCGGGTTCGAATCCCTGTCATACCAAACATGCTCGTCCTTTCAGCTGTAGGGACGTTATAATGTGACGGTCAATCCCATGATTCGTTTGTTAAAGAGTAGCCCAATAGTTGACTGTAAATGGTAATGACTAGCTGCTTTCCCTCGAGTCTTGCATTGCTAAATTAGGGACGGCTAACGCAGATAGCCCTCGTGTAGCTTTGTGATAAAATTCAAAACAAACAAACCTTCACTCTAGTCTATCAGTTCAATATTAGGGACGACTAGTGCACATAACCTTTGTGTAGCTTTTCACATATGTACGTAAAAACACGAGGCTCGATTGTCTGATGTTAGGTCAACCTGAATGGGGCCTTGGTAATATGATGTCATGATGTATGAATTTGTTAATATCAACTCTTTGAGTAAGTTCGTACTTTTGTTTTAGTCTTTTATTTGGGTCGGTCGTGAACTAGTGATTAGCGTGCCTGGTTGTGGGTCTAGAAGTCCAAGGGTCAAGCACAGCTATCTGTAACTTTGAACTGTTAACCAGATGAAGGATAACGAATGAGTAACACCCGCAGCTGTAGTGCTCCCAGAATTAAAGCTGAGGATAGTGTTCAACGGTATATCGCAGTTACAAATAGTCTGATAAAGCAAGTACCAAACTCTTTCTTTCAGAAAAACTGGAAATCAGGCGTCTGTATATTTATGTTTTAGTACGTACAAAAACATAATCGTATATTATCGCAGTGCTGACGGTTCCAATCATTAATTATATTTTCGTATTTATTTCAGGCACTAAATTTATCCGCAAGAACTACCAGTTGCTGGTGGGCAAAATATTTAAATCCTCACAATTCTGTCAGAATGTATACAAGCAACACTAACCTTGGTGAGCTTAGCACTTTTCATGCAGCCACTCAAATATATTTTACAATCATAGAACAATTGAGTGGTAGGCCTTTCGTAGCAGGTTTTTTTTTTTTTTTGTATCTCAGATAATCATGATGTTGAAAGTCAAGGTAACTGATTGTTAATGTCGCACATAATATTTATCTTTACACATTTTATATTATCTATTGCTCCAAAAGAGTAGCGCCATCTATTATCACTAGTAAGTGCTCCGAAATGTGAACCAAAAGTCCATCTATATTTCAAATTTCATTTTATATTATAACCTTTGTTTTGTAGGCCAAGCTTTACAACATTGAAATATACAGTTTTACAAGTACTATACATGAGGTAAATGCTGCTCAAGTTCAACCTTAATTATTTCGTTACACAATATATTTCAGCTATATGTTCATAGAAGTCATGAAAATTTCGGGACTTTTGACAAAATTTCAAAGCTATCAAGTATTTAATCGAAAGGTTGCGACTATTTCCCTCCCTATTATATATATATATACTGACTTTTAGAAAACACAACCACCTTCCCTTATCTGGAGTAACGACGTGAAGTAGTTAGCCGACCTCAAAACTACAGAACTTATTATTACATTACTACTAAAGAATATGCCTTACTAAGCTGAATTTTTAATTACATGAGGTTAGAAAAATTGAAATAATTTGCAACATATTTTGAGCGTTTTTCAGGATGTTAATAATGTAAATGGTTTGCGACTTATTTTAATTTTTAAGGATATCTTGTTTTGTTTGTTTGTTTTGAATTTCGCGCAAAGCTACACGAGGGGTACCTGCGCTAGCCGTCCCTAATTTAGCAGTATGAGACTAGAGGGAAGGCAGCTAGTCATCGCCACCAACCGCCAACTCTTGGGTTACTCTTTTACCAACGAATATTGGGATTAAACGTCACATTATAACACCCCCACGGCTGAAAGAGCGAGCATGTTTGGTGCAAACGGGATTCGAACCCGCGAAGCATATCTTGTACCGACATCTGAACGCACACACACACATGTATATATAAGTTTTGTCACGATAGAACGTGGTCCTGAGAGAAATTCATATGACTTATATTTTGTTGTGAATAAAAATCATATACTTTGGATTTAAGATAGTACGATAATAACAGCTCTTGATCAAAGTAAGCCACATGTTTGTAGCATTTTTGTATTTGCATCTAATAGCTACTTGCTACTGTCCATAATTTTGAATTTCTGGTCAGAGGGAAGGCAGTTAATAGACAGTACCATAAAACCCACCATCCACGCTAAGAGATTGATTGTATTTTTCACATCGCACTCATGGTTTAAAGTACCGAGAATATTTGATGGTATCGCACAAATTCGAACTCGGATCGCCAGCTTCGAAATCCACATTTTGCATTTGACCTAACCTCTATTAACAACTTTTGTGTACGTGTGTGACCTAAAGGTAAAGTAAGTAGAACAATGTTAAATATTTGTAATAAAAGTAAAATTCATTGCATACGGTAAAACGACATGCATTATTTGTACTACTTTTTATTTATAAGTGTTTCAATTTACGTGAAAATTACAAATTTTTCTTTAATGGTATCATACAATAAATAATCTTTAACCTGATTAAAAATATGCAAACTTCAGAAAGAGAATGTTAATAAGTATATAACACAAATGCAGGTTATATAGAGATATCACTGATAGAGTGGAACGTAACGAGTAAGATTAGGTTTCTAAACAAAACCTTGTAGAAAGAGAATAAAATATTAAAAATGTCCCTTTATCTGCTAGTGTTCAACCATATCTCAAACCAGGAGGGTGGTTTGAGATGTCATTAACCTGTCTAGCTTGGTTGTTAAGTTTTATGTTCTTCTGTTTCCACAAGTCTGCCAAGCAGTTAATTCTTTGCAAGATCAATGATATATCTGACGAAGGTGACGCTGTAAGATATGTTTCTACCCTGCCAGGTCTGAAGAGTGAATATGCAGTACTCTCCAACTAAAAAAAAAACAATATATATATATGTATGTATACATACTGTAGGCTATATCGATTCGAAGTACCATTCCTAGTGTTAGATAATTAATCATGCATTGATTTTTTTCGTGTTTTCTTGTAACATTGTCAGCCCCTGGGCACTAATCAAAACTCTAGGCTTGCTAAACAAGTACCGGAATTCGCTACCGTGAATCCATCTTGGCCTGTCATGTTTTCTTTATAACCTGTCTCGTTTTTATCCCCTTCATGACAGGAGTTTTAACTTATTTGTCACCACATTTCGTACTAGTGTAATCTAATTGTAAAATGCCATTTTTTTTTAATGATTTGTAATTGACTATTATAAAAGGAAATAGAGAGGAAAACTGAAATGTTTGTATAACTGTTAGATTACACTATGTAACAAAATTTTTACTTTTTCTTGTTCCTGGGCAGAAAGTGTTGTTTCCCAATTGCTTATGCCTAAAGTAAATGGAAAAGACCTATTTTTCTCTTCAAACGTTGCTTTTCTGACTTGGGTAATGAAATTTTCAAATTTACCCATTTTCCAAAATATTCCAGGTAGATTCAGTGCTGTGTAGCTGATAGAGAATTATCTCGAACATACAAAAAGTTTCTAGTATGTTGTAGAACTTACGAGAATTTTCAATAACCTTTTAGAATTTACTAGAACTTTCCACAGTAATATATATACAAAGGCTCATCACTCACCACTTCAGTTTAGTTCTAGCTGCCTAAGTGAACACATAGACCTATCTGATTTTATCAGAGATGTCATGAAGAAGCTGCAAGCATTCTCCAGATGTATTCTGTTATGTATGTGGCCAATTTATCAAGACATTAGCAAAAAAGTACTCTGTGACAGCATCTGCTAAAATGTGTGAAACCTACAATGCATATTTTGGCATGTCTGTCAAGGATCAAGACAAACCCTGGGTACCTCATTTTACCTGTGAGCACTGCAAAAAAACTCTAGAAGGTAAGACGGACAATTTTTGCTTTCTTAAATAGTAAGATTTTATATTATACAAATTTTAGACCTTTTAAATTTTAAATATCTTTTAATTTATTATTTTTTAAATTTCCAATAGTATAGAAAAAATATCACATATAAAATATTTTTCATGAACCTCTTACACATTAGGTGTGGGTGAAATAAATTTATTCTTCATAATAACAATTTTATTTTGCTCTTTTGCAAGATGGTACAGAGGGGAATAGAAAACCATGAAGTTCGCTATTCCAAAAATTTGGCGCGAACCCACCGACCACTCAAGCAGTTGCTAATACTGCATGGTGGACCCTTCTAAACGTCGGGCTGGCAAGAATCCATCTGCTATCATGTATCCGGACCTTCTGTCATCCATCGCTCCAGTGCCACAATGCCCTGAGCTCTCTGTACACACTCCATCAGAGAAAAAGCAGCCATCCTTAGAAGATAGCAAAAAATCAGAAGAGGAAGTAGGCATTGAAGATCCAGATTACAATTTTAGAGGTGCATCTAGTGAGAAAAACCCATACTACCCCAACCAAAGAGACCTCAATGACTTGATCAGAGATCTTGGTCTAACAAAGTGCAATGCTGAGCTTTTGACATCTAGGCTCAAGAAGTGGGATTTATTAGATGAAAGTGTGCAAGTCGCAAATCAGAGGAAGCGTCACCGACATTTTTCAAGCTTCTTCACTCGTCAAGATGGGCTCTGTTTCTGCCATAATGTAACCAGTCTGTGCGAGGCAGTTGGAATTGCTTGTAACCCTAATGAGTTGACAGCTCATCCAAAAGCCTCAAAGCTGCGCTGCTCCATTACGGGAATAAGTATCCATATCTTCCCCTGGCTCATTCGGTGCACCTCAAAGAGCAAGGCGAGCGCTTCCACCAAGATATATTGAACTTTGGACACTGCTGCCAAGGAGCGTATAATGAAAACATTATGGGAGACTATATCTGGGGGCTGATACGTGAAAGTGATTTACATTACGGTCGCAAGTATCAAAAAACTACTCACTTCTTAACATTTTTGTATAACTTTTGTATAAATACATGTAAATCTTAATTCATATGTTTTATTCAGACTTTATGTAAATGAAAATGTGCAAATTTGCCTGTTTTTACATAGAAAATAGGCTAATTTCTAGGTAAAGTTTGAAGGGAATAATGACCATTTTCTGTACTTTTACAACATAAGCAATTAAGAAAGAACACATACTATCGAGGAACAAAATTTGTGTTGCATACTGTTATACAACTTACATTCATTAAACACGAGATGTAGTTTATTTGTTTTGCCTTGTCATTTGTACTTATGAAATAATTGAATGCATAACTTTACGTGTTGTCCACAATATTCTACAAGGTGTCTGTGACGTATTTGTAAACTGTCTTATACGGTGAAGAGTTCCTTAGCATTTATTTGACATAGTGATGTAAAAAAGTCTCATTCTTAAAGGAGTAATAATAAATAAATGAAGAAATCTTCCTAGGAGTACATTCAGTACAATTAATTGAGTTAATTAATCGTATAAAATACTTTCTAAAGAGGTTCAAGTTGTATTTGAGTGTTGGTGTTTATTAATATATTTTTCATAAAAAAATCACTTTACTCCTTGGGAAGGCCATATGAAAAGAATAAAAATGAATTATGTCCATAATACATTTAGTTGTGTATTACTAAATGTGTATTGAAATATGGGGGCCTTAACTTTTTAATAGAAATTTGTGGTAATGCTATATTTGAATATATAAGTGACTAAACTGTAAGTCTGTAGACTTATAACGCTAACATTTGGATTTTGATACCGTTTTATAGCCTTCTGCTTAACAACAAACATATAATTTATCTTGCTCTACACGGTGATCCGAAAATAAGAAGGCTTTGAAGCGTCTTCTATTAATATAGAAACCACAGCCGCAATATTCTAAGAGTCTCTGTTACTTTCGGGCAGCCTTGTGGTTTAATCTATACAGCTCTTATTTTGTTAATTTTTTAATGATGTGTTTGCATTTTATGCAACCTACAATTAGGCGTAATAATATAAGTTTACTAATTTGCTTGTATATTTATATACATTTAATTATATTTCGCTTAAAACTCTGAATGCAAATATAATAAGAGAAGATCCTCAGTAGCCGCGACACTTCAGATTCTTTTGGGCAGGATTAAAATGAATTAGTCTACGAGACTTTTCTTTTCTTTTCTTTTTTATTAGGTACAATTTTGTGAGCTGGCAAATCCAAGCGTGGGCACGCGTGTACCCCATTTATTATTTTAGGCAAGATTAGAGTAGATTAATCTGCAAGACCTTGAGCGTGGTAAAGTACATTAGTCGAAAGAGTTTGACCTCCTGAGTGCAAAACTGTAATTAGATCTCGAATCGAACAAGAGATGACGGGGCTATAAGTTTGAACTTGAAAAAACACACCAACAAAAACAAACTCTGAGCCACTTAATATAACGCTGTGCCACGGCTAAAAACAAATTATCCATATCTATTGTTATTGTGTTAATAAAGTGAGTGAATAGTGATATCGAAAATAATGAAAACTGATTTTACGTACACATTAAAATATCTAGGTCCTTTATTCAAGGTATAAAAAAGAACCAATCTTCTGGTATGTATATATAGTATAAAAAGGGAACCAATCTTCTGGTATGTATCTATGTTATAGAAAAGGGAACCAATCTTCTGGGATGTATCTATGTTATAGAAAAGGGAACCAATCTTCTGGGATGTATCTATGTTATAGAAAAGGGAACCAATCCTCTAGTGATTAGAGCGTTGAGCACATAAAGAATATTCTGGCATGTATTTATAGTATAAAAAGGGACCCAATCTTCTGGTATGTATTTGGTATATATAATAAAGGGAATCAGTATTCTGGTATACATTTACAATACTGAGCGGACAGTCAAACTGATATCCTGGTATGTGTGTGTAGGTATACTCACACACACATACATATATAATATTGGGCACTCAAAGGAAGCTAATTTTCTGGGACGGGCATGAACTATTTGCATTAGAACAATCAATAACAGAAATTTTCATAACATTGCGTGACTGCATTAAAAATACTTCGTGCTGCAGATATAAAGGATACAAATAAAACTTTATATCTTTTGCCTCTATTTTTGTTATTGTTTTACTTCAATATATTAAATTTACAAATTGAGGTTTTAATTTCTACTCGGTGAGTCGATTTTGCTTCGATTATTTATAATCGATCGAAGATCTAATCCAACTTTTTAATTCTGAAAGAGACGATGGCAATCGAAACTTCAAGTTGCAGTATTGAGCTGATTTTATTGATTGTCGACCGATAAAATATACAACTAATTCATTTTTGTAAATCATAATTTATGGTTTGCACACCTTGTAGAACAGTCAATTCTATGAGAGACAAAAGATTTAAGTGATAAGTCACAAGGTAAATTAAAACGTGCAACCACGAAACGACGAGTAAATATATAGCGTCCAAAAATGCGAAGATCCGAGCCAAGAAAAGAGATAATTTGTAACCCCGCTTGTTTTCACGCATATGATTTCCAAACACTTCCAACTTCTGTACGTACTGTTTGATTGTTAGCAACACGTTTTTGTTGTCTTTTTTACCACAATCCTCTAGGAGCGTGCCCAAACGAGAAAATGTAAGGCATACACATACCTGACTGACCTCCAAGGCATAAAGTGGAAGGCAGCATGTACTAGTAGTTGCTTTTCAGTGTGAGAATTTATGTCCTAACTCGATAACTAATCCAATGGACGTGAGCCCACATTAGCAGTTTCTTTTTTATCTTCTAACACGTGTTTTCTAGTCATAATTTTAACCTGAAGAAGAAGGGAAAAGGAAACAGCAATCCCTCTTCCGAAAAAGAACACATATGTTAAAACTAAAGTTTAATGGAACACATTAAATATTTATTATATACGATTAAACTTTGTTGTTGTTTTTTTAAACATGTATGTTATTTGAACTTTTGATAAATGTCATTATAACCCCAATTCAAAGTATATTACAACATTTGAAACTAACTGTATCTCAGACTGTTGCGTTTTAGTTCTCTTGTTTTTTTTCGTTTTGTCCTGTTTCTGGTTAGTTTTGAGAAACACTGGATGTAAAATATAGTTTTTATGCTAATGTTAAGTATGGGTTTTTGTTTCAAACACTAAATGATTATTAATATAACCAGCATGTTATAAATATCCACTATTACACTGCACAACAATTCTTTGAAAAGTTTTTGCTGATTGTGACAGATACCTGGTGGGTATGCACAAATATAATTTTGGTTTTGCTTCATCACGTTGGAACTTTGAGAAATAGACAGTTAACTATTTACCGGCAATAACGTATTTAATAGCGTTTATGTTTTTAATACGCTATTAAGCTCAACATAATTAAAAGTGTTTTGCTCCTGATTTTCGTTTGTATTCAATGTCCGGTGCATCACGTTGCAGTGTCCAACAGCAGTCAGCAAGCATTGACGGATTCCAGTTGCCCTGATATAGTTTTTCCATTGTAGCAATGTCCTGGTGAAACCAAGTTTTCGATGAAACGATACGTGATGGGCAAATTTGGATGTGATCTTCGTGATCAGCAGCCAAAAACCTATAAGGAACACCCAACAGTGTTCCAGAAGCAAAAACTTTGTTGTGCAGTGTTACCTACAAATTTCATTAGTAAGTTTAAAAGAAATGACGATGTTTAACTTAGTAAACTTATTACTGAAGTTTGTAATTAGCTTTCACTACTGAATGAGAGTAGGTCGCTACGGAAGTTTCTAATCCTTGATTATATTGTGTTTAGTATGCTATAATCTTTGGCTGCTAAGAATTTTTTTACAACTCTCTGGGGGAAAAAAGAGATTGGCTTAATCGAAAATAACCTCTTTCATAATTAGAGAGAGAAAAAATTCTCCATAATAAAATGTTCCTAACGTATATTATTAAAATTACGGTAAATACGTGCACATTAAATTTCTGATAGTACTCAAGGAGCCACGTGATATAAGCAGGAAAGAATATGGAAGAAATGTTTACTTCTTAGAATTAACGATAGCGTCGACTCCATTGTTGTTGTTTTTTAAATAGCTTTCCTTGGACTATAATCAATGTACCAAATTACTTTTATGAGTAATTGACTTTGTTAGTGACTTATAAGCCGAACAGAATATATTTTTGCTTGCTTTTTGCAAAACCACATTGAACTATCTGCCGTGTCCACGCGGTGAATCGAGCCACGGGTTTTAGGGTTGTAAGTTTGTAAACTTACATCAGTCCCACCAGAAGGGGCCCGGTATGGCCAAGCGTGTTAAGGCGTCCGACTCGTAATCTGAAGGTCGCGGATTCGCATCCCAATCGCGCCAAACGTGCTCGCCCTTTCAGCCGTGGGGCGTTATAATGTGACGATTAATCCAATCCCACTATTCGTTGGTAAAAGAGTAGCCCAAGAGTTGGCGGTGGGTGGTGATGACTAGCTGCCTTCCTTCTATTCTCACACTGCTAGATTAGGGACGGCTAGCACAGTTAGCCTTCGAGTAGCTTTGTGTGAAATTCAAAAACAAACAAACCCACCAGAAGAAAAAAAAAGCGCCACATATGCTTTAGTTAATCATAAAAGTACTATAAATGCTGCAGTTAAACGCACTAATTACTGACGGTGCCTTCCGTATATTTTACAAAAAAAAAAAAGGTGAGTGAATTTAGCCAGTTTTTTTACTCTGAGTACCATTGTTTAAATTCTGATATTAAAGAAGGTGAAATTCCGTTTTGCAATCTATTTTGTAGTAGCATCTTGGATTTCACGTGATACAACGGAGGTCGTATAATACCTCAAAATAAATTCAGATATTAACTGCTTTTGTATATTAATCATTTGCACACATTACCATAAGTAATTTAGAACTTCGACAAAAAACTATGAGTTATGTTGCGTTTATGTGTACATTCAAAGCAGTGATAATAATTCATTCTCTTTATTGTTCAACTTTCAAGTGAAAAATTACAGAATTTTACGAAAATAAAAAAATGTCTCAATCACAAACTGTGACATTTAATGATTTTGAAACACAATAGTTTTGTAACGTACTACCATATCTGAGATATTTGTATGTCAGTAATATAACATTAGTTAAAATTACTGTTATTTGTATAATTGTATTTCTAGCAAATAAGCGTTCTACAGTTCATTATGAACGTCATCATCTATGTGACAGAATTATTATTGTTTTTTAGATGATATTTGAAGATACAGGATTCCAGAAAAAAACGAAAATGAAACAATCCCTTCCCTATCCGTACATGCCCGCTACCTGGGAATCAGCCTTAGCCTACCTCCACACTGAACCCACGTGTGCTTCCTCGCCCGTGTTATCTTCCTTCAGTTCCTGGCCAGCATCTACACAACCAAAAGTATTACTACAACTACCTCCAAACATGTCATACTGCATAGAAAGGTGTGTGTGTGTGTTTTCGTTTACTATGTTAATGCTTTAATTGTACCAACTATCGTTCAGTCTTGTTGTTTGTCTTATTGGAAAGTTGTACAATGAGCTATCTGTGCTCTGTTCTTTGCGGAGAATCGAATTCTGGATTTCAGCATGGCAAGTCTATGAACTTACTGCTAACCTATCAAGCGTCCGTCAGGTTAAGCACTAATTTTAAAACATTTGTTTATAACTCAATGTTTGGTTGCTGTTTTAAATTATTTCGAGAAATGATGTTTTATTTGAGTTAAAATAACACGGATTATGTTAATTGTACAATTTGTTAAGAACAGTGTTTTTTTAAACAAAGCTACACATATAATACAACGTTACTCAAATGGTTCAAATCACTTAACAATTTAGTGTCATAAATTGTGTAAGGAATACTTCGTTATATTCAGATCCTATCATAACGGCCCGATATGGCCAAGTGGTTAAGGCACTCGACTCGTAGTCCAAGGGTCGCGGGTTCGAATTCAAGTCACACCCATCATGCTTGCCCCTTCAGCCGTGTGGGCGTTAAATGTGACGGTCAATCCCACTATTCGTTGGTAAAAGAGTAACCCAAGAATTGGCGGTGGGTGGTGATGACTAGCTACCTTCCTTCTATTCTCACACTGCTAAATTAGGGACGGCTAGCCCAGATAGCCCTCGAGTAGCTTTGCGCGAAATTCAAAAACAAAGAAACAGATCATAATGGCTTTTGTTTTATTATTAACCCTGAATTTTTTGTACACGTGATTGTTTTAGGATTCGCAAGCCAGTTCTGAAATTTCTTGCAATATTTGCTCCTGATTTAACAATTTATATATTTTATCTTGGATTCTGAAACAAAATTTAACTTTGGTTATGTTATGTAACATTTCTTACAAACTGCACAATTATTACGTTTACGAAATACCCTTAAAAGACAGTCAATAAATGCTTGTCGATTAATATAAAGAAGTTGATTTGCTGCTTCATTTTAATTTTCCTTACATGTGTTGAGGGAAAGTATAGGGCAATTTAAATAATATGTAAAACTATAATATGTAATTACAATCTGGAATATATTTTGTTTATTACTTTCATGTGAAATTATTCTACTAACCCTATCGTGTACCTAAAGAATGAAATAAGTTTGCTGTCTTTAACTTACAGCAATCCTTCAGCCTATCTAACATCAGAAAGATTTCAACATGAACCAGCTATTCACAGAAGTAGTCCTGAAAATGAATCAGAAAAGTAAGAATTTAATTTTTCGGATATTGGTACTCTTACGTGTAATCCAAGTATTACACATAATATTTCCTACACTTACATTAATCAACTGACGTAGATGAATGAGGCTAGAATGGAAAAGACAGTGAGCATGATTTTGATGCTTGTTTTGGGTACCATGTTAAGCTAATTGTACAGTGACAACTATGTCTTTAAATCTGAGGCAGTTTGAAGTATATGCAGATGCTAGAAGTTGGTGATACAAAGAAGAGATGTAGAGTTACACACTAATTCAATTATGTTTTATTACATAATTGAATGAAGTTTAGAACTATACTTATAATACTTATACTTATAAGTATGCTTATAAGCATACTATAAGGTTGAAACCATTGCACATTTTTGAGAAGAAAGAAAATAACCATTTCAAAAGGAGATTGTTAACTTTAGTGAGCTAATGACCTAGAAAACATGTAGCAACTAAAATTTGATAAATCCTTCTAGTATGATTCAGAAGCACTTACAGATGTGCGATTTTATATGAACATGTTTACAAAGCTCAAAAAAATGAATAAACATATTTAAATGAGTTAAACCCAGGCTGACATTCATAACATTTAAATTTTATTCAAAATGTTACATAATTCTGCTCAATACATTCATGTAACATACTGTTAGGAATATTTAGATGTATTATCAACCCAAAGATGGTATTCTAAGCATTTTATATATAAAGGTTTATTTGTGTTTGCTGTATAAAGTAATATAGATCCACCATAATATAGCTATCCACCAGAATAAAAAACAAACACACTCATACTTCATGGCTTAGTATGGTATTATCTACATATGATAGTTTGATTCATATGTTATCCACGAGTAATTATATGATAAAAAAATCTGTTAAATCAGCTATGTTGAGTACACCTAGGGACAATATGCAGTTATTCACATTTATAATTGCTCAAGTGGTAACTATTCAAAATCAATTTAAGTAATTATTGTTTTCTCCTAAAATTGTAGGCTTATTCTATTTTTAGTTCTCTGATTTAGCATTTTTGTATTGTTTTAGTCATGGGCACCAAAATAAATATTTTCAAAATGGGGCAAAACATATTAGTAGGGGATAAGTTTCTTCAGTAAAAGTCACCAGAATAAAACAGTATATTGTGTACTTAAATGCAAACAAATTTACAGTTTTAACAGAATTACTAAAAATGTTTAGTTTAAATACAATGTTAAGTTTACATCATCACATATGCAGTTTTTTTGTGAAATGTAAGAGGAAAGGCAAATGCTTCTCTTTCCCCTTTCTGTGAGGGCCCATGCATTTAATCTTGAGTATCTATAAATTTGTTTGACTAGAGTAGTAAGATGAAAATATATTTCTATAGAAATATTATGAAAAGTTTAATGAAACAATAATACAATTTAAAAAAAAAAAGTATGAGAATACATAGATAAAACTCTAGAAATCTATAATATGATTTATCAAAAAATCAGCATACAGGGAAGAATATTGCACTCAGTGATTCACCTACATTGAAGATATCTTGACAGTTCTTTTGAAAACACATTTATTTCTAGAAGTTTTTTGGTTTTTTTGGCACAAATCCAAAATTATTATAATCTGCTGGAAATCTTACCACTCTATCACTACATAATCACCAAATATGATTGATGATTCTGTCCAAGCTGTCTTCTATCTTTAACATTACCACTCAAGTGTACGTAAACCTATGATTATTTTGTTAAGGTAGAGCAGCAGACTGCTAATAATAGAAGAGTTATTGTGGATTTGAAATCAATGCACAGTCATAAAATACATACAATTTAGAATATATATATAATGTTAAACATGCCTTTTGAATATTGGTTCAGCAACTGATATTAATCATTATTTACTGTAGTTGCAGCTATCAAAAAACCCATGATCCTACAGAGTCTCCATCACTGTCTTCATTACATGTAAAAGAACTAAAACAAATCAAGAAAGAACCTTCATATGGAATTGATTTGGAATACAACACTTCCTATATGAGCATGTTGTTGGATTCAGAGGAAACATCATCAACAAGTCCTTCCTTAAAAACAATAAAAGGTGAGTGTGGTTGTTCCAGTTAGAATTGTAAGACTATTTTATATGCTTTAAAAACAATTAAAGGTGAGTGTGGTGGTTCCAATTAGAACTGTGAGACTATTTTAGTTGCCTTAAAAACAGTTAAAGGTGAGTGTGGTTGTTCCAGTTAGAACTGTGAGACTATTTTAACTACCTTAAAAACAAAAAAGTGAGTGTTCTTGTTTCACTTAGAATTGTAAAACTATTTTATATGCTTTAAAAACAATTAAACGTGAGTGTGGTGGTTCCAATTACAACTGTGATACTATTTTAGTTGTGTTAATAACAATTAAAGGTGAGTGTGGTTATTCCAGTTAGAACTGTGAGCCTATTTTAACTATCTTAAAACAATTAAAGGTGAGTTTGGTTGTTCCAATTAGAACTGTGAGACTATTTTACTTGCCTTAAAAACAATTAAAGGTGAGTGTGGTTGTTCCAGTTAGAATTGTGAGACTATTTTAGTTGCCTCAAAAACAATTATAGGTGAGTGTGGTTATTCCAGTTAGAACTGTGAGACTATTTTAACTACCTTAAAAACAATTAAAAGTGAGTGTGGTTGTTCTAGTTAGAACTGTGAGACTATTTTATTTGCTTTAAAAATAATTATAGGTGAGTGTGGTAGTTCCAGTTAGAACTGTGAGACTATTTTAGTTGCCTTAAAAACAATTAAAGATGAGTGGGTTGTTCCAATTAGTACTGTGACACTATTTTAACTACCTCAAAAATAATTAAATGTGAGTGTGATGGTTCGAATTAGAACTGTGAGACTATTTTAGCTGCTTTAAAAACAATTAAAGGTGGGTGTGGTTATTCCAGTTAGAACTGTGAGACTATTTTAGCTGCCCTAAAAACAATTAAAAGCAAGTATGGTTGTTCCAGGTAGAATTGCAAGACTATTTTATATGCTTTAAAAACAATTAAAGGTGAGTGGTTGTTTCAGTTAGAACTGTGAGACTATTTCAACTGCCTTAAAAACAATTAAAAGTGAGTGAGGTTGTTCCAGTTGGAATTGTAAGACTATTTTATAGGTTTTAAAAACAATTAAAGGTGAGTGTGGTAGTTCCACTTTAACTGTGAGACTACTTTAGTTGCTTTTAAAGTATTTAAAGATGAGTGTGGTTGTTCCAGTTATAACTATGAGACTATTTTATCTGCTTCATAAACAATTAAAGGTGAGTGTGGTTGTTCCAGTTAGAATTGTAAGACTATTTTCTTTGCTTTAAAAATAATTATAGGTGAGTGTGGTAGTTCCAGTTAGAACTGTGAGACTATTTTAACTACCTTAAAAACAAAAAAAGTGAGTGTTCTTGTTTCACTTAGAATTGTAAAACTATTTTATATGCTTTAAAAACAATTAAACATGAGTATGGTGGTTCCAATTACAACTGTGATACTATTTTAGTTGTGTTAATAACAATTAAAGGTGAGTGTGGTTATTCCAGTTAGAACTGTGAGCCTATTTTAACTACCTTAAAACAATTAAAAGTGAGTGTGGTTGTTTCAGTTAGAATTGTAAGACTATTATCGCTGCTTTAAAAACAATTAAAGGTGAGTTTGGTTGTTCCAATTAGAACTGTGAGACTATTTTACTTGCCTTAAAAACAATTAAAGGTGAGTGTGGTTGTTCCAGTTAGAATTGTGAGACTATTTTAGTTGCCTCAAAAACAACTATAGGTGAGTCTGGTTATTCCAGTTAGAACTGTGAGACTATTTTAACTACCTTAAAAACAATTAAAAGTGAGTGTGGTTGTTCTAGTTAGAACTGTGAGACTATTTTAGCTGCTTTAAAAACAATTAAAGGTGAGTGTGGTTGTTCCAGTTAGAACTGTGAGACTATTTTAGTTGCCTTAAAAACACTTAAAAGTGAGTGTGGTTATTCCAGTTAGAACTGTGAGACTATTTTAGTTGCCTTAACAACAATTAAAGGTGAGTGTGGTGGTTCCAGTTACAACTGTGAGACTATTTTAGCTGCCTTAAAAACAATTAAAAGCGAGTGTGGTTGTTCCAGGTAGAATTGCAAGACTATTTTATATGCTTTAAAAACAATTAAAGGTGAGTGTGGTTGTTTCAGTTAGAACTGTGAGACTATTTCAACTGCCTTAAAAACAATTAAAAGTGAGTGAGGTTGTTCCAGTTGGAATTGTAAGACTATTTTATATGTTTTAAAAACAATTAAAGGTCAGTGTGGTAGTTCCACTTTAACTGTGAGACTACTTTAGTTGCTTTTAAAGTATTTAAAGATGAGTGTTGTTGTTCCAGTTGTAACTATGAGACTATTTTATCTGCTTCATAAACAATTAAAGGTGAGTGTGGTTGTTCTAGTTAGAACTGTGAGACTATTTTAGCTGCTTTAAAAACAATTAAAGGTGAGTGTGGTTGTTCCAGTTAGAACTGTGAGACTATTTTAATTGCCTTAAAAACAATTAAAAGTGAGTGTGGTTATTCCAGTTAGAACTGTGAGACTATTTTAGTTGCCTTAACAACAATTAAAGGTGAGTGTGGTGGTTCCAGTTAGAACTGTGAGACTATTTTAGTTGCCTTAACAACAATTAAAAGCAAATGTGGTTGTTCCAGGTAGAATTGCAAGACTATTTTATATGCTTTAAAAATAATTAAAGGTGAGTGTGATGGTTCGAATTAGAACTGTGAGACTATTTTAGCTGCTTGAAAAACAATTAAAGGTGGGTGTGGTTATTCAAGTAGAACTGTGAGACTATTTTAGTTGCCTTAAAAACAATTAAAACTAAGTGTAGTTATTCCAGTTAGAACTGTGAGACTATTTTAGTTGCCTTAACAACAATTAAAAGCGAGTGTGGTTGTTCCAGGTAGAATTGCAAGACTATTTTATTTGCTTTAAAAACAATTAAAGGTGGGTGTGGTTATTCCAGTTAGAACTGTGAGACTATTTTCACTACCTTAAAAACAATTAAAATTGAGTGTGGTTGTTCCAGGTAGAATTGCAAGACTATTTTATATGCTTTAAAAACAATTAAAGGTGAGTGTGGTTGTTTCAGTTAGAACTGTGAGACTATTTCAACTGCCTTAAAAACAATTAAAAGTCAGTGTGATGGTTCAAATTAGAACTGTGAGACTATTTTAGCTGCTTGAAAAACAATTAAAAGTGAGTGAGGTTGTTCCAGTTGGAATTGTAAGACTATTTTATATGTTTTAAAAACAATCAAAGGTGAGTGTGGTAGTTCCATTTTAACTGTGAGATTACTTTAGTTGCTTTTAAAGTATTTAAAGAAGAGTGTGGTTGTTCCAGTTGTAACTATGAGACTATTTTAACTACCTTAAAAACAATTAAAAGTGAGTGTGGTTGTTCTAGTTAGAACTGTGAGACTATTTTAGCTGCTTTAAAAACAATTAAAGGTGAGTGTGGTTGTTCCAGTTAGAACTGTGAGACTATTTTAATTGCCTTAAAAACAATTAAAAGTGAGTGTGGTTATTCCAGTTAGAACTGTGAGACTATTTTAGTTGCCTTAACAACAATTAAAGGTGAGTGTGGTGGTTCCAGTTAGAACTGTGAGACTATTTTAGTTGCCTTAACAACAATTAAAAGCAAATGTGGTTGTTCCAGGTAGAATTGCAAGACTATTTTATATGCTTTAAAAATAATTAAAGGTGAGTGTGATGGTTCGAATTAGAACTGTGAGACTATTTTAGCTGCTTGAAAAACAATTAAAGGTGAGTGTGGTTATTCAAGTAGAACTGTGAGACTATTTTAGTTGCCTTAAAAACAATTAAAACTAAGTGTAGTTATTCCAGTTAGAACTGTGAGACTATTTTAGTTGCCTTAACAACAATTAAAAGCGAGTGTGGTTGTTCCAGGTAGAATTGCAAGACTATTTTATTTGCTTTAAAACAATTAAAGGTGGGTGTGGTTATTCCAGTTAGAACTGTGAGACTATTTTCACTACCTTAAAAACAATTAAAATTGAGTGTGGTTGTTCCAGGTAGAATTGCAAGACTATTTTATATGCTTTAAAAACAATTAAAGGTGAGTGTGGTTGTTTCAGTTAGAACTGTGAGACTATTTCAACTGCCTTAAAAACAATTAAAAGTCAGTGTGATGGTTCAAATTAGAACTGTGAGACTATTTTAGCTGCTTGAAAAACAATTAAAAGTGAGTGAGGTTGTTCCAGTTGGAATTGTAAGACTATTTTATATGTTTTAAAAACAATCAAAGGTGAGTGTGGTAGTTCCATTTTAACTGTGAGATTACTTTAGTTGCTTTTAAAGTATTTAAAGAAGAGTGTGGTTGTTCCAGTTGTAACTATGAGACTATTTTAACTACCTTAAAAACAATTAAAAGTGAGTGTGGTTGTTCTAGTTAGAACTGTGAGACTATTTTAGCTGCTTTAAAAACAATTAAAGGTGAGTTTGGTTGTTCCAGTTAGAACTGTGAGACTATTTTAACTACCTTAAAACAAAAAAAAAGTGAGTGTTCTTGTTTCACTTAGAATTGTAAAACTATTTTATATGCTTTAAAAACAATTAAATGTGAGTGTGGTGGTTCCAATTACAACTGTGATACTATTTTAGTTGTGTTAATAACAATTAAAGGTGAGTGTGGTTATTCCAGTTAGAACTGTGAGCCTATTTTAACTATCTTAAAACAATTAAAAGTGAGTGTGGTTGTTCCAGTTAGAATTGTAAGACTATTATAGCTGCTTT
This sequence comes from Tachypleus tridentatus, assembly GCF_004210375.1. Classification (NCBI taxonomy): domain Eukaryota; kingdom Metazoa; phylum Arthropoda; class Merostomata; order Xiphosura; family Limulidae; genus Tachypleus; species Tachypleus tridentatus. Next base: position 74,132,109 of record NC_134825.1, read on the forward strand.
AAAAACAATTAAAGGTGAGTTTGGTTGTTCCAGTTAGAATTGTGAGACTATTTTAGTTGCCTCAAAAACAATTATAGGTGAGTGTGGTTATTCCAGTTAGAACTGTGAGACTATTTTAACTACCTTAAAAACAATTAAAAGTGAGTGTGGTTGTTCTAGTTAGAACTGTGAGACTATTTTAGCTGCTTTAAAAACAATTAAAGGTGAGTGTGGTAGTTCCACTTTAACTGTGAGACTACTTTAGTTGCTTTTAAAATATTTAAAGATGAGTGTTGTTGTTCCAGTTGTAACTATGAGACTATTTTATCTGCTTCATAAACAATTAAAGGTGAGTGTGGTTGTTCCAGTTAGAATTGTAAGACTATTTTATTTGCTTTAAAAATAATTATAGGTGAGTGTGGTAGTTCCAGTTAGAACTGTGAGACTATTTTAGTTGCCTTAAAAACAATTAAAGGTGAGTGTGGTGGTTCCACTTTAACTGTGAGACTACTTTAGTTGTTTTCAAAGCAATTAAAGATGAGTGTGGTTGTTCCAATTAGTACTGTGACACTATTTTAACTACCTCAAAAATAATTAAATGTGAGTGTGATGGTTCAAATTAGAACTGTGAGACTATTTTAGCTGCTTTAAAAACAATTAAAGGTGGGTGTGGTTATTCCAGTTAGAACTGTGAGACTATTTTAGCTGCCCTAAAAACAATTAAAAGCAAGTATGGTTGTTCCAGGTAGAATTGCAAGACTATTTTATATGCTTTAAAAACAATTAAAGGTGAGTGTGGTTGTTTCAGTTAGAACTGTGAGACTATTTCAACTTCCTTAAAAACAATTAAAAGTGAGTGAGGTTGTTCCAGTTGGAATTGTAAGACTATTTTATAGGTTTTAAAAACAATTAAAGGTGAGTGTGGTAGTTCCACTTTAACTGTGAGACTACTTTAGTTGCTTTTAAAGTATTTAAAGGTGAGTGTGGTTGTTCCAGTTAGAATTGTAAGACTATTTTCTTTGCTTTAAAAATAATTATAGGTGAGTGTGGTAGTTCCAGTTAGAACTGTGAGACTATTTTAACTACCTTAAAAACAAAAAAAGTGAGTGTTCTTGTTTCACTTAGAATTGTAAAACTATTTTATATGCTTTAAAAACAATTAAACATGAGTGTGGTGGTTCCAATTACAACTGTGATACTATTTTAGTTGTGTTAATAACAATTAAAGGTGAGTGTGGTTATTCCAGTTAGAACTGTGAGCCTATTTTAACTACCTTAAAACAATTAAAAGTGAGTGTGGTTGTTTCAGTTAGAATTGTAAGACTATTATCGCTGCTTTAAAAACAATTAAAGGTTAGTTTGGTTGTTCCAATTAGAACTGTGAGACTATTTTACTTGCCTTAAAAACAATTAAAGTTGAGTGTGGTAGTTCCAGTTAGAACTGTGAGACTATTATAGTTGCTTTGAGAACAATTAAAGATGAGTGTACTTGTTCTAGTTGTAACTGTGAGACTATTTTAACTACTTTAAAACAATTAAAAGTGAGTGTGGTTGTTCCAGTTTGAATATTAAGTCTATTCTATATTCTTTAAAAACAATTAAAGGTGAGTGTGGTTGTTCCATTTAGAACTGTGAGACTATTTTAACTGCCTTAAAAACAATTAAAAGTGAGTGTGGTTGTTCCAGTTGGAATTGTAAGACTATTTTATATGTTTTAAAAACAATTAAAGGTGAGTGTGGTTGTTCCAATTAGTACTGTAACACTATTTTAACTACCTTAAAAATAATTAAATGTGAGTGTGGTTGTTCCAATTAGAACTGTGAGACTATTTTACTTGCCTTAAAAACAATTAAAGGTGACTGTGGTTGTTCCAGTTAGAATTGTATGACTATTTTATATGCTTTAAAAACAATTAAAGGTGAGTGTGATAGTACCAGTTAGAACTGTGAGACTGTTTTAACTACCTTAAAAAACAATTGAAGGTGACTGTGGTTGTTCCAGTTAGAACTGTGAGACTATTTAACTACCTTAAAAACAATTAAAAGTGAGTGTGGTTGTTCCAGTTAGAATTGTATGACTATTTTATATGCTTTAAAAACAATTAAAGGTGAGTGTGATAGTACCAGTTAGAACTGTGAGACTGTTTTAACTACCTTAAAAAACAATTAAAAGTGAGTGTTGTTGTTCCAGTTATAACACTGAGACTATTTTAGCTACTTTAAAAACAATTAATGGTGAGTGTGGTTGTTGTAGTTAGAATTGTAAGACTATTTTATATGCTTTAAAAACAATTAAAGATGAGTGTGGTAGTTTCCTAGGAATTATTGGTTTGTAATTACTATGAGAAATATATTAGCCCTGTACTAGAGCATGTTCATAATCATGGTATAATTAAATGAAAAAATCTATAATTAATTCAAAAGTTACATTTTAAAATTATTGTACATCTGAACTATATGATCCTCAATGTCACAGTGGTATGTCTGCAGATGTACAACTCTAGAAATAAGGGTTTTAATATCCAAGGTGGGTAGAGTACAAATAGCACATTGTATTGCTTTGTGATTACCTTAGAAACAAACACACTTAACTACAGTCATGTGAAAAAGTTAGGACACCCTATGAAAATCTGTGTATTTTTGTAACATTTTTGGATATATAGATATTTAATTTCAATTTTAACAATACTGAGAGATTATAAGAATATAACTAAACAATTAAAATTGAAGAGAAGACTTTTCAAGATCTTCTGTAAATGTAATTCTACAAAAATGCATATTCTAACTGAGGAAAAAGTTAGGATACCCTACCCCATAACAGCTAGTGTTACCCCATTTGGCTGAAATAACTGCAGTGAGATGCTTCTTGTAGCCATCTGCCAGTCTCTGACATCGGTCTGAAGAAAGTTTGCCCCACTCTGCAATGCAGAATTCTGTCAGCTGTACAGATGGTCTCACATGATCCTCAAGCACCCTCTTATACACAGTAGAATTCATGGTGGATTCTATGATTGTGAGCTGTCCAGGTCCTGCTGCAGCAAAGCAGTCCCAAACCATGACAATTCCACCTCCATGCTTCACAGTTGGTTTGAGGTTCTTTTCCTGGAATACTGTATTTGGTTTACGCCAAACATGTCCTCTGTTCTGGTGGCCAAATAATTTAATTTTGGACTCATCTGTCCAAAGAACATTATTCCAGAAGTCTTGGTGTTTGTCTACATTCTCTCTGGCAAACTTCAGTCTGACCTTGATGTTTCTCTTAGAGAGCAAAGGTTCCTCCTTGCACACCTCCCATGCAGGTTAAAATTGTGCAGTCTCTTTCTGAGTGCAGAGGCATGCACTTTGACATCAACAGTAACCAGAGCCTGCTGTATGTCCCGTGATGACATGTTAAGGTGTTTGGAGACCTCTTTTTGCATCTTGCGATCTGCTCTTGGGGTGAACTTGCTTGGACAATCAGACCTGGGCATGTTGGCAGTTGTTTTGAAAGCCCTCCACTTGTTGACTATTTACCGGACAGTGGAATGGCTGATTTTAAAATCTTTTGTGATCTTTTCAATTCCCTTACCAGACTCATAAGCTGCTACAATTTTCTTTCTGAAGGCCTCAGACAGCTCTTTTGCTCTCACCATGGTGCTCACTCTCACTTCAACAGTCAGAAGCACACCAAACTAAATGTCTGAGATTTAAATTGGGCAAGCCTCATTTAAAATGCTGAGTAACAATCTTCTAATCATGTGCACCTGGTGTGATACACCTGTGTGTGAGTTGAGCCATTTTAAGTGGGAATAAATGTGGGGGTGTCCTAACTTTTTCCTCAGTTAGAATATGCATTTTTGTAGAATTACATTTACAGAAGATCTTGAAAAGTCTTTTCTTCAGTTTTAATTATTTAGTTATGTTCCTATAATCTCTCAGTATTGTTAAAATTGAGATTAAATATCTATATATCCAAAAATGTTACAAAAATACACAGGCTTTCATAGGGTGTCCTAACTTTTTCACATGACTGTATGTATAGCTGACATTTAAGAGATGTTCTTTATAATTGCAGGTAATTTCATTTGCATATACTTGCCTTTTGCGTAAGAAAACTAAAATATTTTGGACAGCATAACAAGCTTTATTCATCTTCAGCAGTTTGTAGATGGCATTTCTAGCACAGATTTACTACATTTCCTTTTGTACTTTACAATGCCATCTCGAACATACTACAGGCAGATGAAATTTCATGCACCATTCCACATGAATTATCATTCACTACCTAAAACACTGTTTCAATAAAATCAAAACAAATATATCAAAAAGTTATTATTTATCCACTTGTTGAACTTGGAGTTCAGTTTACCATTTCATGTGTCTCTTATTAAAACTAAACTAAGTATGAAGTTAAATGTATTTACATCTCTATAATTTTCCAATTTTTTTCCTCACTAGGCCTTATAGTAAGACTATAATTTTTATACATATAAAATAATCCATCCAGGTAAGCTAAAACTTGATAGATAAAATACTCATTGGCAGTACGTGCCTTTTACATCATTTCATTGTGAAGTAATTAGGCCTGAACATAAGTAAAAATAAATTTATGTATAATGTTTGTCCAATCAGGATATGTTAAGAAATTTAACACAAAAAAATTAAGTTTCCTTATGTGGTTCTGTTAATCTTGTCCAAACATATTTATCTTACATCATGTAATATCACCATATAATCTTCCTTTTCTTTTTTTTATCAGTGGAAACAAAGACAGATGAACAACCAATATCCAGTGAAACTCTGCAAGCATCTGAAGGTGTAGATGTCAGTGGAGAGCTAGGTGAACTTAGTACATTGCTTCAAATTCATCATCTACAAGTAGATGCACAGGAGAAGGTTATGTCCAAGGTAGAAAGTATCATCTCAAAGTACTGTTCTTATCTGGCTAAGACCATTCTGAAACATCAGTGCTTGCAGGAGGTTAGTAATAAGGGTCAGACTTAACTTTAGTTAAGTCTCTAACATAACTATCAGTCAGGTATCACCTTTTGGATCTACTTCTTATTATCCTCTTATAATATTTTTTTTCCCTGTTCCATGAATTAGTTAACATTAGTGCCCCAAACTTTCCACTTTTTCTAAAGTATGTTCAAAAGGTTATTTAAAATAGTGATTTATGTTACAATAAAATATATTATGATCTCATGCTTAATTACGTTTAAAGTGGGTCAAATTACTTTTAGGCCAACCTAAGTAAGTCATACTTACTGTTGTTACAATTATATTTCATACCTCCATTTTTGTTCCAGTAAGAAGAGATAACATTTAGAATTATATTACAAATACCACAATACAATGTAAAAGTAAAATTGAAACTGAAGCTATTACAATATGCTTTATATTTCCAAATCAAAGGAAAACAAGTAGGTACAATATTTACACTCTTTTTATGCTATTTCTTATAAAACATATAGCTACCAGTTGGTACATTTCTGATTGAAACATACAGGTTGCATTATAAATTCAACAGATAACTTGATCTAAAACTAAACAACTACTAATGAATTTCATAACACCAAACTAAAATCCATTATGAAGTCCAGTATTATTCTTATTTTACTAGGCAACACCATATTCAATTGTTAATTTAAACTTTCAATATAACTTACATTTTTAAGTTAATAATATTTTAACCTATGCCAACTTCAGATCCTTAATATATGAATGAAAATAAATTATTTTATCAGTTACTTCTTGATTAACAGTTTTTCTGGGAATTAGTCATTAATAAAAAAGAGCATTTGCAACATATTCATACGTTAACAAACTGTGTCACGATTTCTTTGTTGAAATGGAAGACACGGCTTAACTGGTCTAGTAGTACTGAATATTTCTATATATACATGTTACAATGAAGAATATATGTTGGCTTGTTATCTATATGAGAAGAGAGCTTCTTATATCCTGCACAAGAAATAATTTACTTTACAAATGTAATAATGCTAACTGAAATAAATTCTATTACAGCTGTTCGGTTTATCACCAGAGTAACAAAATGAGTTACTTGTCTGTGGTAACAGATTCTTGTTGTGTGTTTGATTGGTGTTGTTTCATGGTTTAAGTAAAAACAATATACTTGATTTACTATAGTCATTACCAGGTTGTTGTTTTTTTTTCCTATTCTTCTCAGTAGGTAGCTTGCTTTTATCTGTATCTGAAGTTAATATTAATTAGTTGCCTGTATAAGAGAGATTTCTTATTATTATTTGTTTCACTTTTATAATTCTAACATGTGTAATTTATAGTCTTTTGGTAATGGTTGCAGAAGCTTGTTCTTTGTACTTTCTAGATTTCATTTCAATTTTATTTTGTTACTTTGATCATTAATTTCTCTTGTAATTATTTTTTGCTTTCTCATTGTTTCTACTTTCATGTTCATTTAAAAATGTTTTTCTATATCACATTTTTCTGTTTCAATATTGTGAACTTTATGGTACAAATTTTTAATTAAGATTTCATTCAATACTCACTGTAGTCTCTTGTTGTTTCACGTAAACTTTCATTGTGGAGACTTTGCTTGCTCGTGGCTCCACAAAGTGTTGTCATATATCAATTATTTCTGTGTTGTTTGCTTAACTGGTGTTTCTGAGACTTTTAGCATGTTTTGTAGATCATGGGAAGTGGTAAGGCCAGTCAGGCATGTATAGCTACAACTTATGTTTAAAAGTTGCTTCTTTTAGTTCAGTACATTATGTTGTCTGTATGACTGTATGTTTGAAGTTAAAATGGTTCAAGATTCAATCTCATAGCATTAACTTATCAAGCTTTTCCTGAGGGTCATTCTCCCAGAACCTCTAGAAATGGCAGTGTACTAATAGCCTGATCACTCCAAAGTTTCTTCCTATGGAAATGAAATTTAATTTTTGTGGCCTTCTACTATTCACTCACAACTTTCGAAATCAATACGTGACATGATAAAGAACTATAAAACTTACATTCCAATAAGTAATTAAATATAAATAAAATTATTCATCTGGAGCTTGCTTCACTCCTTTATCTGGTAGCACCCCTGCAACTGGACATGTTGCTTCTGTTGTAAATAACAACATACAAGACCATTGTGCAATGAGGAATCTTCTACTGTTTGTTCTCAAAGTACCAATTTTTCTTTGATACTGCTCACTGTGGGGTCTTCATATTTTGTAATAATGATTAATTATATATAATTGTCTGTTACAAAAATTAACAAACATTATTGGATAAAATCACTCATTATTTGTGTAAAATACATAGCAAACCCCAGTAGTAACTAGTGGAATTTTTGTCTATATTTCTTGTGCAGTTTTTATATTAGTAGGAACCATGTAACTAATAAATTCTTGGGCCCACAAAACGTATGGTTCAGGAATAGTTTAGTAAAATGTGTTTATAAAGTGGTAATTCATAAGTTAATTATTGTTTATATTAGCATTGGGCATTTTTAACTTGTGCCTATTTATTTGTTGTTATTATGTTTTTGGTAAGACCAGAGCCATTACATGACCATTTCCAAAAGTTAATTCAAAACTAGCAATTCTTCCAAATGTGGTAGTATAAGCTTTTGTATTTTCAAGACTATTCAAACTGGATACAAATTGAACTAAAGCATTAATCTACTAAAAGTTACTAATAAAGCACTCTTTATTAATTCCAATTACCACATCCTCTTAACATGTCTTTGATAGTTATCTAAGAGTCATGAGAAGACAACTACTGGGATACCAGCTGTGTTTGTGTTCATTTTATTGTTTGATCAGGATTAGAACCTGTGACTGCTCAAACTACAATCAAGTGTTCTACCAATTCAGCTGAAAGACTAACCCATTAGTTAGATACTTTTTAACAACTCCAACTACTGAAATAAATGCAGCTTATTTTTAATTTGATAAATATTATGTATGACACATGCTATAGGAATAAAGAGACTTTTTCTGAGTTTTTTGCTGAAGGATTTCTTTCCTGTCAATTTTTTTTATGAATGTGGTGCAATATTTTTCACTATACTAAATGTTGAAGACACAAATTCATTTGTTAAATTTAACTTGTTTCATTATGATGAAACAGCCCTCTGATAATAGTTATTGAGTTCTATTGTAGAGCTTTGGGACTTGATTGAGACTTCTCATGAATGGCATGTATTTTCAGTAATTTTTTGTATGCTGTATTAATTTGCTTTTATAGTATTAATTGGAGATTTTTTTGGAAAGAGTTGGAATTTTTTAGATATACAAACTCAAATTCTACTAATTTTAACATTTATGTATGAAGTAAAAATAATTATCCAAGTTTAGGAAATGACCCTTATGTTGGCCAGTGAAATTCAAATATCATTCTTTACCACATTTTAGAGAGAGAGAAAGATGAAACTGTATCATAGAAAGTATAAACATTTTTTAAAATAATCTTTGTTTCATAGAAACTATTCTGAACGTACAAAACAAGTTGATTGTTCTGTTTCATTGATATATGTTTTGATATGTAAATCAGGTATCATTGTTCACGTAAAAACAGATTTGCAAACATCTAGATGGTGTGTTAGCTGAAGTTATCATATTATCATCAGTCAGCTCTTTATCCTTACCTGTGGTTGTTATTACAAAAAATGTTGTTGTTGACATTCATATGGTCATAAAATGAACAAATATAGTAAGCTATCTTTTGCGTAGAACTGATGACATCATACAAAAGTAGCTTAAATTTGACAACAGGGTGCATATCTACCGTACCCCATTTGTAAACCTTACTTAACAGTTTATCTTGATCTTGTTAGTTTCAAATAATACTCTTTGGTCTTATAACTTTTGTGAACTCAGTGTCTTTTTTCTTACAGGTTTGTTGTAGAAGTATTCTGTTTTCCTAAATTAATTGTGATATCTTTTATTTGAAAATAACAAAGGAGATATTTGTTAGAAGTTTTTCCTGTGGTTGACATTAGGTGAGATAATGTCTTAGTGATTGTAAAACTGTATCATATTCATTGGTTAGATGTGGTTTAGTATTTCCTTAACAATTCAAAACAGAACACAACAGGAAGAACTGTTTATATCTCCAATAACTTTATATGAAAATCTGTTGCTTATATTACTTACAACTTCTTAAATAGCAAAACCCATCAAAATATCTTTAATTGAATGATTTAAAACTAGTTTATGTTTTAGAATTAATGATTTGGCTACAAATACCATGCAGGACAGTAGTTTAGAAAATGTAATAGTTATCTTATATAATCAGCTTTAAAATAGTTTTGAAAATTATATGTTTAAAGTTATTAACTCAGAAAAGATATTGTGATCAAGTTTAGAATATATTAAGATAATCAACATTTTGTTTTATCCGTTACTTAGGAGGAATGCTGTGATATTAAGTATAATACGAATGCTATAATTCACATAGAAACTGAATACTGTACACAATTCAATACTAGTGCCTCTTTTCTTTCTTTAAGGAATTTGAAATCGAGAAAAGAACCAATTTAGAGAAACTTATTCAGCTACAGACCATCAATAGAATCTTAAACAGAGAACTTCTGGTTTTGAAAAACCAGCACCACAGACTGAGAGAGGATGATAACATCATTAAAGAGGAAGATAGTAAAGAAATTGGTAAGATAATAAATTCAGAAAGCTGCTTTTGTAAAAATTACTCTGCTCTTATAAACCAGAATAAAGTCCTTCAGGAACAGTTGACTGTTTTACAGCAGGAGGTTATGCAAATGAAAGAAAATCTTGTGCCAAAACCAGTGCACACAGTGAGCAACATGGGCAATGACATTGGGCCTCTCACTCCTGATTCTGGAGTAGAAAGTTTTACTGTAGAATCTAAGTCTCCACACAGTGAAGAATCAGGTAGCATTCCCTGTGACAAAGACTGAAATACAATTAGCAAACAATAAACTGAGTCTTAAAAAAACAGGGTAAAATTATGCTATGAAAGCTAACTAGCTAACTTATCATGCTTGCGATAAGTAGAGAAAACAATTTCTTTCACAGGTCCTTCCTAAAACTCTTGAGGTTAAGGTTTCAAGGTGTTTGATTTATGTTCCATTATTTTAATACTCTCTACTCTCAGGAAAATTCTATCATTTCTTTGATAAGTGAATTTGTTTTGTCATCAATGTTCTACAGACCAAACAACTACCTTCAGCAGTTTGAAATTTCCTGTTGTTCAGTATTGTCTGTCATCATTAGAAACTTCAAGATTAAATAATTCATTGGACAAATGAATTAACTGGTACCATTAGTATTGTTAAAACTAAACATTTATCTTCATTCCATTACAACTTTGTTTTTGGTTATCAAAAGCAGTGACTTACTAGACATGTGAAGGAGATATGAGTTACACATGCTTGCACATACTTTTTCAATCACAACTTCCATGCGCTATCTTTTGATTTTTGTAAAATAAACAAAGAAATAAAACAACGTTGTACAAGTGTGATCTGTTGTTAAAAAGATTTTTAGTTTAGACACTTTCATGATATATATATATATATAAATAGATTAGCTGCTTGTATATTATAACTATGTATATAAATGTAGTGCATATGTTAAGGTATTTGTAATTATAATTCTGACAAAAGAAGATAATTATTATATGTATTCTATTCAATGTGTCTTAAACTTTGTAATAATAACTAGTAACGTAGAGTTTTCATCATAATTTGAATTTTATACCAAGAAATAACCGTATTACGTTTTGATTCATTAGTTTTCAGATTCCTTTTGTGACCATTTGAAAATAAATGATTCAGTTTTATGTTATCAATATTTTTTTAGTTTATGAGAAAAGTAGTTTTGTTTCGGGTAACGCTGGAATAGTTACTTCTGTAGATCAAACTTGTATTGTACATAGTGTTGCGTTTGACTGAATCTTTAGTGTATTAGTGTTGGTCTTAGTATTATAGCGAAGCTAGTGACATCTTTTAGCAAAACCTGTAGATTCTCTAGCGTTATTTCCGCTTTTAGTTAACACGTAGGGTTTGTCAAGCATGCACTGTACTGTGTGTTGTTATTATTATTATAGAACCTTTGGCTATACTTAAGGTTACTGTGTAAATTACGTGGTTCTCAACTTTCATATCAGGTACCGTACAACACATAAGATTGTATTGTATCTCTTATTAGTCTAATATTGTCACTTGACGTTATGCTAAAGAAATTGACACTTACAAAAACGTTCTATGATAAGATGTACCAGATGTTGCAATTTGTGAAACATTGATGCATATATGGCTTCGTCTTCGAGCGTGAGGAAATAGGTTAGGCTTACATTACAGACTGTGTGTGTGTTTGGTGAAATAAAACTGGTATTATTTTAGAAATCGTTTATTGTAAACTGTAATAACGTAACGATTGTTACAAAATTAAGTTCGTTTAAAGGAAACGTGTAGGAAAAAGAGTCAGTTCATGCTTACCACAGCTGAGGCCTATTGTGATCACGTGAAAGTATTAATACAAATATTAGCACAAAGATCTTTGTTAACAGTTTGATATTTATACATCTGAAAGTTCTGTCAGAGAACGTGGTTGAAAGAAAAAAAAGAACCCTTAGCTACGTAGAAAGCTTTAAATGAAGAAGTTAACAGTCAATTTATAGTTTGCGAGTTGTCTCGCACTTCCACGAGAAAAGTTTTCGTATAATTTTAAAAGTACGTTTTCATCAAAAATATGTTTTTAAATAATTTTATGGTGTTTCAAGTTATTTTATAAATTGTGGGTTTAATACATGAGGGAGTTGATGTTTCAAGTGGCTTTTTTTTATATAATCATTTCCAAGGTACTAAACGTTTTTTCAGGTTTAAGCGGTATTGTTTAAATTCGTCTGAATGGAAATAAGTGCGTAAGATAAACATAGCTCTGCATTTGATTTAAAATTATTTTGATCCAGGTTTATTTTATTTTCTAGTGTGTATATATACATGCATAAACCGTTTCACGTAAATTAGTTGATAGGTTTTCAATGAACGACACTATCTATCCGGCAGTTTTGTTTATAAGGTTCCCACTAATATCATCTAAAAGAACAGTGAAGTTATGTACATTTTATTTGTATTTACTATTGAGTCATAACATGAAACGTGGCTGTTGAATCTACAAAAATTGTCTTTTATACAAATAATATATATATCAGCAAAGAGAATGAGCAAATGTGGTTGTCTAGGCTTCAAAAGAGATGGTTTGAGAACTTAATCTCGGAGTACAATAAATTATGGTGATGAAAAGGGTCCGAAAATAAATTTGATCGAGTTATTAACCATGTGAACTATAGATAATCTGGGCTTCTCTGAATCACTTGAGTTTTGCTAAAAGAAAGCTTTCACGAATATATTATGGATGATTGAATTAGAAAACAATATTTTTATTCTGTTTGCGATTTAGATTTGCTTTGTTGTTCTCATTTAGAAGCTTACGAAGACTTTGAATAATCAAGTAGTTTGTGCGTGGCACCATATGGATTCCACGTATCGAAACGTATTACCTGGTTGCTTACGTATTACATACTTTGGCTTACATTACATGGATATGTTGGAGCGCCACCAATCCGTATACTTTAATTTCATTGAAATAGTATAGACGAATAGTAAATTATAATATGGTTGAAAGAAACGAAGTTTCAATTTACACATGTTTTTATTACTCTTGTAGTGTCACATGTGTCAGTAATGTAGGTAAATCTGTAAAATTCAGTGACTTTACTACCTGTAAGAAATCCAGATTATACGGCGCTATTATTTCCTTTTTACATATATATGTTGTTGGTATATTTATTAAAATATATCTTAAAATGTATTCGTCGTTAGAAAGATCCCTTGACCAAGTAGAATAATAAATTACAACAGTAACTAAGCATAATAGACTGTCCCTGAGTCAGTAGGGTGGAAGTGTGTTAAACAAACTTTAGGGTGATAAAACAACCAGATAATCATAAGAAGTCTAACGTTATCTTATATTCTCTAAAGCATTTGATGCGTATTAAATGTACGTAATTGTTTCTTAACCCTCCATGAACACAGCAGATAGTCCAATGTGGCGTTGCCAAAAGAAAAATACACGCACGCGTGCACATCCTTAAACTTTTGCAATATTCTATTGGACGAACGTTCAGTTTAATTTTCTTTTTAATTTTATGTTTAGCAGTTAACTAATACTTTTCAGAAACAATGTTATTTTTTGCACACGGATTTCTATCTGAATAAACTTAACGTTCTTGAGGTATGAAAAATATCTTTTTTAATATTATTATTTCGTTTTAGGTATAAAGCTTATGTTTCTGAAAGTATTCACTAGATGGCGATAGATATTGTAATCGTTCCTTGTTTGTTTTTTGTATTTTAGATTATTGTCATCAACAGTTGAAAGCACGTATTTCTGACTTAGCCCACATAAATTATATTTTTTTAAGTTCTAATTACCTGTTTCCTCTACTTTTTGTGTCTGCTTTAAAAGCTAAACAAGAAAATATAAGTTTATTATTAACTTTGTATTATTACATGTACGTATGAAGGCTGAAATGTTATATTTACATAAATAACCTGTTTACAAAACTGCTTAATTTCTGAAGTCTAAGTTCAAGGGAGGTCCAATTCAATCTACACTTTAATCAGCGTGTGTTATTGGGTTAAAATAGTTTTGGATAATTCAACTTCTCATCAGTAGCTCTGAACACAAGTTCACCAAAGAGAAAGAGAAATTTATTTATTATATCCGCTATTGTGTGGTTAATATGAAGAACTAAATAGTGGCCAATGACACTTTTTTTTTTTCACTTCACCTATTCAGTGTACAGGTTTTGCTCCTAATGAATACAAAGCACGTTCACACCAACAGTATATATTCCTTTCAATCTCTCATTCAGTTAAGTAGTTCGCAGAATATTTTAGTCTTTCTTTAAATATCAGTAACACAAACATAAAAAGTTTTGTAGTTAAGTGTGAAAATGTTGATCATATATATTTGCATTTGGTATCATAGGTTATTCAAGTTTAGTTATTAATTATTTATATTTTTCTTAGCTTTTAATTAATTTATATCCTACGTTTTGGCCATTAATCTGATGCCGTATCCAGGGAAGACACGAGAATTGTTTAAGCAGATAAAAGTCGGATATCGATTCTGGATTTTAAAGGCTGATGTGTTACCTACTTCTGCGGACTGAATGATGTATGTTCTCCATTTAGTCTTAAAATAGTTTAGCATAATATTAATATAACTGTGTGTCTGTAAAGGTATTATGTGCAGTATCCCTCGTGAATGTGGATTCCAATACATTTGAGAAACAAAGAGGTAAAAGAACGACATAAAAGAGTTTCAATACTTTTGATGCAAAGGTCTATTACGTAGGAGGCTAATGTAATAAGTTGAATCATATTAAAATAATAGGAGTTGAACCATACGGTACAGTTGGAAACCCCTAGCACAGGAGCTGAACCATACGGTACAGTTGGAAACCCCTAGCACAGGAGCTGAACCATTCGGTACAGTTGGAAACCCCTAGCACAGGAGCTGAACCATTCGGTACAGTTGGAAACCCCTAGCACAGGAGCTGAACCATTCGGTACAGTTGGAAACCCCTAGCACAGGAGTTGAACCATATGGTACAGTTGGAAAACCCTAGCACATCAGCCTTTCTCACAAGAATCCATAGACATGAATCTATTTTAAGTTCATTAAAATTGGCACAAGATTGACAGTCGAAATTTTGGATATGAATTAATTAGAAACTAACGTGTAGTAAAAAAAGAAAGCAAACAATTAATAATTATATTTAGGTGATCCTTGGTATAGATTATAAGTTCTGTGTTAGTTTCGTTACTTGTGTATGGAATAACATTATGCTAATATAATAGTTAGTTGACAGATGACAACTTAGAAGCATAATGAAATGGTTTTATTTTGGAGGAATCTGTAATAACCACTTCTTGATGATTATAAATAGTTATATGTCAAGTTACTATTAATTTCATTACGTTTATTTAAGTATATATATTTGTTAGTAAAAATTCACCCATCTTTGTTACCATGCCAGTAGCATTGGGATACTGCAGTTTATTTTTATGAATTACAATTTAGGTAATTTTCAGCACAGAATATTTTCTTCTTTCTAATTTTGTAAATGATATGTGAATATATACCATTCAGAACGATAGATTGTTTATGTGCGAGATTTTGTAAGTATATTTCCAAAGTTAATGTCTTTTAATTAATATGATAACGTGTTGGCCACGTATTTTATGATGTTATAAAACTCATATAATACTGTTAGTCAAATAACATTGATATATGCTATTACCAATGCCATCATTAACGTAGTACAAATTTTGTAATCCGTTCATGTTTTGCCATTTATATGAAAATGGGTTTTAATGAAACTTTCTAATAATTGTTATTATGGTAACGACCATTTATTTCTAGTGTAACTGCATTTCTATTATCTAATAATGTTAATACTGTAACGCACTAGTTATTCCAGAGGTGGCGCTATGCTACCATAATTTAATATAGTGGATTCATACGCTACAATTTTTTCATTGTTTATTATTGATTGAGGTGCTGTACAAAAAGAAAAGAAAAGATATAAATAAATCTGTTTGCTCTAATGTTATATATTTCTTATTGAATGGAATTTAGAAATTAATCTGTTTAAACAGAAGGCACAATACGAAAGCAGCAGGTAAATGCTCATTTTGAAAACTAGTTATATTTTGAGAACCAATCTTATTGCTCAAACTATAAAAACATACATTTTGCTACATGCTGCATAACTATAAATTATACAGCTTTAAAGAATGCTTGGACAATATCGTAGGTACCCACACTGCGGTTAGTACCATAATTACAATATACGTTCTTAGAAGACCGTGTTAAAGAGTTACAAATCAGTAGCGTCATAGAAGAGAAAAATACAAAAATAAAACATTAATAATAATTTCGATTTCAAAAATTATGCTTGTCGGTGAATTCTACAATGCAAGTAATCTTGTTGACGTTGTATTATCGACCAAGTCTACAAAATGTTTTACTTATAAGCAGAAAATGACAAGTCTGTACAACAATTTATTGATAGCAATAGTACCATTAAATAAGTTAATGGGGTGGTTAATAATTAGCTTAGATGTGGGTTCAACCCTGTCAGTTTTTTGTTTTATTTTTTTTAAGTAGTTTACAAGTATACTTGATGGGGTTCCACTTTTAAACTTTTATTATTGAACTTAAAGTTTAATCACGGTATATTCCACTAGAAATAACAGTACATGAGCTCTAAATATACTCTTCAAAAAAAGAAACGCAAAAGGCAAAATATGAGACAAATTGTTAACAAGTTTATTCCGGGTAGTTCTGTATGACATGTGTGAAACTTTGCACATTCACTGCTGAGCATCCAAAGTCTGCAAAGGCGAAGTCCACGCTCACTAGTTGAAGTTGAACGTCACTCAACGTCAATAACGAGTATGCCCCCCGTGAGCATCAATAACTGCTTGGCATCTCCTGCCCATGGAAGCGATGAGATGACGAATCACATCCTGTGGAATGGCTATCCACTCAGCCTACAGAGCTGCTGCAAGTTGAGGTAGAGTCTGCAGTTGAGGTTGTCGCCGTCGCAGACGTCGGTCCAACTCGTCCCAAAGATGTTCGATGGGGTTTAAATCTGGTGATCTGGAGGGCCAGGGAAGAACGTTGATGTTGTGGTGTCTCAAGAAGACAGTGGTGAGTCGGGCTTTGTGAGGACGGGCGTTGTCATGTTGAAAAACGTCGTTGACATTCAGCATGATGGGTTGCACATGGGGCCTAAGAATCTCGTCGACGTATCGTTGAGCCGTAAGATTCCCTCGAATGTGCAAAAGGTCTGTTCTGGCATTGTAGACGATGGCAGCCCACATCATGACGCTGCCACCACCAAATCTGTCAACATCCTGCACACAGTTTGCTGCAAAACGTTCACCTAGGCGACGGTAAACACGGGTCCTTCCATCCTGCCTACGAAGCATAAAACGTGATTCATCGCTGAACCAAACATGCCTCCACCGTCGATGAGGCCATACCCGATGTGCCCGAGTCCACTGCAGCCGTGCTTGACGATGTTTCTGGGTGAGGATGACGCCTCTGACTGGACGTCGAGGTCGGATTCCTGCATCTCGTAGACGGTTGCGTATGGTCTGATCGGAAATCCTAAGCAGCCCTGGTATGGTTGAGGCAGTAGATGTCGCAGTGGTGGTTCTATCCCGAAGGTGACGTAACCGGATGTTGCGATCTTGTGCGGGCGTGGTCACACGAGGTCTGCCAGATCGTGGACGGTCACGAGTTGATCCATGTTGTTGGTGACGATTCCGTAGCCTTGTGATGGTGCTTGGGTGGACATTCACAGCTCTGGCAACATCTTATCGAGATTCGCTTGCTTCCAAGCGACCAATGGCGTTGTTGCGTTGTGCTTCAGTCAGTCTTGGCGTAACTGTATTGCATGTCGGTAGCTTAACACTGAGCTATGGAAACCGAGAACCCGTCACTTTTATAGGGATTTTGCACATGTTGCACTTGCAGAACATGCAGATCTCTCAAACAAATTTATTGGACACGCATGCGTTTTGGCGAAAAATCCTATGTTTTCCTCCGTTTTCAAAGTGCACAACTTTTATTGTCATTTTGGTCTGACAATCAGTGTCTTAACACGTGTAACATCACATACTCTGAGCTTGTAACATTATTACATATATTTCTCTTTAAAATAACAAAAATATCCCTTTTGCGTTTCTTGTTTTGAAGAGTATATTTAAGAATCGTGCCATTTGATACGTTACTAAACTAGCCATGAAAAAACTGAGGATTCAAGTTCAATAGTTAAATTATACTTCAGTAAGTGGGGTTTGAAATCTGGTTGATTTGAGTTTGTTTGTTTTTTTACTTTACTTGCAATGTCGTCAGAATAATTTTAATATTGGAGGAATTACATAGCATTCTCCGTGGAAGAATACTCGTGTTGGGAGATTTTTAAACAATACAGATCTAATGAGTCAGTCTCCCGTTGGTACAGCAGTAAGTCTACGGACTTAAAACGCTAAAATCAGGGGTTTGATTCCTCTCGGTGGACTCAGCAGATAGCCCAATGTGGCTTTGCTATAAGAAAACACACACTAAAGAGCCTAACATTTCAGTGTCCTCCGTGAAAATATGTTCGACTCGTAATGTGAGGGTCGCGGACTCGAATCCCCGTCACATCAAACATGTTCGCCCCTTTCAGCCGTAGGGGCGTTATAATGTGATGGTTAATCTCATTATTCGTTATTAAAAGAGTAGCCCAAAACTGACGTTGGGTGGTGATGACTAGCTGCGTTCCCTGTATTCTTACACTCCTAAATTAGGGGCGGCTAGCGCAGATAGTCCTCGTGTAGCTTTGCGCGAAATTCATAAACAAACAAAACAACAACCAGTCTCCGTGGAAACGAAAAAAATTTGGCAATCAGCTCCAAAATCACACTTTGGCCAACTATGTTTTCATCCATAGGATGAAGGTCATGATTACGAAAAAGCATACTTTGACCCCACTAAAAACAAAAAAAAATTGTGATGAAGGTGGCGTATCTCCTGCTACATTAAAGAGACCATAAAACAGAATCTGACGTTAAGAAGAGCTTATAAGATCGCACCTCAAAATCAACAACTGCTTTAATAATAAATATAACTGAAGCAACTAGAACCACAGCATTGCCATTGAGCTAAGTACTTGTCAGTACTTTGATGTCTGGAAGATCTGTAGAAAGTTTAACAAGATGTGAGATTTAAGTTCTTTCAACTCAAAGGGAAGCGTTGTGGATAAAATATTTAGCAATATTAAATTATTCCTCTGACAAAGAACATCTTAAAACTAAAAGAAATAGCCCGTGTATCTCAAGAGGTAGGAAATCAATTGATAAACAATTATTAATCACCTAATTTGATTCTTAAACCGTTGGCTTTGACACTCATTCCACTATTATGTGATTTCTTTAGTTACTAATTGTAGTAAAAAGAAACCCAATGATTTAATATCTTCTATTGGTTTCTTCTTTCCTCTTTTTGTCCATTCCCCCCGCTAGTACAGCGGTACGCCCACGGATTTACAACGCTAAAAGCGGGGGTTCGATTCCCCTTAGTGAACTCGCCACATAGCCCGATGTGGCTTTGCTATAAGAAACACACACACATATAAACACTCTTCTGAAAGTAAGATATATGCTTTATATTTTTTCATAAGAGCAGAAAATGTTGGGTTAAAATGGGTTGTTTGGTTTGTTTTCAATTTCGCGCAAGGCTACACGAGGGCTATCTGCATTAGCCGTCCCTAATTTAGCTGCGTAAGACTAGAGGGAAAGGAGCTAGTCATTACTACCCACCATCAACTCTTGGGCTACTCTTTTACCAACGAATAGTGGGATTCACTGTCCCATTATAACGTCTCCACGGCTGAAAGGGCGAGCATGTTTGGTGTGACGTGGATTCGACCCCGCGATTCTTAGATTACGAGTTGAGCGCCCTAACCACTTGGCCACGACAAAATGCCAATAATAAAATAGAAATATTGACACACGATTACAGCGGTTTCAACGGAGATTTGAAAGAAGTGAAAAGGTAAATGTACGAAACGTAATTCAGAAGAAAGAAAAGTTTTAGGAATAAGGTAAATCCAACCTTTAGATTTTAAATTAATAATTTAGTGATTTAGTGTTACCTTTACTTCCAAAAATAATGTTTTCAAACAATACCGCCCCCGAGCGGTTTGTCTGCGAACTTACAACTCTAGAAACCGGTCTTCGATACTGGTGGGCAGAGCAGAGATAGCTCATTGTGCAGCTTTGTGCTTAACTACAAACAATCAAACTCATGATGGCGAGAAACTCACTTGAAATAAAAATGTATTCATAAGATGGTTAGTATGTGTATTAAAATGTTAATTACAATAAAGTACCGAATAACGTTTCGATCTTCTTAAGTCATCTTCAGGTTAATAAAGATGGTTGCCAACTGACCGTTTGCGGGCATATGTCTTTAGGACGAGAGTGTAAGAGGATACGAAAAGGTCGAAACGTTGTTCTGTACTTTATTTTAATTAAAATTTTAATACCCATACCAGCCGTCTTTAAGAAAACAAACTACCCTATCTACCAACAGTACAGGGTAATGTTTGCTGTAATAAGTCCATATCCAACTTGAAAGATGATATGTTGGAAATGCTTCAGTTAACAGTTGGGTGAAAGACTATGTAATTGTAAATGGCCAGGATATTTTTAATGTTAAACTTCGTGTTGCAAATCAGCAAGAAATGAAAGTACGTATCCGCAATAGCAATCTAATGTAAATAAAAGACGGTTTTTACAAAGTCAGAAATGTCTGCAAACCATGAACAGCAGTTACATTTCATACTTTGAAAGGGTTGATATCAATTAGTAGATGGCGCTTCTATAAGTGCACGTAATCTAGTCACGAAATCCCGTTTTCAATTTCCGTACTTCGTGTCAACGGTGATGTTGACTAATTCGTTTCCATGACAACCAAACAAAAGTCTACAGAATCACCTGCTTCAGTGGATATTAAGATTATAACTTTATTTTTTTTAGTTAGCTTCATATCTATTTTAATTTATTTTTCAGTAATACTTTTGCTGTTTTCAAACGACACAATCATTGACGTAATTGATAGTTTCCATCACGATTGTTTGTTGTAAGGCCTGGCATGGCCTAGCGCGTTAAGGCGTGCGCTTCGTAATCTGAGGGTCGCGCCAAACATGTTCGCCCTCCCATCCGTGGGGGGCGTTATATTGTGACAGTAAATCCCACTATTCGTTGGTAAAAGTTGGCGGTGGGTGGTGATGACTAGCTGCCTTCCCTCTAGTCTTACACTGCTAAATTAGGGACGGCTAGCACAGATATCCCTCGAGTAGCTTTGTGCGAAATTCCAAAAAACCAAAAAAAACTACAAAAAACATGTTTGTTGTAAAGCGCACAGCTACACGATGAGCTCTTTGTGTTGCGCCCACCACGAGCATTTAGACCCGGTTTTCAGCGTTATAAGAATTCAGACTTATCACTGAACCACTGTGGAATTGCATCTTCACGTTTCAAAAGCTTCTAACGAAAACTTTATGTATAAGGGAATTACCCAATCCATGTAGTGGTGAACTCTCAATGAAACAAAAACATATTACAAGTGTTAACCAGTAACCAATAATTTGAATTTGACCGTGTGTAGGTATGAAGTGTTAGAACATTGATGTGGTTTGCAAGATATTCTACACAAATATGTCCGTCGGTGGGAGAGTGGTAAGTCTACGGATTTACAACGCTAAAGTCAAGGATTCGATTCCCTTCAGTGAACGTAGCAGATAGCCCCATGTGACTTTGCTATAAAAACGCACATACATATATAAATATATTCTATATTTCTTCCATAGAGCACGTTCATGAACATGCATTGAAATGATTGAATTTCCCATCAAATATATGAAACACAAGGGATCAAGTACTTTGTTCCTCACGGCTGTCATTATAACAAAAGTACAAACACACCTTTTACGTTTTAAGAAAGCATTGTCTCCCCTCTTAAAATATTGTAATGTTCTGGCCTTCGCTATTGTTGGCAACTACTCATTCCATAACCTGAATAAACACTTTGTTCGGAAAATAAAACTGTCTTAACTGGAGCTTAGCCTGTCTTTTCCAAATCGTAAGTTTATGTTCTCTCACCCTATTGACTTCAGTATATAGAACAATGAACTTAACAGGCCTGCATCCAGTTGATCATTCAGGTAATTTCGTAAGCTTTAATATGATTATCCATTACATTTCTTTTCTCAAAGTAAAATAAGACATCTTAAACTTCCTAAAAAAAAAAACATTCCATTCTTGTAACCTGCCTTTGAACCGTTTCCAATAGGTTAATATTTTTTTTTGTTTTCTTAGATGTAGAAGCCTGAAATGTACATAGTATTACATACAAGTGAGGCCTAACTTGAGATTTGTAGAAAGAGTTAATTACCTCTTTCGACTTGTAATAATTGTGTTTATAATTACACTCTAAACTTATTTTAGCTTTCTGCTAACACTGATATGATGGTTTCTATCAATGTCAAGATCCTTCTTTTTAGTCATGGTAATGAGTGGGTTCCTATCTATATTAAACATGCCATCCTAATTATCATAATCGCAGTGCATTGCGTTGCACTTAATTATATAACTAAAGGTAATTTGTCCATCTTCCCAATTTATCAAAGACATTGCGTGACACCCCGTCATCTTCAGTACAGCTAGAAATACTCATGTGTAATTTCATCAGCAGACTTTACTAGTGTACTAATTACACCATTATCAGTATCATTAACGTAAATAAGAAAATGCAAACGCCCAATCACTGACCTCTGAGGCACTCCATTGGTAAATGTGGGTCCAGTCAGACTGGACTATATTAACCATAATTTTTGTTTTCTTTCGTCGAAACACCTTAGAGTCAGATTAGTTAGTTTGCACCCAACATCTCCTGTTATGTTATTAGCTAATTGTTTCTGTGGCTTCTATTTTTGATAAATAGTCCACACCATTCAGGTACCACATAGCATATTCGGCAAAAGATTGCTGGGTAAGAGCCAGGTACTCTAACCACTAGATCGTTCCGGAGACTGTGTATTATGAACGAAAGATCCGATAATGTTTATTTAAATTTTAAGCAATAAATTTGAAATGTGGAAGAGTATGACTTTTAGATAATTGTCAAAATAGATTGGATTGTTAAAAAATAAATAGAACAATGAACCATGGATTCTTAAAAAAATAATTGGTTGTTTATTAGTAATTAAGCCCAAAATTACACAAACGGCTATCTGTGCTCTACCAACAACAATATTGAAACCCGGTTACTAATGTTGTAAGTCTGCAGACATACTGCCATGCTACTGGTGACAACAATAAACATCCAAAACAACATCTGAAAACATTGTTGGCGACTTCATCAAAGTGGATGCTCTGTTTTCAAATATTCAGATTTCTAATATCACAAAACATACATTATAATGAATCGGACAAAACATTTATGATTTCAACATATTTAAATAATGTACAAACATATAACATATGCATAATAAAGATAGCAGAAGTTCGAGCTGTAGACAACACTTAAACAATCACCATTTGTGCATATGAAAAGTATTTAGTAACTCGTACACAATATGCGTGTTATGCCCACACGAAACTTTTATTGGCTACATACATGATGAAAAAAAAAGTTATTTTCTAGTCGTGTTTTTGGAAAAAAAAAATTGTACATGTAAAGTAAAAATTGATCTGTTTTTGTTTTTGTTTTATATTCGCGCAAAGCTACACGAGGGCTATCTGCGCTAACCGTCCCTAATTTAGCAGTATAGGACTAGAGGGAAGATACCTCGTCATCACCACCTACCGCCAACTCTTGGGCTACTCTTTTACTAACGAATAGCGGGATTGATCGACACATTATAACGCCCCCACGGCTGAAAGGGCGAGAATGTTTTGTGCGACCGGGATTCAAACCCGCGACCCTCAGATTATGAGTAATTATTGGTCAGTCAAACAGTTTGCTATTCAATTCAATGTGTATGTGAGAAAAATGTTTTATGTGTAGACTGGTATTATTAGAATTAAGTTCCTGCAAACAATTGTAATAGTAAAACATTTATTGAAATTTTGATTCTGAGGCGTTTAAAAGCTTGGGTGGTTAGTTTGGCGTTTTATGGCGCGAAGCAACTAGGCTACTGCGCCGTTTAAAAGCTCGTCACAATAAACATACCATTCATGTTACCGCCAGCTTCTTTTAGGTTAAGCCTACTATCTATTCGATGGTAGTTTATGAATTGATTGTTTCAACGTTTTCAAGTGATACACTTAACCTGCACGCAATAATTTAAAATAAAAAATCCAAATTTTCTTTTCCTAGAGAATTTTAATAATGTATTTTGTAAGTAGAAAACTGAAAACAAAAACTGTTCGACGTTCTTCTTTTATTTTTATGTTATTATGATTACAAATATCTGTTCATAGAAACAACTTATAAGGTTATTATCGATAAATTTCTTATTTAATTTACTCATAAACACCTCATGAATTCGAACGTGCACGTAGTTAAAAGGTCACGGAATGAGGTACAAGAAACTGATCATTCGCTCAGGCCCGGCACGGCATGGTGGGTTAAAGCGTTTGACTCGTAATCTGAGGGTCGCGGGTTCGAATCCCCATCGCACCAAACATGCTTTCCCTTTTAGCCGTGGGGGGCGTTATAATGTGACGGTTAATCCAATCCCACTATTCGTTGGTAAAAGAGTAGCCCAAGAGTTGGCGGTGGGTGGTGATGACTAGCTGCCTTCCCTCTACTCTTACACTGCTAAATTAGGGACGGCTAGCGCAGATAGCCCTCGCGTAGCTTTGCGCGAAATTCAAAAAGCAAAACAATCATTCGTTCAACTCCACTCGTATAAAGCAACAAACTTACCAGGAGGGAAGAGAGTCAGTCTAGGTCAAAGGGTAACATATATTTATCTTAAATAACGTACCAGTTACACAGACATCATTGTCTGTGTTCACTGCAACAATCTCTCTTTGTGAATAGATTTTAATTGGTACAGTCACAAACAAAGAACAACAAAACACCCATATTTATTACGCTATTGTAGATACGTTTATATTGCGTTGTTAATTAAAAGTGTCCCAGACGTTAAGCTAGTGACAGAAAACAAGTGCGTCTCCACATCATAAACAATTCTGCGCATGTGCTAAGAAGATAGATAAGAAAATGGACAGTTTATCTCAAAATATTTTGTATTCCTCTTGTGGTAGGACAAATCAATTTGTCAGTTAGTTTAAATCAACAAGTATTTATTACAATAAAGTCAAATAAATCATTAATACAGTCTATAAACAAGAAACAAACTGGATAAGTTAGTTTCTGTAACAAAAAACATATCTATGTTGCTAATGTTTTATTTAATATAAATTAAATAAAAAACCCTAATGTTTTCGTATGAATAACTGATAAGTCTTCATTTTAAGGCATTATTACATTTTGGCTTTTTCAGGATTCTACTGAAATGAAACCCCAGTGCACGCGACTAGAGAATATTTTGAATATGTACTTATCTTTTATACAAGCAGATGTTTCAATATGTTAAATATACCTGCAACTTTCTACCATCACGTGACAAGCGTTAGCAGGTGATATAGCCCGAGAAAACCATAATGTATGCGACACGTGGAAAAGTTAGCAAATTGGGAGAAAGTTGTGTGCTTAAATAAAAGAAAAAAAAAATCCGTCAAAACATAAACCAGAAGACTGTACTTTCTTTCGGTATACCTCACATAAAAATTCAAGTGAAAATTATTGATTATGTCTTCGGCTACTACTGGTTGTTTTTAATGGTAAAAGCCTGATTTTGTCTGACTTTACTCTCAAAGTTTTGTTGAATGAAACTGTTGTTAGAGCTCCCGAAGCAACGCTTGTGTACTTTATTAACGGAAGTTTGAGATTTGAGCGTACCCATATTAAGCTTGATATCTGAATTTATAACTTAGATTTGGGTTTCGATGCCCGTGGTGAGCAGAGCACAGATAGCCCATTATGTAGCTTTGTGCTTAATTACAAAAAAAAAACTAACTGGGAAGATCAGAGTAACAAAAATCAAAGTAACGCACAGTTGTTAAATAACAACTCTAGGAAACCGATTTTTTTTTTCAATCCTAAAATGTATGTATTCAGTTCAGTAAGATATCTGTCAGTGAAAAACGTGTGTATTCAGTTCAGTAAGATATCTGTCAGTGAAAAAACAATCCATCACAAATTTCTAATAATAAGATTCCTCACATCTTCTCAGTTTCTATTGGAATTATCTTCGTGTAACCTCATAAAATATATCATACACTTTCTCCCCATGCACTAGGAACAGGAATAATTAGAACTGATACACATATTTATTGTACCAACGTTAAAACTAATACACATATTTATTATCGTACCAACGTTAAAACTAATACACATATTTATTATCGTACCAATGTTAAAACTGATACACATATTCATTATCGTACCAATGTTAAAACTGATACACAGATTTATTATCGTACCAATGTTAAAACTGATACGCAGATTTATTATCGTACCAACGTAAAAACTAATACACATATTTATTATCGTACCAATCTTAAAACTGATACACATATTCATTATCATACTAATGTAAAAACTGATACACATATTCATTATTGTACCAATGTTAAAACTGATACACATATTTATCGTACCAATGTTAAAACTAATACATATATTTATTATCGTACCAATGTTTAATGCTCCTAGCGACAGAAGCCATGTACCATATATCTCTTCGTTATTTTATTAGAGAACTAGATGATAGGGTGAAACAGACTGACAGATAAATTTGTCTCTATAGGTTTACTAACATTTCGGTTTTGTAACATATGTGGATATATCATATGCCATTATGGTACATATCAGAAATCATTCTGCCAACATAAAGCCAAATATACCAACTGATGAATAATCTTTTATTTATATGATTACACCAGAGTATCAATAATACAATTTTTGTGGACCGCCAGTTAAAACAATATAGTGTGTGTGTGACGTTATCAACGATGTAGGTTATGTTTTAATCCAGCCCAAGGATGGGTGTCTAGATTGTGAAAACTGTAGGACGTGTTATTAAGAAGCTCTCTGGGCTATCTTTCAAAAGTGGTTATTGGAAGAAAGTAAAACGAACTTCAAATATTTACTGCAATATCTTGTAGTTTCCGAAAATTACTTTAAGTCTAGCAGAGCTCCCAATACACTTAGGTTGTCTTTTAAAAGTGGTTATTGGAAGAAAGTAAAATGAACTTTAAAACTATATGATATAACCATAAATTTTTAAAATGGTCTAGCAGAGCTCTCAATATAGTAAAGGGGTTATTCAACGTCTTCGATACACCAAGGAACAGATTTCAAGAGAACACTGTTTTATTACAGAAAACTAAAAGTATTTCCAACAAAAACAGTTAAATGTTGTCACTCGCTTTCTAACCACCTGTTGGGCTTAGCATGACCTAGTAGTTAGAACGTTACATTCACAATCTATGAGTGGCGGATTCGAATCCTATCACCGCATTTGTTCGCTCTTTCAGCCGTGGGAACGTTATAATGCCACGATCAATTTCACTTTTGTTGGTAAGAATTGTCAATGGATGGTTTTGAATAGCTTCCCTCCCTCTGACCTATCACTTTTAAACTAATGCAAGTAGCCCTGGAGTAGCTTTTCGCGAAGTTGAACAAACAAAAATAAACAATCTACGAAATCTGCCTTCCCTCTAGTCTTACATTGCTTTATTAGAGACGGCTAATGCAGATAGCCCTTGTGTTGCTTTGCGCGAAATTCAAAAACTGACAAAAAACAGCCATCACGAAATACGTTTGCGTGATCAGTTAATGAAATTATGTACTCGAACGCCCAGACGATCCACGAAATTCGGCTGCTTGAAAACATTTAAGTGAATTTAAGTTATCTATCATTTTATGTCAGAAATTCACGATATTTATCTCGTTTAGTGGTAGTCGTGTTTAAAAATAACAATTACGTTTCTGTTGTATGGGGGCCCTCCCGCTAGTACAGCGATATGTCTACGGATTTACAACGCTAACATCAGAGGTTCGATTCCCCTCGGTGGACTCAGCAGATAGCCCGATGTGGCTTTGCAATAAGAAAACATGCATTGTTATACAGGGTGTCCGATAAGTCTGTAACCATAGGTACTTAAACGAAGTTTAAGAATGTATTTCACATGTCAAGTGTAATTCGAAACAATTTTGAAGACGATATTTCTATTCTCTTTGAACACTGCAAATTGCATTCTTTTCATTGTTAATAGTCCGATCGCGAATTCGTTGTTTCAGATGTTTAGTGTCCGTCATCTTCTCTTTGTATACAAATACCTTTAGCCGCTTCTATAAAAAGAAATCAATGGGAGTCAAGTCCGGAGATATTGGGGCCAAATCCAGTTTCCTTGAAGGTATCTCTCAACCAATGGGTTATTATGATTCAGTTCATTTATTTCTTTAACGAAACATCTATTACTCTATGTTTGTTATGTACAGTCATGTGAAAAGTTAGGGCACCCTATGAAAGTCTGTGTATTTTTGTAACATTTTTGGATATATAGATATTTAATCTCAATTTCAACAATACTGAGAGATGATAGGAATATAATTAAATAATTAAAACTGAAGAAAAGACTTTTTAAGATCTTCTGTAAATGTAATTCTACAAAAATGCAAATTATAACTGAGGAAAAAGTTAGGACACCCTACCCCCTAATAGCTAGCGTTACCCCCTTTGGCTGAAATAACTGCAGTGAGACGCTTCTTGTGGCAATCTACCAGTCTCTGACATAGGCCTGAAGAAAGTTTGCCCCACTCCTCAATGCAGAATTATTTCAGCTGTGAGATGTTTGAGGGGTTTCTTGCATGCACAGCCCGTTTCAAGTCACCCCACAGCATCTCAATAGGATTAAGATCTGGGCTTTGACTCGGCCATTCCAGGACTCTCCATTTCTTTGTTTTCAGCTAGTCCTTGGTGGATTTACTGGTCTGTTTTGGGTTATTGTCGTGTTGTAGGGCCCAGTTCCGCTTCAGCTTTAATTTTCGTACAGATGGACTCACATGATTCTCAAGCACCCTCTGATACACAGTAGAATTCATGGTGGATTCTATGATTATGAGCTGTCCAGGTCCTGATGCAGCGAAGCAGCCCCAAACATGACACTTCCACCTCCATGCTTCACAGATGGTATGAGGTTATTTTCCTGGAATGCTGTATTTGGTTTACGCCAAACATGTCCTCTGTTCTGGTGGCCAAATAATTCAATTTTGGACTCATCTGTCCAAAGAACATTATTCCAGAAGTCCTGGTCTTTGTCTACATTCTCTCTGGCAAACTTCAGTCTGGCCTTGATGTTTCTCTTAAAGAGCAAAGGTTTCCTCATTGCACTCCTCCCATGCAGGTTAAAATTATGCAGTTTCTTTCTGAGTGTAGAGGCATGCACTTTGACATCAACAGTAACCAGAGCCTGCTGTACGTCCCGTGATGACATGTTAGGGTGCTTGGAGACCTCTTTTAGCATCTTGCGGTCTGCTCTCGGTGTGAATTTGCTTGGACGACCATACCTGGGCATGTTGGCAGTTGTTTTGAAAGCCCTCCACTTGTTGACTATTTACCGGACAGTGGAATGGCTGATTTCAAAATCTTTTGGGATCTTTTCAATCCTTACCACACTCATAAGCTGCTATAATTTTCTTTCTATCAGACAGCTTTTCTGACCATGGTGCGCCCCATCAGCGTTATGTCATTAACAACGCTAAAATCAGGGGTTCGATTCCCCTCGGTGGGCTGAGCAGATAGCCTTTGTGGCTTTGCTAAAAGAAAAACACACACAAACACACAAAACACACTCACCATGGTGCTCACTCTCACTTCAACAGTCAGGAGCACAGCAAACTAAATGTCTGAGGTTTAAATATGCAAGTCTCATTCAAAATGCTGAGTAACGATCTTCTAATCATGTGCTCCTGGTGCGATACACCTGTGTGTGAGTTGAGCCATTTTAAGTGGGAATAAATGTGGGGGTGTCCTATCTTTTTCCTCAGTTAATATATGCATTTTCTTCAGTTTTAATTGTTTAGTTATATTCCTATAATCTCTCAGTATTGTTAAAATTGAGATTAAATACCTATATATCCAAAAATGTTACAAAAATACACAGGCTTTCATAGGGTGTCCTAACTTTTTCACATGACTGTACGCCACTAAAACATTAGGAAAGCCTTAGAATCGAGTATGCATCACTTACTTTGAGTTTTAGAGAATTTATTTTTATATTATCCGTTGAAAATACAGGGATCGTCAAAGCTCAACAACGTAAAAGGTGACTCTTCAAAATTAAAGTTACAAATTAAGCAACGGACATGATTCCAGACGGCATACTGGTAAGATCTGTGAGCACTTCGTATCCGATCTTCTAGAAGAAACGTGATAGATGGAAGGACGCGGTGTGTGAGTTTCTAAAATGATGATAACTTACCTTCTACAAAGAACAGATAAATTAATGGAACATAGTTCGCGACTAAAACTAACTACAACAAATTTATTCAAAGTTGACAGTTTTTACACAAATGAATGTACTTTTTAATAAATCTGATTTACATTTGATTATGCAGAATTATTTCAACAACTTGTTAACTCTTGAAATGTTCTTTTTAAAGATAACCAGCCTCGTGTCATCCACCATATTTTGAGTTTATTTGTGTGTACACCACCTACTGAGATATTTCACGTTTTGAAGTAGGTGTTTGTAACCATAACTCGAACGAATAGTAATTGAATCAGTAGTTTTATAAAATGACACAGTGTGAATTAGCAAATGAAAATAACGAAGCGCACTGCCAGGAAAGCACAGTTAACAAGCAAGTTATAGATGCCTCTGTGGAATATTCTGGGCGTTTTCCTAAAAACTTCAAAGAGAAAAACAGTTACAACATAATGAGAGTGGACCATTATCCATGGAAAATACGTAAAAAGCTGAGATGCCTGATTATGGAGTATCATTATAGAAGATGAATAATTCAATTCATGCGAGGAACACTAGAATTTCAATAATCCTTTCTTCTAATTAGATAACGATGTTTTTCGCTGCCATAATAAACAGATGGATATCCTTTACAACGTCTCTCACATAATTATTTTTTGAACATTATTAAAAGAAGTATTGGTATGGTCAACTTAAATTGTATCTTACGTACACATGACCGAAAACAACCAGGTCAGAGACCAAAGGTTTCAGGTATAGTCAACCATAACTTAAAACTGCTGACCAGAGGGAGGTCAGCAGTGTCCGCCGCCTACCCCAAAGTGCCTTCATCTTTCTTTATAAGTTGTATTTAACTGTTGAAGATACCAATAAAACAGTTTAATACAAAAACGCTTCTGACGTTAATTAAGTTTTACTCCAAAATCAATAATAGTCTATTCTACAGACTTGACGTACAATTACAATTCTAGAAAGTGGTTCACTTGGTCGGCTTCTTTCTTCCTTTTAACATATCCTTGTTATTATTTTAAACGATGCGTTGAACTAAACGAATAGTGAAAACAAATTGCATTTGGCCAACAATTACAATTGGTAAATAAGTATTCATGTGACAATTTAACGTAATAAATACGAAAATTGTTAATCAAAAAATCCAACATAAACAATCATTTCTCTTCGTGTCAAAAGTAATAATATATCAACGCCTGCTGTTGGCAGGGAAAGCTATGATTTATGGCCTACAGCTCTTTGTTTATTTGGAAAGTAATTAGAAAAACTTGGATTATTTAAGATCTTTTTGTTTGTTTTTGAATTTCGCACAAAGCTGCTCGAGAGCTATCTATGCTAGCCGTCTTTAATTTAGCAGTGTAAGACTAGAGGGAAGACAGCTAGTCATCACCACCCACCGCTAACTCTTGGGCTACTCTTTAACCAACGAATAGTGGGATTGACCGTCGCATTATAACACCTCCACGGCTGAAAGGGCGAGCATGTTTGGTGCGACCGGGATTCGAACCCGCGACCCTCAGATTACGAGTCGCACGCCTTAACACGCTTGGCCATGCCGGGCCTTAAGATCTTATAAATAATGTAAATGGACATTTTAAAAATGTAAGCAAACAGTGAAGAAAAATATAGTATTATTGTTATTTTTAATTAGTATACTACTGCTCAGTGGCACGGTTGTTAAAGTTTGGGGGCAAAACCTCTGTAATCAGTTCCAAAAACTTAAAGATGGGGTTTACATTATCTGCTTTTTATTGATATTTAGCCATGTTCTTACCATGGCTAGGTGGTTAGGACGCTCGACTCACAGTCTGAGGGTCGCGGACTCGAATCTTCGTCCCACCAAACAAGAACACTCTTTCAGCTATAGGAATGTTATAATGTGACGGTCAATCCCACTATTCGTTGATAAAAGAGTAGCCCAAGAGCTGACGGTGGGTGGTGATGACTAGTCACCTTCCTTCTAATCTGACACTGCTAAATTAGGGACGGCTAGCGCAGATAGCCCTCGTGTAAACAATCAAAGCTTTTACCATTTGGTTAGAGTTCTTTATTAACTAAATAGTTTCTCTCATACGGTCTCCTTGTCCTCATATTTTACGAAAATAATTCAGACGGTCATAACAGTCAAGATAGCGCCGACTACAGAAACTTTCGGACAGGCATCTTGTTTGCTCCCTCCACCACCGCCCTAAGGAAAAATCAAATTTCAGCCAAGTTTTCAATCGTGCCCTGTCCTTCCGAGCTCCCCAATATACCTGTATTTGTAATACGATGAAGTAGGAGGTACATCTTGAAACTGCTTGCTGGTGATATATATTCACGGGTATATGACCCGTTACGCCATGCCCCTGGACACAATCGTACTATAAGTTGTTGTTTTGGTTTCTGGTGAAAAATGTTTGACCATATGTGAACTTACACATTGCGGTAGAAGCAAAATTAAAACAAAGTTGAAAGAAAAATGACATTAGTGTATTTACTGTGAAACAAGGTCATTTAACAGGTTGTAAGACTTACTTTTTGTAAACAACTTCAAACTTACTATCACAGTTGAAGAGACTACACAAACCAGTGCTCATAACGACTTAATGGTCACTATGCTATACTGACTATAGCAAAAACAAGGCGAGTGTATATCAAGGATTTTCCCTCATAATCGTTCAGTTGTGTATTCTAAAGGTATTTCGTTTATATTTTTATTGACTTCATTTAACTGTCTGATTAAAGTAACTTGTTAATGTAATGTCTGTTGAATTTGGCAGAATCGAAACTTAATGCGGTATTTACTAAATAGTAACAGCTTTTATACTTGTATAGACGTTGAAAAAACTCACCATAGTAATGTAAGAAATGTTGGAGAACTGAGAATTTTTTACAGTTACCATAACAATAAACAAAAGTTTAAAAGACAACTAGTACATAACACAAGCTTATGATGGTTTTATTGTCTTGACATTTTTATATATTCTACGGTAATTCTTGTACGCTGAATCCGAAAATATCTATTTTTCTACACCATATACAAATTTTCAACAAAATGTCATACGTACTTCTATATAAGTCAAACACTTCCATTGAAATCAGGTCACATTTTGTTATGCTTAAAATATTGACAACCACTGGCTATAGAGTTCTCTAGACCAATCGCGACGTGAGAACCTTATCGATCGTTCTAGAACCCACAAGAAAAACACCGATTGTATATAAACAGTTAACAGGTCGCATGACATGTCATTGTTTGTGCATGCACTTTGATAAATTTGCTTTATTTTCAATATTATGTATTCGTCGCTATGGCAGCAAGAGGCTGTGTAAAAGGTCTAAACACATTGCTTATTCGGTTTGCTTGAAGGAAACGTACGAAAATCTCGAACCTCTTCTTATTGAGGTCAAATACAAAGAACATGGTTGACTGCTTTGTGGGGACTTAAAAGTTCTATTTACGTTTTTGAGTCAACATTTGATTGTACAAAGTTTCTATTTTTTTTGTATGAATGGGACAGCAGAACATTGTATAAAGAAATAACGGCCACATAGAGTCAAGGGTTCGCTTCCCCTCGGTGGACTCATCAGATAGCCCACTGTGACTTTACTGCAAGAAGACACATAGTTAGTGTCAACTTGATTCCATGGGGCTGGCACAGCCAGGTGGTCAAGGCACTCGACTCGTAATCTGAGAGTCGAGGGTTCGAATCCCCGTCACACCAAACATGCTTGCCCTTTCAGCCGTGGGGTCATTATAATCTGATGGTCAATCCCACTATTCGTTGGTTAAAGAGTAACCCAACAGTTGGCGGTGGGTGGTGATGACTAGCTGCCTTCCTTCTACTCTTACACTGATAAATTAGAGACGGCTAGCGCAGATAACTCTAGAGTAGCTTTGCGCTAAATTCAAAACAAAACAAACCAAACCGATACTATGATCGAAAAACAGTGAACATTATAGTTTGGCTGACAAAAATAAAAGTCCTATTTCCTCCACTTCTCATAACACTTGGCTTGATTAAGCAGTTTGTTACGACCTTAGACAAAAGATGGCGACTGTTTCAAGTATGTATGTGGAAAGGATTTTTGTTCAACCTCAGATTAGGAAATTGACTTCGGTTGAACAGTTCGAAAGGACCCAAGTTACAAAAAAATATTGTAAATAACATGTTCGGTTGCACTCACATGTTGACTATTTCTCTAAAAACTTCTGTGCCTCCAGCGAAGAACAAGGGTAAATGTTTCATGAAGACATCAAAGAAATGGAGAGGTGGTATCAAGTTAGGTGGAACATCAGCATGATGGCGGATTACTGCTGCTCATTGAAACGAGATGCGCGAAACGCAATACATAAAAGAAGGACCACAACACGTAGATTTGAAACTTAAAGATATATACTTCACAAAAATCAGTTCGTTTGTATTTTTGTTAACAAATATAATTATTTTAAAAAATGCTTTGTGGTAAACGAAATAATAATTTGATCAAAGTAAGTTTTGCATCCGCATTTGTTAAAGATCCTTATGCGATAGAAAAAAATGAATATTATTTTCGAAATCTGCGTGGCTGAATTATGGAAAATCCATTATTAAAATCAAACCAACTTTTATGAACTTGAAATTTGCGGGTCTGAATAATTTATATAATTTTGGAAGTGTCCATGTTGTTTCTTGGACAGAAGATAATTTTATTATAATATATTATCTCAGTAATATGAACTGCCGTTAGCTCATACGTAAACCATAGTGAAAAACACAAAAGTTGAAAAAGTTTGACAAGTTGTTTCAACACTTTTTAATTTTATTTGAGTGGAAGTATATACCATGACTAAATATGTTAGATTCATATACTCTTAAACGTTAAAATACAATTCAAAACGTGAAATAAACGAAACACGACAAAATGTCTTTGAGACAAGAATTTCAAGGTAAAAGAGTATTCCGTATTATATAATACTGGTACTATATATATATATATATATACACATGAATTAACACGTGAATTACAGTTTTATATTTCTCCTTCCTAATCTCCAACTTTTTATATCACCAATCCACCAACAGATGTCGTTCGCAGATATTTCTTCTTGCGTGTGTTTCTCGTGTTCGATACTTACAAAACGTTGTATTTATTCTTTATTATTGCCCTCAATATTAAAAGAAATCCAGTTTTAAATGGAGTGTACGTAAAAGTTTAAAACATATTTCGAGGAGGGTTGTTCGTACGTCAGTGGAGAAGATTTACATAATAAAAGGTTATGTGTATTTTAAAGTTGCTAGGCATCGCAACTACACAGTTCATTACTGCTTAGCTTTCATTATTACACAGCATACATATATAACATTGACTTCTTTTACTCGTACTGAGGGACAGATTGGAGATTAAAAACAGCTCGAAAAAATTATATTCCTAACGTCGCTCCAGTAATATTGGGAGAAGAACTTTAATGCCACATAAACTATAATACATACCACTGCTAGTGTTATAAATGAAATAAGAATATGTTGTGCAAACGTTTGCATTTACAATCAAAGTTAATTGCGTTTGCTATCCATAATAGTAAAATATAGACCTGCATGACCATAAAATTACACACAACGATAATTTTAAAAAGTATAATGTAATTACCTTTTTATTACTCTTCAGCCATTAAAAAGGACTAATAAAGCCATAAACAAGAAATTGAACATCCCATTTAAATAACTTTTAAAATTTCACTAAGCTATTAATTGTAAATTAGGTACCCCATTTAAATAGTGTTAAAAATTAATGAAATCATTAACAGAAAATTAGGAACCCCATTTAAATAGTGTTAAAATTAACAAAGACAATAAAAAAAGTGGGCACTTCATTTAAGTAGTGTTAAAAGTTAACAAAATCATTAGCAGCAAATTGGACAGCATATTTAGATAGTGTTAAGAAATTAACAATTTGTTTTTAATGAACCGTCGGCCTACCGGAAATTTTCTTTACGGTCAAAGCCGCCCATACTTATATCTCATATTTTATCATTATCTGTTTATATTATCTCTGGATTAAAAGGTCATTGTGTGAGCGTTCTAAATAAATGTAGTAAGTCCTGAAAAGGAAAACAAACTTTACTTTTACAACTGAGTGACAAAGTAACACTTTCAAAAATCTGACTGTATTGTCGAATGTCTATATGGATAAGTGTACAGTAATACATTTCGTAGTATTATGTATTAAATTATTAAAGTGTCTTGTTATTACTATTATGTGAAACGATAATTTATTTTTCTAGCTTTATATCATTAACCATTCTGCCATTAGAAGCTGTTTCCAGAACTTGCTAAACAAGATAATTTAGACTATCCGAAACACTTCTTTCTCCTTCAAAGTTAGCATTTAACCATTAAACGACGGCCATCATAATATGATATTGCTACCTACAATACTTTCGCTGTTTAAAGGTTAAAGATAATGACGAACGATCATTATTCGGTTTCTTTTACAATAACAGCGTGTTTTAGGAAATAAAGAATGTTATATCTGAGAATAATGTGCGATTTTGTTGTTACGTTTTATGTAGCATGTGTAATTATTACAAATCTACGTGTTAATATTTCGTGTATTTAAAGTTGTTGAATAACTTGAATTGCAATGATTTTAATAAAGATGAATGAGATTACCTGGTGTTTGAATTTAGCCCTAACTTAACTTTCCTAAGTAAGCCGAACCGCGTTAAACGCAATCACAGCAAAACCTGATTACAAGTGTCAAGTTTTATAATTATATTCATCTTGTTTTCAGTTCTAGTGGTTTCTTTAAATTTTAGTGCAAACAACAATTGAATATGTTTTTATTACCATAGAACCGTCGAATTGCCTTGATTAATGTACATTTTGTTTAAGATTATTTTCATTTTAACTTTAGGGGCAGTTAAGTTATTAGTATGAATTCATAAATCATTAATACACAAACGTCGGTTCACTTCTTTGAAAACCTCGAAGAACATATGGTAGTTCGCAATTTTTATTTTAGACCTTGGGTTTTCTTCATCTCATTAATCACGTGTTCACGAAAGTCACGCCAGAGCAACACACTTCTTCACAGAATTAATCACTAACAATATTTTATATTATTTATAAGTTACAAGGAATTAATTAATACTTAGTTTTCAGTTCTGCAAGAATGCCAATTACAGTTCCATTCATATATAGAGCACTTAAATTTATTTTCGGGCTCTAAAAATAATCTGGCAAAGATTGGGGAACTATTTCATTACGTGTGTTCTCTTTATAATATATATCTCAAAAATTATTTGTCGAACTTTGACTGTCTATAATTTTGATTCATATAATAAAATAAAACACGTGCACGCAAAGTTGTAAAAATTGAAAATTAATAGTAGAAACGTTTATCACAAGTGTGCAAGTCAATGTACCT
This sequence comes from Tachypleus tridentatus, assembly GCF_004210375.1. Lineage (NCBI taxonomy): Eukaryota > Metazoa > Arthropoda > Merostomata > Xiphosura > Limulidae > Tachypleus > Tachypleus tridentatus. The sequence continues at coordinate 74,169,622 of NC_134825.1, forward strand.
GTCTACAAAAAAAACACAATATTAATAATCAGAGTAGTTTCTTTGTTTGTAATTAAGCACAAAGCGACACAATAGACTAGAATAAACGACAACTTCCTGTAATGGAGACACAAGAGTAGAGGACGACGTTTCGAAAGTCTTCCGCCTTCCGTCTTCAAGACTTAAAGGCGGAGGACTTTGTATCTCCACAACAGGCAGTTGCCGTTCATTCTACAAAGTTTCATTATGAATACTCTCCCTAAACAATCTATCAAAGAATACACAATGGACTATTTGTGCTTTCCTCATCACGGGTATCGAAATCCAGTTTCTAGCATTGTGAGCCCACAGACATATCGCTGTACCACTGGAGGGAAATCAGAGCAGCGTCGCCATTGTCTACCAAGATACACTACACTAGTGTCTTCCGTTCCCTTAAACGTAACGTAGTTTTCAAACTACACTGGGAATTTATGTAGAATGAACATTTGTTATTTCCCTACACCAGTTAATTAAGACGCCGAAAAGCAAGAATTTATATCCTGCTTACTTCAAGTTTTTTCTACATGTTCTGGTTCGAATAATTATAAAACTATATCTTTACGCAGAAATAACATAAAAATACGACATTTGTATTTAAGTTTATAATTTTGCAATACTAAACAATATGACCTGGCATGGCTTGGTGGTTAATAGGCTCATTTTACAATCTGAGGGTCGCGGGTTCGAATGCCCTTCACCAAACATGCTAGCCCTTTCAGCCGTGGGGTCTATATAATGTGCGGTCAATCTCACTATTCGTTGGTAAGAGTAGTTCAGAATTGGCAGTGGGTGGGTTTGACTATTTGCCAACTTTCTTTCTTTTCTTTCACAGGAAGTATTTACTACATAAAACCAGCAGAAAATAAAACAAACAAACAAACAAACAAAAAACACGAACACACATTTTGATGACTAGCGTAACACAATACTCTTTCTGATTGTCACACAAAAAGGCAGGTTTATATCTGACAGAATACAAACACTGTAAGGATGGAGGTTGGCTATGTAAAAGAGCTCTGGATTTCGAGGTTTAGGAAACTAGTCTAAATCTGTACGATACCACAAAATATTTCCCACTTCTTAAGTTGTGAGTGCATTATAAGAGTGACACTCAGTCCCTTAGCATAGATGATGGGGAGGTAGGGTGTTGCTGACTGATTAGTCAGTGGTTTAAAAATCAAGGACAATGGCATATACAGCCCTAGTATCTTTGACGTATAATAAAAAAGAAGCCTCGACCCATATCGAAAGGCTGGTCATCATTTTAATAATCAGGCATATTATTCAAATTCAGTAATTTTGTGGTATATAATGCAACGGATTTACTATTATATATTTATTTTAATATCGACATTTGTATAAGTTCAATTTATATTTAGAATTGCATGTAAATTATACTGTTAAATGTGTATTGCGAAATTCCCGCCTATTTCCTAAATTTTTAGATCATTCTTGAATGTGAGAATCAGCAATATATGTTTTACGAAAGCACTAGCGTATTGTTGAGACAAGTGAAATTTCGTGAAAGTCGCTTAATGTTTATAAATTTACGCGCCAAGAGACAGTATACGTTGTTGGTTTGCTACAGTTGGTATATAATAAACCTCGGAAGCTATTACTGTGATAAATGCTTATTAATCGGGAAACTTCAGATATTTGTCCAGGAACTTTTATAGATTTCGAACGTCATAAACCGTTTAACTTCAGCAAATACATGTGGGACATCAATATTTTTACGAAAACATTACATAAGTTCAGCGGTGAAAAATCAGCTTGAGACAACTGAAGAATACAGAGCTCACCAGCTCTTTGTTAAGTGAATTATACCTTCGTTAACTCAGAATTAATTCGCTCATTGTGAACCCGCGATAAGATATTAAGGAAGTTCCAGACCGAAAAGAAGACTTAATATTATCTGAAAATTTGTACACCCTTTGTATGTAAATAATTATTTGTATTAACTATATATAATAATAATAATCATTATTATCAATTGTATTATAATTTGTATATTAAAATATATTTGTATTAAGAATGAAAACTGTGTGCACCAATCTTGTTGGTAAATATCATAAATTTCACACTTCTCGACATTCAATTAACTTCAAATTAAAATTTAACTCAGTTTCAGGTTATTACAAATTATAATACATAAGAATAACTAACGCCTTTCACTTAAATAAAGTTTAAAACTTTAAATATACATATATTCACAAATATTAAAACAACAAAGATGAAGAAGTGTGATACAACCTCATTTTCAACTTTGCACAAAATGAAGACACCATTAGAAGTCTAATTCAATGTCCTTGCAAATTTTTACTCCAAGAATTTTTATCTTACTCCTCTGTCAAATAAAACATGATTACTTCTGTAGTTCATTTTCAAAGACAGTGTTTGTTTGTTTCTTGAATTTCGCACAAAGCTACTCGAGGACTATCTGTGCTAGCCGTCCCTAATTTAGCAGTGTAAGACAAGAGGGAAGGCGGCTAGTCATCACCACCCACCGCCAACTCTTGGGCTACTCTTTTATCAACAAATAGTGGCATTGACCGTCACATTATAACACCCCCATGGCTGGAAGGGCGTCAAAGACAGTGTCCACATGACTTCAAACCACTTTGCGACTATAGTGTCCACATTACTTCGATAAAAGTGATGACAATATACCCAATACTTGTTTGAAATACATCGAGAATGAAGGGAAACAACTTCTGATTTTATGAACTTTGACAAACATAAGTAAGGGGGATAAGTTTCGACAGTTCAGTATCTAAACAAGTTGTAAATATTCATTTTAAACATATCTATTGATCAGCTCCTGTCATAGTTTGTGCTGTTTTTGAAATTCCTAAGCCTAACAGCAATTGAAACATCAGACAAGTTACAGAACTACCGAGAGAAGTAAGTACCTGCTGTTAGATTAAAGTTAGTGGAAACTAAAGACCAAGAAAATAAAATATTAAAATCCCATTTTTTTTTGTCTGTGTCGATTTATGGGGAATAATCTGAAATAGTAAAGTTACCTGCGAATAAGCCAGTTAATTTAGAATTACGTGTACTTCTATCCCAAGCTCAACGATAATGACATTTCAAGTTAACCGAGTACACCACTTAATATTCATTCTAAGAAAAACACATACTCCAACTGCCTTCTTTTATCAAATGAATCACTATAAATATATGATATCGCTCGAGCAATGAAAGTTATTTCCAGTAAGGTTTTTTTCCTTTTAAACTAAGAAGGTTGTTGCTGTTATATAAACTATTCTTTGGCATTTGATTTCTATTTAAGTATAAGCGTCGTCTTCTTACCTGCACGACTTAGTCTCCTTTCAGTTCTTAGTTCATTTCCACACACATTCCTATCATTTTAAAATGTTTATTTTAGTTTCATGTTTAGACCTTGGAACCAATACACCTTTGACCGACTTATTAAAAGTTGTCTATGGGCGATAGCTTTATTGCAGGGGCATTTACATGAAGTGTCATTCAATATCTTCTGAAGCCCGGCATGGTCTGGAGGTGAGGGATTTTGACTCGTAATCTGAGAGTCGCGGGTTTGAATCTCCTCACAACAAACATGATCGTCCTTTCGTTATAATATGATAGTCAGCAACACCATTCGTTGGTAAAAGAGTAGCCCAAAGGTTGACGGTAGGTGGTGATGACCAGTTGCCTTCCCTTTAATCTTACATTGCTAAGTTAGTGATGGCTAGCGCAGATAGCTCTAGTGTAGCTTTGCGCGAAATTCAAAAATAAACAAACATAGTATCTTCTGGTTGATCACCCTCAGACTGCGAGTTGAGCACCCTAGCCACCTGGCTTAGAGAAATGAAAACTATGTTTTAATCTCGCTCGATTTTATTTTTTCGATTATCCTTAGATACTTATAGTACTTATGTTTTTTTATAGCTATCTAAACCAGTATTTTTCGAAGGTTTTTTGTGTTTCATATATGTCAAGAGCACAATAACATAACAATAAACCATACATCTTGTGTCCATCGCGGGGAAATAAACCACGGATTTTAGAGCTGTAAGTTCGTAATCTTACCACTGTCCCGTTGGAGCACAGTACTAAAAGAACAATGTTTTTTAGATTTGTAACAAAATTTAAAGTTCTGATAAGAAAAAAAATGTAATTTAATGCGGTCGTTGTTTGGATAGTGCTATATCTTAATAATAGACGTAATAGAAACTGTTAACACGTATCACAAGATAAATAAATACATCAGTATAACTAACTAGCTTCGCAACGTCCAACTTCTTCAGTCAAATAAGGCTCATTCTTATAATTAACGAACATACGTGTACTAGAAAGAAATCTCTACTTAAAATCGACGTATTACTTAATCTGAATAAACAAAACATATATATATACGTTTTATACCCACCAGAAACTTAAACTGACTGAAAGTAAGGATGAGGGCAAAACCTTTCTCTATGTTTGCAACCGAAACTTACCGTGAGTTTACCACAACATCATGTCCTTTCAAAAAGAATCAGCTACTCAGTTTTAAGAATTAAGTTGCAAGAGAAAGCAATTTATACATTGAAAGTTCTATAAATCGGTCGTTCTCAGACTTTGAACCTGAGCTAAGAATATAACAAAACAAAAAAGTAACCGCCTTACCATAGTTTAAAGTTTAAAAGACGAAACCAGAAAAGACACTCAGACAGCGTAAGTCTGAAGTGTCTCTACAAAGGATGCCACCTGGAAAAATAAGCATATTAAATATAGTTTTAAGTTTTATGTTTTTTCTGATAACTTTTTCAAATCGTCAAACCTTTCTTAAACAAAAATAAATAAACTGACGCGGACACGAACCTGGTATTTTCTTCCTTGCATTCCGGAGCATTCAATAGAGAGGGAGATGCATTGAGAACCGTGCTAGTACAGATAAAAGAGTTCTCTTTTGGTTCGAATATATTTAGTTGATAGTTTTGTTTTGAATTTCGCGCAAAGCTACACAAGCGCTATTTGCGCTAGCCGTCCCTAATTTAGCAGTGTAAATTTAGAGGGAAGGCAGCTTGACATCACCACCCACCACCAACTCTTGGGCTACTTTTTTACCAACGATTAGTGGGGTTGACTGTAACATTATAACGCCCTCACGGCTGAAAGGGCGAGCATGTTTGGTGTCACAACAGAATCGCGTTGGTTTCTACGGAAGGCTATCTAGTAATACATAATTAATTCAGTGAATATCGCCCATTAGGAAACAAATAATGTTTAAATAAGGGTTGTAACAAGAATAACTAAAATGCTTCAAAATTATTTAAATATTATAGTGCTTACAAACGGGCTTGTAGATGTCTTGAAATGGAACAAAATCGTAAACGAATGAGTTTAAGGTGAAAATCATGCTTTGTTCGATTAGGTGTAAAACGCTACCTTAACATCAGTCATTAAAACAATACGCAAAGCCAACCCAATCTGGCGAAGAAAACCCACGTTATTTGTTCAAGCTTCGTTAAAATAATCGGACGAGAATGTTGTTTTCGAAGGCCTTGAAACTAAAGCAATAACACGTTTACTCTGTAACGCGTAGTACGGAATGATGTACTGTTTTCGCAAACGGAAGTCTGAGATACCGTTAAGATAACAGTTGAGTGAGCTAGGGATGCAATAACCAATTCAGATTATTGTCACTTTTTTCCGTTCTCGATCTTAATATATATATATACATACACAAGTACCACCATATTCGCTCTATTAAATAATGCATTCGAACGTCGCATAATGCTTTAAGTACGTTATTATAACAAGTAGAAACGAAAAGAACGTTAACATTTTGTTGCTTCGAAACACATAACTGAACTTTCAAATCTTCCAGTGGCTAAGCGGTAAGTGTGGAGACTTACAACACTAGAAACCAGGTTTTGATACTTGTGGCGGGTAGAGCACGGATAGCTAATTGTATAATTCTATGCCTAACTGTAAACAAACAAAATTACGTTCAATTTAAAATCATTATCAAGGAAAAAATTAAAGCAAAAATTTCTTCAAAGACGATTCGTTTAACAAAGATATATTTGTGTTTACTTTTACGATAAGTTATTTGCCAGAAATTCCGATGAAACTCAGTCGTAAGAATCAGATAAGTTAATTATGTTAATTTATATTGGGTTTTGTTAAACAGTAAACAACAAAGGAGCAACATGGCATGTGTCAACAGTAGATACCATTTCAATATGTACGAAAAAACAGAATAGACCAAGACCAGATCCACATGAACCCCTTTAAAACTTTCGAAAAATAAATATTCCTTAAAACCACACGTCATTTCTCTTTCTCCCCTTCTATGAGAATGTAATTGTCTTCTGTGTCAAGATGAGTACAATGTACACATCCAGTTAATGAGTCAAATTAGCTAGACGTAAAAGGGGGAACAACTTTATTTTGTTAAAGAGAGAAAGAAAAAAATCTTGTGTAACCAACATATTTTTATGTATGATCTGTTTGAATGAATTTGGGAATGGTGATGTCTAATTTCTTACTAAAATATGTAGTTGCTGCTATAATTTAAGCCGTAAAACCTACATTTGAGTTTTTTTCAAAGTGAAACGTCTGTTCTTCTGACTCGACGTTCTTCTGTACCCATTTGTTCCAGCTTCTTAATTAAGAGAAGACCAGCATTTTATTTAAGATTCGTCTTTCTTTTGAAACTGGGCCCGGCATGGCCAAGTGTGTTAAGGCGCGCGACTCATAATCTGAGGGTCGCGGGTTCGCATCCCCGTCACGCCAAACATGTTCGCCCTTTCAGCCGTGGGGGCGTTATAAAGTAACAGTCAATCCCACTAATCAAGTATTAAATTACTTGAGATTCTCGCAGACGGCTAGCGCAAATAGCCCTAGAGTAGCTTTGCGCGAAATTCAAAAAACAAACAAAAAACAATCTCGTGTTTGCTAAGTATGGTGTCAAGTTTCATATTTCCATCTTGTAACCTGAGTTAGGGTTAAATCTTTCACAAAACTTTACTAGCGAGAACCGTCATTTTCTATAACCGTCACGTGGTGTTAGTATTATCACTTCAGATGTTATATGAACGATTGCTCTGTGCTTGAATTAGCCTATGTTCTTAATGAAGCCGATGTGGTGTTCCTGTTACAGTGTGACATGCATATAATAACTGAACTCGTGGCTCAGTTTCAAGAGTTTTGATTTGTTTGTTTGTTTATGAATTTCGCACAAAGCTACTCGAGGGCTATCTGTGCTAGCCGTCCCTAATTTAGCAGTGTAAGACTAGAGGGAAGGTAGCTAGTCATCACCACCCACCGCCGTCTGTGAGAAACTCAAGTAATTTAATACCATACTCAGTAAAGACTCAGTTTTCTGGAAGAATACTAAACCTACAGGATAAGTTTAGTTGATTTTATCTGATAGATCGTATTGTAATCATAATTCTAATTCAATTTTTTCAACTCAACCCTACTTTCTAACTAAATCATTCTTTGTTTTTTCGTAGTAAATAAGTATGGTACAAAAAGTAAGGCTTGTATCTAAAATGAATAATACAGATTTAATGAATCGGTCTTTGTTATCTATTTGGTCGTCAGGATGTAGCAATATACTTTTAAAATCTAAAACAACTAACACAGCTACAGAGCTTTTCACAGCAATGCAAAAGCTCAACTCACAATCTTCGAATCGCAGGTTTGAATCCCATCACTGAACATGCTCGCTGTTTCAGTCGTAGAGATTCTAAAACGTAACAGTCCATCTAACTATTCTTTGATAAAGAGCAACTCAAGAGTTAGCAGCAGTTGTTATACACTGCTGGCCGAAATCTTAAGGTCAATGAACATAAAAAAAATATGCATTTTGCGTTGTTAGACTCAACCACTTATTTGAATAGAGCTTCGAAAGATGAAAAGGGAAAATAAAAATAAAAAAACTTTTTAGCATTTAATATGGAAAGTGTGAACACTATGAAATTAGCCTAAATACTAGCTGGTCAAAAGTTTAAGACCATACCAAGAAGAAGTTCTGAACAAGGTAGGAAATGCCCAACAATAGGTCTCAGCAGTGAGTTGCACAGCCGTCATTGCGAATAATTGCAAATATTCGCTTTAGCATGGTCGATATAAGCGTATGCAGAAGGCTGGCTGGAATGTTATTCCAAGTGGTGAAGATGGCTTCACGAAGATCATGCACTGTTTGGAATTGACGTTCATTTCTATAGACTTCCCATTTCAATGGGATTCAGTTCGGGTGAACACGCTGGATGGTCCAAAAGAATCACGTTATTCGCCACGAAAAAGTCCTTTGTCCTGTGGGCATTTTGGATTGCAGCGTTATTCTGCTGAAAGATCGAGTCATTTCCACACAAGCGAGGGCCTTAAGTCAATAAGAATGCTCTCTCTGACATGCCAATGTAGCCAACTGCTGTTTGACGCCCCTGTATAACCTGAAGCTCTATTTTTCCATGGTAGGAGAAAGCACCCCAGATCATGATGGAACCTCTTCCACTGTGTCATGTAGAAAATGTTTCCGGTGGGATATTCTTATCGTGCCAGTAACGTTGGAAGCCATCTGAACCATCCAGGTTAAATATTTTCTCATTAGAGAACAAAATCTTCGTCCACTTTTCTACGTCCCATGTTTGGTACTGAGCTGCATTCTGCGTCCGCAAGGGCCTTAACCTGGTTTGACGATCGGTTGGTGTCTTGCCGGACAACCTGTCGAATCCTCCTGCTCAACTCTGGCGAAATTTTCTTGGGCCGACCACTTGAAATTCTCGTTCCGTATCCCTCAGGGTCTTTTAAGAAATTTGCAACAGCAGTTTTACTACGCCAAATCTCACCAGCGATGGCACGTTGAGAGAAACCTTGGTTTCGCAGCTCGACAATTCTGCCACGTTCAAACCCTGTCAACTTTTTTAGCCGTTGCTGTATTTTTAGCCCAATGTAACACAGGAGATGTCAGTGGAAGATGTTGACAACGCTAATGCTTGAACACAAATGACTAAATTTCGTTACGTGTTTTTCGATTAACGCTTCGTTTCAGTATGGTCTTAAACTTTTGACCAGCTAGTATTTAAGCTAATTTCTAAGTGTTCACAGTTTTGCTATTAAATGATAAAAGGTTTTTTATTTTTATTTTCCCTTTTCTTATTTTCATCTTTCGAAGCTCTACTAAAATGAATAGTTGAGTCTAACAACGCAAAAATGCATATTTTTTCTTTATATTCATTGGCCTTAAGATTTTGGCCAGCAGTGTATAAGTATCATAATTTAACGGGGATTAGTTTCTTGACCATTAATCATTTAATTGTCCGTTGCTTACTTGATTGATTTCTCGTGGTTTTAGTAAGTCGACATAGTTCATTGTAACTATTGTATATACCTATAGTGTTGTATCTTCAAAGTTATAAATGGCCATCTTCACTCGTGTGTATTAAGCATTTGGAAATGTTTAATGCCTGACTATCCAAATATGATGTATCACGAGACGAAAGTCAAATTATTTAACCATTCAACTGCGGTTGAAATCATGTAGTGTAAGAATTTTGCATACGTTTTGAATGGTTCACCAAAAAAATTCTGGTGGTGGGCAGATTTACACAAACTATTTAAAATGATCAAATGTTAACATGTAAGGCTTATGAAATATTATCGACCCGGTTACTTTATACCTTCCACTATATATACTAAAGTCAGTAAAATCTACGAATATCCTGCTCCTGACATCATGACAGACAAGCAGTGAAATACTGTAATTATCAGTAAAGAACACATCACAATAAAGATAACTGATACTCAAATGCATATATATATATATATATACACTCGAGATAAAGTTAGTTAAAGCTGTAGACTGCGATATAATACATCATAATCAACAACAAAAGTCATTGTAACAAACAAGAAATGTGTCAAAATTCTCGTAATAATTGAAGCTCAATCATTGGTGTTAATTTACAACAAACAAATGCATGTATGTTTTTGGCAAACCACGGAATTTCTTTTAAATATTACTATTATAATTTTATTTTAACTATGAGCTTTTACGATAAAACACTTTCAGTTATGACGTGTCATACTAACACACACTACTGTATGTTTTTGATCCAACTAAATCAATATTTCAAAAAAGAAAAAAGCGCAAAACATGTGTTCTTCATAGTTTAAGTATTCTTGGTGTAATGAACCACGAATCCAGTAATTCAAGTTATATATGTGGATTTTCTCAAATACAAACATTCTAGTTAAATTATTTTTAATGATAATTGGTTTTGATGCGATACAGAACAATTTTATTTATTACCATACATCGAGTTGCACCTGACCAGTCGCCAGCCCTTCCAAACATATACGCAATCAAACAGTTTTAGGTTAAGGATAGCTGTTTTAAAGATCATTCACATTATGTATTATTTGATCTGTGTTGACTCTGAGTGAGGACTAAGGGGAACTTTCTTTTCTATTTAAAAGGGATGCCAGCTACGTATTCGTGTGTGTTTGGTGGTGGGTTTAGGACGTCCACTATCTGTCTCTTAGTGAGTTACAAAACAATATGGGCCAAGTGTGGCCTAGTTGTTAGCGTATTCGGACTTTAAATCAAAAGATAAGGGTTGCAATCTGTTGTAGTAAAAATGTGCTATAAGAGTGACAGAAAAATCCCACTATTTGGTCAGACGAGCACAATAATTGACGGTGGAAGTTGTTGAGTAGCTGCCTTACCATTTCAAAATTAGGTACAATTGTGCACAGATAATCCTTGTGCAGAATTAATGTAAAATTCTAAAACAAAGAAAACAACAACGTAATTTCTCATTTTCATTATTGTAAATCACCAACTTGCACGTTGACGCCCACGTGAGGAAAGTGGGAAATTTTTTTTTGCATTGCAAAACCATTGAAGACAAGAGGCCAGTTTATTCCAATGGAGGAATAAATCTAGTTACGATGGCATCGTGGATCTGCTTTACTCTGTGTTGTCTTTGATAAAGTTTGTTTATTTTAAACTTAAAAGCAAAATATTAAACAATAAATATAACATATGTTCGCTACAATAAACAAGAAAATGGCAGCCAGTATTAGTTGCAAATGATAATTGAAATCAAATGAAGTTGAATCTATTCTCGTATACAACATACTCTTCTTTTTAAAGATTATTGTAATGAAAGTTAAACATGGAAAACAACCAAGCTTGTCTTTTTTAACACAAAACTACTGTGGGTTTTAACATCGTAAATCCCAACAGGGAGGATACAAGGAAATGCGGGTGGTTAATTTGCTTTAGATTTTAAAAGATTAAACAATATTATAGTTTAGTTTTTTTCAGAAGAATTGGTTCGGGAATGCACTCATAAATGTATAAAACGTAAATATCACAGTTATGTATTTAAATAAAAACATTTCTTGTAAGAAAGATACAATAAACGCACAGATATTGCAATGAAAATACGTATTTTTTGTAATAATAATAAATTTAGTTTTTCTAAAATGTGGAACTTTTCTTTGTACAGAAATATACGATGTCCAATAATCAGATTTTGCAGGCAGGTGTCTTAAAAATCAGCTATGGCATTATGACGATAGAATTTTTGGGTTCTGTAAAGTAGAGAAATAACCGCCCTTGAAAAATCTGATAACATGTTTTGAACATGTTTCTTACATGGCTTGTCGTGTTACAATAGTCAGTTGTTAAAAGGCCCACGACTGAAGAAAAAGAGACAATTAAATAAAAGAGAAAACAATCACGGTGATAAAATAAGTAACGTTCTTGATACTCAAGTCAAGATTAGTGAGCTAATATGCTAACTAGATGGTGGACATAGCTACACTTTGAAGAAATATTTCAGCTTATAAAACAAAAATATAACTGTATTGTTTTATACAATTGATACTTGAGACCGTCGGCATTTAGTGAAAATCTATAATAAAGAATTGAGAAGAAACAAGACAAATGCACGTTTCACAAATACTTGATGATGTCTTTACTGGCGAAACCATGGTCATGAATAAATGACGTATTTGTGAAACTACAGTCGTCTTGCTTCATCTTAATTCTCTACTGTTTTGTCGGCTCAGCTCACTCAAACTTTGCACTACTCGTGAAGATGGGCTATAGGAATCTTATCTTGAATATAATTGTAGAAACAAATAAATAAAAAGGTAGGTTAAGTCACGAATTTATAATAAAAACTATTCTCTCTAGATCAAGAGAACATGATGGAAGTTATTGCAAAATTTTATCAATTTTCAAAATTTAGACAAAAATTACGCTTAAATTTTTTTTGTAAAAGTAAATTAAAAAAAAATATTTTTCAATAGAGCATACAAAATTGCAATGCTAAGATGTCGATATTTAAACTTTCCGATTTCGTCCATGTTTTCTGTTATTTAATACTGATTTACTTTTCTCTCCTAACGATCGAACGCTGTCTTAACTAATGACCATAAAGTTGTTAGGGCTACCTCGACTTGATTTTACAGTGGGATCCACATATAGCATTATATTGAGTAATATTATTATTTCTGTATGTTCATAATGCTCATTGTAAAAATATTACTAAAACACTTTGTGCAAAACCACTTATTTCCTGTTGAAAGTCCATTAGGGACTCCATCAATAATAAACAGGATTAACTGCAACATTTTGTTTATAAATGTAATGTGACTTGTGTATGATTGTGAACTTATAACTAACAAAATCGTGGACTCGTAGACAGTTTTATGCAGAATCTATTGAAAATTTTAAGGTTAAACCAAAATAAAATTCGTAAGTTGTCCTTACGGTAAGCGTTGTTTAACAGGATGACACTTAAGGGAATCTTATTTTTTGACATGTTTTACTTACATTGTAGGTTTTAAAAAGTTAGCGTTAGTCATGTAATCTATACTCACAATTACATGGCAGTCACAACAAAATTCTACTAAGCTATTTATTTATATCTTGTATTTTTGCATTATATATAAATATTATGAGCTCTATATTTCAAAAAGGATATTATTTAATCAGCTGTTACTAACAATAAACGTAGTAATCTATGTTCATTGTTAGGTTTTAATAACAGTTAACGAGGCCACCATTAGCGGGCAAATGCAACTTGTCTCTGCCATGCAATACCAACGTGGCCAGTTTTGTCACACACACACACAATCGTGGAAAAACTGAAAAATCGAAAAGTGATTATATAGCTGCTTGGGACCTGCAAGCAGATATCTTTTACCAACTCCTGTGTAATTGTTCACGAAAATCCCAAATTCTGCTTTCCTCACTGAAAAATTAGCAAAATGAAAAAAAAAATCCAAAACTGTCTTATATCTCTGTGTTGGGACCTGCAATGAGTATCTTTACATGTTGAGCATCTCAACATGGCAGTAGAATACACTTCACGATGATGTGTTCACAAACTATTAATCAGGCAGTATTAAACGTTGTATTATTTCATGATGCTGCGTTCACAGCTCCCGTGAACATCTTTACCTGACAGTATTAGACGTTTCAATATTTCCCTCTAAATCTGCCGGGTAAGATGCACTCGAGAACTTACCACTAAACTCTTGATTCACGTGGCGTTAACCATACTCTTCGTGGCTGTCACAAACTGCACACCATTCGCTACATGTACTAAGCTTTAATACAAGTTGAACAACAGGTCTGGAATGCAATGTAATGCTGTGTAGCAATTAATGTTTGACTTGATAAACTTTGGTGTGCGTTCCAACGCTAAATTTTCTATTATATTTTATCCAACATTAAAACTGTGTTCAGCAATTCTGCATTAAATCGCATGATCAAACACTTCTTTCTTGTTTCAACGCGAGCGCAGATAGCCCTCGTGTAACTTTGCACGGAATAAAAAAAAAATCTACAACGCGTTCAAGATAACATAACTAATAAAGTTTATTTTAATAAGTTGTTTGGGCTAATATTATGCATTCTATACAGATATTTCACAGAGTCAGTATGAGATGAATAACATAAAAAATGCTCACCATGTTCGGTACCACAAATTCAATTCGGACTTTAAGACTTTTGTTTCAAACTTCATTCACAGACACAGGGGATGTGCTTTTTTAATGGGGTTAGATTAATTGAGAAGTTGTCTTAACGTTGAACAATAACATCCTTAGTAATAACAAAAAATAATAAGTATATGTGAGAAAGAAAGATTCAAAAGTAGGCATGACCACCTTGTGAATAATTTTAGCACTGTGGGCCAAGCACAACCAGACTGGTGGGCGTGCCGCACAATGGATTAGAGTTCCGTGGTTCGCGCCTCGTTTTCATTAAAACAAATTCGCGCATAGCATACTCTGGGGCCATGGGTGTGTTATAAGCGACAGTAAAATCTCGCTATTTGGTCAAAATAAGCCACGAATTGGTGATGGATTTTGTCGATTATTTGTCTTCTCTCTAATGTATTACATTGGTTCCTACTAATAACGACCTTATATGTTTCAAGTCTAAAAGACAGCAGCTACATAAAATTGTTGTATGTGGGTGTTTTCTTATAACAAAGCCACATCGGGCTATCTGCTGAGCCCACTAAGGGGAATCAAACCCCTGATTTTAGCGTTGTAAGTCCGTAGACTTACCTCTGTACTAGCGGGGGTGCGAAAATCATTGTAAGGGTAAAATATTAAAAAATCGATTCACCGAAACGATGGTATAGGTTAATTGTATTTTACCTCTACATCGATTTTAACCATTTCTCTGTATTTTTCTCATTTATTTGTTTTCTTATCCTGCTGTAACTGTATTTGTTTGTTATGCTTATTTTGAAACTACGTTTCAAGTAATTTTGGAAAGGTGCAATTTTCAGCTTAAAACGATTCATAATGCCACAGATTAAATGACTACAACTGAGCACCCACATTTTCAAGAATTCACCCTTGGAACAAAAACTAAGATAATTATAGAGTTCTGTGTTGTGTAGCAATCTTAGTATATGAAAAGTTTTGTCGACTCCACAGCAGGTAAAGTATAACCAGATGGTAGAGCGTCTGAAAGTAGAATATAAAATAAAACACATATACATTTGTATACTCCAACATATGGATCACTCTCTTAAGACTACACAGTCAGGGAAGAATAAAAACAATAGTTTTATTTTCTCTTTATTTCTGTAAAATACTGAAATTTAAATAGACGCAGACAAACACACTACATTCTAGTTTACAAACTCACGTCTTGTGCTCACACAAGACGTTTACCTATCTATCTCTGCTAAATGAATTTTATGCCAACTGACGTCACAGATATTAACTTATAACTTAATTTAAGTCGAACATTTGGACTTATCAATCTTTTCTTCTCTTATCAGTCATTAATATTTAGCAGGGTGATATATTTACAAGGTCTGTTATGTACAGTTTAAGTACAAAATCCATCCAGGAAAATGTTTCCATGGTTATGGTTAGAATAATAACATGCTTTGAGCAGAACAGGTTTTTGACACTGACAAATAAATACAGTTTCTTAATAGTAACCAAACATATAATTAAAAAGCTTGGAAAACAAATAAATGCGATTGAAGGATATCGTAGACGCTACAATAAAAGTATTCCAATAGATTACAGAGACTGATAAAAAGAGATGTGATAAAAATACCACAAAGACTGAAGGTAAAAGATGTGATCTAAAAAGGACACGAAATATAATCGCAGGTTTTAAAAGAAAGGACTAGGTGTTACGAAAAAGTGGGTTTTTAGACCAGAATAATTATTAAAGTTCAATGATGAATGAGATACAAAAGACAAAGTTACACTAAAACATAACTTTCAGCAAGAAAATTGCTAACACTAAAACGCGATAGATAAAATCAAAGAAAAACCAAAATAGTACATAAAAACATTCGAAGTTTATTTTTCGATACATTATAGAAAGCCAGGATGCTAAAAAACAAAACTTAAAAACTAACTGGGAAATTTATGAAGAAATAAGAAAGACAATTTTAAAAAAGGCAACTATACTATACAGTAAAACAGAAAGTATAAGCAGAAAGAATTACAGGAACTCATGGATAATAACAACCAGAGCAACATCTAGAAGTGTTAACACCGCAACAACAACAAAACGTCCAGGAAATGTAAATAAGAGTAATACAAACCAAACTAGTTCCGAATGAGGAAGATTGATTGTCAACCGTTCAAAATGTAACAGAGAAACGACCTAAAGCACATTGTTTGTCTAGACTAGTTGACGAAAATTACCAATCCAGTTCTATAATATACTTTAGCGGCCCATACGTCATTTCTGTTGTCACCTTGTAGTACTGTCGTAGGCTAGATTTTCCTATACAGAAACCCGTTATCAATTATTTTTACCGAGACAAACTGCTTATTTTGCTAACTGCTTCATTAACAGGCGATGCAAGTTGTATAGAACATTATTGTATTAATCTACCAGAGAATTCTCCTCTAGTAATTTTTGTTCGATTCCCCTCGGTGGACTCAGCAAATAGCCCAATGCGGCTTTGCTATAAAAAAACACAAGTTGATCCACTTAAGATAGCCCGGCATGGCTAGGTGGTTAAGGCGTTCGACTCCCCGTCGCACCAAACATGATCGACCTTTCAATCGTGGGGGCGTTTTAATGTGACGGTCAATCCCACTATTCGTTGTTAAAAGAGTAGCTCAAGAGTTGGCGGTGGGTGGTGATGACTTGCTGCCTTCCCACTACTTAGACTACTAAATTAGGGACGGCTAGTACAGATAGCCCTCGAGTAGCTTTGTGCGAAATTCAAAAACAAATTTTTGAGTTTAAAATTTTCAAATATTAAAAGGTTCGCTAACATACTTTAAACAGATCGTCTCACAAGCTAATAGCCTGAAATATTTCGTTATCCATCACATTTTCCTAATTCCAATCTTAGGGCTATCTTCTCCTAGAAACTTGCTTTTGAAATGTAATTGTTACTTGGCACTTGCATTAGTTAAAACATGTCACAGGAACATAGTTTGCAGTGAGATATAAAAGCATTTCAAACTATAATTATTTGGTGGCCAAATGGTTAAGGCACTCGACTTGTAGTCCGAAGGTCGCGGGTTCGAATCCCCGTCACACCAAACATGCTCGCCCTTTCAGCCGTAAGGGCGTTTTAATGTAGGGTCAATCCCACTATTCGTTGGTAAAAGAGTAGCCCAAGAGTTGGCCGTGGGTGATGATGACCAGCTGCGTTCCCTCTCGTCTTACACTACAAAATGAGGGACGGCTAGGGCAGATAGGCCTCATGTAGCTCTGCGCGAAATTCGGAAAAAAACAAACAAACAATCCATTTCGATAATATATGTATGTGTATATATATATATATATGTATGTATGTGTGTGTGTGTATAACAACACAGCTGTCATATCTGAAATAGGTACTAACTCTATCCTTCCGTGTTTTATATTGAATATGTCTTTATTTAGCTATATTCAAGCAAATTTTCTAATTATATTCTTGTGGGTTCTGCATATAGTAAGACCCATTCGTTTTGATCGTATATAACAAGTTTGTAAGAATGTACTAATCCTTATACACTAGTAAAGATGACACAAAACAATTTTTGTTCTTAAGTCTCAAGCAAGTGTAATTGCATTTCAGTTAAGACCATTAGGAAAGTAACCTATTCAAACAGGTGATAAAATTGCCTTCACAAACTAGCTTAACGTAATTTAGAGTTATATGTAGACTATTGGTTTAAGTGCCTAACCAAATTCACTATGGGATACGTTACTAGAGGCTTTGGTCCGACCATAAAGGGGGATATTTCCATGATTATATCACTTACTTTGAGCCTACTTGTCTGTTGTACCAAGCTCTTGTTTCTACTCTCGACCTCAACGGCCAGTAGTTATTCGGATTGGATTGTTTGTTTCTTTTGAATGTTCACGCAAAGCTACAAGAGGGCTATCTGCGCCAGCCGTCCCTAATTTAGCAGTGTAAGATTAGAGGGAAGGCAGCTAGTCTACTCTTTTATCAACGAATAGTGGGATTGACCGTCACATTATAACGCCCCCACGGCTGAAAGAGCGATCATGTTTGGTGTGATGGGAATTCTGTCAGATTACAAATTGAGCACTCTAACCACTTGGGGCATGCCAGGCCCCATTCGGATTGAAATTCAGCCAACAAGTGTTTATAATTTATTAAACACGCAATATTTTGTGATTAATAATTGTTCTCATTTGTTCGCTTGTGTAAACTTGTTTTTCTTTAGCTATCCGAGTTTGATTTATCACTGGCACAGCAAAGGTGAACGCGTGTTTTGCGAATAGCATAATCTAATACCACACACTATAACAACATCAGAGACTTCTAAAATCGCATAGGCTTAATATTAAAGGTAAATAATAACGAAACCAACATTCTGAAAATAAAATTGTCAAAAGACAAGAAAAAATTAGTAGCGATTTTGCCTTCACGTTCAATATTAATTCACCAAACTTTCAAGCGTGCCATTTACAGATTGACTGATTCGTAAAACAATTAAAGTTTAAAAACTACATAAGAAAATTAATGCACGTAAAAAAGTGCTAATAAATAATACATTCGTTTGTTGTTACAGCAATATTTAGTTGTATTGTATTAAAAAGAATCACAACAATTGAAAAACAATAATAATGTTTTTTTTTAATTTTGTATAGCTTACTCGAAAATTGTTGAACGTGAAGACAAGAATTACTGAGTAAGTTTTAATCATCAACCTCCCCAAACTATGAACTTGAAACATCCCAATACCTTTTTTCTTAGCTTTGCGATCAGCTCTAGGGAAGAAAATTGCTTAAGTATCCATTGTTAAAAGACTTGACTAACTTTCTTATTATTGGACACAGTAGCGATCGAGTTTTCCAGGTGAGTGAGCACAGGTTGTACGATGTTTTTTAACAATTCCAGTAATATTTGGAAGCACCGAACGATCATTTTCAAATCTGAAAACGATAAAAAACATGTAACCACGAATTTTAGTAAGTCACCAATAACGTCGCAGATCAAAAGGAACCGTAGAGAAGTTTCCAGTAATTGTAACTATAACCGTTATCAGATTGCGATCGTTTTATTTTTAAAATAACTTATTGGTTATAAATATCTTTTGATGTTGGATAAAAAGGTGACGGAGAAATGAAGAAATTAAATTACCGCATGTACGGGATTTTAGAGGAAGGGTTAGCAAATAAAATACCCCAACGATTTTACAGAACTTTAACTGGGTTTGTTTGAATGTTACGCAAAGCTACACGAGGACTATCTGCGTTTGCCGTCCCTAATTTAGCAATGTAAGACTAGAGCGAAGGCAGATAGTCATCACCCCCCACCGCCAACGCTTTGACTACTCTTTTACCAACGAATAGTGGGATTGACCGTCACATTATAATGCCCCCACAGCTGAAAGGGCAATGATGTTTGGCGCGACGAGGATTCGAACCCGCGACCCGCGGATTACGAGTCGATTGCTTTAGCCACCTGGCCACTTTTACACAACATTTATAAAAGCGATCAACTTTCGTTGGTATCGCGCTACGAAAGAAACTAAAAAAAATATTAAAATATAGTTTTGCTTTACACCATTCAACTACGAATGTTATATCAACTCTGGCTGCAAAGTGAACCGATTTGTTTATTAAGAATGGTTTAAATACAACACATCAACCCTGTATAAGTGCAAACCCATCACCCCATCGACCCTGTGACAAAGTAGTCAATGATTTTATGTAGAGAGCACGTTAGAAAGAATTTCTGAACAATAATTCTGTAGAATACCAGGGAAAAAGTCTTTTCAATAAATACTGAAGTCAATAAAAGCAAAAACCAACTGTTCAGTGATATAACTTATGAAAGTATTTGAATGTTTCAAAATTTACAGATAATATTTATATATTCAGTGCACAAAACAGATTAATCACATGACTGTTTGACGTGGTTTCTGCTCCTTCCAACTAACTTATGAAATTTGTATACAACTTGTTGCAGTTTCTTCTCTTTCTGGATGTTCCCAATTCTCCAGTGATCCATATTACCCATTGTTTTCTTCTCTTTCTGGATGTTCCCGATTCTCCAGTGATCCATATTACCCATTGTTTTCAAATGCCATTAAATAAAGGGGATATCCTCATCTTTGAAATTTGAAATCCTTGATATTAACAGGAAAACAAACTATGGAATATTTTATAAGAGACCAACGGATCATGGTATCCTGATCTATACTGTCAAAAATTGAAGAAAGACCACGTAAAGATCCAGGCTTAATACAATTATTGTATAAACATAAAACTCAATAACAATGACACCCTCCAGAAACAGTAAACCATAGCACAGTTGTCCAGAGAAGGTCTTAAACAGGCACAGTTCCTTCAGGAGTACGCGACAATTGTTTGGATAAATCCGAACGAATGGACAGGATTGAAGTAATTCTTCGGACATCTGACTTAAACGCTATCAGTGTATCTTCTTAGAAGAAAAGATCGTGTAAAACCTCTCTGTGAATAAAAATATTACTTTGTTTTTCTGATTAACCAACTTTTTCATTTTATCAAGCTGATGGTTAGAACGATCGTTCATATCTCCTAACATGCATGTCCTTTTATATGTGGGAGCTTTATAATGCGACGGTCAGTCTCGCTTTTGTTGGTAAAGAATACTCTAAGAATTAGCATAAGAAGTCTTCACAGTCTCATTAATGTATTATCTTTTCTATGACACATGTAATTATATTCTACTTTTACATCAAATCCTTTCTTTGGCCCTCGACAAAGTGTTTCACTTTTGAAGCCTTTCCGTGACAAAAAAAAATAAAAAAAACACACGTTATTCTCGGGTGGAAAACACTTGATATATCCGACACTCGTCTTGAAACTCGTGGACTGAATATCACGTTACATAAATTTGAAGTACCACACTTCCCTCTTTGCAGAGTCAGTGGAACCATTCCTCAGATGATAATTCATAGAATGTTCCAGTTATCTATCTTCTAGCCATGTAATACTTAGCAAAATACGAAAACTTCTTTTGCACTACATGAGTTTCCTGGAGTTAAAAGTTTTTATTCTTTCCTCCAGGGCTCGGCATGGCCTAGCGCGTAAGGCGTGCGACTCGTAATCCGAGGGTCGCGGGTTCGCGCCCGCGTCGCACTAAACATGCTCGCCCTCCCAGCCGTGGGGGTGTATAATGTGACGGTCAATCCCACTATTCGTTGGTAAAAGAGTAGCCCAAGAGTTGGCGGTGGGTGGTGATGACTAGCTGCCTTCCCTCTAGTCTTACACTGCTAAATTAGGGACGGCTAGCACAGATAGCCCTCGAGTAGCTTTGTGCGAAATTCCCAAACAAACCAAAAAAACTTTCCTCCAGTAACGCAACTCGACTGTAGGATCAACTTCTTAAAAGATATCACTCTTATTCCCTTCCTTTAACTCTCCAACAGAGAATATCTTTGTTTCCAAATGAGTACAAATATTTCTCTTATGTCATCTTCTCAATCGTTTTGAATGATTTCTCTTTAGTTGTACCCTGTTGATTTCTTCTTGGTAGAAATACTCTTTGGGATCACGATGTTTCACACTTCAGGATTTCTGTGACTTTATATATTATTTATTGTTTGTTTTTTTCATGTTAGAGTTTTTACCTATTCCATCTTAAGCTTTTTGCTCTTCTAGTTCCACGACCACCTGATGTTAATAGGCTCACTGGCCTAAAAAGAATTAATAACAACATGAAAAAAAAAAAAAAGTGAGCAAGATGGTTTTTCGTTGACTGCCCAGACATTTGAAGCCAAAGGTCAACCACGTTTTCATCATCATCTGTTTGTAATTGTTTTGATAGAGTAGAGCACGGCTCTGTGATAAGCTTGCCAGACTATGGGTGTGTAGGTCAAAGGTTAATCCTGTTAAAATAATAATAATGATCTCCTCCGCATTATTCAGTCACACATTAGAGTAGCTCAGGATTCTGCATTGCGTGCTGTTGAATAGTGCCTTCCCTTTAGTCTATCACTTCAAAAGTGAGACTATGGACGAATATTTATATCAAACGATCCATAATTATGGCGCAGATTACCAAGTTGATTTGCGCCATAAAACGCCAAACCAACCAACCAAACAACGGAAACTAACACACACACACACACACAGCTAGTTTTGTCTTTGTAGTTTTTGTGTTAGTATTTTTATTATAATAAATTAGTGTTTGATGTATTAAAGTTTTAAACTTCATTCTAATTAAAATGTTGTTCCTATGAAGTTCTACAATGATATAAGGCCTGGCATAGTCAAGTGTGTTAAGGCGTTCGACTCGTAATCCTAGGTTCGCGGGTTCGAATCCCGGCCGCACCAAACATGCTCGCCCTTTCAGCCATGGGGGCGTTATGATGTGACGGTCAATCCCACTATTCGTTGGTAACAGAGTAGCCCAAGAGTTGGCGGTGGGTGGTGATGACTAGCTGCCTTCCCTCTAGTCTTACACTGCTAAATTAGGGACGGCTAGCGCAGATAGCCCTCGAGTAGCTTTGTGCGAAATTCTAAAACAAAACAATGTATTACTTTCATAGTAACTGTAATACATTTTCATTGGAACTATAAGCTCAAATAAAGTAAATTTGTTATAGGTTAATGACTATCTTTTTTTGTTCGTTATGAAGCACAACATAAAGGGATATCTGTGATCTGCTCACCACGAGTATCGAAACCCGGTTTCTACAGGTATAAGTCTCCAGACATACTTCTGTAAATTTACTTGTTAAAATAGATAATACATAGAAAGGAAAACCTCGATGTTTAAGTGTTCAATTGGTTTATATTACATTCAAGTCAAAAACTTTGTTTATAAGGACGACTACCAATTCTTTCTAAAAAGTGTTGCTCCTTCCTTCCCACGATGGATTAGCAGTAACTGTCAGAACACAGGTGGTCCGATACAAAGCTTTGCACAAATCAAGTTTTTCTAACAACCTAAATTACTTGCATGTGATTCAAATTTGAATTCAGGTTCACATACAGTCAGGTTTTGTTTATTTGTGTGTATGTGCGTCGACCCTTAGAACAAGAAACGTTTCATTGGGGAGCCCGAACATTATACTTGTTTGTTTGTTTTGTTTAATTTTGGGCAAAGCTACACGAGGGATATCTGCACTATCCGTCCCTAATTTGGTAATGTGAGACTAGAGGGAATGCAGGTAGTCATCACCATCAAATCTTGGGCTACTCTTTTACCAACAAACAGTGGGATTGACCGTCACATTAAAACGCCCCCTCGGCTCAAAGGACGAGCATGTTTGGTATGATGGGGCTTCGAACCCGCGACCCTCGGATTACGAGTCGAGTGCCTTCACCACCTGGCGATGCCATTATAATTAAGGAGCAATAAATGTTGCTATTTGAAGGACAGGATGACTCATCTCACTTCTCTAGCTTGGATATAATAAAAATGTATTTATTTTATGTTGACACAGTTAAGCAGTAATTGAATGTTAATGTACATATATATGTATCAGTTTTACATTGATTTTAGTTTATCGAATAGTAAAGAACAATAATTAGTGAACAAAATGCTTTTGTTTGTAGCTTTTAAGCACAAAGTTACATAGTTGACTATCTCTCGCGATTATCAAAAACTGTTTTTTTAACGTTATAAGCCCACAATAGCTTGCGCTGAGCCACTGGTAGGTACATATATATGTGTGTGTGTGTGTGTGTGTGTGTGTGTGTGTGTGTGTATTTGTGTGTAGACTTATATATGAAGAGGGATATTTGTATATTTATTTTCTAATTATGGGAAAAATACTACAGATACTTCCTAATTTTGAGCTACTAACAAGAGGGTGGACAGGCAGCCAGTAGTACCCTATCATCTACCATCCATGTTAAGAGATTGGTTGTCACATTTATGACGCATCCACGATATAAAATGTGTGAATACGTTGCGATAGCGCATGTGATCCAACCTGGCTTGCCAATTTCTAAATCCAAGGCCTACCGCATGGGCAACGTGTACTCGAGAGAAAGATTATTTTACGATGATAACTGCACCTCTAAAAGAAAAGATCAACAACTTAATAAAAAGTTGTTGTTTTTTTATCGTGACGAAGTTTATATAAAAAGATTTAAATGCTTAGTCATAATGCGATAGCGTCTTCACGCACAGCTCAAATACAAAAATAGTAACTGAAGTGTTAAAAGCTGGTAATAATTAATTTTTTCTCACTTTCTTTCTCTCTCTCTCTCTCTTGCAAAATTCTACAACCATATTGGAGGGGTTGTCCACTAATTACCCCTCGTTACCTACCTACGCAAATACGCACACACATAGAAACGTCACCAACTTTTACTTCTTGACATGCGAAGGTTCTTTTTTTTTTTTGATTCTCATACATAAAAGAAAAAAGTGTGACAGAAATGAGGCCTCGCATGGCCAAGTGAATTAAGGCGTTCGACTCTGAGAGTCGCTGGTTCAAATCCTGGTTGCACCAAACATGTTCGCCCTTTCAGCCGTGTGCGCGTGATATAATGTTACGGTAAATACCACTATTCGTTGGTAAAAGAGTAGTCCAACAGGTGGCGTTGAGTGGTGATTACCAGCTGCCTTCCCTGTAGTCTTACACTGCTAAATTATGGACGGCTAGCGCAGATAGCCCTTGAGTAGCTTTGTGCGAAATTCAAAACAAACAAATAAAATATTGTTCCCTCTCCTGGTGAGCTTTCTCCTTTCCTATCCTCGGAATTTGATGTGTTTTAACTTTCGTTTTTGTCATGGTGTTTTATTTTTTTACTCCATAAAACAAATCTTAAAAGACTGACTCAAGTTCAGACTCTGTTTTTATTCTTTATTAAGGCAGTTATTTGGCAGTTTATTTTATCACCAAATCGGTATGACGTTCCAAAGTACATCTGAAAGAATTTACGTTAAACAGGACTTGACAGTATAAGACAAGATACAAATAACTAAAATTTTAGTATTTCTGATAGTCAACATAAAAGAGCAGTGTCGTCATCTTAATAGAAGAAACGTGTTGAATCGTATTTTCAATATATGCATATTACACGTGTTTTGTATCTAGTTCGTAATCTGGAAATGTTTAAGTAGAAGAAATTCATGATTTACGAATATTAGAGCAGCGTTTCTCAATATTTAATCCCTCCCGCGATATGGGGAAAGTTACATAATTATGGAAAGGAAACATCCACATTTCCAACTGTACTGCTAAATTCGCTAAAAACGTTAATATAAAGAAAACATTTTATTTTGTTAATTTCACCACCGACCTCCAATTCTCGGGCTACGCTTTTACCAACAAATAGTAGGATTGGCTGTAACATTATAACGCACCTACACGGCTAAAAGGGAGAGGATGTTTGATGAGACAGGGATTCGAGCATGCTACTCTCAGATTGCGAATCAAGCGTCCTAACCACATAGCCATGCAGGACCCTCAGTTAAAAAAGCAAAAAGGAAAATTCCCAAACACGAGTGAAGAGGGATCGGAAATGAACTATACTTAGGCATAGAATACATTGGATATGATAAGTTTAGAAGCCTGAGAGTATCCGTTGGATACAATCTAGTTTAGAGAGAAGAGAAATGGGACATGTTGTTTACATTGACAAAAAACTTTTAGTTGTAGATGTTAAAAAACAGCGACACCTACATATATATACCCGTGTATATGAACGGCCGTAAACATTAATACAAAATAAACTGACAAACAAGTAAAAACCCTCACTGTACTGTACGTAAACAAGAATTCGGAATTGTTAAGAATGAAATAATAGTTAATGGCTTAGTACTCTTTCTTTCTGCCTATTTATTTCTTCAAGCTATCCACCTCCTTGCCTCAAAATCTTACTTAAACAAGTGTGCTTGCTCTCCAATCAAAACCTACCTCTTCTTTAACTACATATAATCGAAAATCCCATTTCAGGCAATGAAACAAATGCATATTTAACCACACCTCAGTCGTGTCCAAATAACCTGTATGTTTGGTAGTCTCTTCCTCTTGTAAATTTAAATGGGTTTCTGTACGTTTTTATGGCATTAATTATGGTAATTATTGTACAAACGAGATTTTTTTCCAATCTGACTTATTAATATAATATAATATAATAGTAAAACACTACAGTCTCATTATTGACGGCGTTTTATTTCTTAATGAGATAGAAACCGAAATATTTTTCCATAAAATAAACATATATTTAAATAACTTTTTTGTGTTGTATACTGTCCTTCCTCTTAAAATATTATTTTACATGGACATTAAACACGTTAAGCGTATTATGTAAACACTTTAAAATTGGCAGGAAGTACCTCTGTTACTCTAAAGTTAGTGTGTTATGCTCCCTGTAAGGATACCCAAAACCTTTTGGAATGCTCAAGTATTACTGTTTGTTTATCATCATTTCCCATAGGGCTCGGAATTTCAAAGCAGTTTTACAGTGATCTATTAAATGTTAAGTGCAACATCACACAGAGTAGATGTCTGGATTTCGTCCACAGAATTCTTTGCTTTTCTCGACATGTGAAACTAACCAGTCATTTTATGATTAAAAAAATGTAAGTGTGATTGTCATTTTTGTCTTTTAGAAAACATTTACTTTATTCTTCTGTATATTACGATACATAGAAGTTTCGTTAACGTCACTTTAAAAAGCCTCGATTACAAACCATCTTTAGCCTTTACTACCTGATAAGGATTATTTCTAAGATCAACACGTAAAAAAACTAAAATCTCCAAAAATACGTGTTCGTTGAGAACTCCACTTGTTTAATGCCAGTTACGTAACTTATGAAAAGAAATAATTATCTTGGACTATCAGTCATGCACTTAAAGAGTTACAGATCTCTATAGCTAAAAAACAAAAATGATAATATGTTAACACTGACGTATCTATTCTGACTGTTACCCTTGTAAGTCATCTAAAAGCCTATGGAATATCTTCTCAGAAATCGCGGTCGTCAACCATTATAGAAGATACAAGCCATGCTTCATCTGCCCTCAGTGACCCCAGCAAGCAAAAGAAGCTTGTTGTATCTATTCAATGTATAACAGTGGTTCTTAAGGTAAGGCGCGAAGAACTTGTGGATGCACGAACATGGCCCATATATCTATCTTTTATGTAAAACTCGTAAGAAACAATAATTAGTATTATTACGAAATTGTAAAATGTGTTTCGTTTGCAATCTCTACTTGCACGTCCTATAAGAAGAGTGGTGCTTGAGGCCAATGTTTTGGTTACTAGTGGACTAAATTTAGGCTAAACGTCGAAGGTGTTGTTATGCAGAGGCGCCAATCGTAATAAAGCTGTATTTTACATGTTTAACACACAATAAACATAAAACAATCACATTTTAGCTATAAATTAGTGACGATAAAACATTAAGACAGAAACTGCTCATTCTGAAAAACATACAAATAATTTATATGTAGGCTGAACACATAAGGAAGAAAAACTTTATCATATTTTGTGCACAAGTACACATAAGGTTACATTTAGGGAACCTAAGCCTAAATGGCAATCAAAGTTTCCTGGACTACTAGAAAAGAAAGGAAATCCGTTAAAACAGAAGGATTTCATCACTGTGTGAGTAACATATCTTGTCAGGAGGGAAAATATAGAATTTCTCTTCTTTAATCACAGTTAATGCTACGTTATTTATGGTAACAAACTGTGAATTTATGTTTAAAAGGTGTTGATATTTTATTAACTAAAGTTCTAATCTGAATTGTGACGGTTTCATATTTAATCTCAGTTGAAGCATTACAAGTTAACATTCTTGTTTAACAACCTACTGGTAAGTCGCTAACACAGTTGATATTTCACTACATAACAAATGTATTGAAGTTGAAAGCAATAAATGTCTCCTTATATAGAGAATTGTTGAACTTAAGAAATTAAACAAATTAAAAAGACAAAATGTACTTGAAGGTAGTTAAGTTGTAAACCCATCTAAAATAATACACAATTATTTAGCTATATACTGACTATAACTAAAAATACTTGCGCAGGGTGCCCGAAACTGTTCTGTTTCAAAAGTAAATAAAACTAAAATTAAGAGTAGCAAATATTTTTATTTCTTGTCTTTGAGGTTCATATGTCATACTGTGTTGTAGTTTACAGGGTGCATAATACTTTTTGTGATTCATGGCACGTACACGTTTTACTGGCATCACAGCAGTACAAATTGCATCGTTAAGCGACCCACATGTGAAACCATTTTAGTGTCTGCTGACTGACAGACAACACACTACTGTATAATGGTGAGAGTGGTTAAAACAAGTGATTCCTCCAGGCAGTCTTCGGTTCCCGAAAGGAAAACTAAAGAAACTATATTTTCTTTTGGTTTAACTTTTTTCGGTAACTAAGTTTAAATTAAACTTTGCAAATTTCTTTACTTCTTTTGAAATTTTATAACAATTTAAGAAATAAAACATTTGTCAGAATAGAAGGAGATAATTTTTACAACATAGCCACTTAACTTTCAGGTTTGGTCTCGAATACATAAGTTATCTATTGAGAACTTGCAGCGCTGAAGCTTTTGATTTGTCTATGAAACCGATAAAGGTAATGGTATTGTAATTTTAGACATAGACTCATATATAGATAAAGTCAATCGCATATTGTTAGAGACCACATGATTTATAAAACTTAAGTTTGCTCCTACTCGAAGAAAAGAAGATAAACTACAAACATATATGTTAAAACTAAAAAGAATAGAGTCACATCTGAAATAGTTCATCAGAGTATCAAACCCATAAATTCAA
This sequence comes from Tachypleus tridentatus, assembly GCF_004210375.1. Taxonomy (NCBI): domain Eukaryota; kingdom Metazoa; phylum Arthropoda; class Merostomata; order Xiphosura; family Limulidae; genus Tachypleus; species Tachypleus tridentatus. The sequence continues at coordinate 74,198,332 of NC_134825.1, forward strand.
GATTGTGCGATGCTTTTTGGATTGTATAAGTCACGAAACTGTCTTATGAGACCTATTGCATTTAACACAGACACGTATAATTATACATATGTTTGTTTGTTTTTTTAATTTCGCGTAAAGCTACTCGAGGGCTATCTGCGCTAGCCGTCCCTAACTTAGCAGGGTAAGATTAGAGGGAAGGCAGCTAGTCATCACCACCCAGATGACACAACGCCCCCACGGCTGAAAAGGGCGAGCACGTTTGGTGCGACGGGGATTCGAACCCGCGACCCTCGGATTACGAGTGGAACGCCTTAACCCATCTGGCCATGCCGGACCTACATATAATGAAAGGTAAACTGGAGAAAATTTTCGATGATTTTATAAAACCATTTATTACCAATGAACACTCAGTAAAATATAGTCTTGATATGTTTAAATATCTCGGGAATCTAGCTTTCTTTCAACCAGTCTATAGAACAGAATCATCACACTAATATCCCATTAAAGATGAATTTTACAGAAAAAAGAAAACTTTGCAGTCAAAAAACTACTCATACTTATTAATTTTGCAGGTTCACATTTTTATAAAAAATATGTGCTAATAAATGAAACATAGAACTTGGTGCAGAAAGAGCCCTTTCCGAGCGGCAATCCGAACGCTTTAGTTTTTACGTTTGCCACTAGGAAAAGTACTGTGACGTAATAGTTGCCAAACAAACTGCCAACACTAGCGCGTTGAATGTAAATAAACATGGCAAGTGCATCGGAGAAACAGAGCCGGAGTCTGTTTTGACTTTGTGTTCTGAACAGTGTCGAGTAGCACCATATCAATTCAAACCTACTCTGAACGAACCTAGAACAGTTACTTTTGATACAGATCTGACAAGTTCCAGTGATGAGGACAGTTCCACGAGCGACAGTAGCGGAACTGTGAGTGATATTGATAGCGCCCAGGCCGGTTGCGAGTCAGTCATACCTCCAGTGGAAGAATGGTAAGTCTAAGTCATGACAACAAATATGATCTGTATTATTTCACGTGCAATTTTAAGCATCTCGAAACCTGTCTGGTGTTTATAAATTATTGGTATCACAGACTGGGTTTTAATTGTTTATAATTTGCCGACTATGGTAACTAATACTCGGCCCTTCCACAATCATTGTACCGGGTATTTATGACTCGTAACAAAATGAATTTCAATTATACGTCATAATTCTGTCTATAAAATCAAACTAGATGTAGCAGTCTGAATAGTTAATTTAATATTTACCATAAATATATAATTTATATGACATATTCCGTATGTTTGTGCAAGATGTAGGTGTGGTTTATGCGAGCAGATGCTAACCAGAAGATATTGCTTTTGTTGTTGCTCATACGACAAGGTGTCAAACCGATTAAAAGATGAAGAATGCATTACCCAGACCCAAGGCTTTGATGGAAATTGCCTGAATATTGATGTCTTGGAAGCATCATACTATGAATCTGTTGACTTGAATGGTCCCTTCGGTGATGAGGAGCCAAGTCACGAGTGTATATTTTTCAAGATGCAGTTAAACCTAAAATAGTATATTTGAGTTTAACCTACAATTAAAGATATTGTTTATTCAAAACTATGATCCTACTTGAAACCCACGGAATCCAAAACAGTAGGATCCAACACAAAACATGAGCATTCAAAGTGATCTTGACAAAGCTTTGCATAATGTGAAGGAGTCCAGTTCTTCCTATTGACCATCCGCACCCACTGTCGCCACTTTGCCGGTTCCTTCTCCTTCCACGCAAACGAAAAGAAGCTTTTGCCTTATGCCGAACCGTTTTTACAACCATAAGCAACGCAGTAAACCATGTTATCATAAAACAAACATAAAGTAGCAATATCAAGACAAATAATAGTCTCACAAAGTATGTAATCCGAAAAAAGCACCGATAGATTTACATAAAACACGAGCACTGAAAGGAACAAAATGGTCGGTGCGCAACGAAGCGTGTTTGGCAACTATTACGTCATAGTTGTAAAACGTCACGGAAACAGCCGAACGACCGAGAAGAACTTGAGTTTGAGGACCCGCATATTTTGTTTCATTTTTTACTCAAAAACAAAAGTGTTTAAAATATGGCAACCACACAGAAATTATACCTAACCAAAGTACAGTTTCTAAGGCAATTATTAAATTTCTTGAAAATTCACCTTTAAGGATTGATTTATGCGCTAATTTGTTTTTGAAAATTGTGTGTGTAAATGGTCTAACTAAAGAGCTATTTATTATCCACTTAATTTCATAATAAAGTGTACTAATTTTCTGTTTCGTTGAAAATTCTATGATCAAATTGATGATGTAACAATGGGGTTTAATTATCCCCATGTCTAACTACTGTTTTTCTCATGAAATTAATAAAAATTATATGAATAACAGTATCTTGATAACGATCTTGTTTAATACATGTTTTTTTTGTGTTTAAACGTGGCTGATGTCTTATTACTTAGTGTTATTAGTAAACAACACATAGATTCATCGCATCTAAACACGGTTGAAGTTTTATTTCTTACACTAGCTGGAATATTCATCCCTTGGTTTGTTTGTTTTTAAATTTCGCGCAAAACTACATGAGAGTTATCTGCGCTGCCGTCCCTAATGTAGCAGTGTAAGACTAGAGGGAAGGCAGCTAGTCATCACTACCCGCCGCGTGGGCTAAGGCGTTCGACTCGTAATCTGAAGGTCGGGGGTTCGCGTCCCCGTTCACGCCTTTTCAGCCGTGGGGGCGTTATAATGTTACAGTCAATCCCACTATTCGTTGGTAAAAGAGTAGCCCAAGAGTTGGCGATGGGTGGTGATGACTAGCTGCCTTCCCTCTAATCTTACACTGCTAAATTAGGGACGGCTAGCGCAGATAGCCCTCGAATAGCTTTGCGCGAAATTCAAAAAACACAAACAAACACAAACACATCTTCCTTCCTCTGTCATAAATAAAATTAAACAGAAATGCAATTAACTTACCATAAATACAAATTATAATGAAACAGGTTCCACTTCTCACGCCTTTTGACCTTGTTTGTCGATTTCCAATAAAAAAAACTTACCAATGAGGCTAATTATTGAGCTGAAAATTTAGTTTAGTTTAGGGGTAAATTGTTATTCCTGATATTAGAGGCATTACTGCATATTTTGGACAAAGGTTAGCAATAAATGTTAATTCTTAGTTTAATTAATCATATTGTTGTTATTTATAAAATAATAAGCCTGGAAGTAAACTCATTTTATCAGCGTATTATTACGAACATTCGTCTGACACTGATGGTGTTTGAATATTCCATAATCAATGAAGGAAGCGAAATTGTATCGTTTCAATATGTAAAAGTTAAGCAATACCGAATTATTTGATGAAAGTATTGAATAACCATCTAATATTAATTGATTGTAATTAAGCACAAAGCTACACAATGGACTATCTGTGTTCGGCCCACCAAGGGTATCGAAACACAGTTTTTAGTGGTGTGAGTCTGCAGACATACCGCTATGCCACTGGGGAAATCTAACATTGACCGTGAACGTTCCGTAACGAATTTTCAAAACAGAATAACCGTTTCACATAGAGAGATTCTAAGCCTAACTAACATGTTAAAAATCTAGAAGACCGTATCTTACGTCATATTCTGGCACTTTAACAAACAAATTCTGTTAACTAGTAAAAACAAAGTAATTATAATGGTTTTGCTAGGGGCAGTGCATAGGCATTCACGTGAACAAAACTGTGCAGTTACGAACTCAATATTTTCAAACAGAACGACATCTTATGATATACATGGATCAAAGGTCAGGTCAGATATTCCACAAGGTTCAATTATGACCATCTTTAAATAAGATTAAGTAGCACTTGTGTAAAGGTTAATTCAATAATAATAAACAACAACACCATAACATTTAAAATATTCCAGAATAAAACTTTGATGAAAAAAATTAAGGATGGTCAAGCCCTGTTGGACATTGTCCAATAATTTAATGTTGCGGGGTGTTTTTGTTTAAATAACCATCCTTAAGTATATACTACTGACCAAGACAACCAGTTAGCGGAACTCGCCATCTACACAGCTTGTGGGTTTAAATTTTAAAATTTTCTAGGGTGGGTATGCAAGAACAGTCTTGAAGGACAAAATAGCTTCTTTTTTGTCAGCAGGCAAAGTACTCCTAACCAAACAGTTATAGCTTTATACAGTTACGATTAATATATCTTATAGTTTGTTAAAGATACTTATCTTACCTATGTCTTAGCTATAGAAACACAAATAAAATAAAATTCCAAGTATTTAACATTTCGTTTCAGTTTACACTTACCGGATCTTTCCTGTTTCACGCAGTCTTATATTTTAGTGACAAATATTCCATTACATGGCTGGCTTGATGCAGTTCGAAATTGGTTTAAAGTCCTAATATGCTTTTTATTTCGTAATATAGCTAAATCTTTTATTATGTACTGATATTATTGAAAACTGGTCTAGATGATAAAAAATACTAAAAAAAGAAAAGGACAAACCTCTTTCTCTGCATTATCGGGAATGACAAGTGTGTATGGTGGGGTTTGAGAGTCTTCGCCTGGTGGTCTTTTGAAGATGTAACACAGACAGTACGAGGTTGAATGAGTCAGGCTTTTGGCACAAGTTCTCGTATGTGAAAAGAATGTCGCTTTAACAATTTCAAAAATAAACACTGTGCTGCTGCTCAGAAGCAGTATAAATTATAAAAAATATATTATTTGTGGAATCAGCTTCTATACTCCAGCGCCACTACTCTACACGAGCTACAAACACGCCCTACTCGTGTTTCTCATAACACAGGTGCAGTTTACAGTTTTGTATCATACCATACACACTTTTACAGAAGTAACTCCCATTGGCTGTACTTATAAAGAGGACGCAACCTGACCTGAAATGTTTAATGTTTAGCTAAAGGTCATATTTTTGATGAATCTACTTTGTTAGAACAAGTTCACCACTCAAATGTTGTAACGCCTACCCCCTAGCCTTTTATATATAGGTTATTTCACGTTCTGGGAAACCGAGAAAAAGCACGTGCTGTCGAAATACACTCAACCAAGACGTAAGATAGTTTACCAACAGTATATACAGTTAACTCATAGACGTCAATGCTTCTTTTCACGCAACGCCAAAACGGCAATTTTTCAATTGCTAGAGGGCGGAGCGCTACAGATGAATCAATTCATTTTTATGTGTTTCAGTGCTAATCGCTTACAGAGGGTGCAAAGTGCTGTACAGTGTAGTCAAAATAATGGTTGAATCTCAATTATCTCGAGTAAGAAATGAAGAAAACGCCGAGAAAAAAAATGAAGCATTGTAATTTTCTTCCCGGTACTTTATTTTAATAACTGTGCGCTTTTGTTTACATAATTTATGATTATTGAGAAACCATGAATTTTGTTCAAGCAGTCTTTGTTCTTGTTAAGAATGTAATGTTTGAGAGTTGAAATTTCACACTTGTTAAAAATAACTGATTATAGGTCAGTGTTTGATCCAAGAAAGTAAGGATGAGATTTTTTTTGGTCGAGTGATGTATATGTAAGCGAGTACATAACTCACAAATGATTTTTTTAATTAACCGTCCCACGCTTCCATTCCTATTTTTAAAAAAGCAGTTCTGCCAAACTAATGAACCTATATCCAACGCACTGTCTCATCAAATTTTAATATCAGATATAATGGATATGTTACGTCTGCAAGACGAATCGGGTCAATATCGCCTGGTGGTCGACTCGCAGTCCGTGGATTCGAAACTCTTCGCCTAATATTCTCGTCCTCTCAGCCGTGGGAGATTTATAGTACGATGAACAATCCTACTATTTTTTTGGTAAAGATTAGTCCCAGAGTGCTGGAAGTAAATTTACTTTATTTTGCATTGGCTGTGATTTCAGAAACAGTTTCGGAAGTTTTGTTCACCAGCAAAGTGCAAGCTTTTAAGTCTTCAACATATGTACAGTTTTCACCACCATGGGGGTGATTCCGAATCGTGCGAACTATTCTTCTTGACAGTTAAAACAACAACAACAAATTTTTTTTTCCGACTTAGGTTATTCCAATAACAAAGGAACTAACATACGGGATAGCGTACGAAAGCCGTGTTCTTAGATTACACACATAAAATCAAGTACACGGTAAAAAGCTATGATCACACGTCCCCAGAAGGATCAGAGATAGGTTTAAGGACTTACTACGCTAAAGCTGTGTAACCAGCCGCGCGTAACTAAAACTAAACAAACTAATGTCACCTTTATTCATTTCTCTTCAACGTCGGATTTTTTATGATCTAAATCACCAATGCATTTTGTGTATGTTATCATCATCTGAAAGAAGACCTTTCTGTGAAATATAATTATCTCGCGCATGAAAATAGGACTAAATGTTTTACTGTTGTGGGCACTAACTTTTCCGAAGTTTTTTGTTGTTTGTATTCGACAAGGAGAGGACTCATCATAGCCAGGTGGTTAAGGCGCTTGACTCGTGATCTGAGGGTCGCGTGTTGGAATCCCCATTGGACCAAACATGCTCGCCCTTTCAACCGTGGGGGAGTTATAATCTTATGTTCAATCCCACTAATCGTTGGTAAAAGAGTAGACCAAAAGTTGGTGGTTGGTGGTGATGACTAGCTGCCTTCCCTCTCGTCTTACACCACTAAATTAGGGACGACTAGCGCAGATAGCCCTCGTATAGCTTTGCGCAAAAATCAAAACAAACCCGAATTTTTTTTATTGTGCACTTAGTTTTATTTGTTCCACGACATTTGGTTATGAAATTTGTTTTTGATTTGTATTTGATAGTTTTTAAAGATGTACAAACAATTTATTCACTATTATGTCTATATTCCTTCTATACGTTTTGGTTTATTTTCAGAAATAAACTTTGGGATGATGGGGTTGAATGGCAACCGGCACACCGGAAAAATTACTGGTGGACCAGCGGTCTATCGAAAATAATTGTAATTGTTTATTTTAATACTTTGTCTCGAGTTTTCTTTTAACAGATGATAAACAAAAACGGGTATCATTTCATATAACTTTTTTCGTCATATAGGTATATTACTTCACAAAGGCAATGAATGCAAAAAAGGAAGAATTTTGCACAATACATTTTTGTTTAATTTGTGATATGTATGAACAGTACCAGTGGATATTACAGACAAAGCTCTCCCTCAGTTTGTCAAGTACTCGTTTTCACCGACCTCACTGGAGTGTCTTCATAAAAATAGCTTAGCTTCCAGGACCGTTTTTATTTCTTAATTCGCTTCTTTCTAGGGCGCTAACAACATGTAAAAAATTGACCTTAAGATTCCACACCTTCAAGGTCCGGCATGGTGAGGTGGGTTAAGGCGTTCGACTCGTAATGGGAGGGACGCGGGTTCGATTCCCCGTCGCATCAAACATGCTCGCCCTTTCAGCCGTGGGAACGTTAAAATGTGATGGTAAAAGAGTAGCTCAAGAGTTGGCGGTGGGTGGTGATGACTAGCTGCTTTCCCTCTAGTCTTACACAACTAAATTAGGGACAGCTAGTGCAGCTAGCCCTTGTGTAGTTTTGCGCAAAATTAAAAAAAAACAACAACAACACGCCTTTAAGAAAATGTTCTTTTAATTACTAGTATGGATTTAGTATCGTTTAAATAATGAATGCTACAAGTTATGTGTTAATTCAGTTATTCAATTTAGGAAGTAAAAATTAAAAGTTTTTAAATCTACATTTTTAGACAATGATTCTCATCTAACAGACGACCACCTGGTTGACGACTGGAAACAGGCTGAATCACGATTACGTTTTCAGAAAGGAAAATATGAAACCGGTTTGATTTTTTTCTTATAGCAAAGCCACTATTTCGTGCTATCTGCTGTAGCCACCGAGAGGAATCGAACCCCTGATTCGAATGTTGTATATCCATAGACTTACCACTGTCTCAGCAGGTGGCGTGAAATCATTATGAATAATTAAACACTTATTTTTATAATAACGATTTGAACAGATCGTAGCTAAAACGCTGCTGTTTAGTCACCTAAGACATGTCTGATTGCGCCACGGTTCTGGTTTTGAATCCGTAATATGATTACACTGTTAGAGCAAGTAAGAAATACCAAATAGTTGTTCTACCTTGGCATCATTAAGACAGCCACTGTTCATGTTGAATTTTCCATATCTAGTCAAGTGTGTAATCGTTGTAAACAAAAACACCTTGGAAAGGGATAACTGAATTAATAACGAAGAACTGATAGCAAAGTATATAATCCACATAGTTGTTAACTAAAATCAAAATAAAATAACACTAATACAACTAAAAATAAGTCGCTTATTTTCATATGATTCTGAGTGTATGTTTGTGTAATAACTATTACTCAGCGTCTTCTCCCGAATTCGTCATATTATCTTGTCAGTAGCATAAGCTGTACAAATGAATATTATTCATATGCTATTCATAATGAAAACATTTGAACATAAACTATATTCACTGTAACTTATACTTTCATTGAATTGTAAAATATGATATTCTATACTCACATACACGTACGTTTCTTTTAATAATACATATCTGAATTTTTATTATATTTCTATATTTCAAAAGTTAGAACAAAATTTAAGGGTCAAATCTAGTACCTAAATGTTTTATTTACAAATTTAATATCTCAAATCTCGAGCGACCACATGCGTTGAATAAAACATTTAGATAAAAGGATTATACTAACTTGTGACCACAACTTTTGACTGTATCTATAATAATAACATTTTAGTGCCTTTTCTCTAACACATATCTCCAGTATTTCATACAAAATACTGTTCGGTCCATCTTTGTTTCAACCCACCATTCTGTGTTGTCAAACCGGTTTTGGTGACTACAAGTCTTTCGTCGGTAACACTGGATCAAATAGCCTTGGAACACTTCCGAAAACTAATTTTCACAACAAATTAACAGAGAAAAAAATTTTAGGGACTGAAATACTGATAAAATTAGTATTGAAGGAAATTAAAATCTGTATTGCTGCCTTTCTTTTAAAATCCTGTAATACGATAGAGTATCTGGAAGTCCCAAAAAAAGAAACATGACTCATATGAATTGAATTCACGGTTTCAAACTGGGTTGATGTTTTTTAGGCCTGGTCGAGGTGATGATTTTTGTAGTGGCACGCTATTTTCTCAAAATAACTGATATAGGGTAATAGGTCGAATCACAATAAATATCTCGTGCTTTTTAATAAAAAATTCTTCATAGACACTTAGTGTAAAAATTATTAAATATTTACTCTCATTCGAACATTTTGTTGACTGACTTTAGTCGATTACGTGGATTCAGTGTATATATAAATACACAAAAATTAATACTCTTACTGAGTTTAATCTTTAATTTCGGTTAGACATTTATTATGATGCATAATAATTGTTATATTTTTATCATTTTAAATTTTCAGTTTGGACAAACCTTTCATTATTTGTGAGGCCCGGCATGGCCAGGTGGGTTAAAGCGTTCGACTCGTAATCTGAGGGTTGTGGGTTCGAATCACTGTCGCACCAAACATGCTCGCCCTTTCAGCCGTGGAAACGTTAAAATGTGACGGTCAATTCAACTATTCGTTGGTAAAAGAGTAGTCCAAGAGTTGGCGGTGGGTGGTGATGACAAGTTGACTTCCCTCTAGTCTTATACTGTTAAATACGGAACGGCTAGCGCAGAAAGCCCTCGTGTAGCTTTGCGCGAAACTCGAAACAAACCAAACCATTATTCGTGTTTGATTATATATAGATATAAATAATAACCAGACTAAAATTAAGTGATATGTGAATTTTTAGAACATAATTGTTTTTTTTTTTTAATTATCGTACATTTATCGTTTTGGTTTTAATACGGTTAGACCCTATAGTGATATTTCCTGAGCTTTGCACTTATTATCTGTGTGTGTGTTTTCTTATCGCAAAGCCACAGCAGGCTCTTTGCTGAGTCCACCGAGGAGAATCGAACCCAGTATTTGGGTGTTACAAATCTGTAGGCTTACCGCTGTACCAACGGGGTACATTTGTTCTCTCTCCTGTAGTATTTTTCAGTTGCAAGCAAACACCACTTGCAAGTTTTTATACCTTGATTCTGAAATTTTATCAAAGGTCGTTTTAACACCCAAATTACCTACCAGTTTGCGAGGTCCACGTGCGGCATTATATTCAATAATGTTTTTTTACTGTTACAGTACTCAGTGTAAAAACCCGACTAGAGGTTGGGTGAAATCACTCATTTTCAATATGAATTACATAACAAAGTCCAGCATTAATTAATATAATTAATTGCAATATTGACGGTATTTATGTTTACATTTATGCGTTATTAGGGGTACTATAACCCACAAAATCATAGATCCCGATAAGTAATGTGTTTAATACTAGGACTAATGTAGTTTTCGGTTACACAATGTTTGTTTGTTTGTTTTCGAATTTCGCACAAAGCTACTCGAGGGCTATCTGTGCTTGCCGTCCCTAATTTAGCAGTGTAAGACTAGAGGGAAGGCAGCTAGTCATCACCACCCACCGCCAACTCTTGGGCTACTCTTTTACCAACGAAAAGTGGGATTGACTGTAACATTATAACGCTCCCACGGCTGGGAGGGCGAGCATGTTTTGGCGCGACTCGGGCGCGAACCCGCGACCCTCAGATTACGAAGTGCACGCCTTAACGCGCTAGGCCATGCCAGGCCATTTGGTTACACAAACACACGTGACTATCCCAGATAGGTCATAAAGTACATTAAACATTATTAAAACGCAGTTACGTATTTTTTGATATTATGTTAAATAGAGCTTATCAAATTTTAGTTGTTGTATAATAAAACATAAGTGCTACAAGTAAATCTCAACTAAAATCTATTATTTTAACTCGACAAGAACTTCAACTTCGAGAAGTACAAGAAGCAAAACTGAAAATAATGCAGGTTATTAAATGGTTAAAAACTGAGAAGCTATTTTTTTTTTTTAAGTTAAGCACAAAACTACACAAAGGGCTATCGGATATCGATATCAGAATTCAAGCGTTGTAAATCTGCAGACACATCACTGGGAAAAACAAGGAATAAATCAAACAAATTTTTGCTCATCTATTAGGCCGTAAACCTTCTTTTATTTTCCCAACCAAAACACAGCTCAAATTTTACTATTGTCTACGCTGTATATATATATTCAATAACAAGTTAATCGTTTAATTAATTCTAAACTACTTTCTTGTAGATGTGCACTAATTCCAAGCGTGTATAACTGCAGTTTTCATAATTATATGTATATGTTATGGCTAGCGTTAACACTTTTTAAATAGTTTTAGGCTAGAGGATGGGAGAGCTTACATGGATCAACTGGTATATTGTTGTCCCTAAACATCAAGTGTAACTTGGTTTTGAATTTCTCGCAAAACTACACGAGAGCTACCTGCGCTAGCCGTCACCACCCATCGTCAAATCTTTCACTAACGAATAGTGAGATTTATCGTCACATTATAAAGAAAGGCTAGCATGTTTAGGATGACAAGTGCTTTAACCACTTGGCCATAGCGGACCTAAGAATAAGTTGGTAATATTTACAATACATTTATTAAATCTAATTCATGCAATAGCAGTTGACATTTATATCATGAATTTTATTAACGTCATTTGTACCGCTGTCATGTGTGTTGTATCCCATCTAACCACATGAACTCTGGTACTGGACGAAATGATTACTGTTAAATAATCGGGAGAAAAGGGTAGTCAGCACTGGTTATTGAAAATTTTGTGATAAATGTATTATTACACATCATTTCTTGCTTTTACTCTCACGTTTCTCAGAATTACATAATTATCACAACACTTTAGTTTTCGATTTCATCTTTTTTACTCTCCTATTCAAAAATACAACTATATTTCTTAAAAATCAGAAAACTCTAAAGTCTGATCAGTATGAATTAAAACGAGAACAGAAAAAAACACCTCGAACATCTCTAGATGCTTCTTAGTAAAAACGTGGAAATGTTATTACTTCCAGTTGAAAACCAGCTGAGTATGTCATGTGAGGTGATGTAGTCGAACTAGAAATATGTTTGTACATTAATTGAACGTTTTAATAAAATGCTGTCATTTTGTTCACTATGTTTATATTTGTGATGTTACATCTATGTACACAAGATTCGATTAAACTACTTGTATAAATCAGAACGAAAATTTCATTAACCCAGTATTGAATACTATTTATATAAGACCCAGCAGGCCAGGTGGGTTAAGGAGTTCGACTCCCGGTCGCACCTAACATATTCGCCTTTTCAGCCGTGGGGGCGTTATAATGTGATGGTCAATCCCACTATTCTTTGGTAAAGGAGTAGCCCAAGAGTTGGCGGTGGGTGGTGATGTCTAGCAGCATTCCCTCTAGTCTTACACTACTAAATTAGGGACGGCTAGGACTGATAGCCCTCGAGGAGCTTTGTGCGTAATTCAATAACAAACTATTTATATAACACGCTCTTTCTATATTACTCCTTACGATTATAATGTATTGTTACATCAGTTGTTTTATGGTGCCATTACTTTTAACGATATTTTCGGCCATGATTCCAAGACAGTAAGTGAGCTTCTTCGAAACATTATAATATTTTGTTAAGATATATAAAATATTTCTATTGATGTTTATGCCATTTCTGAAAATAGTGATGTACGTTATACATTTTCATTTGTAACGGATTTACTGTTACACATTTAGTTCAATACCTACATTTGTTTCAGTTTTACGCATGTGACGTATATTGTTAGATGTGTATAGCGCAAATCCTGCTGTTCTTTAAATTTGTAGAACATTTTCGAGAACTAAAATCAACAATATGTGGTTAACGAAAACATTAGTGAATCTTCGAACAATGTTAGGCATTCGAGAATCTAGCCTCAAAGTACATAAACCGACGCGCCGAGAGACAGAATATTTTTTGGTTTCTACAGACAGTATGTTATAAACTCCTGAAGCTATAATTGTGATAAACGCTTACTAATAGGCAAACTACAGTTATTTGACGAGGAACGTTTATAAATTTTAAATACTACAAACTTCAGAGAATTAACATCGGACATTAGTATTTCTAGCGGGATACTGTCGTTGGTGTAAAGCCGTCAAGTGAATGATATCTGTGTACAGATTTTCTCCCCGTGAACGTCGATAAAAGATTCAGTTCCAGACCAGATAGAAGACTCAGTATTGTTTGTAAGTTTGTAAAACTCTTGTATTTGTGCGTGTGTGTGTGTGTGTATATATACCACTATTTGTAATAACTATTGTTAATAATCGTTACTATAAACTGTAATGTTGTTTGTATATTAAAATATAGTTAAGAGAAAAAATTTGTGTACATCATTCCTGTTAGCAAATACCATAAACTTGATACATGTCGACATTTAATTAGCTTCTTAAATTTACGGCTATTTGAAATAGTACTACTTTGTGTAGGTAACATAATAAATTGGTGACTCGTCCGAGATAAATTATAATAAATAACAAAAGTCACGCGACAACTGACATTGAGGGAAGCTAGAGGGAAGGCAGCTAGCTAGTCATCATCACTAACCGTCAACTCTTGGGCTACTCTTTTACCAACGAATATCTGGATTGACCGTCCCATTATAAGGCCTCCACGGCTGAAAGGGAGAGCATGTTTGTTGTGCGCCCATCAGATTGCGAATCGAGTGTCATAACCACTTGGCCATGCCGGGCCAACACCTGACATCTAAAAACACTGTGCACTCCGTTTCTCACTCAACTGTAACATTTATCAAACTGCTTTATTTCACTTAATAGCATTAGAGAATCTGTTATTGTATTTGATCAAAACTTTAATAAATATGCAAAAACGTGTGTATGTGTCTGTGTTTATTTCCATGGGAGCACACAACGACAATTATATATGCTTGACTAGAATTAAAAACAAAGATAAACCGACTGTTTTTAAGCATGCACTCTTCTTCTGACTGAATGAACAACATCTCTTTTATTATTATTTTTTAATCAAAACCACTTGTAATCAAATGTAACACCTAGAATCTCCTTTACACTGTTTCGAAGTTTAGGGTAAGGAATCAATTTTGCCTTTTATGTTATTACTCTGCAAGAAAAACAGTGAAGTTATCAAAACTTTAATTGTATCTCTCTTAAAATTATTTACTACAGATTAATACCATATTTAAAGAGAAAAAGCACAGAAACAACTCAGTTTATAACAATACACAAGAAACTTGATAAAACATAATATGGATTAAAAACAAAACAGATTCTTACATTTCCACATGAACTTCTATAGGATAAAAAATAAGCCCCTAATTTTCAGTAATGTAAATAAGAGATCACATATGTTAGATTTTTACATCACACCTTTTAGTTATAATTGGTGTGAATAAATAAAAATAATTTCACACTTTTTTTTAACTCCATTTTAACAAATAAATATTAACATCTTAAATAAGCCTGGAAAGTAGTAAATTAAACACAAACATCCCTAGACTCGACTATTTTTTATCTCTCAAGAAATGGTACAAATTCATTATTTTTTAACATATCCTTTAAAAAACCACAACAAAAAATAATTCTGAAGCTTAAAAGAAACATTACAAAAATATAATATAGACTCAGTAAAATCATACAAAAATGTCTCAGTGACTAGATGGTACAGGAAAGTAGATATAAATGTCAAAATAATACTAACATCTTGTGTACCCAGTGAACTAAAATATTATAAAACATCCAACACTTGCAAAAAATGCAAAATAAATACATATAATTTGTTTATACTTAAGCATAAAGCTACACAATGGTAACCCCCCCACCTAAAATTTAGCATTATACACCTTCAGATCTATAATTGTGCCACTGGGGTTAAAAATAAATATAATACTTACTTCACACATGCCAGATATTATAAAGAAATCCTTAAAACCATATCAATGGTTTTAGGAATAAAGTGTTGACACAACAACTTGTATACTAATTCTAAATAAATATAATCACTATTCCAATAACCAAGTTTATCACAATTGACATGTGATTATCTTTTTCAACACTAGATGGGTTTGTTAAGGAAAAAAAGGCAGAAAACTTTAAAGTAATATAAATAGTATATTTTTATTTTTTTTTAAATTAGCTATCCTGCTTATGCTTATGTGTCAAAGATGTATTTAAATCCTTGGTCCACACTCAAATTTTCATTAAAATGCTGTATGATACATTTTAGTTCAAAGTACAAGTTTTTTTTACTGTGTGTAAAAGAGTTATAGATGAATTATGTGATAGTTTACATTTCAAGAAATTTGTATTTGCTAGGCCTTGTTTTTGTACAATTATAGATTAAACTTCTCTTGCAATATTGCTCGAGTTAATTCATAAGCAAAGAAACTTGAAAACTTAAGTCGATCTTTAAACACACAAGTCTATGATTTTAGAACTATATCATGAGCTCTTAATGGTTTATTCAATAACTATACTGAATTATTCACTCTGTTGATTAAAGTTCAAGTTTATATACATCATAAGAATAGTGTACCTACTACACCTGATAAGTGCACAACTTCTGATAATTACAGTCATAAAATACATATAAGGTGTTGAAAGAAGATTACAATTAATTACCACATCACATAATATATTATCCAAAGGTACATTAAACATTTTACACAATAAGCCTTATATTAAACAAAACTTTTACATGTCATATATGTTTAATGTAATGAGAAATCCATAATGCTACATTAATGTTTAGGGCAAGTTTTATTTCAAGGTCAGTATATGAACAAAACTTGAAAGATGTACTGAAACAAACAAATATATGAATTACAGGAAATACACACTTCATTACAGTACCTTCCCTTAAAACCATATCGTAGGAGTATATTATACTTTCATCCAAACTGTAGAGTACATTAGATTTTAAACAATAGGCTATATAGCACGTTACTCCTTAAACCTATATTGTGAACTTCGTTAAGGTAGAGATTCTGAATGTAAGGTACACTGCAGCTTAATTCTACATTGTACAGTTTAAAGCTTAAATATGGCTTTTATGTTAATTCTCTATTGTAAAATGTGTAACAGGTTAACCCTATACTATAATTAAAACTAGACTTAGATTTAAGAGTACATTGTGGTTCATATTTCTATAATGTAAGTACCTATAGCTTAACCAAAAAGTGAAAATAAACAATAGTTTAATCCTACACATTGTAATACACTACAGTGTAACCCTAGACTGTAAATGTACAAAACATGTAAAATGTTTACTACCGTAAAATTTACAATTTCATGTATTTTTAGTGATGTAATGAATACAAAAATTATAATTACCACAAAGAAATTTATTGTAATATATTGTTACTAGATGCAAGATCATTTTTTTATTTATTTTAAAATCATGATAATCTCTTTCTGTCAGAGCTAAACCAGCTTATGACTTAGGTTGTTATTTATCATACTTATTTATATTTGTATACTTTATTAGATAATATATAAAGGGCAAGTAGTAGTCCTGGTTGTTATACTTCATTCACACACACACTCAAAAACTTGTAGCTTCTTTTATCTATCTATGATTACCCTATATTTAATTCTAATTCATACTATAGCCTTTTATATCATATGGTTATAATAACCTTATATTTTATTTTCTATAGTCACAAAAGTGTGTTAAGCAAGGATGCAGAATTTCTCCAATATGTCTCAGAATTTTCTGGGCACAAAGATATTATGCAGTTTGGTTGAGAAAAATCTCATGAGTATTAATAACATCTATTTTAACACTTTCCATCTCAGATGAGATCACCTATATAAGATTAAGGTATTTCCCTATAAAGGAAAATTACACCCTATCCAATTGTATATGTAAATATGTAAAACAAACTTTAATCCAACTTAAAAGTGAAAAGTTTTACACAATCTCCATGAGATAACACCTTCAGCTACATTAAAATGAACAATTTAGTAGAATATAACCAATTTCTTGATTTTAACTTAGCATTCACATAATTGTAATTTCTAATACAATTCAGTGAAGATTCTTATAACCGTTGAAGAACTCAGGTAAAGTAGGTAAGCCCACTTCTTGTTACTTCAAACAAAAGTATTACTAAAGGGAATTTCTTTTATGTAAATAGAATATAAACAAAACAGTGATTGCACTCAGTGTATTAATCATCACTCTTTCTTTGATAATTCATTCCACCATGTATTAAAAAAAGGAACTGATAATGTGAATAGACTAAGTGAAGAAGATGTGTATAATATAAATCTTTGTTTTAAACAGAAGTTCACAGATGTAGCTTTTGAGTGAATTGAACATTTTTATTCTTTAACTTACTTACAAAGTTTCTATCATTTGAGCAGTTAAAATGTTGTAATTAAATCAAGAATAAACACTCTGCTAAAAAAGCTATATCTCTGGACTTTTATTAAAAGTGTAGAGTCGATTTCCTCTCCTAAAAGTAAATCTTTATCCAATGGGTTATTTGTGCTGTGCCCAACACAAGTTTTAAACCTCAGTTTTAAGAGTGTGAGCATTTAGGCTTAACCAGGAAGGGTATAATATAAATGAGATCATTCCTTGTTGTTTTTTTCAGAAGAAACAGAACAGATGATTGTAAGCCTACAGTAACAAAAAACGTTTAAAGATTGAGTATTTTGGAGTATACATTATTTCCGTATTTCTACTTCATCTGACGGGGAGTTCATATAATATTTTCATGAAGATGCAAGGCTATAAAATCACGTCTGGCACATTAATAAACAAACCACGCTCTTATGTTCTACACTTCCCATAATATTGTTTTCTTTTTCCAGAATACCATGAAAAGCTTCTTACTTTATTTCCTACAGTGTTGAAGCCAGCATTGTTTGAAGATGAGTGACTATCAGTAATCTTTATAAGGAAGTACCTTGAAGACAAAACTTGTACAATGTACAATTATCACTTGCACAACAACAATTCAGAATAATACAGTTAGTGTTTTGGTTCCAATGTTGTTCCTTTAAATACTGCAGTGAAATTAGTTACTATAAAACAAGTGGTTATTACAACAACAAACTGTATGGAGTTTGTAAAGAGAACAATCCAAACAAAATGCTGGTATTTCTAAGTTTGACCATAAAAAATAGAGATTCATTCACTGACAAACACATCTTTTACCTTCATACAGTGGTGAATTTTTGTTTTGTTTGGAAGCAGAGGAGCCTAAAGGGTCTCAGCTCCTACCTCTCGCCATAACCTTTGTTTTTCTATTAAAAGCTGAACTTACAAGCACTTTCACACATACAAGAATTGTGTAATTCACTTGAGCTGAAGATAAAATGCATGTAAGTGAAGAATGGAAGTATTGTTGTTCATATTATATTACACTTAACAATTACCACCTAGTTTCAATAAAGCAATGCTTACTTTTAAAACACGCATGGTAGCAACTTAATGTGAAATATGCAAAGGTTTTTGAGACACTTAAAAACTAATCAAATTGCTTCACTTTGAAGATGGAAAGAAATTATGTCACATGTTTTTATCTATTATTATGTCTAAAAATCTCAAATAATGTTATTCTACATAAAAACACAATAGTTCAACCATATCTAGGAATATACTAGATTGCAATTTTTAATTACACACAGATCAAACAATGTGAGATGGACACTGATCAGCACTAAGCAACAAATCAGACTAAGCTGTTTTATAATGTCACCCAATGTGTTTTAAAAGAAATAACTACATTACACTTCTATTTTTTTTTCACTTTGTACTAATTTAAAATAACACACAGTGCTATGCCTACTGAGTTGTTTGAGTAAACATTTCATTTTTTTGTTATCAGGAGTTTCCTACAAGGACTTAATCCAGTAGTTGTAAAGCATTTCTGATTATCCAAAGAAAACAACTAGTAAATAGAAAAGCTGAAAATATTTTCTGTAGAGTAAAGGCCAAAATTAAATACACATCAAGATAAAATATTCTAAATATATACAACTATTACGAATCAACATCTTCTACACTAAAAGACCTGTTTAAATCTATTATTTTTAGGATTCTAACAAAAACTTTATTTTACAAAGGAGATTATTACTTAATATTTTTCATACTCATTAAGAATGTCCTTGAACTACTTTTGTTTCATTTAACACGAGAAAACTTTATATTTTATTCTTTCTCAGAAAGATTTTATTTCTACACTATTTTAAAGTTAAAATGCTTTCTTTAGTCATAAAAACCAGTGAACCTTTTAAGAGTAAATTTTCTGTTAAATTATTATTAGAATGACTGGTTTCAAAATCAGTGAATGCCATTCACCTTGAAGTGGATGCGAGGACACATTTTCAGAAGCTCAGTAATTAACACTGTAAGAACTAGAATAAAAATGTGTTTAAACCTTCTTATTGGGAAATATATGTAACATAGAATGTTGAAGAATCCGTTTTAATTAATCATTCTTCAGTTGTTCTGGTTTAACTGTTGGTACCAACCTCATTTTTTTCACAATCATGTAAACGACATGCCATATTAGATATATAATGTGGCAGACAAAGTAAAGTGAAGAATACACCTGAAAATTAAAAAAAGTAAGCTGAAAAATGTATTTTACAGTTTTAATGAATCAAAGAGTTTTTACTTAATATATGGCTTACTGTTTACCAGATATTACCCATAAAAATCCCTGTATCACCAGTCATTATATATTACAAAAACAAACTTTTACTTTAAGAGAGTTTTAAACTGTCCTGAATTTTATTATATTCTGCATTCACACAGAGTGTAGAAAACAATGATATTTTTGTCTTCATTCCCAAATTTCAAACCCATCAGTTATTCGTAGCCTACAAATTTCAAACCCATCACAAACCTTTTCACTGAAACTAATTATAACAAAGAATCTCATATTGGGATAAACATATATACAACAATAGACTAATGACTTGTATAAATATTGTTTTTAAGATAATTAAACTGGTTGTTTTCAAATTATCTAAGTGTGTTGAAATTAAACCTATTTAAAATTATTTCTAAGATTATTCAATTCACATATCAAATAGTTATTTCATTACATTGTACTTATTTTGAACACAAACAGTACGACAAGCTGATAACTAAAGTTTATTACATTAAACATTTTACTACTCCAAATATATAAAACATGAAAGTTAAACCAAAATATATGAAGGTCAGAGAAGAAATGATTAACAGGTTTATTTAAATCTGTAACTACACATTATAAAGAAAGTTCTTCCTATTCAAACTTCATTTTGAACTTCTACTCATGTGAAGCTGCAATTACAATCTTCTATTTACCTACCTTTAACCATCTTGATGTTGATAAAAGTACAAAAGGCAATAAGCAGTAACTCATGGCAAAGAGCAAATAAATCTTCTTTAGAAGATAAACTGGCACCTGTAAGACACTTGAGCTCAAAGATGATTTTACAGTGGGGATCATGTCCACTAAAGTTGTCACCTGCAACATCACCCAGATGACTATATTTAGTGAATACCACAATAAGAATGCTTCTCAAGAAATAAATAAATTTAATTTTAAAACATAAGCTAATTAATTTTATTTCAATGTAAAACTACATAGTTACAATCACAATTGAAGCATGAAATTAATACATGTATACACATACAACACATACATATACACTTATATATGTGTGTATGTGTATGCAACAAAAATATCCATATAATTCTCTGTTATTTCTAAATAGTTAAGAATGTTTTTAAACATATAACAAAAGTAAGGTATACAGAAGATCTTTTTTTGTTTGCTAAAAAAGGATAAAGTTACACAATAGACTAAGTACACTTTGTTCACTGTAGAGAATCATACTCCAGATTTTAGTATTGTAATTTTGTAAATTTGTTGCCAATGCACTGGGAAATTATAGATAATCAGCTATTTCCATTTTGTATGTAAACAGTCATTTATAAACATATTTATTACAGACAACAATCTGAAAGGAGCACTAAATTTTAAACTTTCTGATAAAAGAAACAGATTTCACAAAACAATGAAAGTAGTAAATCACAAATTATAATTGAGGGTGCAGAAGTGTCTAAAAGCAAACTTGAAACTTTCTGTGTAAGAAATGTTGTTATTAGATTAGGGAGAAAGGTAAAGCTTGCCTGATGTTCAGAAATTCAAAACCAAACTATTCAAAAATATGAAGTGTGGCTTAATAATTTAAGTTATATTGGCTTAACAGTGGCTTCATTAACTAAAGACAGATTTTATTAATCTGAGTACCATATTTTATTTAATCCATTTTACTACTGTAATTATGAACAGTTTGTGCTACAACAAACATTTGACTTGCTGTTAAGAACTACCAGTAATTTTCTGATTACATGCTGCTCAGACTACAATTGTGTTGATATACTTATCACGTTTACCTTGAAAGATCAACAGTAACTTAACTGTATTAAAATGATTTTGAATATGTGAGTAAGGATCACAATTAATAGAAAGTCGTGATATAATAGCAACCATCAGAGCAACATTTGATGTTTTTTATCATTTAGTAAATAGTGTGATGCCTGTCATCTTCCTACGTGTGCTGGATTATAGAAAGCATGAAAGAAGGATTAATGTGTTTTAAACATGACAGTCTTGTGACAGAGCATCTTATAATAAAACCCAAACTGTAGATCAATTATAAAATGCATGGTCATAAAAACACAAACATAAGTGGTAACATGGTCTGTAATGACTTGACGAGGTTTGAACTTTGTCTTAATATAATCTAACACAACCTATATGTAAATAATATCTATACTGTAACTGTGGTTGTCTACTGTTAAAGATCACTTGTAACATTATTGTTACATAGAACTCCTAGTACCACGTAAGAATTTTATGTCATATAAAAGATGACTTTAGTTATATGAGGCTTATATTATAATATAATGTCCACATAAAGACTCACTAGAAAGTTCATGAGTACAATAAACTTACATAATAACTGTTTTTGTTTATCATAAGATATAACATTTATATTAAACAAAGCACTTTTGCAATTACTGAGACCTGACAAATATCACCCCTTCATAACTAGTATTGAATACTTCTCTGTTTAGGTGTATTCAGTCATGTATCTGTGTTGACCAGATGTCTCAAGATGTAAACGTGTTATTCCTTTTACAGAGGCAAAGTCTATATACTGCAACCTTTATTTTTTATGGACTTCTTGGAAGAAAGTCTATTTAAACAGACAGCACAGAAGCCTGTGCACTTGGTTTGGCTTAAGACTGCACGTAAACAATTAGTTGAAATACATAACTTGTGGGATGCTCGACTTTCTTTGTTTGGTATGAGGTATGTAAGTTGGTGATTCCTGATATACATATCTTGATTTCTCTTGTTTTTTTGATCTTGCATTGACCTCAGGAAGTCAGACAACAAAGATTATGTCCAGTTTAAGCAACATAATGCTGTATTTGTTAATAAATTATTTTGTGTTTTTATTTTACTCTTCTCATTCAATTTATTCTTTGATTAACAGCCCTGGACCTGTGTTTTGTGGAAACTAGCTTTTCTGTTTTACATCAGTGCATGTGAATATTACATTTCTTAAATATATTACAATTTGTTATAAAGTCCAAGCTACATCATTTCTTGAGAAAGCAAACACTGAAAAGGAAACATTGACATGTTTTTCCTTACATATAACACATGCACAGTGTAAGATGAAATTATTTAAAAACATAAAAGTGTGGTTGAACTTACATCTCTTTCAACCTTCATGACTATAAATTCATTAAGGAAGCATATGTAATAGCCAGAGTGAAGTCCATGCCACAGTGCTAGAAACAGCAAGGTAATTGCTTGAGAGAATAACTTGTTCCCCATGAATTTCAAACGTTTGAACACATACCTGGACAAAGAAACAAATAATTATGTATATATACATTACCTATCACAATACATATTTAAAACAGCCACAGAAAAGTAGTTAAGTCTTTGATATGATAAAAAGAAATCTAAACAAAAAGGCTGAATTTGCATTTAACAGCAAATTTTTGTCCTGAATAAGATAATTCCAGAATTTAATATGAAATAATAATAATAATATTATCATAAATATTACATAACTGAAGTTCTTGGAAAAGTTAAAACTTCATATTTACTATATTAATACTCAGTTCTTGTCTGTTCTGAAAATGTGCAAACATTTTACTACTCTAATGTGCATGTATATGTACCTCATTTTAACAGATGCACACAAAAGGCAGGTGTAAATATAATTTAGTAGACGTTTTGTTCAAGAACATATCATATGTTTATCAAAGTTTTTAAAAATGTTTTAGGTTGCAGAATAACATAACACGTTCACTTATTGATACTATTAAGTGCAGTAAAGTTTATCCCTGTCCAAGTTAAGGCAAAAAACATACACAAGTTACAGTGTTAATTTATATCTTTATTGAATATAAGCCTTACTCAATAAAGGGTTAACTCATGTTAAGCCTAAAACAAATGGATTCACAGATTTGTGTTTCTGCAATTAGACTATTATTTTACAAATCCTATATATTGCAATAAAGATACTAATATAAATGCAATATTTTTTATGCAACAAAAGTTTATGAAATGTAATTAACATTAGTTACAGATTTGAAATTTTGCCTATTTTTGCATACAAAATGTAAATAAACCTATTTTGCTGTTAATAATCTGTCATAAATTATAAAAAAAATTATTGCAATAGAAATTTTGAAATGTATAAATCAAGGTATAATGGCATGAAATTTTCTGTTGAACAAGAAAACTGAAAAACAGCTCAATTACCAAAATGTGGTCTATATTTTAATTGAAATGAAATGTGATAAAATCACACTTCTATTTTTGTTACTGCACTTTCACAAATCTCAGTTTTACTACATAAAATTATCCACCAAGTAACCTAACATGAGGATTCCAATAAGATTATTTTATTGCTGATAGCAGGATTCTGTATAAAACATGCCAAGAAAGAACTAACAATTTAAAACATAAAAAAATAGCCATGATACCAATATGTTGTATCATATAACTCAAATCTTCTAAATACTTTTACACATTTACTCAAATGTAATCTGTATTTAGGCTTAACTTTTTTTTTATTCTACCAACTAAAGCTGGTATTAGCATTATGTTCAGCACAAGATAAAAAATTAAGACTTTTTTATAGATTTTTTATATTCCCATTTTAACTACAAACATGTATATAAATACTAGTTCGATTAACCCATGGTTTCCTGGTTATTGTTGCATGTAATATGAAAAGAATTTGAAACATGGTAAAGAACCAATTGAATTGATTCATAATTCCTTTAAATAGTGGTTGCACTAGCCTTTAAAAAAGTATTTTTTAAGCACATACTTTTGAAAAATGTGTCTTTTCAACCTTAACACATATTTGTTTTACATACTGTATGAAAACAGTTGATTTGTAATGTAAAACTCTTTCAGATTAACCAGGTTAACAAGCAAACAGTAACACATCACTTAAAGTCACTAATGTATAGCCCCTAACATGATACATGCATGCACAGCAGTATCTCTTTAAAGCTACATGTTAAACTTGGGTGTTGTTAAACATATAGATTTGTTTGTTGTTAGCCTCAAAGATATATAATGGAATATCTGTATTGTGCCCAATGTGGGTATTGAAAACAAATTCTTAGCTTTATAAACCTGCAAGCTTACTACTGAATCACTGAAAGATTTTATTAGTCACCTGTCATAACAATACTGTTTAAACTTTTCCATACCTGACATTACAGTCAATTCAGTAATTATTTTACATGACTTTAAGTGTTTTATAGCAATGTTGGAATCCCAAGTATTGCATCTATAACTATGCTTTGTACTCAACCAAGAAAAATGAGCAATCATAAATCATTTTATTTATTGTGCAAATCCATACTTAACCAAGTTAAAACCCTAGTATTATAAATATATTATTCAAGTAGTTTAACTTAAAACAACATAAAAATTAAAATAATGTCAATTTATATTCTAAGATACAACCTATGATAATTATGACTATTATATAAAGATTGAATTCATTATGAAATTAATAAGAATAAAATTAGAAGGTATTTTAAGATAACACAGTATTATTGTGTTTACAAAACTGTTTACTTCTGCATGCTAGCTGCTGTAGTGTTTTAACACTGATAGTATGATAGGCATTAACTTTCTAAAAAGTTAGGTGTATAAACTTTAACCAAATTTTCAGTATTTTTCCATTATAATGATATAGTATTTTTGATTAATCAGGCATCCTAACATAGCCAAAACAAGTCAAACAAAGTATGAAACCAAAAATGGAAAAAAAATAATAAGAAAAATCAGAATCTAATCTGATAAAATTAGTTTTATTATGGTGAAAACACTTCAGGTTCTCAAGTTTGAGGGGCATACTTTAACAAAGGGCTATACCACCCAACATTATCAACTCTGTTTTTTATTCTGTCTTTTTTAAATGATATGTATGCTTGAAGCAGTGAAACATTTTTCACACATTATATATGTATTTTCCTTTTAGCTTGTACACATGACAATTTCGTGATATAAGCCCAATCTATGAGTTCTTGTTTTTTTCAGACACTGAACACTGGGTTTACAACTAGCAAACTGCAATAATGATAGATATTTACACAAGTTAACAACTCTTCTGTTTGTGTTCTTCATCCTGAATGAATTTACTTTAGTCTTTGTGGTCAGTTGGATAACTTAGTTCCTGTGACCTTTACGGTTTTCTTAACAAGCTACTGCATACTTTGTTATAACACTATAGTTTTCAAAATCAGTTGCATATACAAAGAGGTATCCCTTTAACTGTGTGTTCAGTTTCTTTTTCCTCACCCTCAAATACCTTGGAATACTGAAGAGGTTCAGAAGGTCGACATTCAACACACATAACTAAAAAATCTATTTGCAAGTTTTATTTATGTTTTCTTTATCAAATTCTAGTGAGAAAAAAAGATCTTAATGGCTTATCATATCTTATAAAAGCAGATCAAAACAAAAGATATACCATTATCATCTGCCATTCTCTCACCAGAAATTATATAAGAAAACCTTTATAAAATTGCATTCTATGGAGAAAGCTGGCCACAAAAAAGGCTAAGTTTATATATTATAGGGATTACTAATGGAATCCTTGGAGTGTCAGAACTTGCCATTCTCAAATTACCAACTGGCCTTTATATTGTTCATATTAAGTATATGTATCATTTTGCATGTTTCAACATTCAGTGTAAAGAGATGACCAAAATAATTACATAAAATCACTTATATTCTGTGTAAAATACACACAGGGCTACAGTTGATTATAGGCAAGTTAACTACCATACACTAAAATTCAGAAATAGTAATGCCCAAAACAAGTACTAAGTTTGACAAAAATATTAATGTTGTAACAAGGTTATTTGATCAACAAATTATCTACAAAAAAAAGGAGTGCAAAACTTTTAACATACAACATTCTGATCAATACCAAATACTACATAATTTAACTCTCTCAACACTGGATCAGTCAATTTGACCAACCACATAACCACCAAAAAAATAAAAATAAATTAAAATAAATCTAAATTACCCTTTTATTTATTTATAGAATGACTTTGCACTCATTTAAAGCCTTTATAGATTTAATACTTCTAACTTTCAACATAGTTTGTATATCTTGGCAAAATTTGGCAGTTTTCAGTTAAAATTATGTCTTTCACACACACAAAAAACATATTTTTAGTGAAGTATTTTTAATAAAGTAAAATAAGGATTCATCCATTAATGTATTGAGTATTTGATAAGAATACTCCATGTGTATAGAAATTTTTGTTAAGATTAAAACAATTATCCTCATCTCAAAAATTTTAAATTTCCTTTATGTAATCCCTAAAACCTCCTAAATACATTTTGAACATTTTTCTCAGCAAAACTTTATATTTTATCTATTATTTTTTCTAACCTAATTTGAAATGGGTTCAATCAACTTAAGTGACCTTGTAACCACCAAAATAAAATCTAAATAACTCTTTTTTTCTTCCTAGAATGACTACAAATTGTGACATGAAACTACATTTGTTTACCCTAAGTAGCTTTAAGCTCACAACATTATACATTTATTTATAATTAAACTTTACTGTTTCATTGTACTTTGAACCATGCCTAACTACTATCCATGTTATTGTAAGAAATAACTTAATCAAGGCAAAAGTCATTACCCAAGTCCTGTTCACATGCATGCCTCATGAAATATTTTCATTATATTATTATTTACTTTACCTTATCTAATCTTAATTAACCTAAAAAGATTCCTATTTTTACAGTTTAGTTACTTTTACAATAATAAATGAAGAATAAATATAAAAAACAAGCAAAAACTACTTACCCAATCCTCTTTTCTCTTGCTGTCGATTATAGAGAACATTTAAGCCTACTTTTTGTAATAATGGTAATAACAAATAATTTTCATTTAAGTATATAATGCACCAAAGAACGTAGACTAATAATATGCAAAAAGTAGACAACTTCTCCTACCTCTCACAATTTGTCTGGCTTTCTAACTATGTGACAAAAGCCATTACAACTTCAAGATAGTCATTAAGTTTCTTGCTGGAACATTGCTTGTACTCTGAGTGAAACTGACTATTATCTATTAGAACACAATGTTATGCAATACATCATTTGATAGGTGAAAACGTTGACTTTCTATTGGTTATACGTAACATATAATTAAATGTAAGAGAGAGTTATTAACATATTCTGAAAGAGAGAATGTGACAAGAAGAACCTGATTTTCTACTGATAACGTGGTCACCCAAACCAAATAAAATTGAAGGCTATAAAAATTATGGTTAGTCTGAGCAATGACGATTTTATAGTGAGTAATTTACATTTAATTTCTTACTCTTTCAAGGGGCTGTGGACAAAATAGAGAAGACATGATGTCTAGAAAAAACATGTCAAATGTGTCATATTAGAGAAAATTCAAAATTTTTTGTAAAATTTTTATACAATTAAAATATGGATTATTAACTAAGACTTTATGCTATACTAATTGATATAATATAAATTAAAAGCAGTTTAGTAAAATTTAAAATGTAAGGTACTAATATTTTCTGTCATGCACAGTAAAGAATACCTGTGGAGAAAGGGTTAATGCTTTTAAACTTTAGCTATTCATGAAGTTACTAAATAACTTTCAGTCATTCTGTAGCTTATTTTCTCATGAATAATTTGTCTGATATTGATTTAAGTTCTCCACACTTTAAAATTAGGTATTTTCCAACACAGCAGCCCATATTTTTTGTGTGTTGTATATAAGCATTTTCCATACTAGTTATTTTATACTAAAGTTAGCTTAACAGTTTTCATAATAATAACTAATGAAACAATTAAATGTATTATACTCACTGAGCCATCCAAAGGTTGGTGTTAATATTAAATGTTTTAATCAAACCACTGAAGGTAGAGGCTTTTTCATATTCCCAAATTCTAACATTACAGCATCCATCCCAAAGGTCATTGCCATTCTTATCTTGTCCATTGTATGTCAGCCCAATCATAGTACAGCTGCCTTCCTAGAAGAAAGAAGAAATAAAAGTCCAGAATGAAATAAATTTAATATGGTTACAAAAGAAGTACAAACAAAAAAAGTAAGTAACACAAATAATATCAGTATTTTCTATTTATACAAATCATACAGTGCAATGATATTATACAATTTATCATGCAATAATAAAGTGTAACATAAAAATATTATCAAGAAATAGATCCAAGTTAAATTGGTTGACCTGTTCACAAAAACATACCTTTTCTTTCACTACTGTATATTACCTGATACAAAATTGTACATATTTTTTTCACAACATGTTCTACATCAAATGCTATGGTATGGAACAGACATCTCGATATTTATAATACGTAACATTATGGAAAACATATGCATCTTACATAACTCATATAATATCTGATAGTAAGGTGTTTATACATTTATCTTTCTATACACACACACACACACACACATCTTACAAAAAATTTACAATCACGAATACCATGACACACATCTTGTACAATATTTACAATACCTAAATCTAGACTATATTATATATATATCTCTTATACCAGTGTTTTACAAAGTGTGGGATGTTCCCCCCTAAGGGCACAGCCTTTTGACAGAAGAGCCCAAAACCACTGAATAGTTGGAGACAGAAACAACCTAACAAATTATCCCTTTGCTCTCAAAGTTCTTTTTTTTTCTCTTGCATTTACTCATTTCCTAACAAGCCTTTTTTCTTTTTAAATATTTATTAAATACAGGTATAAAAAATGTTGATTTTGCTGTTATCACTTGTAAAAATTACTTTAATGTGAGAAGGGGATGCAATGGAAATACTGCAGAGTTAAAAAGGGCACTGCTATTTAAAGTTTGGAAAAAAATTGTCTAACATAACATGTTCAAGTATTAATATATTGGTACACTTCTCCTGAAGAACTCATATAACACCCAATATCATCGCATTCTTCTCTCACAAAATATAGAGTTCACAATATTTTGGTATATACATGTCACTGTAACAAGAAGACCGAGACTTTGAAAACTAAGACTTTTTGTTTTTCTCCTCTTTTATTTTTTTTATTAATTTCTTTAAATTTTGTTCACTTTCTAAGGTTTTTGTATATCATATCTACTCCAGTATTGTGTGCACTTTTTTATTTCAAGTACCTTCCAAAAAATTGACTGCTATTATATTCACACGTTCATTTTTATTACATATTTTAATAGAAGCTACCATTGAAAGGTGTTAAAAATTTCAAAACAAATTGCACATCTAATGAAATAGATGATGACAAGCTGTTGAAACAAGAAGAAGACAAAGCAAAGGTCCAAGGAAGCAAATCTGATGAATGCTGTAGATTTGAAGGTAGCAATGATTCTAGCAATGACAAAGATTTATGCAAGTCACCTTAGTAAATTACCACATATAAATTTTGCAATAAATTTGGTAAAACTGACCTATAAAAATATTTTAATGAATGATTTATATACTTTCTTAATAAATCAATACTTTTTTACTGTACTTAGCAACAACTCAATACATTTTGTATAACTGATAAGTGAAAAAAAATTTTCTTCAACTTAATCTTTCAAAATTGGGTGCATATTATATTCTGGTAAATATGATATATTCATAATGACTCAAAATTTTAGTTTGCAAGAAAATATTATTATAAAATAAAATTTTAAGCCCTATCAAAAACCTTGTTTTGTGAAAAATAGTAGTTCACAAGTATACTTAAACATGGGCAAACAATCAAATACTTGTGCTTTGACAAATTTAATTAATGCAAATATACCTTTCAGAGAAATAAAAATGTGTAAAGGTTTAATATATTCACACCATTAATTAAGAACAAGACTTTTTTCCAACTCTTTCGAGGTCTTAATTTATCAGCTGGCTCATAATTATACACATGAATTAATTAACATAGCTCTACAAGCTAAGTAACTTTAATAACAAAATGACTTAGAATAATGATAACAATACTTACTGAAAGAAGCCAACAAGCTATATACTTATAAAGTACTATTTTTCCCCATAACGCCATTAATAACATCTTCTTCCAAAAGACTTCTTGCTATATGAACAAGGAAATTAAACTGTTGATAACAGTGGACTGTAAAGAACTTATTCTTATGAATTTGAAGATGAATAAAGCAATATACTCATCTTTAATATTTTATTTTGTATTTTTTTCAAACTATTTTTAAGAGCAAATAAATACATCTTAATTATTTTTTAAAGTTATACACATCAATAACAAATATAGCAAACAGTAGAACCAACAGTATAAAAAGTAAAGTTAAGCCTAATCAACAGCTGAGGAACATAAAAAAAAAAGAGACACAGGTAAGTAATTTAGTTCTTTTTTTCATGTGCATTCTTTATTACTATGATACAAGTGACTAAAATTCTAAAAATGGAAACTTTTTAGGTTAGATAATGTAAAATGGATAATAATTTAACATGGTTCAATTGGCAATAAACCAAAATATAAGTATGAATATATGAATACTGTTATGAGTTTAAAAATATTTAGTATCAACAAATGTAGTTTCATGTTAAAATCTGAAGACATTATAAAAGGAGAAGAAAACGGTAATTTAGATTTCGTTTTAGTGTGTGTGCTTTTAAGAAACCACTCAAACTGACCAAAATTGTATAGAGTTAGGGTATAAAAATTAGATAAATTATAGTTTTACTAAACAAAAACATTTTAAATTATTTGGGACATTTTGGAGATGAAAAAGAAAATTTTAATCTTAACATGATAATCTCTTTGCATTATTACCATAAAAAAAAAAGACATATTCAATGGACAAAACATTTGTAAAAATACTTCATTAACTCATTTACAATGAGCTCAGTCCCAGGATACGACCTCTTACCCATTTTCTGCTTATTATAGTTTTCATGCTATGGATTTTAATACAGTATTTTCATGCTATAACTTTTAATTAAGTAAGAGTATGTTCATAAAATTTTGTAGGTTATCAGTAACATTACAGAATTTAGTCTGATTAATGTTGAGTAGGGTAATATTCACAAAACATTTCTTTTCAAAGGTCTTTTAAATGGAAATTACCTTTATTCTATGTTTAGTGCTAATGTCAGCATTATAGCAAGTTAACAAGGACTATAGAGCAAATGAAGATTTTGTAAGTTTTAGGGTATGCAAAGGAGTAATCACTGATAATGCAATAATGCTCCCAATGTCAAATACTACATTAATAAGGAAAAAAAAGAAAGAAAGAAATAGTAGTAGTACATGAGTGTTAATATTTTATTTTGTACTGATAGACGTGCTACGGTTTATAATATTTCACTTAATTCATACAAATAGGTATGAAGGAAATGTAAAAGAAAAACTATCAAAGTAATAAGTGCACCTACCTCAAACGAAATACTAAGTATATACTGTTCAGGAATGAAAAGTGTCCCTATCTGAAAGATTCCAAGTATAAATAGTCCGAGAGCCAGGCGAGATAAAGCAGGTAAAATACTGTAAGAATTACATAGACAAAAATATTTACAGCAAGATGATTGTAAATTTCATAAAATATGGAGAAATAGAATTTGTTGTCTAACTTTATTAAAAAATGTAAATCTTGAAAGTAGTCTGTTTTATACAGCTATCAAAACAAATTTTATATATCATATAAGTGTCAGTAATTTACAATATTCTTAACAACTGATATTGGTCAGGGAAAATGAAAGGTACTAAGGTAAAAAAATAGGTTAATCCTTTTTTTGTATATACAGAAAACAAAACTGGGAATTAACTTCAAAACGTAAGAATGTCTGCTGAAATAGACCATAGTAAATCAAGTATATGGTATATATCCATTAACAGTCTTTAAGTGGTTAGTTAGCAAAGTGATGCTACACAGCTTAAGTGTTGGTAAACATTAGTGTTGTTCAGTACTGTTTAATTTTTCAAAAACACCGTAAGTTGGTTTGTCTATTATATCAGTATACTCTGTTTACAGCATATATATATTTATATATACTAATATTCCATTTTAATGATACTTCAATAATATACTTTTAATACTACAAATCTTATTTAATGTATTAAACTACTGCTTTATGACATGAATAGAACCTTCTAGTAATTTATAATTGTCAAAACAATCGAAACTTCCTTCATAGAAGTTTAGAGTTTAGTATTCCTCAAACTGGAATAATGAGACAAGGCTTAATTCTTCATAAAATACTATGTAATTATTGTATGTGCTAAAGTTTAAGACTATTGCCCACAGTAGGAATTATTACCAGGGCTGTGACAGGAGGGTGGGTGGCACAACATTAGGGTCCCAGACCTGGGATGAGGGACTCAAATAAAAGGTTTCCACAAACACTATACAATTATATAAAGCCTCTTTTTCAGTATTAATAAAAAAATGTTTCTTTTTCATTTGCTTTACAAATCTAGGTTATTAGTAAAAATCAAAACCATAGTTTTCAAGCTTATATAATAATTAATGTATTGTTATAGTTTTTGATAACATTATCCAACAAACACTGTAGCAATAAATCAAGCCTATAATGTTTCATTTTATGTTTTGCTAGCTATTTATACCACACATTTTCTATTCATTTTTAAGAAATAACTATGTCAAAATTTTACCATCAGAAATCAAGTGTACAGAAAAGATAGAAAGGTAAGAAAAGAAGACCCAAGGGTACCAGAACATTGTTTCAAGTTGATAAAAAGAAAATCACAGAATATGTCAATAAATCTATAAATGAAAGTTTACCATCTACTTCTAGTGCTTTCCTTATCAAACATGAAACAAAAGTGGAAGAGATATTCTTAGTTGCAGAACTCTCAGAACTATATTGCCATCATATATATTTGGACTACTCTTCCCCACTATCTTTTAATAATGTACAAGAGAATGAGACAGTTTGTGTATCGTGTGTAAACTATCATTACAGGGAGTTTTGTTGTGCATTGACTCAAGTTGGGAGTAATAACTAGTAACAGAGCATAACTCAAAGTAACATGTACAAGAATCCACCAGCTTTACAACCAGAGGCATGGAAAAATAAAGTTGATGTATGGAGGATGATAACGGATCTCAACATGAGGAAATGAGCTTTGGTGGTTACTTTATCACTAACCAGCCTGATGAAAGTGAAGGCATTGAAATTAATGTAAGTGATTTGAATTTGGAATATGGAATGGATGCTTTAATGGGTGTTCTTGCCTTGCTGTTTCTAAAAGAAGCTGTAAATTTAGCTTAAGAAATGTACCAAAAATTTGATTTGTACACTAAACCATAATATATACTGATGCCAAAATTTATTGTTCAATACATACGTTTTAAAATGGAACTTCCATGCAAATTTGTGACAAAGAGACAGGAAATTTGTGCTGGTAGCAACATCAGGCTTAAAACACTTTTAAATAAAGTTGGCATTGAAGATAACTTTTTATGATGTTCATGTGACAAGTGACACTGTTTTGAGTGGTAAAACAAAAAATACAACAATAAATCAAGCAGCAGCTTATGTAATGAAGAAGCTCACTCCAGATTCTAACAGAAAATATAAGTTTCAGGAAAGACGTCAACCTCCAAGAAACAGAAGAATTATCAGTGTACTTATGGAACCAACCAATTAGATAAGTATGGCAGAAGAACAAACTGCATGATCTGTCAACAGTTGTTTCACTGGGCCAAGGATTAACCATATAAAACTGAAAAGGCTATCTGTGTAGCTGAAAATGACAATGAAGGTGAGGTGTTTTGCTAATAAAGAGACATCACATAATGAAATACTTAAGATAGGAGCATTTAACAATGCTGTAATCGATACTGCACATACAAGAATAATATGTGAACAAAAGTGGCTGAAAATTACATTGATGACTTAGAAAGCAAAGAGAAGGTTACTGTTGTTAATACAGTCAAGAACAAAACCTATTAGTTTGGAGATGGTGCAAAAGCAGAATCATATAAATATGTCACTTTACTTGCCAAATAGGAGTAAAATTTTAAAAATTAACACAGAAATAGTGAATTCAGACAAAACTTTACTACTTAGTAAAACATCTCTCAAGAGAACACAGGCAAAACATGATAAAGTTGAAATGTTAACCAACCCTGTGAAATTGGAATGTATGTTAAGTGGACATTATTGTATAAATGTCCAGTCATTTGATACAGAGAACAAATACGAAAATGAAGAGCATATGGCTGAAATACTGGTTGTTACTGATAATAAGTTTGATAGTAATGAAATGGAAGCACCAGAATCAGAAATTTTGATTATCAATGACAACAAAAGTGAAGTCAATAAGAAGAAAATATTGGTCAAACTTTATCATCAGTTTGGACATGCGTCAGTTGAACATCTACAGAAACTACTAAAGAATAGAAGCACAGAGAATATGGAGGTTTTCAAGAGCCTGACAAACATTGTGAACAACTATGAGATGTGTTACAAATATAATAAGCAGCTTCCTGAAACATCAATAGGGTTTCCCTAGCTAAAGACTTTAATGAAACTGTAACAGTGGACTTGCATGAATTGGAAAGAAGTTTATGGTATCTACATATAATTCATGAGTTTACAAGATTAAGTGCTGGTGCAGTAATTATATGTAAACTATCATCCTCTCTTATTCAGAAACTAATACAACACTGAATTGGTAATCATAGTGCTCCTAAAAGGATATATAATGATAATGGAGGCAAATTTAATATAAAGAAGTCATGAATATATATGAAAATTTCAACACTGGATTCAAAAACATAACTGCATACAGTCCTTGGAGCAATACTTTGCTTGTATATTTTATCAGACAATCACAAAACCATAAGAAAAAATTAAATCAGAAAAAACTTTGACTGGGAAACAACATTATGTTGGGCCATAACAACTAAGAGTAATACATGCAACATTCATGGATAAAGTGTCTACCAATTACTCTATGGTAAAAACCTAATCTTCCTTCCATACTTGACAATAAACCTCCAGCATTAGAAGGCACAACAACAAGCCATATTGGGACCAAAAATAGTAATTCTCTGTATACAGCTACACATGCATTCATAGAGGTGGAATGTTCTGAAAGAGTAAGAAGGACCATAAGAAAACAAACAAAAGAAACATGTGTTGTAGATGACAAAGTTTATTATAAATATCCAGGTCATCCAGAGTGGAAAAGGCAGCTACAGTTATCAGATAGGATGATCCAGTGACATGTGTTTGACATGGGATTGTAGTTAGAGTCTATCAGTCTCAACTAAAAGAAGCAATCTAAAAAGATAACAGTTCAAATAGTAACAAGTCAACCTCAGTTAAAAGTTATCAAAATAAAATGGAAGGAATTAGATAATACTGAAGAAAAGTCAATAGATGACGAAACTTACATATAGTCAAAATTAAATAACTCCATACATGCAATTCAAACAGTACTCATCAGAAATACAACTGAACTAAAGATCATTCCTAAAAATATTGTGTAATATAAGCACCAACAAAATGGTGGCTGACAAATCTGGTCCTTAGTTGTGCAGGTTAGATCACAGTAAAAAAAAAAAAAAAAAAAACTGGTCGATTTAGAATACACTGGACCTAAATAATTATGGGTGAAATTGTGACCTTCAAGTCTCAAAAGTTCCTGTTGACACTGGCATATGAAATGAGAAAGAGAATGCACTGATATTTGAAGATGCATCTTTTAAGGATGCCAAACTAAGAGAATTAAATAAATGGAACCAGAACAAGGATGACAATGAAATACCAGGTGATGAACAGAAACAAACCTCTGTGAGAGGAGTCTGCACTTTGTAAAACTCAGGTGTTAATGTAACTATTAAAGACAAACTAGTTGCAAGAGGTTCTGAAAAAGTAGATAAAGCCCAAATACCCAATGATTCTCCAACACATTCAAAAGAATCAATGAAGCTTATACTTACACTGTTTGCTCAGATGATTAGCAATCATATTTAATGGATATCAATACTGTCTTTTTGTAAGGAAAAAGGTATAGAAAAAGATATCTACATACATCCACCAAAAGAAGTCAATGTACCAGTCAAATTGTGCACCTTTAGAAATGTGTGTGTGGTTTTGGCAATGCTTCATTACAATGATATAATAGAGTAAAAACGGTTATCACTGATTTAGGAGCAACAATTTCAAAAGTTAATCCTACAATATTCTACTGGATGGACAAAAAAAAACATTAATAGGTGTTTTAGCTACTCCTCACGTTTATAACTTTATGTGGGGTGGAACATCTGAAAATATAATTATCAAAGCTAAATATTGTGATTTAAATAAAATAAGTTTAATTTTTGAAATGCCATTCCTACTAGTCCCTTACATACCATTTGAAAGAAACATTCATATAATGTGTTCACTTGACATGACAAACAAGAGCATGACGTTGGCACATTGGCATGACAGCAGAAATAAGTAGTAGATGAGTAGAAATTGCAAACATTTTGAAATACTTGGAGAATATAACAGAATATGGAGAACTTATCACTTTGATTGTCTGATGAATGAATTCATCTGATTTGTTTCCAGCTTTAGGTTTCCATTGAATTATCAAAGTAATTATCTTTTACTCATTTTCTTGGTGATTTAACAATTATAAAATCCATAGGAAATAATAACATTAAAAACAAACAGTCTTTTAAAGTTTTCCACAAGTTGGTATATTTCATTAACTAGAATTATTTACTGATAATTTTTTGTAACTTCCTTGAACATATTTTTGCCATATTAACTATTTCTCACTTGCAACCATCTTAATCTGAAGAAAAGACATCTTGATCTTATGTGTTTTACTCTATTGTTATAGGCCTCAGTAGTAAAGAAGAAATTAAATAAAATTCAAACAACTTCCATTGTGTTAAAACTAAGACAAGTGACTGGACTATTTTGACAGAAAGAAAATACCAGGGAAAGAGGGAAAGGTAAAGGTATGGTATAATTAAGTGGCCTTAGGGAAAAGTAGTACCATGGCCCTAAATGTCTCTCCTGACCCCTGATTGAGTCAATTTCAGGAGAAACAAAATATTCTTTTCTGAAGGTTTTAATTTAATTGGATTATTAACTTCAGTCTTTGCAAAAGGTTAAGTCATTGTGTGCACTAAGAAATAGTAGATCTTTTTTATATAAAAACTAAATTTCTAAATATAAAAGGCTTACCAAGCTGGCTTCTTTCGCCCTTCTTTGTCAGCAAACACGCCACCAACAAAATCCATATACCTCCTCATTGAAAACTGAAACAAAATGTAGTTTTTATTTATATAAATTATAAAATCCTATTCACTAAATGTAAAAGATAAACTTTCTTAATACATGCACTGAGTACAACTTAAATAATCTTTAGAAGAAACTTCATAAATATTTTATGCAAAGACATTTAAAACTAAGAATAACATAACTAGTAAAGGTTCTTGTATGCTAGTTACATGTAATAAACCAGTTACAATATTTTTATACAAGAATAAATACAACTATTAATAAGGATTTTCTTCAACCAGATTTGTCAGAAATAGAACTCTTCCCTTTACATCTTATACACATGTATTCTTTCATCTCACTCTTATCAAAGTTATCTGGCTCTTCCCCTTTCTATTCCCAAAAGAACAAGCTAAGCCTTTTCAAACATCAGAAGAATTTCTTATACATTTTATTTCTTCTTGTTTCCAATCTCTTGCAATCTCAGGGTTTCAAAAACAAAATTCAATATTTCATTGTACAGTTTACTCAATTATCTGTTGATTCTTTTATTTAAGTTGCTTATGTTCACAGTAAGTTTCTTTTTTTTTATCACTCCCAGCTTTCTTATGTAGTTTCTATTTATTTTCAGACTAATATAAAGTTTTGTAAATTTTAGTTTTTACTTTACTGTTAAGTAGCAAAATCATCTGAACTAAACCAAATTAGTGAAAAAACTGCAAATGCTAATATAAATTGGAGATAATTTAACACAAGGATTTTTACTGTAAAATGTAACCTAAACAGCCATTTACCCTTACCACTACCTTTTAATTAATCCCCTGGTCAATTGTTAATTTATACATTTCTTAGTTGTTTTCTTTGATTTTTCAGTTCCACCCCTAATGTATTAGTAATACTGTATGAGCTCAAATGTTTTCAACCATTTGCATTACATGTATCTAAGTCCACAGTTCTAGAAGTCATTTTAGTGTGGGTAGGAGGACTGAAATGGTATGGTTCAGTATCCATTTGAATTTAATAAATAAAAAAATTCAAACATGAGAATATTCTAAAGAAAGTATAAACGTGTCTGTTGCCTTGAAAAACTATCATGTGAACAGTGTAAAATAGTGAAACTGTACACTCCAAGTAAAGCAATAAATGCAAGTCAGATAGGGTTATTAACTCAACCTAATAAATGCACAAGGTTGAAAGTTACTGTACTAAGGTCATCCTGATAGAGGTCACAAGGTGTGTGATTAATCATATCATTTAATTACAAGAAGAGCATTCTACAGATTAGGAAACATCAGCAACCAACAAAAGACTAAAAGATTTAAATATTGGTAATTAACCAAATTACACCTGTGTTTAAATATGAATTTTGTAAGTACTCACTTGTGGTCCAACTAAAAAGCCTCCAAAAAAGTACGTGTGGCCTCCTATCTCAAGAAGAGAAGGTGCTTTTACGAGTGCCGTTTTCTTTTGATCGTTTGAGAGTTTGTTCTATGTGAAAGAATAATAAAAGTTAAATGGTTGGAATACTTATTACATATTACTTAACATATGCAGCACAAATGAGTTTGATTCTGGAAGTTAATCTGTCAGGTTATGGATTCATTGGTCATATCTACTAAAGTTGTTCAAAAATGTATTTTGTAATTTATTTTTTATACCAAGATACCAAGCTGTCCAAATCAATAAATGGCTAAAATGTTACAATCATTCAAGAAATAGAAAAAGAGGTGCATTATGTTACATAATGCTGGTGGTCAAATGATAAAAAACTGTTAATAACACAATCTACAAAACTGGGAAGTGTTCCTATTAATTCTATGATGTTTTTGCTGCTCTGATATATTTCTATTATACAATTAACTCAGAATTTATATGACTGAACAAAAGAAATAAATTAAACTACCTCTTTTCTCAAACACCTTACTCACAATTCAACAGATTCTTATTAATACATTATTTTCAGCTTTCTCAAAAAATAAAGAAAATGGTCAATATATATGAAGTTTTAAAACAATCTTCTTTTGGGCATCAAATAAATACTTCTCACTCTTTCCATAATCTATGTAGTGTACAGGGATGACAGTTTTGCAGTTCCCCCATTTTCACAATTCAATCGCACAAAAATCCAAAATGCTGCATCTGGCTACTTGACAAGTATGTCTTTATATGTAATAGCATAAACAGTCATTTCATTCTTGCAATAACTAAGGTATTAAACAGTAGAATGGAAAGTATGACAGGAAGCTTTGTTAAAGATGCAACACTTTACTTACCATGTTTGGGGTATGACTTATCTCAAGTTCAGGCTTCCCAGTACCTTTTGGTGTTAAAATTATAAGAAAATCTGTATGAAATATAGATGTTTTTCTAGAAAAATGGCTTAAAATATAGGAGGTTTTAGAATGTCAAATACAGCAAT
This sequence comes from Tachypleus tridentatus, assembly GCF_004210375.1. Classification (NCBI taxonomy): domain Eukaryota; kingdom Metazoa; phylum Arthropoda; class Merostomata; order Xiphosura; family Limulidae; genus Tachypleus; species Tachypleus tridentatus. Next base: position 74,238,536 of record NC_134825.1, read on the forward strand.
TCAAAAAGTTAGAAAAATAGTTTATGATCATGTGTGCATGCTTTGGACATATCTATGTACAAATAAGAAAAGCAACAGATGCTCAATGCCAGCAAAACAAAATGGCCTCCACCACACCTTGTAGCCATCACATCCCAGCCTTTTATTACAAAATCAGATGGATCTGAATAATTTTAATAGTACAAAGATTTACACATTTACACTTTGATGTAACATAAATTCCCAACTTTTTACCTCCAAGTTTGACAGTAGATACACTTGGTTTAACAGTAAACATAAGTCTAAAGTCTAGTTTGCTTACTATTAATTTTACTTTTATGGCTTTAAGTATTTGTATGCTGAAGAAAGGAGGCCTTTTAAGCATTATTCACACCCAACTGACATCAGCAGAAGCTACAGTATGCTGTATATTGGTTCTTTCTAGATTTGCACCAATCTCAGATTTTACTTTTGTTAACATCCAATGCTTCCAACCACTGGATGTTGAAAGTGTTCTTCCTACCTGGCATTTTAGTCTACCAATCTACTACAATGTATTAAACAAAGTTCACTATACCATCTGAAACTGAAAAGAAAGATTAATATGCACATATTCCATACAATATGTTCCTTTTTGAACAGTGCTCATATTATCTACACCTGTCTTTGCATGCACTGAGATGAAAAATCTGTACAAATGTAGTACATGGTTTTGTGGGTAAAATATCCATCTAATTTTGTGTCTGAGCCAGTATAAATCTTGATAGAATGCTTAATTTTAAAAAAATGTCTCCCAAAAGTATGAACGGAAAGACAGCCAAATCCATAAACACAGTATATTCGTGTCAGAACCGGAACTGTATGTAGACGTATTTCATCACTGCTATGTAATATTTACTATATAATGAATACATTCTTGAACCACTTATATGCTATCTTTTGTTATATATGAGACGGTTACACTTGTACCTTTTGTAGAAATGTTCTTTGAAATGCAAATCTTGCACTTTTATGGGAAAAAATCTTCCAAATATAGAAATATATAGAAAAAAAAAAGACAAAATATAAGAATTTAAGCCAATTTTCAAATTTGCTTGAATCTGGACAAAAATATAGGAGGTTACATGAAATATAGGTATCACTGGGAGGCCTGCAAGTCTCTGTTACATATTCTTTCCAAAAGTGATCAGATTTTGGTCCAACTAAAAAAAATGTTTCATTCACAAGCAGAAAGTGCCAACATTATATTGAAATAAAATAATCAAATGTACTTTTTTTTATTTAAAATATAAAACACAATAGTGAAATGCACAAAAACTGTATTTTGAAAAAATTTTCTATGCTTTGAAAAATATGAAATAACAAAATAAGCTGAGTTTAATAACCAACTAAGCTGTGGAACCAGTAATGCTTACCATTGTTTTTCTTCCATCATATACGTCATAAGAAACTCCTAAGATCAAAGCAGAATCAAAGAAGTTTATTCACTTAATTGCAAATTATGACCATTAAAGATAAGTAACTTAAAACTTAAATTAGAGCTTCAACTTTTTAAAGAATGGGAGATAACTCTATGTTATTTATTTAGTTGCAAATTATAGCCACTAAAGAAAATAACTGCCACAGAATTATAGCTTCATCTTTAAAAGCAAGAGATAGAACTTTCACTGGCATAAGCTTAAGGTTAAATAAACAAATTCCATGTAAATGTAAAGGACTTTCCTACCAAATACATTACAATAACATCCATGGTTATGCTTTCAGTAATAACTCAGAAAGTACTTAAAAGTCACAAGAGAAACCTATTTGCTTTGAGTGAAAGTGTAAATGTGAAGCATGCAAGAAAAAATTCAACATATATTGAAAATTAGTCTGAACTCTACAGTATCAGAAGCATCTCTAAAGCATTATTAGAAAGTTTGTGATATTAACACTGAATCTAAGGCACAATATATTTATTATCAGAAGTCATACTTACCAATCAAACGTAATGTTAGCACACAGTGAGGCATGGTCCACTTGATATCGTAGTCTTGAGTCCCAGTATAATAATAGCCAATCAGCAGGTATCCCTTAATGTGAAAGATAAATGTTACTGTTTAATTCATGAACAAGTTTTAAATGTTAATTTTCAAGTCCTTATTAACCATAAATTAATCCTTTTGTGACAGACTAGGTGTAATATACAAGTATTTATAACCTAGCTTTTGAAGTATGTACCTTCACAAAATTTGATAAGACTTTTAGTAAAGATTGCAAGTCTTTAGTACACAAAAATCATATTTTTATTAAAGAATTTTTACTTAAGTTTTGTTTGTGAAATTATTGAGTATTTTTCATAACTAGTTTGAGTGTGAAATGACTTTTATATTGTGATTAAAAACTATTATTTCAAAAATCTCAAATATTATTTGTGCAATCTCGAAAATCTCGTAAATACATTTCAAATGTTTGTTTTCACTAAAACTTTATATTTTGTCTATTATTTTCTCTACCCTAACAATATGGGTTCTGTCAATGTAACCAACCTTGTAATCACCATAAAAAATTCAGAAATAAAAGTAAATTATGCTTATTTTTATCCTGGCATAACTGTAAATTATAACACAAGAAATACAAATATTTAGACTAAATTGCTTATATCTCATAACATTATAAATTTATATATGCATATATTTATAATTTTTTTATTATATCGACTTTCCAATTTTGCTTGGCTAACATTGCAGAAATTGTAATGATATGGCACTCATGCACTCATGTTGTCATATCCAGTAATATAAAACTGACCTTTAGTATTTACTTAGATGTCCTGTCTTGAATGTGCCCTAATGGACTAGTATTTTCTAAAATACATTCACATTTCAGTTATTATACATATGTATATATATTATTACAATTTACAAACAAGTTCTTAAACTTATTTTTCTTAAAACAGTAAATAAGTAGTTATAGCAAACAATTTTATCTTCTAATTACAACTACTTTTGTACTTGTTTGCTGCTTGCTAAACATTTTCAAATTTAGTATATGGAGGATTTTAAATGAAATATTTTTATTCTTTACATATATATTTGAAATAAGTAGAAAATCATAAATTTCTATATTGATACCATAAAATTCCACTACAATTTATCAAGCTTTGTAATCAAGCTGTATTTTGTCTAACAAATATATGTAATTTCAAGTATACTAAAGACACAACCTACCTGTTTGAAATCTTGATTCAAAAGAATGATATGGCTTCTTACAACTTCAAAATGACTGAGAAAGTCATGTGAGAAAAATTATGAGCTTTAGATTGCATAAATGATATGTCATATATGGAGGTAAGTGTAGATAAGGGGCTGTTTCCAAATATACAAACAGATTACTGGGGTTATTGTTTTGATTCAGTACATAAGCCATATCTTAACAAATAGAAAAGACATAATGTACTTATTTTACATTCTAGTTTGTAAATATTGGTAATTTGAGTTTCTCATTTGTATGAAACTACATATTTTGTAACTGGACATTAGAAGCATATAATTTGAACCAATGCTGCATTGAACATACCAAATGACATAAAAATTTATATTTAGGCATGTTCTTTTAATATATATTTTTAAATTAAGAAATTAACTAATATATAATACCAAAATTTGAATTATAATATACAGGTTGATACCAAACTTACTGACATAGTAGTTCAATAAAATTTTGAATGCAAATCAACAAATGAGATGCTATAGCCTTTGACCAATGACTTGTCACAATAGTGTATATACGGGATAAAACTTTAAATTTATTTTTGTCTGCAAACATTTTAAAAGAAGGCAATTGTTTTTAAATATGCATTGTTACATCAAGAAAATAATGTCTTTATTGTTAGTATATTACATTTCATTCAGGTGTTCTGCACCAAGTCACTTGATTCCAATACTTTGGGCAGAAAGAAATTCCCTGAATTATACCAAATCATTCCTCAATCAAAATATTTTATTTCCTTACCACCTGATGTATATTTGCAAAGAATTATTAAACTGGTACTTACAATAATATGTGAAATTGCAAAACATTATTCATGTATTGTTAAATAAAAACAAGACAGACTGTATGTTAAAAAGTGACAATTTACTTAAATATTGCCTTGTAAAGTTTCAATAAGATTGGTCACACCATTTTAGAATTAGTTATATTTTACCAGAATATCCAAAATAAATGCAGTTTATCCATCTAGTTGTGACCCAGCATACTACTTACACTTTTTAATTTTAAATTAAATCATAAAAACGTTATCAATACATAAACAACACTACAGATTTTAACATTTGTGATTATTATGTTTTGACTGTTAATACTTGAGAGAATTATATTTACTGTGTAAAATGAAATATTTTCATCAAGTTTACTTCTCAGGTGTCTAATATTTATTAAAATGGCATGCACAAAAAATGTTGAAAGTTCTCAACTGATAATCATACACCACAGTAAATTCATACTTCCAATATCTATAAAACAACTGCATACATTGACAAAATCATTCAGATCACATTGTATTACTTTTGCACATGTTTTAAAACTAGTTTATTTATATCAAATGTACTAATATCTTTGAATTAATGTGACTACATATATACTAACTGATCACACTGTATAGAATATTTTCAGATTTATACCCGTCTTTTTGACAACTTCATACATATCATTGAAAAACTAAAGCCTTCTTCCATTTGTCAATGTTTTATTCTTTTCCAAAACTTTACTTCCAATACTTCAGATCCTTACAATTAATGATGGAAAAAAAAGAAAAAGGTGTATACAATATTTTTGTGCAAATCCAAACATGGTCATAACACATCACAAATAGTTCATAATATCAACCAAGCATTGGGCAAAGGAACCACAACAGAAAGTACAGTACTGTGTTGGTTCCAAAAAGTTTTCTAATGAAGATTTGAATCTTGAAGATAAGAATGGCAGAGGACATCCTTCTGCTGTTGAAAATAACCGATTGACACAATTAGTGGAGAAAACCCTGCACTAAACTATTTGAGAAAGGGTACAAGAAATGAGTGTTGGCATCTTCACAATTTCTGACCATCTCAAGCAAATTGAAAAAGTGAGAAAGCTCTACAAATGGGTTCCACACTAACTCAGTGAGAATCAGAAAATTTGCCACTTTGAACTGTGCTCTATGTTGATTTTGTACAACAGAAATAACCCATTTCTTAGTTGAATTATCACCTGTGATGAAAAGTCAATCCCTCAAGACAACAGAAAGCGATGTGCAATGGCTCAATCATGACTAGGCTCCAAAACACTTCCCAAAGGCAAAGTTTCACCAACAAAAGATTATGGTCACTTTATGGTGGTCTGCAGCCAGTATTATCCATTACAGCTTGCTCAGCCAGGGCCAAAGTGTCACTGTGGAGGTTTACTGTCAAGAATTGGAAGTAATCCATGGAATATTGTGTGAAAAAATACCAGCATTAGTGAATCAAAGAAGACCAATATTGCTTCATGATAATGCTTGGCCACAAGTTACTCAAATGATGCTCCAGAAGCTCAACAAATTTGGCTTCGAAACACTGCCTCATTATCCTTACAACCCACACCTGTTGTCCACTAACTACCACTTTTTCAAGCATTTGGGCATTTGTTTTACAGGAAAAAAGATTCAACAACAGAGCAATACCAGAGAATGGCTTTAAAGAATTTCTGAGTTCTATAACTTCAGAATTTTATTGTCGTGGCTTAAATAATCTTATTTCTCATTGGCAAAAGTGTGAAGATTCACTTAGTTTCTATTTTAATTGATAAAGTTACTTTTAATTTTGTTTATTTCTTATTAAAATTAAAATTGAAAATCTGCCATTATTTTTTAAACAATCTAATAGGAGCTCTAATTATACACACAGGACACTTCACATGAAATAAGACTTGCTTGTAAAATATCCACAATGTTGATAGTTGAATTATACTCCCTACACCATCATGTATAACCATACCTCTAGAGGCTATGGTAAATGGCACAGACATGAATGTTACTACACATAAATATTGAATTGCAGTACTACACTTCTCTGAGTATCAGGTTTATCATTTTCTTCTTATACATTAAAGAGAAACTCCTAATAAGTAAAATTTACAACTACTTATATTATTTTTATTTTACTAAGACCCTTGTAATTAGACACTATGACAATCATTTAACCCATCACCCATTCTTGATCTTGCTAGCACTACACAATCTGCATTATAATTAACATTTTGATCTCAAGAGCATACTGTGGAATGAAAGCCCTTAGTTTTGAAATGGTTAATCCAGTTCCATCAAACTGTGCATGCTCATCTTTACTTTCAATCTTCACTCTTTCATGTCTTCAGCATCTTGTTTGTTGCTTGAAAATCCTTAAAATATTAATCATGTATCAGATGCATTACATTATAGATGATAACACTATGTAACACAAATTTTGTTCCCGGATAGTATGTATTATTTCTTAATTGTTTATGTTGTAAAAGTACAGAAAATGGCCATTATTCCCTTCAAACTTTGCTTTTGTGACCTGGATAATGAAAGTTAGAAATTAACCTATTTTCTATGTAAAAACAGGCAAATTTGCACATTTTCATTACATAAGGTCTAAATAAAACAAAATATATGAATCAAGATTTACATGTATTTATGCTAAAGTTATACAAAAATGAACAAAAATGTTTAGAAGTGAGTAGTGTTTTGAGACTTGCAACTGTAATGTAAATCATTTTCACGTATCAGCCCCCAAATATAGTCACCCATCATGTTTTCGTTATATGCTCCCATGTCACAAAAGCAAAGTTTGAAGAGAAAAACAGGTCTTTTCCATTTACTCTAGGCATAAGTAATTGGGAAATAACACTTTCTGCTCAGGAACAAAAAAAAGTAAAAATTTTGTTACATAGTGTTATTATTACATATTCAATTATTCTCTGGTATAAATTCAGCTGTTTATATATAGATTCATGAGTAACAAGTAATGGCCATATTTGTAAAAAGCATCGTGCCCTAATATTAGTTATTGGCAATGAAACATTCTGTATTTCAATATTTTTTAATTTTGTCTTTTTTTCTAAAACTTATCATCTCCAAATTACTGATATTATATATTTCCATTCATACTTTGTTTTATACAGGTTTTCCCTAATTATTGCTCATAATATTATTCCACCCTACTTTTTTTGGATGTGTTTTGTAAAAGCAACCCTTGCCCATGACACACATGGATCATGATGTTCGTGTGTTATAAGTAATATTTACCGATGTATATTTTGTTTCATAACAATTTTTTTAAAAAAACATTGATAAATCACTATTTTATAGATTTATTATAGTTATTTTTGATAAGTACTTGAATAAATATAAGTACAGGTATGAAACCAAAACTATGGAAATTTGTTCTATCTTTGGGCTACCAGGCTTTACTGAAATAACCATTCTGTTCATTTCCATTTCAAGATCTCTCAAATTTTTCCTACAGGAGCATATGTCAATGATGTAATATACTTGGAGCATTACACATTCCTTCCATAATTATTGATGCAGGGTCTGTTCTATTAATGATGTAAGTTTGTAAGATAAACAAATAATAGAAATCAACCTATCTCTAAATAGAAATTTGTTGAGAGCTTTTAGGATGTAGTATAACTATTCTCAATGACATATAAGATGATGCAACAAAGCCTAATCCAGAGTCCTTAAATCATATACATACAGTATGTATCTTGATTGTTAAGTGCATCAGAATTGGCCTGTATGCAGTTTCTCACACAAATGATAATTTATTTTCCACAATCTGCATCTGAGAAGCATCATTTAAACATACAAAATCCTCCAACTTTTCCTGTTCTTGTCTATGAAATGGTTGGTTGGTTGATTTGGTGTTTTATGACACAAAGCAGCTAGGCTATCTATGCCAAACATCAGGAAAAAAGTTAATTTGAAAATCTGAAACAAACAATTTTTTGTCAACTTAAAACCAATGTACCATTGCATGCACTTACCATGAAGAATGACAGAGACAAAATAACTGACAAGACTGTTCCACCAATAAGAAGTAGGTTTAGATACAAGAGAACTACACATGCCACAGAATGTAAAACTTCTAAACCTGAAGAAAAAAGAAGAAAAAGTCAGCAATGGTTCTACAAAAAAAACAACATTTATATTTCTCTTTTTGTTCAATAATTAAATATGGATTGATGGGTAATTTTATATTCTTTATTTTCACGTTGCTTATTTTGGAAAGTTTGTAGAATGTGTTTTTTTTGTCAAATCATTAACTATTTTACTTTCTCATGGTGTCCCTCAGTTATAAGAATTTATTGGCATTTTTCTTCTTTTATTAACATCTTTATAAACATTATATCTTACCATTTTGAAAATTTTATTGAAAGCTTTTACCTTACATACAAAGAAGCCAAAGTTTTTAATACCGTTTTCCAGTAGTTAAAAGTTAACACTTTCCTACACCAAAAATGCATTTCATATTGATACTTATCTTGATTTGTGCTGCCTACTATATGCACAATTTTTGCTCACCATTAGACATGAGGATTTCACATAACATCATCATGCATTTACATGTAGTATAGCTGCACTGTAGTATGCAAATGAGCATGATACAACCCTTCCACCAAAAGGAGCACAACATACTCTCCTAATGTAGCTAGTTCTTTTTATACCATGGATCACAATCATTGCTTCGAAACCACACAAAAAAAGATGTGCTGAAAGTGAAGAGGATGAGTGAGAAGTGTGAGAGAAGGTATCTACTGGAAATACATTTTCAGGATTAAAAAATGATAACTTCCAACATGATACATCCATTCATGTAACAGCTAGAATGCCACATTAAAACACTGGAGAAAACATTGCAAAATTTTCCTAGAGAAGAGCCCCCTTTTGGGAGGTGCTGCAAAGGAATCCACAAAGTGTAATATCCTAAAATATAGGGAAGAATGCACCTATACAAGGGTATACTCTTTGCCTGTAGTAAAGGTACATGTCATCAAGCCAAGCAGGATGGCTGCAAGTCTAATTGAGTGGCTAGGGTGCATCAGACCATACTTGGTTGGTCACTTCCAATCCATGACCAGATGGGCATCAACCATTTTTTTCTAGTTCACAGTAAGAAGAGGGTCCCAAATGTCTTCACCTCAAGGTCAGGAAACAAAAGAGAAAAGAAACTTCCATTCCAGCAACTATGAAAAGCACATTTCTGCTTCAGACCCAGTATACAACCAGCACCAGGCCACCCGGAACCTGTCCTCCAGGCAACGGTAGGAACAGGGAGCACAAAGTGGATAAACTTCAGTCCAAAAGCTATGAGAAAGCCTCCATGGTCCCACACCCCAGTGGCTAAGAACTGGTAAGAAGCAAGAACTCCTGTACACCTAAGAAGAGGAGAGGGGAAAACAGTAAGGAGAATAGGAGAATTAAACATTTAGAAACTGTGCAGTTGATGAGCACAAAAACTCTATTCAGAAAGCAGCTCATCCCAAGTTTATTCAATAGGACCATAGGGATGGGTAGTAATCCTGACACTGTTTACTTGTAATAGTTCTTGAGTTGGATGGGTAGCAATCCTGATACTGTTTACTTGTAATAGTTCTTGAGTTGGATGGGTAGCAATCCTGATACTGTTTACTTGTAATAGTTCTTGAGTTGGATGGGTAGCAATCCTGATACTGTTTACTTGTAATAGTTCTTGAGTTTGTATGGTTTGAAAAAGATCTTATTTATGAAACAATACACCAATTGAAGCCTATTAGTAAAGAAGGAAGGAGTATGGTGAGAAACAAGAAAATGGAAGCAAAAACCAGCAATCATGCAACTTGAATGATGCCCACATCCTAAGAAGAGAGGGAAACCTTTCCCATAGTGAGAAAAGCAGAGAACAGAAGAGGAGAAGGATAAGCCCTGTGGAGATATGAACTGAAAAATACCCAAAAGAATGAGAAACTAAAAGGGGTGAGATGCAACTTCTACTGGTTGACCAACAAACTCAAACTTGCTACCTCCCAAGATGAATCCTGTAAAAAAAAATGAGAAGTCCATATGATAGAGTCTTTAACCATTATGTCCAACACCACTGTGGTAGTTGGCAGAAAACATGATCCTTTAGAGAAGTGAAAGTAATGGGTACAAGACACAATAGAGGAGGAGAGAGAAAATGAAAGGGTGAGGTTCACCAACAGAACTTCCAGTACCTCACAATTGCCTGCAAATGGAGGAAAAAAGTCCATAAACCAAAAAAACAGGACCAACTGACTCAAAGCTTATAAGATAGTCACCTTTAATCTGATTGCACTAAAGTTAATGATCAGTGCTAGGACAAATGAAAACAAAAAATCAGGAAGTGGCAAAAGGGAGAGAAGAGGAAGTAGAAGGAAAGGAGATAGAGACAGAGTACAGAAGAGACAGTACATTAGTGAAGATAAGGAAGAACAATGGCATGCAGCCCAAACATATGATCCCAGAAAAACAGGTACTCCAGTAAAATCACACATGTAAATTAAAGGAGCCAAATAAAGGTACAAGAGAGAAAAAAAATGCAAACATACTAGAGTAATAAATGAATCATTCCCCAACATGCTGTAGCAACAAATCAACCAAATATAATGGAATAAGACAAAGGAAGATAAACATGTCTCTATATGGAAGATAAGTGAAAAATAATTTGCCAAAAACCTTCCAAGGGAATAGTAAATTAACCCAGAAAGGTGGAGAAAAAATAATGGAAAAGTATAGAAAAGAGAAGAGAAAGTTGTGAAAAACTTAAGCTTAAAAAAATGAATAAGAGCCCAAGGATTAGACCTCAAAACCTGAAGGCTCCAGAGTTTAGAAGCCTAAAAAAGATAATACAGCACAAGGTTAGGCCTAATCATGCGAGTTAAAAAAACAAAATAGGACATACATGCACCAAAGTAGTGTTAAAAGTAAATTAATATGGTCTACCATATTTGGAGAGAAAGAAAAACAGAAGAAGCAAGGAACAAATTAAAATGAGAAGTAGTGAAACATACTTGAAAACTTGGAAATAGACTTAGTTATATTCAAGAAAGCATGAGTATAACATCAGGGCAACTTAGGTAGTGATAAAAAAAACTGGTAAAATCATTTCCATCATAAATAAGAAACACAGATGAAAGTATATCAGGTACAAAAGAAGACACAGGCTACAGGAACTACTTCACTACCCACTGTGCAAAAGTTGTCACTTCTTCCAACAGACAAAGACAAACCTGATGCCAATGAAACTGTAACACTAGTGTGAACAATATTTTGTTGTCTCACACAAGACATAGTGTAAGTAACTGATATCTAAACTTTAAAAAATACCCAGTTCTAAAAAGTATAAACAAAAAAAAAAAGATATGTGATCCACACAAATGAACAAATCAAGAATTAATAATTGTGTTTTACAGTATAGAGTCAACTGTGCTAAAAAAGTATGTTGGTGCACTCTTATTGGTGGAGAGTTGTCACATGCTCATTTGCATGCTACAAAGCAGCTATATCATATGTAAATATTTGGTATTAAATGGGAAGTGCAAATGGCATTTATAGAAGGCAGCATGAATTAGGGAAAGCTATTACGTGGAAGAGGTAACGTTAAATATTATGAAAAAATGAGAGAAAACATCTGCAAGAAAAGTTATTTTTCAAGCAGTTATATAAAGAGGAAATAATACACACAGCTATGCCTAACCATAATTAAAATATCCTATTCCAAGTCCACAGAGCATAAAGAAAATATGCTGAAGTGGTGGTGACTTGCAATAAAGTAACTGTCGATGAACAACAGCCAATGGATAGCCTGAAAAATACACCATATTTATGATTATTATTAGTACTAATTAATTAATTTAATCAATGCAAATGATCACATACAAATAACAATGAAACTGATTAGTATCACATAAGATAATTGGTTAACTGAAAAAACTGTAATAAAATTGTTTAACGTAAAGAAAATAATCAAGTAATCAAAAGTGTTTGATTATTACTATTTTAGATTATTCCAAATATTGAAAATCTTGTAATAATTCCTCAGTATTATTATTTTTGAGCAATTTTAGGTTTTTAAAACATAAATAAAAATGCACACATCATGACAGTTCGATTCATAATTTAAAATATTTTGCTATTAATACATGTCAATAAACTTGGCATCAAAACATAGTTCATAAATCATACTTTGATATTGTGTAGGTTTTGATTTCTTAATTTCAAAAGAAAATATTTAATTAAGTTCTCAGTATTCAGTTTTCTGTATCAAGACACATTTCCTTTGCTCCAAAGTGCTTTTCTTAATATTCTTTTACTCATGTTTGAGCTTCTGAGTATTAATGCAAATCATAAACCTACATTATTCATATTACTATGACAAAATATAATTCTGTAGGCCATAATTATCTTGTTTTACTTAAATATAAACAAGAATGACAAACCCACACAATACCTTTCTGTCATATACTATCTATCACAAAATGTCAATTTTCTCTGATGTTTCCTACTGTATTATTTATAGCCAACAGAAAGAGTTGATTTTAATTTACTGGTTCATGTATTATGCTACCTCATTCTCACAATGGCTTTTGAACTGTATGGCCTTCAACATTGCTATTGCCAAATTAAAGTTGATCAACTAAGGGAATTAAATTACCAGTAGTTATAAAGAAATTTTACACTTTGTTTGTGTTCTTATTTTATTTTCTAAATTGGGAGAGTAAAATAAAAATTCAGTAAAATACTAAAACAATCCCAGTAAAAATTGGTTATGTATGTTTTATTGACTGTTATAAAAATAACTAAAATGTAAAAATTAGAAACTTACTAAGTTAAATTAGATAATGTAAATGAAAAAACAAACAACCTTCTCAGCAAGATGTGCATGTGAGAAGTTAGAGCACTACATAATTAATATAACTTGAGATATGTATTCACTGGTAATTTATGGCTTTGTTACAAATGTTTAACAGTTAGACATGCTTCAAAGAGCAACGGAACAATAAAAGTAAAGGAAGACAGATATAAACTGTTATACGCCTGATGCTGTTTAGGATAAACAACTGCAATTTTCTGTTGCTATCTGCAATCATTCAAGAAAGAGAAAGGGTATATTCATTTCATATGTTTTAGTGGATGTTACAGGGTTGAACAAATGAGCTGATCCCATATAGTGTTAGTGAAGATAACAGATAAAATATAAAGTTTTATATAACTGATACTTGAAACCATTGGCACTTGGTGAAATTCTGTAATTACAGAAATGAGGAAAAAAAAAGACAATTGTATGTTTCACAAATATTTCACTTATTAATGATCATGGTTTTGTCAGTAAAGGTATCATTTGTCTTTATTTTTAATTTAGTTCTGTAATTATGGAGTTTCACCAAGTACCAACATTTTACTAAAAAAAAAAGTTTTCATATAGATTTAGAAGGCTTTAGAAATTATGCAAAATAGATCTGATAACTTAAAAATGAAAGCAAAAATATTGATATTAAGTTAATATTAACTTGAAAATTACCATGCCATGAAAAGTTATAGTGATTCCCAAGGTTCACAGACAAATTTTTAGTACAAATATTTGACATATTTTTTTGAAAATACATATACCATATTAAATATTAAGAGTGTGCACGATTAGGTGGTATTTCCAAAGTTGGTCAAAGTGACAAGTCTGCACAGATATGGTTATGTGATTACTGTCATGTCTCACTAAAGTAATTAACTAAATGATATTAGTGTTTCTGATTATTACTATTTTTGATTATTCCAGCTATCCAAGTCATGTGATAACCAATAATCAATTAGTTGATTAATCAACTCCTTATTATTATGATATTTCACTTATTGCACAACTCTAGCAGTGGTCACTTATGAAAAAGTTTGCCTTCAGGTGTGGTAAAAGCTGCAACATTGACAGAGTTTAAGAGAAGATTGAATAAGTGTGTTAGAGATGAAGACTGGATGCAGGGGAGGTTATTTCTATAAATATATATGTTGTAGAAGTTTGATACTAGAAAATGAAAGGGAAAATAATATTATATGATACAATAAATGAACTGTCCCATATCTTCAACTTTCTCTCTTGAAACTTTATATACATTAACTAACTTGATATAAAAACACCTAGATTACTTGTTATTGAAATTTTAATTATATTTAATTATAACAAATAAAATAAATTCAAGCTTCAAATTCTAAAAGTCTAAATTTTAATTTTAGACTAAAAGTCACTTACATACATGCATAACAACATGTTTAGCTACAAGCCTATATATATTTACACACAATTATCAGTCATTTATACTTTTAAGTAAAATGTACATATGGTTCAGTTTGGAGCTTTGCACTAATCACATACATATATTTACTTAACATAAGGATATAACTCCTTATGATTTGCATTCATTTCATATTAAAAAGTGTGGTACTTATAAATTCATAAAAAGTATTTCAATTGTTTACATGTACCATCATTACATATCAATACAATAGCAAAGTTCCTTATAATCAAAATTTATAATTTTTCTGTTATTAGGTATTTCATTGTTTTTCATAAACTTAAAATTGGATTTTCTATTAAAATATATGTTTTGAAGAGGAATAAAATTATTTTTTGTAAGTTTAACCATGTAAAATATTTTACAGGATTCACCAATACTCTTTTCGATATCATTCTGTAACAAGTACTGTAATTTCTTAGTTTCACAATTTCATAAAAGTAATTTTGACATTTGTACAAATAAATGAAGAGATTCTTAAAATTATTTTTAGCATTGTAGTTACTAATTAGTAATTACTTTACATCTCAGAAGCTGTTGTTGACCAAAAGTTTCAAGTATGAGATTGTCTTTTAAATAAAGTAATTTTTTCAATAAATAATCATGACTTTTAAAATGTGACAGAAATGCTCATTATATAAAAACCTGACCCCTGTACTGCATGAAAAAAATAGTTTTTGAAATACACTAAATATTTGTGAGACCAATAAGTATGTGACCAATCACTAAAGTTTTCTAAAGTGACTTTAAAAGCATAAACTGATACTTACCAATAAGAACAGACAGCAACAAACGCAGGGCAGGTTCTGTCGCTCCAACAGCTAAAGCTAAACGACCAACCCAACTAACATTTGCTTCTAAAGACATGGTAGCAAACTGTCAAATACCAAATTTTATGTCTAAGAGTTGTTGAAATAAATTATAAACCTTGAAAATATAAATGTACAGTTACTTCAAGGATAATGTATGCATAATAATGTGAAGATATTACAATGATATGTAGTTTAAAATAATCAAATAACAAAAGAAAGCCTTAAGTTTTTATACTTGTTTTATATGGAGTAGTTCTTAAGTATGACCTAAGAGTGACTTGAGTCAGGTGTTTAAAATTATTAGAAACTTGGACAACCTGTTAGTGAATGAGAAGCGTGAGTAGTAAAGATAAATATTGTAAATGTGAACTTTGATATTACGAATACAAGATTTTCAAAACCTAGATATAGACTTACTTTTCAGTAAAATTATTACTCTGATTTAAACTTTTGGTATGGTTGGTCAGATGTAGTGCTTGTTACTTTAGTACATTTTAAACATTTATTGGATAGGTGTATGGATGTGAACATACAAAGTGTTTCGGTTATTTGTTTAAGACTGTTAACTGAACTGAAGGTGTTCATTATGTTTTTTATCATATCTAACAGTGCAAATGGTAGAACTAAGGGACACAAATATAAATTCTGTGAGACTAAGAGTCATCTTTAGCCAAAAAGGATTTATTTTTAAAATAGGGTAGTTTGCTTTGAAATAGTTTGCCTTCATAATGAAAAATAATTAGATATTCAAATCATTAGAATTTCAATAGACAGAAACCAGACATTAGAAGAAACTTGGAAAGTGCTTCTCTGTACGTTTTTTGTGTGTGGGAAAAAAAAGTTACTGTAGATTATGGCAAGTCTTAGGATGATATTATTTGTTCAGTCATAAAGAAAGAGCTTTTAAAGATCTGAGGTCCATTAAAATGAATTTTTAATAAAAGAGGGTTGTTTTAACTTTGTATTAAAACTCTGCTGTGGTCTCATTTTGAGTTGTATGGATTTATATTCCTTACTAGAAAAATATTTAACATGGTTGTGTTGGGACATGCAACCAAAATGATATCTTGTTTAAAAAACAAACTACAAAAAGACTACTGAAAATTGGATCAATGACATTAAAATGTAAACTTCAGTATTACAGTAGTAAATAGCAAGTTATGTCACCTTACAAATTAAACACTCAATTCTTACATGCACAACTTACTCCTACCTTCTTAAAAGTACTAATTTAATGACAAATTTATTTACTAATATAAAAGCAATGGGAGTTACAAAATAGGCTTGAAAAACGTTGAAATTAATTAAACTGTGTAGACAACACAATTAAACCAAACCTGCAGATAACTTTAAACTTCTAAGTTCTACTAACATTGCAACCAAAGCAATAATAAGACTTGTCTCTTTGAGAAAATTTCATTTCATAATATTAGTTAGGAATTAATGAATATTTCACCAATTCCTTATATTAATTGTTAATTTGTGTATGATTTTCACAATATTATTGTTCGGTAATTGCGTACTAATAGTAATACGTAACATTACTATGGAAACTAAATCAATAAAGATCGATATACACAGTGGTCGGAAAAACTATGATTACAAATGAGTAGGACTACGAGTGTATACTATCATCACTCCAGTATCACTACACTTTCGTAGGTTTACTGTACAATAAACAATAAAAGTAAAACAGTCTGAATAATATATTTAAATAATTGTAATTACCTCTTACTAGGTTTCTTATTATAATAATTCTTTTCGGATTTAAAGCAATAACTTGCACATCAACTGACTAGCATACCAAAAGTATATGGGAACATTTTTCTCATTTTAACTACTACCGCGAGATGGCATAGAACTCTAAGATAATTATATACAGTGCTACGTGTTCACGAGTTGCGCAATGTAAATTTGGAAAGTAGGAAAACTGCACATGCGGTGGTGTGGCAACCATTTTATTTCAAACACAATTACCGGTATTTGTTGCTGAAAGTAGGCCTAACTCTAAAAAACATCGAATTAGGTAAGACAATGAGTTTTATACAAGTTTGCGAAGAAGAAAACGACGAAATAATCGAGTTACCATGCGAAGATGATGGAACCCTTCTTTTATCTACGTTATCTGCTCAATTTCCTGGAACTTCTGGATTAAAATATCGTAATCCAGATTGTGGTGGCTCTCTACGTGGTGTGCGACTTGTAAAAGGAAGATTTTATCCTCCTGATGCTGGGTGGGGAGATCAAGTGTATATTTGTGTGTTTCCTAAAGGTAGTTATTGTTATATCAAAATGTATGTTTTAATTTTTTTTATCGATTAAAATGATATTTATGTAGTGGGATAGAATATGAAATGTTGAATATCGGTATGCAGATGGATTTTTTTTTACATTATAAGAAACTGAGTTAATGAGCTACTTTATAAATTATAATTGAAGTGTAACGTAGTGTTAGCATTAGCATCTCGATGTAAATAATTATCGTAATAATTGGTTTATCTGTTTACTATCACGTGATGTTACGCCCTTGATAAACTTGTAAGTAGGTTAACACTATCTGTCAATGTCAGTAAAGGTGTATGAAGAACTATTAACAATACTTTCACTCACTCGCTGTTAATAAGTACCAATTTATTACTTATTTTTGGTAAAATTTGTTAAAATTGGTCAATCAGGTTAATAGAAAAACGAAAATCATTGAATGTGGTATTATTTCTATCATTTCTTATTCCTCTTCCAAAATACTCATAGTGTAATTGCATTCACAGTTTGCACATACATGGACGATACTGCTGTGATATGCAGGAAAAAGTTGTACTATTAAAAAATAAAAATCCACTGTTACATCAAAAACAACATCCGTGAATGGATATAATAAGAAATTAACAAAAAATTTTCTAGTGGTGTCATAATTCATTTCAAAAATGTTTTAAAATATATTTACCAAACTTATTATTTGTATACTAAAAATGTTTATAAGTTATGGACCATTTTGTGCCCCATACTATGAATTTTATCTCAATGACGAACTCTCGAATCATTTTGAACCTTGAATTTAAGAATGACACTATCAAATGTGAAGATTTAGAAGGAAAAACATTTATTTTTTTATGTTTAATAATAGTTAACACATGAAACAGTTTAGACCATTTAACTTAAAAGTAAGTAGTGCATTTCATTCTCCTTTTTACTATGCTGAAGATACTTTAACCATTTTAATTAATGTTACTGTAGTAAAATGATGAGCATAAATTACCTTTTCCGATATATGGGCCGTGTAAGTCTAGGTACCTATCTTATCATTTGACCCAATTGTACCTTTAACTGTACAAATTAAGTCGGCACTTGTGAAGCATGTGTTAAAAAAATAACCATAAAAACTTTATCCTGTGACAAAAAACATTAAAAGATAGTACCTATGATTTTTTGTCATTTTAATTCATTATCAACAGTTAAAACGGTGCTAGTTCCAATGGAAACAGTTAATTTTACTTCTGTTATTAATGAGTATGAAGTGTTTTTATAACCAATTATCACTTTTAATTGCTTAAATTAATAAAAAATTAGCACAAAAATCATAAATTAAAAAATACCACACTGAGCCTACGCTAAGTGGATGGATCATATTTGGTGTATTGATGAATTTTTCCAGAAAATTTTGTTCATAGAAGCAGATGACTTTCATATGAAAATTTTCTTTCAAAAATTGGTATATCACAATAAACAGGGGATCTGTCCTTGCCAGGTGGTTAGGGTGCTTTATTGAAAATCTGAGTCTCAAAATTTATGATTTTGATGCATCAACATTTTTCACACACAATAGCAAGAATTATAAAACTAGAGGAAAAAATATTGATTTAGGGAAGGTAGAAGCCATCTTCAGCTAAGGCAATTTTTTCAAATTGGGTGGTTGGCCTATGAAATGTGTTGTCATCAGATGTTGTGAAGGCAGTAAATTTAACCACATGATTATGACTTACTTATGTATGCAACTCTTGTGATAGCTCTTCCTGAAAATGAAACCAGTTAATGAAATAGTTTTAAATTTGTCTTGAAAGATCATAAGATCATGTGCTTTCAGAAAAATAAGACATTTAATTTTGAATCTTTATACTATTTATAATCATATATTTAAAGTAGTTATATATGTACTCAGAATCAGTATAGTTCACAGGCAATGTAATTTTCATTTTGAATATAAAAATATTTATTTTATAGTTTTCAATTTTCATTTGCATAATCTCTCTAACCACATGAATGAATATCAAATGGTTTTTAAAGAGAATGTTTATATTTTCCATTTTCTATATTGTATTATTAACTCTATATATTATTAATGTACAGTGAAATGAAATGATTAAATTTAAGAAATGGAAATATGTATGTACCTTTTAATATTTGAGTTGTTTTGTAATCTTCTTTTTCTCAATGTATAATTTCGTGTTTTTCTTTTCAGTTAGTTTATTTTTAATTTTTGTTTCCAATTCTTTGTGTTTTATTTTTAGTGCAGGTATGCCAACCTGTTCCTGCAGACATGACCCCCTGGTTGTAATAATTATTACAGGGTAAAGGTCATTCACAAACTTTCACTAATGCTTACTTAGACGTTTCCATTGAGTTAAACTATATTAAGTTAAATTTATGCAATTATAAAATTTTCTAATATATATTTATTAACACAAATAATATATAACTAACTAAAGTATAAACAAAATCTAAAAGCAATCTCTTTTGCAAACTAATACATGTAAAGTTACAAACACCAGCCATTGTTCAACAGAACAATGGACTAAGCTTTTCTATCTCATGCTATCAATCCATTCATTGGTAAAACATTCTTTAGGCTATAACTGAATAGTGGAAAATATCCTCTTTTTATTGGTAGTAAGCATGTCATTCAACTTCAACCTGTTATCTAGAAATGTTAGAATTTAAAACCCATTGAGAAATTCTTGGAAATTTTCTAGGCATTAATGAAAGACAGGTGAAACATCAATTTGACCTTGTATCACAAATGTGATGGGTAGGCTAGCAATTGGAGTTTCAACTATTACTACCTGTCACAAATTATATCACATTGAGGAATGCAGAGGTGAGTGGAACACAAAAGCATTAACTCGAGGAATTTATAGTTAAAGTAAAAAATCAA
Source organism: Tachypleus tridentatus (assembly GCF_004210375.1). NCBI lineage: Eukaryota > Metazoa > Arthropoda > Merostomata > Xiphosura > Limulidae > Tachypleus > Tachypleus tridentatus. The sequence goes on from NC_134825.1 coordinate 74,258,798, forward strand.
ACTCTGAGGATAAATTTCACACAAAAAACACTTTTAATATGCTTGTTAGAATATTTTCCATCACAATCAGTTTACTAGAATAATTTTAAATTAGCTAACTAAACTCTTTGATTATAACTAGCAAATGGTCATTTCAAATGCTTAAATTATGGAGCAGGTTACTGCATATACTTGAATTTGAAATGCTCAGAAATTCCACAGATGCTTCATACAGTCTTTATTGTGTTCTAACAGTATCATGTGTTATAGCTAATAAAGTTTAGACTTGTAACTGCAAGAGGGTCAAGTGACAGCAAAACCTGCAGTTTTAGTTGCTGTTTTAAATTTTTCCTTTTAAAATAAAGAAATAAATCTAGATACTATAAAACTAAGATATAATATACTTGATGATAGTAATTTCAGTAAAATACATTTATACTAAAGTGGTTTAATTAAATTTTGAAAATAACTCAGACTTTCATGTTTATGGGGCACCCAGGAACATAATTTTCAGAAACATATAAATCCATTGAGAAAATACCTGGGTGAGGCTTTTGATTATGATATACAATCAGACCATTCCAAAATTTTAGGAATATTTTTGACTGCTATATCCAATTGTGTCAACACATGTGATTGGTCTTAGAAATCAAGAAATCTGTTAAAGAGCTGAAGTGTAGGTGAAATGTTTACAATTAAGAAAGTGAATGTTGCTAGGAATTTATTTTATACAGACTACAATAAAAGGATGAATTATGCTGTACACATCTTGCTAAGACAATATAAATGTACTGCAAGAAACTAAATACTATTATTTCTGGTGCTTCTATGTCTACAGTGTCAGTCTAGACCTAGTACTGAACATGATGTCAATAGAGAAGAAGTTATTAAATCCATTGTACCCCTGTATTTCTAAGTGGATGGATGGGTATAGTTTGTTTCTAGGGCAAAACTTGGACTGCTGAATTAAAAAGTAGAAAATAATCATGCACATTTTTCTCAATGAAACAAATTTATTCGGTAAAAAAAGCTTTATTTCCTAAATTATATTCAAAGAGAAAAAAATTTTGTGTTGATCTTGTTCTTCTCCCAATGAAATTATTAATTTCATAATGTTTTTGAGAATAGTATGGCACTTATAGCACATTAGCTTTTATTAGTGTTATTTTGATTGTGTGAGCAAGGAAAACATTTATTCCTTGTTTTAAGTGTCAGTTTTAAGTCTTAGTTGACTGTGTCATTGTCATGATGATTTCCATGAAAAAGACATTGAGCATAACTTGATTTAGTAGTAAGCTAACCAAGGGGGAAAATAACCTTATGCTGTAATTTTTTCTATAGCTGAGAAATGTTTTATAAATATTCTTTGATTAAAGTTTAATTCCAAATGAAGACAAAGTAAAAAGTAATTCAACTTTCTTTGAAGTAAAGAGTAAGGGTAAAAAAAGTAGTACTTATCATTCTAGGTTATTATCATGATGAGAAAGAGGTTTTATATTAATCAGTACCAAGTTTTGGTTGATTGTGTAGACTTGTAATTGGCATGATTTTCTAACTGTGGATAACACAGACTCTTAATTAACCAAACCTTTTTAATTTTGGCTCGACTAATATATGTTTTAACTGAAATTGGTTGGAAAGTTTTTTTATAATACCCTCAAAGATGTTTTTAGAGAATTAGACAGTAGGTTTGTTTTTTTTCTGAGGTAAAAGTTCAACTCCAAGTTTATAAGCTCCAGAGTAGCACAAGAGGTCAATGGGCTGCTTCTGAGGTTTTGATAGTCTAGAGCAACGTATCCCAAACTTTCTCAGTTCATGGCACCCTCAGTGTCTCAGCAATTTTTCACAGCACCCAAAGACAAAAAGGAAAACCTAACAATTCCATTTATTAAGTAGTTAGGTCCAAACAACTTGAGAATCCATTTGAAAGAATAATACACAAATTGAAAGTAAAAGCAATATTTTTATTTCAATTTCAAATAACCACGATTGCTAATTGGGATGTGTGTGTCTGTTAGGCACTGCCACTCTCATTTCTTGTTCCATATTGGTTTTTGGATGGTGTTTGCTTTTTATCATAGCAACTGCCTAATCTTCACAGAGATATGATGTCGCAAATGGAATTAGGCTTTGCTGAGTTTTAGCACTTAACATCAGATATTCATCTTTTACTGATATCCAAAAGTTAGTTCCATGCTGCCAAATTTTATTTTTAAAGATTTGTCACAAGACAGCTCAATAAGATTTTCTTCATTCAGATGGGGCCTTAGCCTTGAATGGGTCTTGGATCCATTCAAATTTCTCCATATCTTCTGGAAAGTAATTTTCAAACAAGTCACCATGCAGTGTTAGGTGCTCCTCAAAAACAGATTTTAGTTTGTGGGTCAAATCAACTTCATTGGATGTAACAAACTGTTGCAACAGGGGAAAACAGTCTTTGTCACCATCTTCATTCATTTTTCTTCTCCATAGTAGTAACATTTTTTCTGAAAACTGAAACCTTCTCTGCAAGTTTCAGAATGCTTCCCTGCAGAGAGAGATTCAACACATTCAGTTTTTCAAACAGACCTCACAGGTATGCTAATTTTGATTAAAAAAAATCAATATCCAAGAAGTTTTTAGCACATTCATCTCTTTCTTCTTTGAGATGAGAGTAGAGTTCCTGTCTTAATTCAAACACGAGTGTGCATGTCCACTGGACAGCCATTGCAAGCTACAGTAGTATAATAAAGATGTGTGCTCAGATCCTATATTCTCGCACAGTTTTTTTAAAAATCGTATCTTGTGTGGCCGAGATTTTATAAAGTTCACCGCTTTCAACATACTTTCCAGGACCAAGTTTAGCGGAAGACTCAGTGCTTCGATGCTAAGGCTTCCCTGTGGATTATGCAGTGGGTCCACAGTGCATCAAGAGCTTTGCTTCATATGAGTGCCTGCAGTTCTCCATAATGGTCCGACATAGAGCAACTACCATTGGTATAGACGCTAATGCAGTTAGTCCAGTCTAAGTTGTTTTCACACAAAAAAGTGATAAGGATATCAAACAAGTCTTGAGCCTTTGCACCTGCAGTGATACTTTTACAAAAGAGGTCTTCCACAATTTTGTCACCATCCATGAACGGTGCATAGCAACTCAAATGAGCATCCTTGTTTCTATCCATTGCCTCATCTAGCTGTAACCAGAATTCCTTCTCTTTCATTTTTTCTATTAGCTGATCATTGAGGTCTTCAGCCATGTGTTGGATTCTATGACTGATTAGCATTGTTGGATAAAAGCACCTTTGAAAGTGGTATTCCTGCAGATTCATCAACCATAATGTTCACCATATTCACTGCAGCTGGTAAAATATGTTCTTTCTTCTGCGATGGTGTGAGGCTTTTTACATTTTGCGAATCTATATGCCACCTTGTAGGATGCTAGCAAAATATTGCTTGGTATTGATGCTTGTTTCAAAAATGTACCTTTTTGTCCTTTCAATTCTTTTAACTTTCTGGTAAAATAATCACAGGATTTACTAGCCATGTTAGGATCATTGGTCTCTAAGGGGTGTTTTGGTTTACCTGGAAGCATGCACTCTGGAGCCAAAACTTTTAGACATAATACACACTATGGACACTCTTCAGGATTCACATCTACCAAAGTAAAATCAAAATCTAGATAATTATCATCATATTTCCTTTTCTTCACAACTTTGCCACTGGTCTGTGGTTCTCCATCCTTTTCTTCACTCCCACACTTCTTATTAACATAATGAGATCTAATGTTAAAACTGTGAACTATCTTGAGCTAGTAGTTTGCATGGTGACTGACAAATGTTGATACTGCTGTATTTCCCTTGAAATTTTGAAATATCCTGTGGCACACAATTTGGGAACCACTGCTTGAGAGAATAAGACTTGCATATAATAAAGAGAACATAAGTTTAGAATTATAGAAACCGACAAAATACTCAGTAGATTCCTTGTATTTTTATTAATTAATATTTATTTTTCATTTGTCAGTAATGGATTTACAACTAGCATAATGACCCATGCATTTTTTTCTCTGTCAAAGATTTTTTAAAATCAAAAGAAAATAAGCTTTTTTGTTCTCTAGTGTTCTTTTGCGTTTTCATTTAGCATTGTAAATATAAGCTATTTCTAATAATATCATCAGTTCCTGCACACTATGGTTTAACTATATTGAAAACTGCTGCAAAAAAGGCAGTCAAATATTTTTTTATCTTATGATGCATGAGTATTTATGCAAGTCTCATCTTAACAGGTGGAAAAATTGATAAATGACTCCAGCTGTAAAATGGCAATCTCTTTTCTTTGTTGTTGTTGTTTTCAGTTTTTATTTTGTCATTGTTCAGTTGGAAATTGCAACTACAATGGTTACAATGATTTTTATAATGTTAAGATAAAACAACTGTTTTTGATTTATATATATATAGTGGCAGTACTAAATAGTGGACATTGTGGAAGTTATTAGAACAGAAACATTTTCTGATGTTCTACTTTATTGTCCATGTAGTTATTTATAAATGAGCATACATAGAGTGGAGATACATTAAAAAGTTGTGGAAAACCCAGTCAGCATTTAAATGTATGGAAAAAGAGAATGTTATTGGTAGATGTCTCCCTATCAATGTCTGGGAGGAAGGTGTGCTAATGTGGCAGAAGATAATATTGTAGGAAAGGAAAGGTTACTTGGAAGATTCTGGCTAATAGTTTTGCTACTGCTGGAATGTGGAAGGAGCAATAAAATGAATGCAAACTAAACTATTCTGTTAATAAGAGAGATATCTGGGAGATTAGGCATCAGCTTTAGTGTATAAATGGTAAATCTAATGTGTTATTGGGTGTAAGAGAAAATGTGGTTCTCTGTAGTACTCGGGTAGTCTAAGTTAATTTTTCATTATGCATTTCATCTTGTAATTTTTCCTGTGTCATATTAGGAGGTGCTTAGTAAAGAATTAACAGCAAGTTTGTAATGTTGTACTTAATTGAATTCTAAGTGGGACATCCAAGTCAACTGCTTTCAGGTGTAGAACTGTTACATTCAAAATAAGGCTTTGTCCAGCAGAATGATCTTGTAACTATATTATTATGCTTGTTATGGTTTTCATGCTATAACTTTAGTAAATATACCTATATGAAATTTTGCATATAATCAGTAAAGTTGCAAGGCTTTCATATCCAAACCATCACATTTGTTTAAGTTTTGAAATTTTTGAAGTAATGTTTCTCTGTGCATTTTTTTTCTTTTTGAATGTTGAATATCCAACATGCAAATTAATTTTGATTTTAAGATAAAAATGCTTTTATGCTTGAAAAAATTTTCAAATATTGTGGAAAATCTTTATAACCTCTAGATGGTTATAAAAATTATTTAAATAAAGAACTTAATATTTTATTTTTATTGTCAAATCTCTGTATGGGTTTGGTCGATTTGACCAAGTTGGTAACCACCATAAACATTAAAAGAAGTAATTATAAATTATACTTTTTCATTCAGAATGACAACAAATTATATGGTAATGGCAGTCTAAATAGATTAAATCTCATAAAATTATACATTATATATATATATATATATATATATATATATTGATTTTTCAACTGTTTTTGGCTAACATTACAGAAGTTGCAATGATACAGTGCACATGCACTCATATTACCATATCCAAGAATATATAGAACTGGCCTAAAAGAGCAACCTGTCTTGTCTGTGTTGTAGTGGACTAGTATTTTGTAAAATAGTCACATTCAGTTATAATGCATATATGTTATAATTTACAAATAAATTCATAAACTAGTGGTCCTTAAAACGTAGAACAATAAATAAAGAAATATAGTAAACAATTATCTCTTTTTAGGTAAGAATCTTGTACTTGTTTGTTGCTTGTTGTAGGTTGTTTAAGCCTTATCAAATTTTGCATGTGGAGGATTTGAAACAAAATTATTTTTTTTAGGATTTATATATACATTTAAAATAATCAAAAATTATAAATTGCTATATCAATACTGTAGAATTTCACTATAATTCATCAAGCTTAATAAATATGCAGTATTTGGGTCTGAAAAGTATTAAATTTTTTGAGCAAATTATTGTCTTCCCTGACCACTTCAAACCTAGAATTAAAAAAGTATCCCATGTAAATACTTTACAAAAGCAAAGAAAATCTTTAAAGGGGGTTGGAGCCACATCAGTTGGTTCATTAATATCTAAGAAGATAGAAAAGATATCTTTTATTCTAACTTGTCAAATCAGTAACTTGAGTATCTAATTTGTAAGAAACTATAACTTTGTATTTGAACATCACAAACATAATTTAAACTAATGCTGCATTCAATATACCACACTGCACAAAAACTGATGTTTAAGTGTTTATTTTATTGAAATTATTTTCAAGTTAAGAAACTAAGTAATGTATGCTTCTAAAACTTGAATTATAATCTACAGTTTGATACCAAATGTATTGACATTGCTTCATAAAATTCTAGTTCAATTAAATTTGAAATAAGCCTACAAATGTGATGTCATGACCTGTGTCCAGTGTCAATAAGATTAACTGTAGATTAATAAAACTGAATATATATATAAAATAAGTATAATTGTAAAAATCATTTCACAGAAAAGCAAATCCTGTAATAAAGTGCACTTAATCATCAACTAGGTTCCTTCACTGTTAATAGTATTTCTAGCCATAATCCCAGTAATAGACTATAGTACAAGTATCAGGTCAACCCCATATTCATATTAACTGTAATTTTTAAAATGATGTTTATAATAGGTAATTTTCTTTTCTTCATTTACTTGTATTTTTGATGCCTTAGAAATAATCTTTTCAGTGTAAGTAACCTATGAAAAATATGTTCAGAAATTTTTGAACTATGCTAAAAACATTAGAAATTACATTCTCAAAGGTTTTTGTTAATATGTACATTAATTGTTACTTTCTTTTACAATTTTAATATTGAAATGGACATTCTAGCAGGAAGAAATATCATTTATTTGTATACACTAAATTTGTTTTATTCTTCTCTGTATAGTGGAAAACAAGCGTAAATCAGATGAACAGTTGGAAAATAGCACTGCCAAAACAAAAAGGATGGAGAGTATACGTAAGTGTTCAGACCTTATTGTGCTTGGATTACCTTGGAAAACTACAGAACAGGACCTGAAGCAGTATTTTGAAGCTTATGGAGAAGTTTTAATGGCACAAGTATGAACAAAAGTAAAAACGTATTAATGGTAGAGTTCTGTATGGGGTGTGGAAATATGTATTGATGGTTTAAACTAGAATAGAATTAGTGTTAAAAAGTCTTGCAGGAAAAGAAAGAAAATTTTGGACTTTGTCAATCTGGCCCTATTCTGTTTCTCTAGTTACTTATAATACATTCATAATCCTGCTTTGTAAGTTGTTTCACAACCCTACTGCTTCTGGTGATTGTGTGTGTGTTGATGAAAGTTAGGGAGATTTGTTTGGGGATTTTCAAAACCAGCAAAATATTTTATTTTTCTCTCATTTTAGTATTTGTATTTTGTTTTAAATTTTTTGTAATCATGAAAATATAATAATTTCTTTAATACTGTGTTATAACTTATTTTTCTCTTTGGATTGAGAGTTTCCTCATGTCATTAATTCTAGTTCATAGTTTTACTATGCTGATGGTTGCATACAATTAAGACAATCAACCATGGCAATGATCTCTGACCTATAACTTGGTAGCATTTTTTTCTTGGAAATAATAGAAACCACAAACAAACATTCTGCATATAGAACAGTGCATGTTGACTTAATCAGTTGACTTAAAAGTGCATGTTGACTTATTGACAAGGAAATGCAACCTATGATGTGTGTGTTAAAAACATTATACTGGCTGCTATGAAAATGTATTTGAACAATGATTTTTATATAATAGTTGTTTCAACATTACTATTTAGGGAATATACTTGATGGAAATATAAAATTGTGTGTGTATATTATTCACATTTTATTTCTGTTACAAATACAGTTTTGATGAGCAATTGGATGATCTTCAAGCCTCACTATTATTACTGTTAGAAAAGATATACCAGATATTTTTCTTTATGTGCAATTACTGAAGCTAATTTCTGGGGTTATCAATTTTTTTTAATACCTCAATAATAGTGGCAGTAACTGTTCTTATATGATATTATAATCATATAATTATTGTGATCATATATTTATTGTATCAATTTATATCTCATCCAAAGGAAATTAAAAATGAAGAAGGATTCACCAAACTCATTACTGTATTCTTGCATATTTGTAATTGCTGAATCTAAACATTTATTTGGAAAAGAAAACATAAGAAACCAGGGCTTTCAAAAGTATGAATAATTTATTTTGCAGTTGTAATGTAACAGAATGTAGACTAGATGATAAACAGCATGAGATTCAAAGGGCTGGCTTGAACAGTGTCTGGTACTGTCATCCAGTGATACCAAAGGTTTTGTGTGTACTGTTTATATTACTTCTTAAGGAGGGGTTTGCTTAATTGGTAGCAAGAAAATAGATGGTCCAGGGTTAGCAAATTAAAGGAAAATGGTGCTTTTTGTGCTTGTGAATAGAATGTTTCAAATACCTGCTTTGTGATTTATATCTTGTTTCGTTTAGCAGTCTAATAGCCTAACAAATACCTCACTGAAGATATTCTTTTGAACTTATGATGTCTTTCTGTCTGAAATAGAACAAGGTACAAACAACACAAACATTTTATTGCATGGTGTGAACTTAAATAGGTTTTACTCATTCTATTCTAACTCACTCACTTAAATATAACCTTAAAATTTTAACTTTATTTATTCTAAATTACACTTGAAAAATATTTTTTGAACCAAATTTAAAAGTATAACAGAAAAACATGTTTATGTCACAAAGACAGGAAATTAATTTTAATAGATCTACAGCTGTGCAAGAAAACTTTTTGCTGATCAATGAGGAATGTTATAGTGACAACTTTTTTTACATCTATGTGCTCTAAAATATCAATGCGTAATGTTCTTTATTTATGAATGAGTAAATCAGTTAACACAAAAACATGTATAGATAGTTTTATTTACTTTTTCATTTTAATTAAATGGTTTTTCTTTGGACTTAGCTTAGAATTTTGATAAATTATTTTGACTGTAGAAAAGATGTTAATGAATATATATCATTGTTATAGTTCACATGAAGAAATGATTGGTTGAATTCTTTAATGCTGTTTTGAGTGTTACCTACTTCTGGCAATATTACACTGTTGGACTAAACATATAGAAAATAAACTTGTAGCTCTTTCCCCACAAATTCATCAACAATGCTTGAGTGGACATTCAATAAAAAATAATATATATCAAAATGTAAGAAAAACTGGTCCTGAGATGATACCTCACCTCTGCACACAGAATAGTTTTATCTTCACACACTTATGAGATTTGCATGTTGCTAGCCTTGAGTTAACTCCCCACCTAAAAACAAATAATTAAAGTGAACTGCATCAGGGCTTAATGACATCATGCAATGATAGCCCTCCACCAATAGAAAGATAAAATAGCTTCCTTGTACAGTACTTCCTCCAAAGCACATGAGCTTGAAACAGTTTTCTTTTCCTTATCATCATCTGGAATGAATGTTTCAAAATTAATAATAATTTACTTGAAATTTGTGATACCTTTCTTTTGAGTTAGCTTCATTTTGGTTTCTCTGATTTGTTGTTTGTGATTCCCTCAGCAAGCAATTTTTTTGAACTTTTAGTTAGTTAAAATATTCATAATGGTATCCTTGGCCATCATGAATTTGTTAGGCTACATTTGCTTCATCCTGTGATAATATCGATTTCCATAACATGGGGCATGTGATTACTGTGGGTTTGTTGTCTGTGGAAGATACGACTGCAATTGTTCCACATCTTGCAGGTTCCTTCATGTACACTGGATCTCCTCCCACTCGTTTGGCTGATACTAATTTTCTTTCAATTTGAACATGACCATGTTGTTGATTTTGACCAGCTATATCCTCCACCATGATTTGCTATAGGCACAGCTTTATCTGTGGAGGAATATTCTCACCTTTGTAATCTCTTTTGTGAAATGACTGTACAGGTGTATTCTTTTAATTCCTTTCAAACTTTACTATATGAAACCCATATGTAAGACTGTCTTCTCTACTTGATATTAGGACCTGTAGAGACTCGTTTGAACAACTGCACACCTGTCTCACATTTCACCTCCTCATTTATTTTATTTTTTTTTTTTGGCCCTGGCTTAGTCATTCTTCATTTCATTCCTCAATTCACAGCCATTGGAATTATACTGAAACATTTTAACCAAAATGTAAGACTTAATCACTTACCTCACCATCATCAGAGGAATTACTGTATTAGTTTCTGAAAGTTCAACCACTGACATTTCCACTTCAGGCTTATACATGACCCCTTGTAAAAGAGTGGGGTTTAACATGAGATAACCCTCTCAATGCATCACATTGTGCATCAAGTGAATCTGGGTCACATTCATTCATTTTTATACAAATCAGGTTTTAGCTTAGCCTGCCAAACTATTTTTATATTTTCCTTAACTGAGAAAGCATGTTTGGTTTGGGCATGTGAAAACAGATAACTTCATTACAGTTTTCAACAAGGCACAAGTGTTTGGAAAGATCCTCAGACTCTGCTTGTAATAATCTTGAAACTAATTGAATGATTTCTTTTTCTCCTTAAATTTTATTTCCTTTGCACATGTGAATAACTGGAACCATTCAAGCTGAATAAGATTAGTCTTATAACCATAACTTTCATGTGTTTCAGAAAATGGCTTGTTAATTGTTCAGTTTCATCTAGTTCAAAAATATCTTTCTTTTTAGACCAACCTTTTGGTTTAAACACAAATTTCCAGTTTTGAGACAGCACAATTTTCCTCACTAATTGTTTTCTATTGCATTTGTAGCAGATGTAATAAAGTAAGCTTGTTTTAGACACCTTTTGAAGGTGTTTTCAAGTTGTAAAGTTGTGGCTGCTTGCTCTTGTTCAAGTCTTCAAGATGAAAGATCAGGATGATTCTCATTTGCTTTCATCATCCTTTCAATGTTAAATTATCTGGAAACTTGAAGTTTTATTTTAAAAAAATCAGTTTATAATTGAGTTGTCTTGCAAAGCAAGCTGATATTCATTAATATGTCAAAAAAAGGTATATCACAGAAGTTAAATGTTTCATTATTGTGGTACTTTTTGCAAACATTTCAAGCCTGTAATTTCTTTGGCCTATCTTAACCTAATTACAGTGCTTTTCCAGATGACTGCATACAATACATTACTTCTGTGAGAAATCCACTGTTTCACAGATGTCACATATCTTACAATCCTTAACAATTCCTACCTCTGAATAGATAAAACAATATAAAACAGATATATGCTTTGTAGTAGTTTAGATGCTTCATCTACAAGTTTAACATATAGCTGCATATTTCTAGCAGAGCTCAAAATGACCCATCATAGAGTGAATCCAAATAAGTTCTTCATTTATATTGTCTTTAAATGTTTGAAACACCTGATCTTATACCATAGTTGACTGACACTGTGTCAACATGGAAACCTACTAAACCATTCAAGTACTAATCAAAATTTATTCTATAAACTTTTTGCTTGTATGTTCATATATATGTTTGGAATTGGGCTTTTTTACATTTGAAATTCATAAACATTTTATGATTGCTTTCCCTTCTGGATGCTATTTCCTCTGATAAGCATGCTGTTTTTGTACTTCCATTACACAACACAGAAAACACTTCCTTTCATATGATTAGCTTTTGTTTTTATCATGTCAACAGCCAAAAAGGATGAACTTTCTCAAGCAACGTTGAATTCCTTAGGAATGCAAGATTGTAATGTTTCAATTCATGATTGTGTTCACATCTTGTGGTGGTTATTAGGTTAAGACTTGTAGTCATGCTGATGACAGCAAATCTATAAAATTTTGTTCTTAAGTTCAAGACTGACTATAGTATGCTAGTCTGTTACATTTTTGTTTTCCCCATGATATTTTGTTTTTAGTTCTTCTGCCAGTAGTTTTCATTAACAGCAACAAAAAACAGGAGAGCCTTGGAAATTCATGTTAAATCATTTTCAAGTTAAGGAATTGTGCAATAACTTTGTGGTTTTTGCATGTTGTTATTGAAAACTGAATAGTTGCTAAGACTATCTGCTACCTACCCTAATTTTGAACTGCCAACAATAGAAAGGCAACATGTCATCAACACTTGGACTATTTACCAATGAATTGTGGGACATGCCACCACATTAAATACCTCTGTGGTTGCAGAAAGAGCAGCATGTTCTGCCATGGGTTTCAATTCTGAATATTTCACTCATAAAGCCAAAACTAGTATTATTCTTTTAACAACACTGTTTAATTTCTACATGCTAGCTGTTGTAATGTTTTATTTTTATGGTAATGTTATAATACACATTAACTTTTTGAAAGTTAGCCAATTAACAATGTAATCAACTCTGCAGTATTTTTCACAGAGGACATAACATAGGTCAGCAAAAGGTTGTTTATTTTTTCTTCTAATTCATTCTTTGCCTTATCAAACTTCTGTGGCATTTGGATATGTGCAACAGTGACTTTTTGTGTGGATGTGAAAAGAATGCTTAGAGCAGTGCAGTTTCTTCACATTGTATTACATGATAGACATTTGGCAATTTGACCTATAAATATTTGTTAGATCTTAGAAATAGTGTTATGTTCTTATTCTTTACTAAAATATCTTGCATATATTGTGCAGAATTTTCAAAATAAGTACAACCTCTGAGAGAGTGTTTCTTTGTGATTTTGATATTAGACTAAAATATATAGTATGGTGATAGTGTTCTGTTAATTTGTTGTCTTAACAAAGTAATTTCTGCTTTTCTTTAAACATTCATATTTGTTTTTTGCAAGCATCATTGATTTGACTAATAAATATTGTTTTATAATACCAATACATATGATTCATTTTACAGGGAGCATTAACTGTAACCAAAAGGCATCATACCATATGTTTTTATAACTCGTCAGGAAATTTTATTACATTTCTTGGTTGGCATTAATAAAATTCTTATAAATCAAGGCATGTGTATGAACATGATATTCCTTCAAAATTTCAAAGAAAGCTTCATGAAACCTTGAAGCTTATTAATTATTGGTCATAATCAAACTGATAAAGCAAACAGTTATGTGACATTAAATTAGTTTAGTTCTTAACTGTAAGCCATCTTTAATTCTCTATGTTTAAGTGATAGCTCAAATTATACAACTAAAACATTTGTACAGATATAATGAATTTAAAAACAAGAGCTTTTAATTTTCCTACATACTTGAGAATGTGAGAAATTATCAGGGAAGGATTTTTCAAACATGTAGTTTCAAACAATACAAGATAACTTATGGTAGTGTTTGTATATATTTTTGAGAAAGTATATGTAGCAGTTTGACATTTTGTGCATTCTCCGGTGTAATATACAAAACTTATTTTGCATGCTATAGTACTTTCAGATCTAAAGTTATACTTTTTGCTTATTTAACCTATTTTTAGTATTAAATACACTTAATACATAGATGCATGAAATAGAAATAATTCCTTGAAAATAAAAACATTTTCTGACAATGAACTAAAAAATGTTAATATTTTGAAGTTTCATGTACAGTATATACACATGTATATACATATGTATACATAAATAAATACATGAACCAATAGTACAGCTTACTTTTAGTGTGATCTTCATTATCATAGTTTATAATACATTTCATTACAATTTTTCTTTTGTCATAACAGGTTAAAAAGGATCTTAAAACTGGTAAATCAAAAGGGTTTGGCTTCATGAGGTTCGGAAATTATGAATCTCAGGTTCGTGTGCTATCGAAACGTCACATGATTGATGGAAGATGGTGTGATGTGAAGATACCAAATTCAAAGGTATGTTAGAGTTTTAATTGAAGTAATATCAAGTACTACATGTGTAAGATATTTATGTTAATGGTACATTAATGAAGTTTGAAATAAAAGGAAAGTTATCCAGCTCCAAAAATCTGTAAAAAAAAAAAGGGGGGGGACACAGATCATTACCTCCTGCTTGTCAGACGAAGCCCATTGAATAGTGTGACTTATAAAGTCAGTGTAAAAATGAATCAAGGTGGTATTCACAGGCAAAGTTTCCAATAATGAACCAAATTGTAGTTTGGAAATAAGTAATAAGGAAATACAATAAACCCTGTAGAAAGAAATATAAATTATGTTTTTAAATCAGTCTTAATAACTGTACTTTTGTAATTTTTTTTTTTAATAGCAAGATGGTCAAGCAACGGAACTCAATAGGAAGGTGTTTGTTGGTCGTTGCACTGAGGACCTTGTAGCAGATGACCTCCGAGAGTTTTTCTCCAAATTTGGTGAGGTAACTGATGTATTTATCCCAAAACCATTCCGGGCTTTTGCCTTTGTGACCTTCATGGATCCAGAGGTGGCCCAAAGCCTGTGTGGGGAGGATCATATCATTAAAGGCACTAGTGTTCATGTTAGCAACGCTATGCCTAAGAATGAATCTGGAAGTCGTCATGGACGTATGCTCGGACGAATGAATGGTCCAGGGAATCATAGTGGAATGGGTGGTGTACAAATGAGAGGGATGGGAGGTGGTTTGGGACAAAATAGTCCTTTTATTGGTGGTCATATGCCTCAACATGGAAATTTGGGAATGGGTGGTGGTGGTGGTGGTGGTATGTGGAACCAAGGAGGTGGTGGTGGGAATCGTAATGCAAATTTATCTAATTTAGCGACCCTTGGAAATAGTTTAGGCTTAGGATCAATGGGAGCTGGAGGAAACCAATCTGGGGGTCAGGGAAATACTGGTGGGCAGGGAGGGGTTAATACAATTCCTCCTACACTTAGTATGGATGCACTCAACCTTGGAGCAGCCATACCTTTGGGTTCAGCCATGGTTGCAGCAGCCCTGGGACAAGCAGGTCTTGGACTGTTTCGAGGGAATTTTCAGTCACCATCAATGGGTCAAGCAGAAAATCAAGGGATGGGGAATCCTCATATTCCAAATACGACATCAGCACCATCACATGTCACAGCAGGTGGGGGAAATGCTCAGAGGTCAGGGTTTCTCGAATGGATGAATCAAACTCAGGGTTCAGGGGATACAAGCAACAGCAACCCAGGACCTTGGCCTCAGCGAGAGGTTAAACCAGGGTTTGGAATGTCGGTGTCCCCATGAAAGTAGCTAGTGTATGAGTGGGGCAGTGTGTTGGTATGTGTGAATCCATCTTAACATGTCAAATCTACTTTTGTATGAAGAATTAAAGTCAATGTGCTCATCTCTTACTAGTTTAATTTTTCAGTCATTGTCTTATAACTCTTTAAGTACCATTAACATTCTTCTCACTTATACCTTGTATATTTTGGTGAAGGAGGTAGTATTTAATAACCCTTTTTTATCCCAGGGCAGCACTTCAGCCACATGTATATTTATAGTTACACAAATTAATATCTTGGAAATGACTGTATCTAAAACATGGAATTTCAAACATGGAACATTATAACTATCGACCTGAAATTAGGCTTCACCTACTTATTAGCATAATACCATAATATTCATCAAAAGAAATAGTGTTTTTTCAGTGTGTCTTATTTGTTCTGTAATTTTATAAGTTATATGCAGGTATTTCTAAAAAGAAAACTTGTGAGCTCATACTAGAATGAAGTTTCTTTAAGAATTGTTAGCTTCATATTACAAGCAGGGTTTTTCTGAAGTGAAGGGAAACTATCAGACTAATTATTTCAAAAAACATAACATACATTTATGATTTAAAAAGTTCTAGGAGAATGGAAGTTGTACAACAAAAAATCTGAGGCTTCATTTTGACAGCATATAACACAACTAGTTTACATAAGTTCACTGTTTTTAATATGTTTGACCTATCAGTAAATAACACCATTGTTTTGCAGCTTTGTTTTATAGGTTGGCAAGTTTTATCTACAAGGGTGAGCATTTTAAAATATTTCTACTCCAAAAATAAACATTACAGTTGGGGTTAAAAAAAACAGCATCACAATAGGTTTCATTTTGTAGATAATTTGAGGGAAATATCAAATAGAATTCTCTAACACTTACGTTATTTGCTTGTTTAAAAAAAAAAAGATATAATTGACTGGTAAGGATTAGTGTGTTCAGCTGAACAATTGATCCATTCTATTTGTTGTTCAAAATAGTCCTACAGTAATCAACAAAAATGTGTACTTGTTACTATGAATTTTCACTAAAACATCTTATTATAAATAAGTTTCCCAGTTAGAAACATCTTTATATTTAGGGGAAATTCTCTTTGACAATGTTTGAAATAAAAGTTTTAACACCTGAATTTGTTCAGAAGTTTATCAGCTATTTCACAAGAAATTCTGTTGTTTTTTTTTCTTTTGTTGTGTTTGAAACTAAAATGGAAATTTGTAAAATGTCTTAAATGTAAAGTATGTGGAATCTATTGGAAAAAGTGCTGTGTTGAGAGTTCATTAATTTGTTTTGGCTGAAGCTGATCTTATATTTTGGAAATCACAAGATCCATCATGTACCACAGTGTGGTACTTGATTGAATTCAATAGGCCAATATTAGTATGCTGATGCATACTAGCCCACTAGGAAATGTTAAAAAAAAAATGTGCTAATTTTCCTTTACCAACTGTTAATTGTTAACAAAAAAAATATAGTGAAATAATAATATAGCTTTTTAAAGATATGAAATGCTGATAAAGTGACTTTCAAGTCACAACATTTTTATTATCATTCAACGTTTTTTGGAAATTTTGTTTCTTCCATTTTATTTATGTGTCAGTACTTTTCTTGTGTGTCATACCATATGAAGCATCCTTTTTATGATGTCAGGTGTATTTCTTAATTATTGTTTGTATTAGTTCTTGTGTGGTTTGCATATTGGATAGAATTATAGTAAATCAACCTTACAAGTTGGACTGTAACATCAAATTGTGTACTTGGTGAGATGTATAGTTATGTACCTGTATGTCAGCTAATATTACTTATTCGTTCACTGAGAATATTTCACAGATTACGATAATTATCATGTTTAAACAAAGTGAACTGATGTCTGTAGCATTGGTAGTACCCACTTTACATAGTTTTTAGTCTCACACTTATAAATAAAGATTAGCTTGTGCATTTAAAAGTCAGAGGTGAGAGCACCAAATTTAGAACATTAAAACTGAAAAGTGACATGTGATAGTTACAGATATAGGCAGAGCTTTGTCTTTTAGTGCATGTTCAGAAAATAAGATTCTATGTTTACTTGTCTGAAAGGTGAACCATACAAAAGTCCCAGACTGCAGTCATCCTTATGGATATTTCTACTTTTGAGTTTCTAAGTAGTCTGCTTCATTGAAGTGTTGTGTGGTTAAAAACATTCTTCTCTGGAAAGTTAATGGTTATGATATGTATTTCTGTATGGTGTTTGAAACTAGTTAAAAAGTTGAATCTAAATATGATTTCATTATTGCGTTTGTCTCTCATTTGTATGTCTTAGATTATAGTTTTTGTTGCAAAATATTAGAACTAAAGAAAAATCTTTTAGAAATTATAACATTCACTGAGAGAAGTTAGAAACTGCCAAATTTAATGCTACAGGTTTTAATTTTTTTGCATTTTAATTCACTTTCTGATTACAATATAGTATGTTTGTGTGGTGATAAACATAATTCACTTGAAGATATTTGGAGATAATTCAAACTAGTGTTTGGTGAAAGTGTAGAGATGTTGGATGTAATCTGTAACACAGTGTAATAATTGTGTGTATACATATTGGGATATTGTCAGCCTTGTGTAATATTTAATCAACGTGGTTAGCAGAAAATAATTGTAAATGGCACATTTTAATGTATGTAACATTTAAGAATATGTTTGGAAATTTATAACTTCATTTTAGTTTCTTAATTGAATTAAGATAAAAGGGAATCTGAGAACCTTTAAGTTCAGATACTAGAGTAGACTGACAGGAAATTTGCTACTGGGTATGTGTGTTGGAAGAAGTAAATGAGTTTTTTTTTTTTTTTATAAAGTGCTTGATAATTTGAGAGAAGTCAACTGTTTCTTGTAAAATATGGTTTTCATGCATGTTCATTAAGAATGAAATAAGATATATATTAGAATTTTCAAATGGTTAGAAGTCAGTATGGAAAATACACTTTTTTAAATTTTGATTGTATGACAGGTATGATTTACAGTTGTCTTTTTTTATTTTTCTAATATTGAATGTTTGATAAATATGTTTAATTTCAAATACAGTCAAACCTATTGATAAAGGACATCTTTAACCCACCCACCTTCCCTATTTCCCAGTTGTTTCTATTAGAGTAATTGTAAGCTAATTTGTCTTGAATATTGCTCGTGAGAAGAGAGTCTGATGGATAAGAGATTAAAATGTTCATGTCTGAAGGCCTAATGGCAAAAAATTAAAGAAAAATGCTTGTTTATGAATTTCCATTATTTTCTAAATTAAGTTAAACTAGACATTATGAGGTGTTGAAAGATGACTTATTCTTAAAGGTTTTCTGTATATTATTTGTTTCTAGAAACGTAACACTCACTGGTATGTAGTGCTAAATTTTTATTGTTTGTTATTCTCTTCTCTGAAAATGTATGCAGTGATATCAAATGTGTGTATAATATTTAAACAAAACTTATTTGAAGCTATTTTAAGGCTGATCAGGTAAATCTTCAGTGAAAGTTTCTTTAATATGAGAGTGAGGCAAGAAGTGTACATAAAAGTGAGATGTACGTGTACCCATATTCAGTGAGAAAATATTTGTTTGAACGTGATGATTCAAAAGTGAATTACTTTTAAAATTTGAACCTTGAATATATTTGGAATTTTGGTCATGAGATATAAGTGTTATGAGCAGAATAGTGTGTGGTTTAAAAATTTTGTAAAAGATCCAATTTTATGTGGTGTAACTTTTTATTGTCAAATTCAATACTGACTTGTGACAAAGCTTATTTCTACAAAGAAAGGTTTATTTGTAGTTGATTTGTTTCGGAATTTGTTTCATGTGTGTTGTCTTGTATATCGCTTGGACCTTTGACAGAACTTGGTATTAAGAGTAAGTGAAACAATCCATATAATTTCCAGTACATGCCAGGTTTTTTAGGTTAGATGAACACACAAATATGTCTAATAAAATGTTGTGATCTGTGTGTGATTAAGTTGCTATGAATTGAGATTAATTGCATGTTTTCAGTTAATAGTATAATGACTTAAGTACAAGTTCAAGTGTAGTGGACAGAAAGGAGTTAGACTTAAGGTATAGGAAATGAATTCTTTGTTTTTAAATCCTCTTGTTTGTGTGAAAAATTTTGCTGAAAGTGTTCTCCTAGATAAAGACATGAAATTTGTTATACCCTGTTCTCTTTCCTTGTTAACCAAAAATATGGAATGTTGAAAACATCATGATTATGTGCAAAAAAATCTAGTGAAAGTGTGCTTGAGGTTGTCTACAACTGGAGATGTGTCTTTCAGCAGAGCGATGGTCATGTGCAGAATCTTGAAAGTGCACAAACTTGAGTGTTGGAATGTGTGTAGTTTTGCTTTTCATCAATAAAACTGACTGTTCTGGATAAGAATGGCTGTTGTCTTGTGTGCATTTAAACATTGCAGAAATGGTATACAAGTTTATTTTATTGCATGTAACTGCTTATCTACAGATTTAATTTTGTAACTTTTAAATATTTATGACTCTGAAAGCAACAAGTCTAATACATTCAAGGTTTAACCACATTCAGTTTTCTTTTAAAATGATGCATATACATGAAAATATATTAGTTGTAAAACCACCTGATAAGTTTATAAGGGGATTTAAAGGGGATTATGGATAGTACAATTATGTCACAACACACTGTTGGAAATGTATATTTGAGTACTGTTTAATTATTACACTGGAAACATTCAACAACTGGGGGAAAAAAAAAATATTAATCCCAAATTGAGCAGTACAGGAGTAGTCGAGTGCAACCACTAATATCGTAAATGCATACCAGAAAAATACATTCAAAGGTATTCAGGACAAAACCATATTGGGCCACGTGACATTATGTACGTTAATGTCATATGAGGTATGTATGATTATTATAGAAATAATTTTTGATAAGAAGTTATTGTGTGTCCTTACATGGAACTAACATTGTATGAGATGTGATTAAAAAGAATAATTGTGGATTATGATTGCCAAATTATGAGAACATTTGGTTCATCAACATAGTAATTTTGATGTTATTTAAGGACTGAGCCTTTTATTATTTTTCTTTTTTTCTCCTTTGTTTTGAAGGTGGAAGGTATATGTAAAAAATTAACTGAAATCGTATTTTAATAAAGGTAAAAAAATTGACTATTATGAATTTCTGTTACCAAATTTGATCTGATTTTAAAGGCATTAGTTTTTAAACATGCAGGAGTAGTAAAATAAAGTTAGATTCTGTGATATTACCTAGCCTTTCAACTAAATATACTGGGTGGTCACTTATTACTATATTTATCAAACTGTATTAATTTTATAGTAAAAAGAAAACATCCATCAGCACAAAATATCAATTGTGTGGATTACTCAACACCCGACCAGTAATATTAAATATATTAAATCCATAATTTGTTTTGAGTTTTGCCAGAATTATTTTCATAATGTCCTCATAATTATCACCATATCTTATAAAGTTTCCAATCTGTTTATAAACCGTGGTTAATAATATGGTTTAGATTAATTTTCAGTCAAAGAGACATAAATTTATCAAACATTGTTAATATCCAATGGGGTAAATCACGACTTTTGGCCTGATGCTGGTAGTATCTGCTTGAATTTAAGGAGTTAATAGTTATTTTATATTTTAACAGGTAAATTACTAAAAGCCACACAGGCTGTTTTGAGATTTTATTTTTTTGTGAAAAGTACAACTGGTTAAAAGAACAATGTAAAAGTTTGATAATCAGATGTTACACAGTGAAAAGATTTGATTGTTCATTTTGGCAAAAATCTGTATGTGGCTTATCTACAGGTGATGTTTATGAAAACATTAGTTCATTGTTGATTTTCATCAAATGACTACAGAGTCTCTGTTAGTGTTAGCTTGGTGTTAACTTTCAGGAAAGCTGAAGAGTTAACCCAAGGGTTGTTAAAAACACTAGTAGTTATTTGTAACATCTTTATAATGAAACTGATTATTTTTTGTTTGTTATTATATTAATATGAATGTTATAATATCACTGGTTAATTACAATGAGTTTTGAGAATTTCATTGCTTGTGTGTGTTAGTATTTTAACACCAACAACATTACAATTAAATATGTCATATGAACAAAATATATGTTGTATTTTTGTGGACTGTATATTTTATTGACTCGGTTATGTTTGAAGTCTATTTATTAAATAATTTTCTTGGTTTGTTTGTGTCCAGTGTAATAATAGGTAGTTTGTTTTCTTTTATTCCTGTATTAATTCTGCAATTGTGTAGATTAGTTTTCTGTACACAATAATTTTCCCCCTTTTTTTTCTCCTTTTAGCATGGTGGTAAAGATATTCCTCTCCCAATCTGCACATAAAGGATTCAAATTGGCACTAGGTGCATTCAAACTTTCAGCCATAATTATAGTATTATGATAATTTCCACTATATTTGAGAGTTGGTGTTTGGTGCTACTAGCTGCTCACTTTCTTTGTCAGAAGTACAAAATTAGGCACAACAGCTGATACCCTCAGTAGCTTTGCCCTAAACATAACTTCATGTTAATTACTGTGATAACTACTTCCTTAATCGTAAACTATGTTTTGATAATTTTTTATTTACAATGATTGATGTACGAAATTGTATTACTTATTTTAATATATTCATAGATACAATTGTTTTTTATAACATTGATGACATATTGCTAGCAGTAAGGCTGCTTGGGAAGATGTTAAGGTCACATTTTATATGTGAACAGTAATTTGGGGCCTTTTATGTTTTTGTTGTTGTTGTTATTATTTACAGTTAAAAAATACCCATCCTTAGTGACAGGAAAAGTTTAAGTTTATCTATCATTTTAAATTATTTTTTGGACTTTAAAAATAATTGTATTTCACTCTTGGTTTTGCTAACAGTTCTGGGATATATCACTCATCATGAAAAATAATTGTTGAGCATTTCAATCATGCTAAGAACAGCTCAATAATAGCATATGGTATATCTACATTTTATTCTTTAAGTTATGTCACATTTGGAAGTGTGATTGATTAATTCTTAATAATTTATGGTAGAATATCCAACTTGCAAAATAAAATGTGGCATGAACATTATACATTCTTGTTCTCCCAGCATTTCAAATGTGAATTTTTAGCTGTGTGTGCATGTGCAGCTTTTCAGGTGGGTGACAGACACAGTATATATTTGTGTGCAAACATACAAAATTTGTTCATAAACAAAGAAGTATATTAAATTTACATAGTTTTTAAGATGTTTAAAAGAGCAGTTCTTGTAGTAAAAAAAGTAGAAAAGTTGAATTTTTTTCCTTCATTTTTGAAAAAGGAAGAGACCCTATTTGACTCGTAAGGTGATTCTATTAACCATTTAATGCAAACACTTTACTAGTATTAATATATAAGATGCTTTATAGGTGTCACAATATAGAAGAAGTTGTAAATAGATTGTGAACTTTTATTCTGAAACTTCTATTTTTTTCAAACATAATACAATATGTATTTGCATATGATGATAGTTTTGTTTTTTAAAGAATAGAACATCTACATATCTCCAAAAGTATGAATCATTTTTAGTTCAAAAGTTGTATGAAAAATTATCTTTATAGTTATTTATGAAGTACCTGTATAAGGTACCGAGGGTTTGACCTTTACATTACATTGTTAATATTTTAAGTCTTGATTTTGAAGCACTAGAATAAAGTGTGAATTAACAGATGTACAATGGGCCTGTATATCTATCAGTTCACATTGTCTCTCTGTGTGTTATTGTGCTCCTGTGTTATACCTTCACAGAACTTTTCATATAAAGATAACATTGGTCTTTTCTGATTGCAAGTTGTTATTAAACAACAACATATGAACAGTTTTAGTAAAGCTGAAAGAAGCTTTTCATCAATATGCAGGTGGATATATACAAGTTTCAGTAGAGCTACAAATGAATTGACATGTTTGTATAAAGATGTGGAATACTATTTCCTTAACACACACCTTAAGTTAGCCACAAAAGAACTAGTCAGTATTAATCAGTACTTCAGCATGTGCTCACTTTTAGCAAGCCAAAAAAAATCTAATCATAAATATATTCATATTGGTTTTAAGTACGTAATGATACTAATACTTATTCGAAGTACTTGTATATTACTTACAAAGAGTCATTTAACAATTAATATAGATGAAAACATATATAGTTCTATTATGCAGGAAAACTATGAGGTGATTACAAAGAACATCTCATCTTTAAGTTTTCACTAGAGGTTTGTGAAGAGTCATTAAGGGGATTTTTTAATATAAATATTTGGATACTTAGGGTTATGTTATTTTTTTTTATTGAGATTTGCACTGTTGACAGACTGGAACTTATTTTGCAGCGAAGAGTAAATATGTAAGTGTTTAGGTAAAAATCATAATTTTCATTTCACACTATGGAAAAGCTCCATAAATTATATTTCTACAACGCAAAAAATGTTTTGATGAAATACATTTGTTTGTATGTATAGATAATAATTCAGTGAACTGTGTTAATTTCTACAATATAGACCGCAGTATAGTGAGTTATGTATATTTTAAAGTAACCAACACTATAGTGAGCGGAAAACAGAAGTTCATGTGTTATGCCTAACGAGATCAAAGCTGTTTTCACTCTTTGACAAAATATCAATAATCTACCTATCAGCTAATGTTAATAATCGGTTTATATTGAAACGCACAGCAAGGTTCTATACCATGACATATATTAGCGAATGCGAGTGAAAAGTATTCTCTGGATTAGTGTAATAATGTCAAAGGTTCAGTAAAATATAGTAGGAGAGTACTTAAAAATTTTATTCATATTAACCAAAATATCTTAATTTCTAGATAGCCTGTAAAACATTTAAGTTTACGGATTAGGCTTAGAAATAGAATATCTGTGTAAACAATAATGTTTTACGTGTGATATATTTTATAAAAGTATTTGTAGGGAAAAAAATTCAGTAAGATAAATATTTTAGTTTTTTTATTGTAACCTATCCATAAGATGAAATTTATATAATTCGTTAAAACATTGTATATTAATTTATTACGATACCAGAATATCGTTATTACTATTTTTCTCTCAATTTTACTTTTCTCATAGATAACGAGTAAAAAATACGCTGTAAATGTAAAATGTTAGGCTATTTTTATGTTTCGAGTTGAAAGCTTTGCCAAAATCATTTGTTTATTTCAAACCCATCAAAAATGTTTGAGAACAAGTATTGTGGATATCATTTATCTTTAGCGTTACATATTTAGGTTTTGTGTTTCCAGTGGCTTCAGGAAAGAAAGAACGGATAACAGAGTAAGTTAACCCGTTTTGTTTGTGTTTTTGTCAACAGAGAGCGTTCATTTTTTTGTGGGTTGTATATTTTGTTATTGATTCTGATATTTAAATTTAATATGATATCTGGTTGAAAGAATAAACATTTATTTTGCTTTGAGGAAGACTATGTGTGGTTTTCTTCATGAATGC
The DNA here is from genome assembly GCF_004210375.1 of Tachypleus tridentatus. NCBI lineage: Eukaryota > Metazoa > Arthropoda > Merostomata > Xiphosura > Limulidae > Tachypleus > Tachypleus tridentatus. The sequence goes on from NC_134825.1 coordinate 74,283,523, forward strand.
TTGTTTTTTACGCAAAACGGTGTCATTCGTACAATATTTCTGGAAGCTAGAAATAATATCTAGCATATGGTTTCAACTGAAGTAAGAGCTGAACGCAAAGAATGTACAACGAACAGAACAACCACGAACAAGGTATTTCCCATGACATCCAGCTTAAAAAAGCCTGGATAATTCATTTAATAAAACTTCAGAGAAATTGTTATTACAGAATAATATGGGTATATTTGAAGCATATTAATGCTGTCATTAGATTACAGTATTTTCTTACGCATTAAAGTCACTTTCTAAGATTTTAAGTGGAATAGCACAAATGTATAATACTAAAGCCTGTCTAAGCCGGAAACTGCATAGGGTGGAAACCTGGACGAGCCGGAAATACCAGAGTTTTGCAGCATTACCTTAAGATATTTTTTAAAAATAAAAGGCCCTCTATAAGGCGAAACCCGCGTAATGTGGACTGAAAACTATCTTTCACCTACCTCATCTTATCAACATTAGGATTAGAACCTGAGTAAGGCGGAAGAAATGTTTTTGATTAAATATTAATTTCTTATTTAATAATTTATTTAAATATTAATAAATTCTCGGACATTTTGTTACAGTAGGTACTGGTTAAATATATTCTGTTCTCTTTTTTTTTTCTGCCATCATTATTTTTGCAGTTAGATTCATGATTTGTAGAAATATATTTGTTTTCTTACGTGGAAACTTCTACTCTTTAAATAATTCTCAAGAAAAAAATAAATTCCCAGCTTTCCCTGTTTAAAATTTATGGAAAATTTACTTAATACCCTCATTTTTTAAAGTTGTTTGTTATGACGATTCTAGTGTAGTCGAAACTGTGATTGAGAACATTGCAGATGATTCTGTGAACGTTGACAAGAATGTTTTTAACAAACTGTTAACATTGATTTAAAATCTATAACAGAGTCGCAAGATGGTAAGTGTGAGAGATTCAGAATATGAACAAAATGGAAAAGATAGTGAGGAAATAGAAATTCATACTTCATAGGAAGTGTTAAGTTATATTAACGCATTCAAATTATATGCAAAAATGAAGGGGGAAAATAAACTTCATGAAAAGGCCGCAGAATTCGCATTCTCTCTTAACCGCATGAGAAAAGCCCATTAAAAAAAACGAAACTATTGAAATTGGATACTTTCATCAAATAAATTTAAGATAATGTGTACTCGGGTATATTTCAATGTCTATTATTGTTATTATTCTAATAAATATAAACTTTCCGTAATGATGCGCCCGCGTCGCGCCAAACATGCTCGCCCTCCCAGCCGTGGGGGTGTATAATGTTACGGTCAATCCCACTATTCGTTGGTAAAAGAGTAGCCCAAGAGTTGGCGGTGGGTGGTGATGACTAGCTGCCTTTCCTCTAGTCTTACACTGCTAAATTAGGGACGGCTGGCACAGATAGTCCTCGAGAAGCTTTGTGCGAAATTCCAAAACAAACCGTAATGACGAGAAAACCCACTTGCAGAGAAAGTTATATATGTAAAAACGCCTGGTTTGCGTAGAGAAAGCACTATGTAGAGGAGCGAACAACGTTTCGACTTTCTTCGGTCACCGTCAGGTTCACAAAGAAAGAAAGGGTTACTGACCGGTAGCTGACCACATGTTTGAAAGCGGTTGTGTAATTAAGTGTAGAAATGTAAAGGGCGAGCTTAGATGTTGGATATATTTATTAATATAGGTATAAAGGTGTTCCTTTGTATTGGTTTATTTTGGGCCTGAGTTGTATAAGTAAGGCTTCTTTAATTTTGCGTTTGCTTATTTAGCATTTGGGTGTTTTTTATTGTTATGTTGTGTTTATTTGATTTGCAGTGTTCAAAAACGTGTGAAGGTGACTTTTTGTGTTCTTTTAATCTGGTTTTCATTTTTCTACTTGTTTCTCCAATATAGAAGTCGTGGCATTTATCATGTTGCATTTCATAAGTAATGTTGTTGTTGTTGTGTTTGTTAGTGTAGTTTTTACGTAGTATAGACCTTAGTTTTGTTCCTCGTTTTTGAATAAATTTGGTATTAATTCCAATGTTATATTTTGTTACTAGTTTTTCCAAATGTTGGTTGTTGTTGTTTTTTTGTTGATGTTGGGAATATATAGTATACAGCAGTATATTGTTTCGTGATTTTTTTAAATTGTGGAGTATATTTACTTTCGTTAGGTGATTTTGCTTTTTGTGTAGGTGTGTGCGTATAATGTTTACTATGGTTTGTGGAGGAAACTTGATGATGAAGTATTGTTTCATTTTGTCTAATTCGTTGTTAATTTTATGTGGTGAGCATAGTTTTATGGCTGTGTTTATTTGGTTTGTTTTATGTGCCGCGTCCCAAGGAATGTATAGTCCAGTATGGGTGATTTTTCGATGGATTCCTATTTTAAATTGTGTATCGGTTCTTGTAATTTTGAGGTTAAGAAATGATATTTGATTGCTTTCTATCTTTTTACGTGTGAAGTTAATGTTGGGATGTATAGAGTTGATGTGATTGAAAAAATTAGTGTGTGATCTGCAGATGTGAATCTCGCAATCAAGTCGTTTACATATCTGTACCAATATAGTGGTGGATGTAATGCTGTGTTAATTGCTTGTGTTTTAACCTGTATCAAAATAATATTGGCTAGAATTGGTGATACTGGATTGCCCATGCGTAGGCCATTTGTTTGTATATAGTTGTTGTTGAACATGAAGTTTGTCATCATCGTGGTAAATTCTATGAGGGTTGCTAATTGGTTGCTGGGAATGTCTGTTGATCGGTTAGGGTCTCGAATATAAGAGTTTAAAAGCTAAATTTGCATGCTTCAGTGGTTGGGACTTATATAAAGAGGGATATAACATTGAGACTGGCCATTAAGGCTTTATGATTAAGTTGATTAAGGTTAGATTTGAAATTAAAAGAGTCCGATGAATGAGCTGACTGATGTTACATGATTGGAGAATGCCCATGCTATCTATTTACCAAGATTGTGATAAAACGATTCATATATGGACATTATTGTTCATAGTGAACAATCTGGTTTATGAGATAAATCTCAGGTTTAATGCAGCATGCCAATTGATGTTATAGGATCGTTTTTTGTTTCTACAAGTCATCCCCAAATCTCAGAAACCAGATTGTCCACTACCATATATTTCCGACATCAGCAGACAAATATTCAACATTTTACCAAAACTAGTAAGAAAATATGAGATTGCAGTTAATACCAAATTTATTCAAAAACCAGGCACAAAACTAAGGTCTATACCATGTAAAAATTACACTAACAAACATAACAACAACATTATTTATGAAATACAATGTGATAACTGCCACGACTTCTATATTGGAGAAACAAGTAGGAAAATGGAAACCAGATTAAAAGAACACAAAAAGTCACCTTCACACGTTTTTGAACACTGCAAATCAAATAAACACAACATAACAATAAAAAACACCCAAATGCTAAATAAGCAAACGCAAAATTAAAGAAGCCTTACTTATACAACTCAGGCCCAAAATAAACCAATACAAAGGAACACCTTTATACCTATATTAATAAATATATCCAACATCTAAGCACGCCCTCTACATTTCTACACTTAATTACAAATATCCCCTTCAAACATGTGGTCAGCGACCCTTTCTTTCTTTCTTAACCTGATGGTGACAAAAGAAGGTCGAAACGTTGTTCGCTCAACATTGCGCTTTCTCTACGCCTATAGGCCGTTTTTACGTATGTAAGTATAATGTTACGCTCAAAAATTGTATATAATTAAGGAAATGCATGTTCACTATGTCTAAGCCAAATCTCTTTTTTTTTTTTTAAAGTTGTGAATGTGGTAAACATTACATTAGTGTACTCTGATGCAATATCATGCTATTTTATCAAATGTTTTTACATCATTTGTTTTGGTGAAGGACTAATAGTGACATGACTAGTATTTCCCTCTATTGGTTTGTTTCAAAAGTATCTGATTTTATTTTTTTCATTCATGGTACAATTTGCAAAAACTTTGCTGGTGTATTACTGTTATTGTATGAACCCGGCAGGTGGTTAAGGCGCTCGACTCGTAATCAGAGAGTCGCGGGTTCCAATCCCTTTCACATAAAAAATGCTCGCCCTTTCAGTCGTGGGGACGTTATAATGTGACGGTCCATCCTACTATTCGTTGGTAAAAGAGTTGGCAGTGGGTGGTGATGACTAGCTGCCTTCCTTCTGTTCTTACACTGCTAAATCAGGGACGGCTAGCGCAGATAGCCCTCGTGTAGCTTTGCACGAAATTAAAAAACAAACAAACAATCATACTTTTATTGTAATCCTTAGTGCTTATTACCAAGTAGATAATAATAATTTGTTAGGTTTAGCGTCTTCTAAACTTAAAAAAACGAATATCAAGAGTTAACTAACTGTAGAGATCAGAACTAAAAGTAATCGAAATTAATGAAACTGGTTTTGTAAGACGATGTAATAAGAAGCACGTCGTTAAAATGCATTGCTTGTTTATTTGAAACGCAAGATCTCGTAGTGTCAAGCACAGGGATACAACTTTAGATAACAGCATTAAAAGTTCACAATCTTACTACTGTGCTTAGAGAGGATAGAACACATTACAACATATTATGTGTTTGTTTTCTCGGCAATCTGTGCTTTATCCATCACAGAAAATTGAACCTGGAGTGTTAGCGTTCTACGTCCGTAAACTTACCCTTAATTGTTATCCGCAATATTATCTATACTTTCGGCCGTAATACTAATATCATCTTAAAATGATAAGCCAGCTTGGGAGATTTATATTATTTCTAGGTATTAAGCTCAGTAGAAATGAAATAGCACAACAACTTCGAAAGTAAAATTATTAAAAACACAAATAGAAATCATGTTAACAAGAATTTTAAATATTATAGACAATAACGAGGCTTTGAAAAAATTGGAATATGTCGTTACATAACACATAAAACCAATTGTTTTTTCCTAAAATTAAGGTGGCTTACCAGAATATGTTTATAAACATATGTATATTTGAAATATTGCACATGTTGTAACACAAATTGATAATAAATACAGAAAAGAAGCCACATCTTATAAATAATGTATTGGAATGAAAGTAAAATATTTTTAGTTGATATTTTCCTGTTGTGTTTTTTAAAAAATTAAACACAAAGCTAGACAACTGAGACCGGGTTGAGTTTGAACCCCTGACATCAAAATCACGTATCATAGAGTGTTTTATTTCTAAAGATGATTTCACTTTCATTTGTTTCTATACCCAGTAAGTCCCAAACCTAAGCAAGAAACCATCGCTAAGATACCAACCCACTAAAGAGTTCATCTTTGTTCTTCTTTGTTCCAGTCCAGATAATTCTAGAACTACTTATCACTAACGTCAAGTTAAACCTAACTCCACCCAATGTGTTACTGGGCAGTGCACGATGTCATCGTTTAGTTGTAATAATTAGTAGTAATGAAATAATAATTATAAACCAAGAGTAATCGAGGTTATTACTACTTCTTGAAGTTAGCTTTTTTACAGAAATATTGCGTTTCTTCAAAAAGCGTAAGTAGAAGTTGAAGCAGAAGTTTTAAGCCAATAATAGATGAACTTTAAACGAGTGTAATAAGTAGAATACTTAATGTTTTGTACACTATTCAATCGGTGTCTATTATAGATGTAGTGAAGGAGTAAAAGATCAGTTTTATTACATGACTACACTAACTTTCAGTCAGGCTTAAAAACATCACAAAACAAGTACTAAAAACATTTTGTAAATGTAAAATGATGTAAGGATGATGGTGCTAAGAAAGGATGCAAACAAGGATATAGGGATGTTGCATCTTTGCATAGATCATCCTTAGGTGACTTTCAGTGTTACAATTTAATGTTATACTGTAAAATGTGTAGTTGACTTTAATATTACTGCAGTTGGAAGTTACGTATTTTTGACATTTGTATGCAGTTTATTTAATATAATATCATGGCCATGTCAGAATAGGCATCAATGTATTGTAAATAAATGTACTAATAGCTCATGACTTGCGTATAAGGAAAACTAAATTGAGGTTGAGTCAAAATACATCCTGATTATTGCAGGCATGCTACGAGGTCGGTCGAATTGGCGGAGTCAAACAATATTTGGGGTTTTGAACGCTGTAACTGTTTCCCTGGTTATGTATAACAGCAACAGTAATTTTGATATTCAATGCATTTGAATAAAGAAGAAGCATCAATTTGAATAGTGATGTGAACACAACAGTAATAAGAAAAAATTAGTTTCAAGTTAACATTATAAACTATTTCAACGATCATCTACAAGACATGGGTATATAAATAAAAGAAAATGATGTACTGTGTTTTAAAACTTGACCTCTAGTGAGTCAGCGTTCAGTCTACGGACTAGCAGCGCTAAAATTCGGGGTTCGATTTTCTGTGCTGGACAGATTGTAAATAACCCGTGGTATAGCTTTTCACTAGTATAACGACAACTTTGTAACACTTAAAGTATATTTCAGTGATGTAATTTCTTTTCTGTTGTATGGAAGGAAAAATTCATGTTCCCATTTCTTGTATGGACATCAGGCATAATATTTATCAAACCCCACTTAAGAATATTATGTGCTTTAGCTAAAGATGGCGAATGTGTGTACATGTTTAGAAGTCATATATTTTTCTGTATAAGATCGAAACCTATTTCCCATAGGATGCGGTTATCTCTACTTCCTTCAGTGTTTAGAAAATGTCAGCAGGCGGTTGCCACGATATCTTACTATATATTGGTTGAGTGTTTACCAGAAGTAGCTTAAACATCGATGTGTATGTGGAAAAAGTTGTGACAACCAATAAATTACTGCAAGTTTTAATATAGAGGGAAACGGGAAACATTCCTAGGATTAACCCACTTGTTTACATCACAAATGTTGACGAAATTGTTAGGTTAGCGATGGTATCATAGAAGAAAAAAACGCACTGTTTTAAGTACACTAAGTATGTGTTATGCAGTTTATATTTTTTTTTATTCAACTGGTGTTGTTCTCTGTCAAGTTTTGCTAAAATCAAAATCTGAAGAAAAACTATATTAAATTCAGAATTAAATGTCTGGAGAACAAAATAAAGGTAAAAAATATATCCATAAAAAATCGATAAACTTTGAACATGATGTATTTTAATTTGACTTTTCTTGCTTATTTTAATATTTAAATGTGTTGCCAAAAATTATTTTCTCTTGATACGAGTTTCGTTCGTTATCCGACGATATATTTTATATTCTGTTACGAAAGTGTAATCGAGTCTCTGATTTATCGTGTTGCGTGTTACGGTTTCAAATAACCAGAAATTTGAATCTCGATACGTAATAAATTTGTGATATTTGCCAACAAGATTGTTACAAACAATGTTCTTTCATAACAAAAATATATTTTAGCATACAAACAACAATACGATTTATAACAATGGTTATTACAAATAGTTATTATAAATAACCATTTATATACAAAAGTTTTACAAACAAAGAATATTTATCGACGGTTTACTATCACTAAATTAATTCGATGTTGATATACAGGCACAATTCACTTAAAGGGAAGCTGGCTGGCTCTCTTCTTGACTGACATCACATGATTTACAAGCTGACTTTTCATAGAGGAAGATATCTAATGTCCTCATAGAAATATTAACGTTTGGCTTGAATATCGCGCAAAGCTACACGAGGGCTATCTGCGCTAGCCGTCCCTAATTTAGCAGTGTAAGACAAGAGGAAAGGCAGCTAGTCATCACCACCCACCGCCAACTCTTGGGCTACTCTTTTACCAACGAATAGTGGGATTGACCGTTACATTATAACGCCCCCACGGCTGAAAGGGCGAACATGTTTGGTGCGACGGGTATTCGAATAATATTAACATCCGAATTCAAATATCTGAAGTTAAATGGTTTGTAGTATTTGAAATATATAGATGTTCCTGGTTATATATCTGTAGTTCCTCGACTGATAAGTGTTAATCAATGTTATAGCTTCCGTTATAGAAGCTGTAACAAACCATCAATATAAAACTGTCTCTGCGAGTCTGTTTATAAAGTATAATGCGAGGTCTCGAAAGTTAAGTTTGCAATGATACTAGTATTTACATACACCCACAGACATAACCGATTCTTACACTCGAGAATCTTCAACAAATTTAGAGGATAGAGGAGCTTACATAATACACATTTAACAATATAAGTTACAGGTATTTCTAAATACATTTTAGACTAAAAAGTTATGTATTAAGTTATATTAGTAAATCCTTTACAACTCGTACTAACATTTAAAACTATCGAATCAAATTGATTTTACAGGTAAGTTTATGTTATTATGGGCTTTACAAAAAAAAAAAAGAGAAGAGTAAGAATTGTTATGCTTGATGTAATGCATACCCTGAAATAAAGATTTGGCTTTGTTTGCTTGTTTTTGAATCTCGCACAAAGCTACACAAAGGAAATCTGCGCTAGTTGTCCCTAGTTCAGCAGTGTAAGACAAGAGGAAAGGCAGCTAGTCATCACCATCCACCGCCAATCTTGGGCTACTTTTTTACCAATGAATAATGGGATTGATCGAAATATTAGAACACCCCCACGGCTGAAAGGGCGAACATGTTTGGTATGACGTGGATTCGAACCCGCGATCATCAGATTACGAGTCGAGTACCCTAACCTCTTGGTCATGCTGGGCCGTTAATGGTAGGTTTGTGAGTGTTTTCTTGTAGTAAAGCCATATCGAGCTATCTACTGTGTCCACCGAGGGGATACAAACCCCTTATTTTAGCGTAATAAATCTGAAGACACACCGCTGTCCCAGCGGAAGAACAAAGATTTGGACTAGGAATGTGAGATATAACGTACTAACATGCGAATGGAATACTAAAATGTGAAGTAATGTAAAAAAGAAAAATATTTCTTTTGCAGTTAGGTATTGGATTATCCTATAAATGTTTGCGACCCTCATACGTAACTGGAACAGAGACGCTTGACTATTTCAGTCTCTAAACATATCAGTTACGGACAAAATTTTTTTTTTTTTTTTCGAATTTCGATATAGAAAAATCGACTGCAATTGTTTTACTATTAGTATAAAAACAGTTTGATATCTGAAGCTGTTTACATAATATCAATTGCTTATTTATTGCTATATTATTTTGAAGGTTGCCAAGCGGTTGACACTGCCTTCCTTTTAATGTCACCCAATTGATGGAATAAATTATGAAGGAATATATTTTTCTCTTATTTTTTTCTCAAGGCTATACCATCATAAAACAAATGTGAGACATACACTTAAGATTTGTATTTCGTATTATATGACTAGCAGTAGAATGTATTGTAATAGTGTTCATAGTTAGAGAACGATACAGGAATTTCTGTCGCTTTCCTATAAGAAGTTAAACACAAATCGTACAAGAGGGAATCCCAAATAACCGCGGCACTTGAAATTCTTATAGGCAGGATTAGAGTAAATGAATCTATGAGGCCTATCATTCCTTTTAATTAGCTATATTTTTGTGCTCCAGCGTGGGGCGCTCTTATATCCGGTTCGATTATCATTCTGCTGCTCAAATGCTTCTTAAAGCAGTCGTAATTTACTTTTGCAAAGACTAACACTTATATTCACATCGAATAGATTGTCTTAAGCTAATGTTACTAACCAGTACGAGCAAGACGGAAAGATAAGAAAATTATAATTTATGGAATTAAACTACATGTAAAGAACATTAATTGGACTATAACGGCTTATTTGTTGAATTAATGCTATGGCTATTGTGAGTCTCCCCAGTGGTTTAACGGTATGTCTGCAAATGTACGACTCTAAATTTGAGATTTCGATATCCTTAGTGGACAGAGCTAAGAAAGCTCATTGTGATGATTTGTGCTTAACAATAACCAAACCTTATTAGGATTTTTTATTTAAGGTATTAAGAAAGTGTGGTGATGTTTTTTTAACTTCACACTTTACATTTTATAAAAGCATAAACGCTTACTTTATAATATAATATAATATGTAATGATAGAGTTTGATCAATGGAGGCACTTGTTTGTTTTTATACCTGAACGACACATTATGGGCTAAATGACCAGGTCAGAAACCTTTATTGTCTAGTCATAACCGTTTTCAGTTTTAATTTGTGAAGGAAAGAGTCTGTTTGTTTGTAGTTAAGCACGAGGCTACAAAATGGGCTGTTTGTGCTTTGACTACCACGAGTAACGAAATCCGGTTTCTAACATTGTAAGTCCGCTGTGCCACTGAGGGACGGAGGAAAAGGAATACAATCTTAATCGATAGCGGTATTAACTCTCATTCCTATAATGCATTCACAGCTAAAAACGACAAGCATGTTTGATAGCATCGTATATCGAGTCTAGAACTCTCGGATCCCTATTTCAAAACGCTAGCAACCAGATCGCGTTTGGATTCAGTTTTGAAACAAAAAATCAAGCAGAAATTATATTTTCCCCATTTGGCAACATCGATGTTCTTAAGAATACTCTAAATTTCCACTTAATTAAATTATGTTTAACATACTAGATTAAAGCTGAATATCTACTTTTATTTTATGGCCGCCATTTTTCAACGTTGCTTAAAATTGTTTGTAGTAAGATATATACAGTTCTAAACACAAGCCGCTCGACTGACAAGTATCACGATAGACTTTTATTTATTACCCATGTGAATTGAATACGGTGTTTCATTGTTTCAACATAACTCTAAGAGGATGGTACTTGAAAATGGGTTGCCATATATTAAAATCAGGTGATAAGAGTTTATTGGAAATGCAGAAACGGTTACTTATGGAACATTGTATTATTTGAACATGACTATTTATTGATAGATAACAGTATTCTCGACTTGGGAACAACCTACATTTAAGAAGTTAATCTGCATTTTGGAATGCTTAATTGACCCAAAAGAAAAAAATATTTATTTTAACATTTTTTCGTTTTGTGTGTGTGTGTGTTTTTTTTCCTATAGCAAAGCCACAGCAGGCTGTTTGCTGAGCCCGCCGAAGGAAATCGAACCTTAGTGTTGTAAATCCGTAGACTCACCGCTGTACTAGCGGAGGGCTTTTCTGTTTTAAGTCTAACATTACAGCACATGAACTTCTTTACACATGGACATTTTGAGATCAAAAGAAGAAACTGCCTAGGTGAAAAACAGCAAGAAATAAAACCAGTAAAAATGTCACCTTGCGTAGGTGAAAAACAGTAAGAAAAAACCCAGTAAAAATGTCACATTGCGTAGGTGAAAAACAGCAAGAAATAAAAACAGTAAAAATGTCACCTAGAAAAAAATTATTAAATTTCGTTTCAGTTCGTCGCCTTTTTTCGGTCAACTATAACTATAAACTGCTACGGATAATACAGAATATTAATATGAAATATACTTTGCCATCAGATACAGGAGTATCAATGTCTTATCCTTGCTGGCTTGTCTTATTCATTTTTTAAATGACTCATTACTGGATTACTTTCACCGCTAGTCAACATGGTGAAAATGGGAATGTTCCAGTGGACCTACAACTCCAGGTTGTATTCACAGCAAAACACCTCGCTGTAGCCAGTGAACGTGCATATCACTGGTTGGAAACTATATAGGGATAGGTGAGCATGATAAGCTGGCCTTATTCGATCGAAACCTAACTTATAATTTACAGATTCTGAAGCGTGTGTTTGTGTATTTATTTGTTTGTTTTATGGCAAAACCACATAAGGCTATCTGCTGTGTCCACTACGGGGAAGCAAACACCGGTTGAACTAACCGAAAGGTGTTACTTAAGTTCTGTATTTAACCTATAGCCCCAGTACATTTTCTGGAGTAAATCTGTATTTCTTAAATACATATTGTTTTAGAATTTAAACAATTTATTTGTTTGTTTTAAATTTCGCGAAAAGCTACACGATGGATATCTGCACTAGCTATCACTAATTTTGAGGAAATAAAGTAGAGGGAATGCAGCTGTTCAACAGCACCCATCGCTAGCTTTTAGACTACTCTTTATCAACGGATAGTGGGATTGGCTGTTATATTATAACGCATAATAGTCATGTGTTCCAGTAATATCTATAGAACAGGCTACTTAAAACATATTATTACTGTATCAGTAGTTTAAAGGCCAAGAAATATTACAGATGGTAGCATTATATTTGGCAGGTCTAAACACATAATATTTTGAATTCAATTTCATCCTACCGAAACATGACATTAATAATTTATGTTCATGTATAAAAGTAAACTACAATTAATTGATAAAGGTTGTGAATAATGTATGTTTTACAATGGTTGTCTTTTTTAAAAAAATACCCAGTGGTTATCTGTAAAATATAATGTTTTTTTAGCAAATCCATATAATGGTATAATATCTATATTCTAAAGAAAAAGTACTTAAATTTATTTATTTATTATAATAATGTATAACTTAAATGTATCATCTTCTTGTTTGCATTTAAATATAGTATTATGAATATAATCATTATATATCTCCTTCCTCTTAACAAAAAAGTTCTAATGTAACCCTGATACATCGGTGGATTGATTGCACTTAAAATGATATAAATACGACACATAGAAGAACAAGCTGGTTGTAATATTGATGATTAGATTGCATTCTGACACATTTGTGTGTATAAAAACGAGTCTCTGCTTCCTAAACATATCTTACACAGTCACCCATAAAAGTGCTTCCAGCACCAGGTTCGTGAACAAACGTATTGGTCACTAAATTACCATTTAAATATAATTTTCTCCGCTTGACCACAGCTATTTCCTATACATTTTACGTTTACGACTTCATTTTCATCCTATAATAAAGGTCTTGATTATTTAGCGGTTGAGAGCTAGGCCTACTGAACAAAAAACTAAAACATTGTCAATAACATCTCACGCGGTAAAAGTTGCGCCACTTCTCTTGAAACCAATAAAATTCAACCTAAAAAACACTGTTTAAAAACAATTTGCACTCCATTGAGCCCCCATCCCTTCCAAATTTAACATAATTTAGTATTATCGTTTCTAATCTATTGATCTTTCAGCTGTAATTTCTGCTGTCCAATGTTTTTCATGTTTTGTAATATTTTGTATATTACTGTGCAATTCACTTCAAATAATTCAACAAATTATAATTTACTTCTATAAAAAATGAGAAATTTATAACTACTATTATCTGTGTATAAAAGTGAAATAAATATTGATCTAAGAAAAAACTAACATAAATCCAACTTCCTTCGGCTCGGCATGGCCAGGTGGGTTAAGGCATTCAACTCGTAATCTGAGGATCACGAGTTCGAATCCCGGTCGCACCAAACATGCTCTCCCTTTCAGCCATGGGGGCGTTATAATTTGACGTCAATCCCACTATTCTTTGGTAAAAGAGTAGCCCAAGAGATGGCGGTGGGTAGTGATGACTAGCTGCCTTCCTTCTAGTCTTACACTGCTAAATTAGGGACGGCTAGCGCAGATAGCCCTTGAGTATCTTTGCGCAAAATTCAAAATAACAAGAATAAACTTCCTTCCCTCTCGCCCCCTGCTAGTACAGCGGTGTGTCTCCGGATTTACAACGCTAAAATCAGCGGTTCGATTCCCCTCGGTGGGCTGAGCAGATAGCCCGATGTGGCTTTGCTATAAGAAAAACACACAAACACACTCCTTCCCTCTTCTGTTTAAATTTAATACTGAAACACAAACAATGTTTTTACCTAATGTTGTTCAGGGCGTGATATAGAGTTTAGTTTGTTGGACTGTAGAGCGGATTGTCCGTGGTTTGCGTCCCGTTACTGTGAAACAAAAAATATCACACTTCGTACTTTGGAGCCATAGATGTATTATAAAAATGGAGTTCAAATCTTACTAATAATAGCAAAAAGTTGACAATGGATGCTGTTGACAAGCTACCTTCCCTTTGGTTTATGAATTCAAAATTAGGAACGGATAGCGCTGATAACCTATGTGTAACTTTGCAAGAATATCCAAACCAAAACAAGTATCCACAGTTATATCAACCTACTTCAATTTCTCACCTAGTTCTAATAACACTAATAAACGCTATAAGCTCTAGATTTTGGAAGTTTTGAAAATTAGCTTAACGAGTGCTTCACAGTATAAGCCTATCTAAACAAAAAGACAACTCGATTGGCGGGAAAACATCTGAACATATAATATTGTAGGCCTAAGCTTAAAATAAACATTGGTAAAAAATCTAACACAATGTTCTTTTACTGTTTCCCATTTGTGGTTTATTGTTGAAATATTTTGTTGATTTGAGATGGTCGTTAAGACAGTATTTTTTGGGATATTCTAGATCTGTTTTCGAAAAAAAAGGAAGTACAATTATGAATTTTTTTCAACGATCAAGATTAGTTAACTTTCCACTGTTAAGTCAGTGCCGCAGTGAGCCATTTCACATTTATTGAACCAAACATGCTTCAGAAACTTTTACTAGGTTAAAATTTGTGGAGAAGCTTACACTTTATAGAATAATTGACCTGATAATGTTTGGAGATTTTTCACCAAATCTTTCTGGATTATTTGTACTGTTGTGTGTAGTTTTTGGCACTTCCTTATAAAATCTAACGCTTTATTTGTTATTAAAATAAGCGATAACGTTTAACAAATTAATTTATTTCTTGCTATACTAAAATAGCTAAATATATTTCTAGAAGTTAATTATCTAATTTCTTTAGCGCATATTGGTGTACAAAATACATTTTGATTCTAGAAATAAACGATCTTATAACACCAGATTTGTTTTTGTTTTTTAATTAGACACTTAACGTTCGCTCTACAGCTTCTTCAGAAGCATTTTACTAAAATACAAACCATATGAAGATACATGTATCTCGAGAGGAGTTAGTTGTTCGTCAGTTATTCGGTGTTTTAAAATTTTGGTGAAATTATAAATAACAAAGGTTGTGCAGCACATGCAAATGTGTTGTAAATTATTTGAGACAAACGTTAGAAATATAGCTAGATATATACATTAATAATTTCACATTATTTTCTTAGTGTTAAGCTATTAGTGTTATATAGGAAATTTTTATTTATTTATTTTTTCTATCATCCTCAATCCATTTGACGTATTTAGTGAATTTACTTAAACCCTCTGTAGAGTTGTAAAACAGTGAAACAGTGGTAAGTTTACTAATTCAGAATTCTAAAATCTACTGTTCTATTTCCCGCAGTGGAATTGCCAATGTGCCTTTGTTTTAAAACAAACAAGCTCAGCAAAGAAAGACATTATTTTGGTTATTGTTAAAATTATTACTTGAAATTAATATGTCAAACTAGTTCCAATCACGGGCCCGGCATGGCCAAGTGTGTTAAGGCGTTCGACTCCTAATCCAAGGGTTGCGGGTACGAACCCTGGTCGCACCAAACATGCTCGCCTTTTCAGCCGTAGAGGCGTTATAATGTGATACTCAATCCCACAATTCGTTGGTAAAAGAGTAGCCCAGAGTAGGCGGAGGGTGGTGATGACTGGCTGTCTTCCCTCTAGTCTTACACTGCTAAATTAGGGGTGGCTAACTTAGATAGTCCTCGTGTAGCTTTACGCGAAATTCAAAACAAAATACAAATAATAATTAACTGACAAACCTGTAAGATTTTCTTATAAAAAATGTTTAAAACTACTGTTATCCCACTTTCATAAAATATAAATAGTGTAATCTCATATCTTGACAATATTGAATTATCTCAATCCGCTTTATGTAGGGAACCACCATATTTGTCGGCCTGGTTTATTAACCACATTCTTTGTAATAAGTAATTATGAATTTTTAGCTGGACGTGAATGGAAAAAGTTAATAATTCTTTATTATAATTTCCTCGTCAAGGATGTTAATACTGAACTACGTTGTTATCCTTCGTTATATTGAGTTTGTATGCAGCTGTGTTACAGCTTTTGAATGTGTTGTAGTATAGGTATAAGATTTTTAAAGCCTTATGTTTGTTTGTGGTTAAGCATAAAGCTGCATAATGGGCTGTATATGCTCTGCCCAATACGGGTATCGGAACCCAGTTGTTAGACATACCGCTTTACCGCTATATTTCTTTCATTGTCGGAAAACTGGAGCTCTATAGCCGTACCGAAGGGCCTCACTTTTTTCATAGATTGTTACTATGAGAACCTTTTATCCAAGTGGAGAAAATATATTTAAATATGAGAGAAAAAAAAACGAATAATTTCAAGCAGTTGTGAGTGTGGAATAAGCACTGTGCAGTGGGAAAGAGCTCTTCCCCTGTAAGCCAATGAAATAATCTGGTTCACGCGGGTTGGCTCTATTGGTGTGCTGTTTTAGTGTCAGCGTATCTACGTGCTTCCACATTTTTGTGCTTTCCGTCATAAACACGCAAACATATTATTCGTTTTGAAACCAGTTGTCGGTAATGAATTCGAAAACGATACTGTAAATGTCAACCATATGCGCGAGCGCCACCCCCTTGTTCATTCGAAGCTTTATAAAACGCGATTTTTGTGCCTTCCTCAATCATTGAACGTAGGTCTTTTGCGTTCATCAAGTTGAAGTAGTTTCATTTACGTTCATAGGGGGAAGCCTCAGATAGCTGCTGTAACATCGTAACTGATCCCTAGTTCTCTTAGACTCTCGAAAGAATACCATAAGTTATCAAAATAACATTACTTTATAGCTACCAGAAACAATTAGACTTACAAGAAAAAGACAGAAAATGGTGGGCCAAATAGCATCTTTAATCTTCTTTACGTTGATCCTGACATCAAGTTTAGTATCAAAAGATGCTGAAGCACTTCCTAAATTCTGGGATTCAGGCAGTTATGCTCCGTTTCTGAGCAATGAATACAAGAATGCTCAGGTCAGTTCATCTTGTTTTATGTTCAGGGGAATTCAAAGTTTAGATTCTTTTAATGGTACTCAATATCAAAAGCACTTTGACTAATGAAAGTATTAGCTTGTTACTTTCGCTGTAGTTTGAAAAGTAAGTTATCAAAAATTAAATAAATGACTTATTTTCAGAAATTGTTTAATATAAATACATATGTTAATATTCGGCTAGGTAAATCATAAATGATCGACTATTTTGTTAATCCGAAAATTTTAAATCGAGTTTTGTCAGTGCACGTAAACAACAATACTTATTTTCTAATGAGTATATTACTGTTTGCGGTAAACTTCAGTTACTAGAGTTTGACTTCACGCAGAAAGACTATACATATATATTTAACGTTTTGTCTTAATAAACATCATGAATATGTTAGGCATAACTATTTCCACGAGTTTGGTTTGATATTTGGGTATATTTTCAGAACATATGTTGAGTTAGTTATTTTATACACACGTTAGGGTTTCGTTTAATGAAGCGCTAGTTTTTACTAAAATACGAATTTGCGTTTAAATTATTTAGGTTCTCGCATTAATCTTTATTTTTTCTATTTTTTAAACCATGAATAAGCAAATCATGTCCAGACGTCGGATTTTTAATGTAGAAGACAAAGCATTTTTGTTTATTAGTAAACACAAAGCAACATAACAGGCTATCTGTGCTCTGTCCACTTCGGGTATCGAAATCCGAAATTGTAGCATTGAGATATAATAACAATCAAATAAATATTTGCTAAGAAGAAATAAAGTGTTGTTATGAAAATAATCAAGGTATTTGACTAATAAAAACTATTAAAGATGTAGAAAGTTACAACTATGTTTTTACTGTACAGTTTAAACTGATGTTACAAAATAATGTGAACTGTGAATACCAATTACATGTTCAATGGGTATGCATATGAAAACATATAATCATAAACTATAAATGCTGAAGTTATTCCAAATATCCTTTCAAATGTTTTGGAAATACTAGGATCAACAGTGAAACAGTGAGTTCGTACTTACATAATTACCCTTGGTAAGTCACACCACCTTATTAAAACAAACAAACATAACATTTACTTTTGTTACTGTACTGGACTGTACGTGCTTCTGTTGGAAAAGACTAGAGATGAGTCCGTTAATTGGTATATAAGCCCTCAGTTATTAATGATCAATCATACACCATTACTCCAAAACTACACTGCAGGACATAAATGGAAAACGTAAATGATTTGATACTTAGTGTATTAAAATCTATTATAAATGAACATTTTCTACCAAGTGATGAGAAGCACATCTACAATGAACATAAAATGACAAACAACAAAAGAACTTAAAAGCGTTTAGCACAAAAGGGCTCCGTGAATCAAATTGGCTGTGCACACATATATATCATAAGGTATATAGGCTGAATTAAATTGTGAATTAAATAGAACTTGGTTTCTTTATTTATGTAGAATGTTGTTACACACAATTAGTAACGAATATAAGAACATTTTTTTTCTAATAACAGCAGATATATGAAGAAGAAAAGTACAAAAAATGTTGTTAGAAGAAAAATGGGTTCCAATATGTAGAGTCAGTTAAAAGCTAAATTCTAAAGTTTACCGGAAGTGATGTAGTTTCGAATCGAAACCCCAGCTAACAAATCGAATCGAATCTCAAAGCTTCAGATGGCCCTACTTAGCACACACAATGAAATGTAAAATAAAAACAAATTAGAATCTTTTAGCAACCACGCTGAAACTGAAAAAAAAAACAATTTAGGACACCTTAGCAACTTCCCCTCCCTCGCTAGTACAGCGGTAAGTCCACGGATTCGCAACGCTAAAATCAGAGGTTCGATTCCTCTCGGTGGGCTCAACAGATAGCCCTATGTGGCTTTGGTATAAGAAAACACACACACACACACACACACCCTTAGCTACTTCAATGAAATAGGAAATAAAAACAAATTAGGACCTCTTACCAACCACACTGAAACTGGAAACAACAAAAAAGGAAACCTTGGCAACTCCAACGAAACTGGAAATTAAAACAAATTAGCATCTCTTAGCAAATAACTAACAACTAGAGAGAAAACAACGTCGTACCTTTTAGCAACCATTATAATTTTATCCCCATAAATATACAGTTTTTTATTCGACTAAAAGACTTTACATTTTTAACTTAAAAATATCAAAATGGTGAAAGGAAATGGTTATAAACGCCAGTAAACAACTAGAAAATTAAAAATAATTAAGTTTTATGTAATGTTGTTTGCGAACTGAACTAAAAAAGCTTTATCTTTTACTGCTGATTTCTGAGCCCAAGATGAAAAATCAAACTCAATCAAAGAAAAAAGAAACACAATTAGAAACGATCGGAATGACGTCAATAATTAAAAAATATATATATACATATATCTGTCTTTCTCCGATTTTATCAAAATGAAATGTTTTCGAATGTCAGGGAGCGTACAAAATTAATTTCTTATCCTAGAGAATCTTTTTAATTTAGGAAATGGTTATAGTATTTTTTGTTATCTTTTGTTACAACATAGGGATTTAATTTAAAATGCCTTACGTTATTAAAAAAGTAAAGTTTAATTATAAAGAAACTCCTTTAAAAATTACAAACTAAACAAATAACTTTACGTTTTTGTTATCATAACCTTTTCTGATACCTTAACTGGCATCAAATATTTTAAGTTTTTCTTAAAAGTTATTTTCAACCACTTTCGGCTGCTCCAAATGAATATACAAATGAAACTTTAGAAGTAGCCATAGATACTGTTATATTTTTAAAATCACGGTAGTTTTGCGTTATAAAAAGCATGGTCTGCAGTGATCCCGTGTAGAAACTATTGTGCACACTTAATAGCTGTAGTTTATTTTTTAGATAGATTGTTTTGTGCAAAAATATCCCAAAAACTCTTTAGCGAGGTCTCAAGAAGAGAGTGGTTTGTCGGCTTAGGCAGAGAGCCACACTGGGAAAGTGTGCCTGGTATTGGGTTGGTGAAGGCTAAGTAAATGACACGACATTAAAATCATTATGTGGGCTATTTTACACGTGTATTTATTCTTATGTGTAAGACAAATTATTTCATTAAGTTTTAAATGTGAAATTTCCATTAGAAATCAAATATTTAAAATGTTTAATCCAACATTTACACATACAAAATATTACAATTTTTAGAATTTAAAACTCACGTCTTCGGCTTTTATTGAAACGAAATCTCGAGCAATCTTCTCTTTAAGTCTAATGATTCAACGATATGATGTTCAAACGAAATTATGGAAAGACCAATTAAACTTTGGAGTTAATGTGAATCTCAAGAGATTTATTTCTTCTAAATTTCGCTTGAAGCTGTCCCTAATTTTCGTGAGTGGACTAGAGAGAAGGGATATATTTGACAACAACACATGACTGACACATTTACAATGCAACAAGAGCCTCAAAGTGTAAGGAACGACGTTTTTCCTTCTTTTTGTTTGCTGGTGGTAACGGTAAGTGAATGTCAGAACCACAGTCCTGCATTTTAATCATTCATTTGTTCTGTTTGGATCTCAAGTGAAATTTGATTGGTTTCATTTTGAGAAGATTTTTTTTTTTCAGCTATAGTATCCGTACATTGGAATATCAGAAGAATTTCCAGTGCAATATTTATGTTTAGGAAAAGACAAATGTTTTTTTCTCTTATAAATACTATGTTGTTTGAACTTGTATCACTGTTGGTGGGATTGTTACTCACAGTGTATTGAGTTTATCCCATTACCGAACATGCTTGACCTTTCAGACAAAGGGGTCGTTATATCGTGAGAGACAACGCCACTATTCATTGGTAAAGAGTAACCCAAGAGCTGGCAATAGAAAATAGTACCTGGCTGCTTTCCTTCTTGTCTATCACTTCAAAATTAAGGACAGCTACCGCAAGTAGCTCTCAGGTAGCTTTGCGCAAGGTTAAACAAAAACACTTTAAATTCAACATAAATCTCCTGTATATTATTACTTCTGGATGAATACTGTTAATCTGTAAAGGCAGTATTCATATGTAGGCAGTGATCTTCTCTGAGCTCTCAATTTTTGTTTTCGATATGCCATAGAAATAAGTTATTGTATTGTCATGATTGAGTAACTGAGCTTGCAAAATACTTTTAGAATTAGCGCTAGAACTTTAGATTAAAATCATCTGTTCCTATCTTCCATACTTGCTCTGATGTCTACAGTGTTTAGCCCGAATTCTGAAAGTTTTCGTATTTCATTGCCGATCTACACATACTTATATTTTTCATTACCATAAATTTTTATACACAATTTTTCACGGAATCTTTATAGGTGTGCTTTTTTTTACTAATTCTTTCTTCCATTTACTGTGCTCAGTACCAGATGACAGATGATGTCTACTATGTGGTGTTGTGTGATTAAACGCTAATAAAGAGCTTTGTGGAAGCACTGAATAAATAATAACCAAATTATTCAATCAGTTTGCACAACACCTAAGAATGGAAAAAAAAAAACAACTCTTATCTACACCAGTCTTTCTAGTCTATATAGTAGACAGAAATTCCTCATAGGTTCATCTATGAATTTAAAACATTTTTTTGTAAATGGTGATTAAATTATTTCCCAGTTTACTTTTTCCCTGTGCTGCCCATTTCACTGGAGCCTCTTGCTGTTAAGTCTAAACTTTGTAACTTGTTGTAACAATAATGAATCGCTAGCAGCGTCTCGAGAAGAGACATGTATTATCTTATTGAAATGAAGCACAATGCCTTTCTACTGCTTTGACATTAATAACATTGTAAAACTGCTGAGTTTGCTTCCTTTCAATCAATGTCCTTTTTCTCCTCAATGGAAGAATTCTTTCTTAAGATTTTATTCCATTCCTTTAATTCGTTTTTTCACAGGCCCGGCATGGCCAAGTGTGTTAAGGAGTCCGACTCGTAGTTCGAGGGTCGCGGGTTCGAATCTCGGTCACACCAAACATGCCCGTCCCCTTACTAGCCGTGGGGGCGTTATAATGTGACGGTCAATCCCATTATTCGTTGGTAAAAGAGTAGTCGAAGAGTTGGCAGTGGGTGGTGATGACTAACTGCCTTCCCTCTGGTCTTACGCTGCTAAATTAAGGACTGCTAGCGCAGGTAGCCCTCGAGTAGCTTTATGCGAAATTCAAATCAAACAAACAATTGTTTGTTTATTTACATTATGATCAAACCTTCATTTTCTGCTGATTTTTTTCATTTTACTGTTTATTTACTCATTACCCATACATTTTGTTATTCCATTTAAATGTCCTACCTTTCCTACCCGTTGAGATCGAAATTGGATGGTTTTCATGTCTGTTCATTGTAAAGAACAAAACTACTGAAGGAGCTCTCTGTGTTCTGCCTATCGCGAGTATCGAGAGAAGACTTTTAGCATTTCAAACTGGCTTCTTTTTTAGCCATATGGGTGACTCTGATTAGAAGTTACTAGTTAATATTTATTGCACATATATCCTTAAAGTCACACGTGTACTAAATAAACACTTAATGTTGCAAATCGTTATTTATTTATCACAAACTCCTGAAGTTTATGTTTTGTACGTGAGTGTTTTTTGTTGTTGTTGTTTACACATTTGATATTTCTTGGTATAGAAAGTATTTGAATGTTTGTTTGTTTGGTTTTGAATTTCCGCACAAAGCTACACGAGGGCTGTCTGCGCTAGCTGTCTTGATTTAACAGTGTAAGACTAGAGGGAAGACAGCTAGTCATCACCACCCACCGCCAACTCTTGGGCTACTCTTTACCAACGAATAGAGGAATTGACCGTCAGATTATAACGCCCCTACGGCTGAAAGGGCAAGCATGTTTGGTGCGACCGGGATTCGAACCCGTGACCCTCGGATTACGAGTCGAACGCCTTAACACACTTTGCCATGCCGAGCCCTTTACTATAGGAAGTAACAGACATATTACTGCAGAAACCTGATAGGTGTTATAAATACTAAAACACTTCCTGACCTCTCACAGTCTTACAATAAACAAGACATAATAGCTGAAGATGTGCAACAACTTCTCTATGTATAGAATAAACCGCCAAACAGAAGATCCTCTTTTTTCGTTTTCTTGTTTTTCAACGATAGTAAATTAATATATTTGGAAGTCAAAATCTACAGACCATGTTTAAACAAAATAAACCATTTATTAAAAAAGAAACAATGAATATTATTGTGATTTGGAGTGAGAAACGTAGTATTATTTGTTGAAACAAAAGTTTCATTTTGTTGGAGTTTGCCTCGAATACGTCTCTGTCTGCCTCAAAAGTAGCAGCTTGTAGTGATCAAGAATTCGTTAGTTTGCTCGTTCGTCGTTGTTTTTTCACGAATTACATGAACATTTCATAATGGGTTATGTTCAATTTCAATAGTCTTTTTTATTATTCTTACGCATTGAATCTTCCTATTCTCGCCTTCGTTTTCGGGCCCTGCATGGCCAGGTGGTTAAGGCAATCAACTCGTAATCCGTGGGTTACGGGTTCGAATCCCTGTCACACCAAGCATGGTCGCCCTTTTAGCCTTGGGAGTGTTATAAGGTGACGGTCCATCCCACTATTCGTTGGTAAAAGAGTATCGGCTTGTATTGATGACTAACTGCCTTCCCTCTAATCTTGCACTGCTAAATTAGGGACGGCTAGCGCAGATATCTCTCGTGTAGCTCTGCGCGAAATTCAAAATAAACAAACCCAAACCGAGCGTATTCATTTTCTCGAATAAGCAACTGGTAGCTGCATAAGACTAAGTTCGCATCGCTTTCAAAGTGTAACAAAACACAATTGATATGCATTGTGGGCAAATTAACAAACCGAGTGGGATTAAAACTTACCAAATTATTCGAAGTTAGTTTAATTTTGTGGTACCATGATGGGTCAGCGATAGGTTTGCGAACACTACAATCAAGAGTTCCACACTCCACAGTGAATAGTGATAACCCCTCATGTAACTTTGTATTAAAAAAAAGCATACAGCAGTTAAAATTTTAAAATAATTTATCTCTTTCTTCAGAGAAGAAACTATAGTATGTGAAAATTCCAATAAAAATATTTTCATGAATACATTATTTAAAGTTGACTTGCTAGATGTTAAAGTTATTAAATAAATAGAACTACAGTAAGTTTTTTATTGTTTGTTTTTTTAATTTTGCGCAAAGCTACTCGAGGGCTATCTGCGCTAGCCGTCCCTAATTTAGCAGTGTAAGACAAGAGGGAAGGCAGCTAGTCATCACCACCCACCCTCAACTCTTGGGCTACTCTTTTACCAATGAATAGTGGGAATGACCGTCACATTATAACGCCTCCACGGCTGAAAGAATTACGAGTCGAGTGCCTTAACCACCTGGCCAGCTGGGCATAAAATTGAATGTTTTGCTTTTATCTTTTTATCGTTTATTAAATCTAAAAGAAATTCAAAATGAAATACGCCATATTGCTCCAGCCACTCAGCGGCAAGTCGGTAGGTTTATAATGCTAAAAACTAAGCTTAGATATCTGTGGTAGGCAAAGTACAAATAGGTCATTGTGTAGCTTTGTGCTAAATAACAAACAAATCTTATTTCTCTCATTACTACACTGCCATAAAATCATACTTGAAACTTTAAAGTGTATTTGGATGAGTCGATGACGGAAACGTGGCATAAATGATAATGCTTAATGGGAGAAAATTGTAGTCTTAATTAATTATATTAGCGCGTAAAACACTCGGAATAAAAGCTAAAAAAAAGGGTAACTTGAGCATTAACTGATAAACCCTTATGGATTTTTTTCTAAGACTATTGGATGAGATCACCAAAAATGTTTAATATTTTATTCAAATATTAAACACGTCCACAGTTCAATTTTCTTTAATTCCAATAAAACGTTATTAGCCCCTCAGTGACACATTGGTTTGTCTAGGGATTTATACTGCTAGAAACCGGGTTTCGATACCGAGGTGGGCAGAGCACAGATAGCCCTACTTGTAGCTCTGTGTATAACAATAAACAAACAAACAAAATGTGATTAAAAATTCTGCCCGTAGTTTTGAAACAAAGTCCAAAAGGTTCTTTCTCAGATTTCCTCGTTATAACAAACAAATAAAAATGTGTGATTTCAGTACACTTTGTCTTTCCTCATATATTATTTGAGGTTTTATCTCTCGGAGTGAGGATATTTCCAGTTGATAATTATTAACACACAATCAAAGGAGACAATTAACCACCAATTGGTAAACACGATTTGTTTTTCAATAGAATAATCGCAAAATCCTTTTCATGAAGCATGTTATTATTGCTTAATGACTTCCGTTGTTAATAAACTACCAGATTTTGGAAAGTAATAAAATCTTTACTTTTAACGAGTGCAGTAACAGGATACGTTTAATTAAATTATAGGCATCACACGAAGTTCAGTTATAAGTAAAGAAAAACAAAAACATGATTATTGAAAACCTAAAGTGGTGCACTAGGCTTCATTTATTATTATTATTTTTTAGTTCTCGAATGAGAAACTAAATACAGAGTAGTAGGAATTATCTGACATTTCCAGGCAAACTTCACCCATTGGGACATGTATGAAGACGATTTATAAATGATAAGGTTTCCAATATCTCAGAATCGTATCTCTTGTAGTGGGGCTGCCAATCTGGCAAGAAAGAAAATCTGACAAATAGAAGTAATCTATAGTCCACATGGTACCATTAAAGCGACAGAAGAACTACAGTCTTAAATAAATTTCCAATTACCGAGAAAATTAAATTATAGTAACGCTAAAAACAGTTGCTAAATATTACATAGTGGTTAATGTAGGGTTATCTTTATTATCTTTATTTGCAATTGAAGAACCAAACACTAATTTTTTATTGGCTTAAACTTTGCACAATATTATTTCAAACTTAGTTTCTATAGCAATAATCTGAAAAAAAATTGCTCAAAGAGACGTAACAACTTCTTTTCTGGAAATCTCTGTTTGATGTTTTTGTAGAAATGAAATTTGAGAGAATTCTGACTATTGATTCATTGACAGTTTAATTTTTAAAAATCTTTTATTCCTTTTTTCAAAAACGAAACATTATTATTACAAAACAAGGTGCGTTTTATTAATAAAAATATGTTTTGAACGCAAATAACAGGTACAGCATTGCACAGTCAAATTAGACGTTCTTAATGTTTCTATTTATTAAAATACTGTAAAGCCGAGATGACTACACATGTGCAATTTTCTTTTTGTTTGTTTTCTATGTAAAAGACGTAATAAACAATTAAAAATCACTACACAATAAATAGTTATTAAAAACAGGGACTTACCCCAAAAACTTTACGTATGTTTAGGTTTGTTAGTTTGGTTTTGATTTCGCGCAAAGCTACACGAGGGCGATCTGCGTTAGCCGTCCCTAATTTAGCAGTGTAAGACTAGAGGGAAGACAGCTAGACATCATCACCCACCGCCAACTCTTGGGCTACTCTTTTACCAACGAATAGTGGGATTGACCGTCCTATTATAACGTCTTCACGGTTGAAAGTGCGAGCATGTTTTGTGCGACGGGGATTCAAACCCGCGACCCTCAGATCTCGAGTCGAACGCCTTAACCTAACTGCGTATGTTTTGATGTCCTATGATGGTATCGTGTAGCTTTGCGGGAAATTAAAAAACAAACAAACAGGTAAGTAGCTGTATCACGATTAACTATATGATAATCCAAATCTAGTGGCTAAATATCTAGTAGGTTCCTTTTGTTATTACACATGAATTAAGATATACCATACGTTTCTGACGTTAATTTTCTGATGCCTTCAGGAGGGTCATGTGAAAGTCTATGTGCGGTAACAAGAGTTGGGATTCCATTTTCAATGTCATTGTTAAGAAATGCTGATATGCCATTCATTGTTACTCATTGGTGCTTCAGTCAACTAACTGTTCCAATGCTTTCAAGAAGGGTATGTAAGATTTGTTGTCTTCTGTGCTGGGTTGATTGAATATATTATTCGTTCAGAGGATGTAAAACATATCTCTTATTTTTCTTTTTCTCAATTGTGGTTCGTATCCTATTATTTGAGTGTTATTCTAACTTATTATACAATATCCAAATTATCCGTCAGTTGGATGGGTGAAATAAAAAGTTGTTTGTAAGAAAGGAATAGGATTTGTTTGTTTGTTTGAAATTTAGCGCAGAGTTATACGAGGACTATCTGCGATAGCCACCCCTAATTTAGCAGTGAAAGACTAAAGAGAAGGCAGCTAGTCATCAGTACCTAACGTGAGCTCTTGGGCTACTACTCTTTTACCAACGAATAGTGGAATTGATCTACACATTATACCGTCCTTTCAGCCGTAGGAAGACGGAGATTCGAACCCTCAACCCTCAAATTGTGAGTGTACAACGCCCTAACTATCTGGCTATGCAAAGGATAGGAAACTGTACTTCTGTTGTTGCTTTACTTAACCTAATAAACATCAAAAGCGTAATAAAAATGCATAAAGGTACCAACACTGAAAAGAAAAACATAGTATTTTCCAGAATTTTATCAATATGAAATTAGATGGAAGGTCAAACTCCCCTTATGTCATCCTGTATCACTATGTCAAGATGTGCTGATTTGGTTGGTAGGTGTTGTTTTTCTTCGAAATGAGATGGGGATCTAACCAAACTTTCCCATTACCGTCCTCATATGTTCCTGCATCACTGTGTCAAGTTTGTTGAAAGCGTCAGAACAAGATGCACATACTCATATTGACGTTTATTTATATTGATTCTATTCTCAGAATGACGGGCTGTTACAAATAGATTAATGTAAATAGTCTTGTATATTTACTATGTTCCTAAATTCTGATTATTGTTTATTCAACGTGTATATATTGAAGTCCATCTTCTCATAGAAGGTTGTAAATGTATGACGTGTTTTGTTTGTTTTTTTCTCGATTGGATCTTTAGGTGAACTTGTGTGCAATTATATTGTGTTGGTGTTCGTAAAATGTATTTTGACTTTAGGCAGCTTGCATATTCTTTGTATTTGTTTAGCAAAACCTTTAACATAAAAAAGCTGTATCTCTGGAGTTAACTTTCTGCTTATTTTCTGTGCACAAGATGAAATATACAGAACGACTTGACATTATAAATATAATGTCGCTGAATTCCGTTTTAAAAAGTAAACAACAATCAGTTTTTCTCTACTATTCAACAGTTCCCATGGAAATATTCACTGTATACGTATTGCCACATACGACAAACAGATTTCGAATCAATGAATTTATTTTTCCGAAGAGAAGGCTCTTAAGTATTCGTGCTTTAAAGTCTAAGTCAGTACCAAGGTAAAAACTGAAACATATTTTACAACATTTACCCAGACCTCACTCAGTATGATATTCGTTCGTGCTCACGTGGTCAGAGTTTACTCAACTTATTCGCCGTCTAATTTACTATTACTGAAGCGTTGGTCGTTTCTAGGTGTTTCATAATTTCATTCGGATAATTGCATAAAATATGGATAGATATTTGCTAAAGCTAATACACGGTGCACTCTCCAAAACTATGGCTACCGCGGCTGAACCACGCTGTAATGAATGAAATTGGAAACAGCAAAGTGCTATTACGTTTTCGTAGTAATTACTACATAATGAGCATGTGGAGAAAAGTTTCTGAAATTAGCTTACAAGGAAACTAAATTACTAATCTTGATCGATACGCTTTTAGGGATAAAAATTAAAGTTCATATATTCTAATGAAACTAATGTAAACGAGATAAAAAGTAGTTATTTAAAGCAGATATAACCTTCATGGTCTAGTGTACCGTGTTTCTGAAATGAAACATTAAATATTAATCGGAGAAAGAGAGTCTTAGATGTTGTGTATCACATATTGAAACAGAATGGCGAGTTACCGTGATGAGAACAGTGATTACTTAGGCCCTTAATGTGACATCAACTTAGTTGAAATATTGACACACTGTCTGCCTTATTTCAACCAATGGAAAGTAACAACGTCATATATAAGCCACCTATTAGCGTAGTTAAATCTCCTCTCGCGGACTTAAAACCTTCTCTTGAGCGTTTTTCAACAGACGAACCATCTCACGGACGTTAGTTACGCAAGTTATTTGTATGTTATGTTTCTGTCAGCCTTTAAATTTCATTGTAAAGCAGCTTAACGTACTTTTTTTTAATGAAATTCTTAAGTTTGACTTTTGTGTAAATATGCTTCATTAAGCATGAAACAAATTGGTCGTTATGTTCAACAATTTAAGCTACTTCCAATTTCACAATATCTGGACTCGAACTAGCGGCAGAAGATGCTCATTAGGATAAGAAAGTTATACAGAAAATACGTCAGCCATGCCAGAGACAAACAAGCAACCCAATAATTGCTAACGAGGAACCGAACGTAGCTTATCTGTAAGAATCTAAATATACTGAATTTGCAGCTGAACGTCTTGTATTTAGAAAACCAACTTGAAGTCTATAAATTTCCTCTGCTCTGTTAAGTTTGTACTCATTTACAATGTGCAATAAAGAAATTAGCTTTAAACTCTTTAAAAGTATATAGCTACAAGGAAACTATTATGAATTAATGTAATGTTTAATTTATATTTCATCATTTTATTATAAACGGTTCAGGCCTGGCATGGCCAAGTGTGTTAAGGCGTTCGACTCGTAATCCGAGGATCGTGGGTTCAAATCCCGGTTGCACCAAATATGCTCGCCCTTTCAGACGTAGGGGCGTTAAGATGTGAAGGTCAATCCCGCTATTCTTTGGTAAAAGAGTAGCCCAAGAGTTGGCGATTGGTGGTGATGACCAGCTGCCTTCCCTCTAGTCTTACACTGCTAAATTAGGAACGGCTAGCGCAGATAGCCCTCGCGTAGCTTTGCTCGAAATTAAAAAAACAAACAAACAACAATAAATGGTTCTGTTTTCAATGTTCAAGTACAGATTAATGTGAGCCATAACGAAACAGGATAAAAAGAATGGCCGACGTAAAATTGTCACCTAAATCAGTAAAAACGCTAAAACAACATAACATTATCTCTAAGGCTTAGCGTTTTTAATAATGTAGATGGCAAGTATTTATCAATCATTCTTTGTTTATCCTGTTTCGTTGCGGGTCATATTAATCTGTACTTGACATATTGAAATCAGAACTGTTTATAATAGAATGATAATAATATATAATAGAACTAAACACAAAACTCAGAGTCACTTTGCAAGATTTTTATGACTAAGAATGTGGAGCATTTGATCTGTTGAAACAGATGTGTTCAAAGATCTGGGAGCTGTGTGTGTGTTTACTTAATGCAAAGCCACATCAGGCTATCTGCTGAGTCTACCGAGAGGGATCGAACCCCTTATTTTAGCACTGCAAATATGTAGACTTACCGCTTTATTAGCAGGGGGCTTCTGAGAACTGCATTAAGACATGTTACAATATATATTAAATTTTGGCTAAAGTGTTGGTAAAAAACAAAACAAGAACGAACACTGAAAGTGTTCAGTGCCCCCCTCCAGTCGTACAGTGGTACGCCTGTATACTTCCAACGCTCGAAACCGGGTTTCAATACGCGTGGTGGGCAGAGCACAGGGAGCCCATTGTGTATCTTCGCACTTAACTTCAAAACAAACAGGAGTTAACTAATCTTGTATTGAAATATTTTTAGAGTTGAAACAAACCGCAATGCTACACTATCGGCTATCTGTGATGTGCCCACCAAAGGTATCGAAATTCAGTGGCTCGGCATGTTAAGGTGATTAGGGCGTTCGACTTGCAATCTGATAGTCATGGGTTCGAATCTCCGTCCTAACAAACATACTCGCTCTTTCAGTAGCATGGGATTATAATGTGACGGTCGAACCCAATATTCGTTGGTAAAAGAGTAGCTCAAAAGTTTGCGGTGGGTCGTGATGACCAAGTGTTTTCCCTCGTCTAGCTTTGTGCGAAATTCAAAAACAAACAAACATATGCTACAAAAGGAGTAATTGGCAGTGGCCTTTCCAGCAGAAAATGTTTAATACTTTATACAAAACGCTTACGCCAAAAGAGCAATAATAATTCGTAGATAGAAATCTCAAAAAAATCCTGCTATCTTATAGTTGTGTTGTATTATCTATAACTGAGGATAAATAGTATTTTAATGTAATAGTTTTGCAGTGTTTACATGCTGTATGTAAAATTGAAAGTGTTTCCGAAAGACTTCACTAAACTGAGTAATCTTTACTTTAAACTGAAAAAATGAATAACCGTTTTCACTAATGTTGATTGTTTGTTTGTTTTGAATTTCGCACAAAGCTACACGAGAGCTATCTGTGCTAGCCGTCCCTAATTTAGCAATGTAAGACTAGAGGGAAGGCAGCTAGGCATCACCATCCACCGCCAACTCTTGAGCTACTCTTTTACCAACAAATAGTGGGATTGACCGCACATTATAACGCCCACACGGCTGAAAGGGCGAGCATGTTTGGCGCGACGGGGGTGTGAACCCGCGACCCTCAGATTACGAGTCGCACGCCTCAACACGCTTGGCCATGCCGGGCCGCACACAGGTTGGTCATGATATAAATATTAATAATGTAAGACCATAGCTCTAAGATATACTTTATCCGAATAGCTAAAAATGCACAAACCGCATTGTTGTACACCACAGTACTTTGTGTTCGTTTGTACACAAAATATTTCCAATTGTGCAAAGAAAAACGCTGTTTTAAAAGACTAAATAAAATTATTCAAATAAGGAAAATACAGTAAATATAAAGCAATAATTCAACTTTCCAATATTCACGATTATTGAATACGCGAAATTTTCGTGATTTCTTATCGGAGAATTGTACTTTAACGCTAACAAAACCAAAACAGAGACTTCTCTCTGTCGTTCCATACCCAAAGGGTAAAGCGATAAATACATATTTAGCAATGCGAAGTGAGCCATGTACCATCAGTTTCACAGACTTACCAATAAGCCACAGCCGGACCTACGAAGTAAACACATATTTTATAATTTTAACCCTTTGCAACAACTATATTCATACCGAACGGTTTTAAGATTTTACTTCGTCATGAAATCAACAAGCTGGCTTACTCTTTTAGATTTCATCACGTGACACGTCAATGAGCACAAAAAATTCTCCTTTTCTGTAATAATTTCTATTTCGAACAGTGTCCACGAAAAATAACATACTTGGTCAATTCAAATATTAGGTAGCGAATTAGGTACCATTCGCAACTTTTAATGAAGATGCAATGGACAGTTCTCATTGTGTTGGTTGCTATTAGCGACTCAGCAGTATATCTAAAGTCCTATAAAACTAAAATTTGGTTTCGACGTCCATTGTGGGCACAACGCAGGTAGCTCATTGGATAGTTTTGTACTCAAAACAAACAAACAGAAGTTCTCGGTTTTCTAAAGGTTAATTTATTTGATCAGAGCTTTGCATATAGATTACTTTAAACCAAATAAATGACACATTTGTTTTCTGATTTTTAAATTGTATCACAATTATCAGATTGTTATGTGTTCTTCAATCATAGAGTTCATCTTCTGACATGCTCCCGTGGAACTGAATGGTTGAGTGTCTAAGAAAGATGTTCTTTTACATTTATATTCGACCCACTTTATGAGAAACTGAACTAGCCCAAACTTTAATATTTAATGCGATTCGATAAATCTTGATGGGTATTTGGGAGTTGGATACCTAATGCATTTGGAAATCGAGCAATCCTTCTTTACCGTCTCCATTGTGTGTGTCAGGGGGGAGCTTATGTGGGGCGCTTAGAGTAATCAAAACTTTTGTTTAAGCCATGCCTAAATGTATCACAAAGTGAAACTTAGGAATTAGTTTGAAGGAAACAAACCGCCAACAACTACAACCAAAGCTCATAAACGGCCGGCAATCAGCGCAAGGGGAGGTGAAGAGAGTACCCTAGGAAACCCCCACTTTTACTACGCTGCCAACAAAACAATAATGTACCCAGTGATCATGATGTATTGAGTTTTATTCTGTTTAGGACTTTCTGTCTATTCAGCTGTCTGTCGCTATTTATGTTATATTTTTAAGAAACATAATATTTTTTCTTCAGAAACATCCGCAAGAGAATGTTCTTCACCAAACAAAGATTTTAAATTGAAATGATGAATAGTACTGATCATGATATAAATATTAATTTGATAGATCATGTATAAGACATTCTCTATCTGATTAGTTACAAATGTACAGGCCAACAAAATAAAGAATAGCAAGAATGGTCTTGTTTCTTTATATCTAAAGCTATTCAGTAAAGATTCGTGAAACTTTCATTTGATATTATAATGAAACAGTTTGAAACAAAATAAACCGAAAACAACACAAGCACTAGCTTATACCTACACTAACAGTGTTTTCTAATTTTTGGTCTGTGTAATATAATATGTACTTCCTTGCAACGTAATGACTATTCTTTAATTTTATCTATATTGTAACTCTAAATTAAAAGTCCCACGCTAGTTCAGTAGTAAGTGTGACTTATAAAAACCTTAAAAATCGGGTTTTAATACCCGCCGTGAGAAGATCACAGATAGCTCATAGTGTAGTTCTCTGCTTAACAGTAAACGAGTCTAAGTTAAGTTAAAAATACAAATTAGATTAAAAGTCTAGCCTTCTGGTAGCTCAGCGGTAAATCTTGGGGCTTATAATGCTAGAAATTTGGTTTCGATACCCACGATGATCAGTGCACAGATAGCCTATTGTGTTGTTTTTGCCACTAACAACATTCGAGTAAAAAATAAGATGTCCCATAGCTTTGTATCATATTACTACCATCACAAGACATGATCGAAGTTTCTTTTACATCACCCATATCAACCGTCTCCATAACTTATCTCGTAAAAACAAAGATTTCTAATTACGCTCTGGTTCTTTATCGCTTTATCCACTGATCATCAGCTGAATGACTGTAGATGTAGAAAAACATTGCTAGCAACTGTAACAAATATTTCACATTTGGGGAAAACCACATGTATCTCATTTAAAACTGGAGCAATTTAATGTGGATCTTATTGTTTATTTAACAAAACGTAAGTTTTAACTTAAAAGCACTCAGTTCTCTACGAAACTTTCTCTTTTTTAATACTAAAGTACAAGAAAAGAACTGTTATACATTTGTTGGATTGTAATACGAGTTGTTTTCTCATCCTAGTTTCTTTATGAAAAATACTAGTTTTTTAATTTCAAAAGTATGTTTCTGTTTACAGTTGACACATAGCTGTAGTGTTTGTTTTTTAATAAAAGTGTTGTAACACTGAAGTTCGTCAGAACATTTTATAATACACGAACCCGCGCATCATTAGCTTATACATGTTCGCTGGCATGATAAATCGAATATCATTCTTACGTTATTTGAATGAAACACTTTCGATATTTTACACTTTTTTATAATATTTTACCTGTATTTAGTGCAATCAAAGTCTTCTCGTAAAGTCAGAGGTTTGGTTTGTTTTGAATTTCGCGCAAAGCTACACGAGAGCTATCTGCGCTAGCTGTCCCTAATTTAGCAGTGTAAGACTAGTGGGAAGGCAGATAGTCATCACCACCTACCGCCAACACTTGGACTACTCTTTTACCAACGAATAGTGGGATTGACCGTAACATTATAACGCTCCCACGGCTGAAAGGACGAGCATGTTTGGTGGGACGGGGATTCGAACTCACGACCCTCAGAACGTCTTAACCTACCTGGGCATGCCAGGTCTAGCTGTAGTATCGTTCTTGCAAAAAATAATGAATATGTAATTGGTTTTATGTTTTCACCAGACAATTATTCTCAGAAAATATTGTAAACAGAGTAAATTTAACGTAATTACTTGTGTATTGCTAAGATTACAGCGGTACAAAAAGATCGACTTCTGTAGTTGAAAAACAATTATCTTGTTATTGACTTTTTTCGTCATGAGAGGTTTCAGTGAGACGTCTGGTCATACAAGATAAGCTCCACAAACATACTGCAACAAAAAAGAGTGTCTTTCGCCTTATATCAGGGAATGAAGTACTTAAAAAAATTTACTGAGAATGATTTCCACAAGACAGAACTGTTTACTCTTCTTTAGTATGACGAAAACAATAGAAATGTTTGTCTTTCCTTAGTTGTTGTTTCTCACTTTTACAACTATACTTAAAACGACGGTTGTTATTAAAGAGTCCTTCGTCTTGGTGTGGCCCGGCATGGCCAAGCGTGTTAAGGCGAGCGACTCGTAATCTGAGGGTCGCGGGTTCGAATCCCCGTCACACCAAACATGCTCGCCCTTTCAGCCGTGGGGGCATTATAATGTGACGGTCAATCCCACTATTCGTTGGTAAAAGAGTAGCCCAAGAGTTGGCAATGGGTGGTGATGACTAGCTGCCTTTTCTCTAGTCTTACACTGCTAAATTAGGGACGGCTAGCACAGATAGCCCTCGAATAGCTTTGTGCGAATTTCAAAAACAAACAAACGTCTTGGTGTTTCTATTATGAAATTGATTTAATAGCCACGTAACCGACATTATTTTATATTTTATTGAACTGGGACAAACATCCACAAAAGTAAATTCAATAAACGAAAAAAAAAGAAAAGTTAGTGCTCGAAATAAAAGTAGCCAATGGAGTGTTGTGTTATTCATAACTGAAGGAACAAGAACAAAAATCTTACTCTTGTGACGAAGAAAGACGTTACCGACTAAATAAAGAGAGGCTATTAATTCTGAAGGATATTGTTGACTAAATAAATATTGTACAGTAACTCTAAAAAGGGGTTATTAGCTGAATAATATGAGCCTAATAAATGTAAGATGTTGTTGGCTAAATAGAAAATGGTTAGTAATCTTGAAAGAGATAAGTGACAAATTATGAGTCGCTAGTAATCTTGAAAGAGATAACTGACTGTTTAAAGAGAAACTAATAACTGAAAGAGATGTTATAGCTAACTAAATAGAAGATAGTGGTAACTGTTCTAACTGTGGAAGAGGTTACTGACTGAATTAATGAAGGTTAACATTTCTATTAGAGAATCTCTTGCGAAACAAAGTACGAAGCTGGTGATTGAAACAGAATATGCTCGCTTTTTATACTTCGACGTCGTATGTTAACACTATCTATGGGAGTGTTTTTTGTTGTGTTTGTTTGATTAGTCTTTGATTTACCTGCTTTTATAACGGGAAACTTTACTGCTCTGTAGTAAATTACACTGTAATTGGATTTGTATTATCACTTTAGGATTGATATGACTGATGGAATGTGTATCGTCACACTAGGCTCTATATGACATTGTAATAGGATGTGTACTGTCAAACTAGGCTCTGTGTAAAATGTTTAAAAAGCTATTTTCACTTTGTGGAAGATTAATTTGTTTGAATTACGAAATTACAACTGAAATTTTAAAACAAAATGATGAAAAACCATTTTCACTAGCTTTATGTTGTTAGTGCATTTATGTATAACTTTTAATAATGCTCACCTCAGGTCTTTTTCTCTCGTTTATTTTAGTATAATGCTAGATTACAAAGAGAATTGGCAAACAACTTGGCTTTACTGTTGGCTGGAGAGGAAGACCTACCATGGCCACCTTACGGCGATAGATTTGTGCAGAGTAAGCGGCAGATCCGGTACAACCAGTGTTACTTCAATCCAATTTCCTGCTTTCGCAAACGAAAATGAGTTCTTACAAATTATACGATCCTGAGTAACAGGCTTAAGCTATATCAACAAACTAGAAATGCACAAACAAACGTCAAATCTCTTTAAAACATAATAATATTTTTAAAAGGATTCTCCAAGCCTCTTAAGGGTTTTAAAGTTACGTTTTAGTGTTGTTGTAACTGTATAATAAAATATCTGTAAATGTTAATTGAATTATTATATAATGAGGTAGTTTTCTTTCGTTCAAAAATTACTCTTACAGGAAATCTATTTACGATCATCCTTGTTTTGTCCTCTATAGACGATGTTGTTTGAAATAAAAATGCTAGAATGAAAATGATTATTAATTTATTAGTTTCTAATTACGTTCAATAGATAAAAAAAATACATTTTAATTTATTTTTAGTTTAACTTTGATAAGCAAGTTTTAAAAGTGAAAAGAAATAAAGCATTATAAAACGAAATTTATTTACACCTTCAAACTTTATGAACTTTTATCACAGTCAATAAATCTCAAATGAAGAAAAAGGCTTATAAAAGTAATTATGGCAGATGTTCATAATATTTGTCTCTTCGTGCTTTTTTGTTGTTATTTTTTCGCCAGGCTCGGAACACAAATAATAATAATAAACCTACCAAAAAAATTAACTAGAACATTTGGCTACGCAACCAAAGAAGAGTTGTTTTACTCTGGGTTTTGTTACAGCTCATAAAACATTTATTAAGTTAAAATCCGTAACATAACTTACTTCTCTTAACAAATACCTTTATTTAACTACACGTGACAACAAACACAGCACTTTGGAGAATAGACAGCCACGTTTACCACCAGTATGTCCAGCTGAGTTCACCAACACATAAAGCATCATTTCTTCCTGATTTGAACTTATTTTTTTCCCCGTCATTTGAACATTAATGAAAATGTAGAACTATTAATAGACGGAGCTCAGGGACTCGTTAAATGTCCGAAAGCTGCTATTCTCGTAATTCAACCCTCATAATCATTTTTTAAAAAATAAACCCTATATGTTTCACAGACTGACAAGCAATAGAAGTGTTACTTAGAAGACTATCACCCATAATGGGCTCTCTTCAACTTACTGGATTATGCATTGTTTCATAGAACATTGAAAATAGTGGGATATTTATATAACTTTAAAAAGAATAGTAAAAGGCCATGTGGTTGATTGCTAAGCTTTTATTTTTTTAGCGCAAGAATACACAATGGACCACGAGCGTCTATTCAGCGTGAAGATTTTAACGTAATAAGTTTGAAAAGTTATCAATAACTCACCGGGAGGACAAGACTATGTGAAAAAGCATATAATGGGTCACACAGATTTAGTTTTTAGGGGAAAGCATAATACTTCGAGCTGAAGATATGCAGTACATTTTGTAAATCGTCTTCGAAAAATTACCAACGTCAAGAGCAGTAAGATAAGATTGAAAATGCCGTATGTAAAGTCTGTGTCAATAATTTGCGAAACGTATGAATACTAACATGATGACAGCGAGCTGTGTTTTATCATATAGGCATATATTAATATCAAGGATATTTATAATGCATTAATATTTCATGAACACTTATTTTTTCGTTCTCTCTGTGTGTGTTTTCTTATAGCAAAGCCACTGCGGGCTATCTGCTGAGTCTACAGAGGGGAATCGAGCCCCTGATTTTAGCATTGTAAATCCGTAGACTTACCGCTGTACCAGAGGGGGCTTTTTCGTTATTTAAGCATTTTGGTTTTAGAACAGAATACAAGAATATTTTACTATACGTAGTTTGTACTTATAACTTCACGTTTCCAGTAGGTAGTGTTGCATTATGTAGGAGTATCGTATTTATTCTATTAAAGTTTATGCAACGGTCGTTCGTAATTTGATTCCCCCTGCTTGAGCTCACGCACTTCCCACAATCACTAATAATTTGTTTGAAAGGACAACCCCCAAATTTTACCGTTCTAAACCTCCAAGCTTACCGTAGAACTATCTGATCTGATGAAATGCCCAAACATCGTGAGAGACATATTATACTTATTATTTAAAAAACAAAATCATGATTGTGGGAAAGAAGATTTGTAACAGTTCTTGTTTGTTTGTTTGTTTTTTTAAATTTCGGGCAAAGCTACACGAGGGCTATCTGCGCTAGCCGTTCCTAATTTAGCAGTGTATGATTAGAGGGAAGGCAGCTAGTCATCAACACCCACCGCCAACTCTTGGGCTACTCTTTTACCAACGAATAGTGGGATTGACCATCACATTATAACGCCCCCACGGCTGAAAGGGCGGGCATGTTTGGTGCGAACGGGATTCGAATCCGCGACCCTCAGATTACGAGTTGAACGCCTTAACTCACCTGGCCGTGCACGGCCTTTAATAGTTCTCCCTAGAATGGTAAGACCCACATTTCAGATATGAATCAAGATTAAATCTTTATACAGTTGTAAGATATCACCGTAACACTTCAGGCTGATGCATTCTTCAATATGCTTCACAACTATATGGAATATTTCTACCAAGGGATAAATATAGTTTTTGTTCTTTGACGTACTGAATTTAGATTTTTCTCGTTGCTGTTTATTGTCGTACCAGTTAAGAGGCATTGAATTTGCTCTTCATTCTTTCATGATAATTTGCTCTTCATTCTTACATGATAATGTGCGAGAAAACAACAAAATAGTTTTCTAACAAATACATGTAATATTTAATACATGTATTATTTAATGCATGTAATATTTCTCCTGACATTTCACTTTGATTATGACAATTTAACATCCTTTAAATACAGTTTTACAATGCTCCAATTATATTTATAATTGCTTGAAATACCTAGCTTGTCTGCAGTTTTTTTTGTTTTGTTTTTTTTAATTTCGCGCAAACGAGAGCTTTCTGCGCTAACCATCCGTAATTTAGCAGCGAAAGACTAGATGAAAGGCAGCTAGTCATCACCACCACTGCCAACATTTGGGCTGCTTTAATCAAATAGTGGAAATGACCACCACATTATAACGCCCCACAGCTGAAAAGGCGAGAATGTTTGGTGAGTCAAAGATTCGAGCTAACCCGAAAATTACGAGTCAAGAGTCCCTAAACACCTGAATATCCAAAACAACAGCAGTTGGACATCATCTGAAGAGCTCTCTAACCGGATGTTTGTTAGCTTTGAGGATAACAAGTGATAACTGATTGATCAAACCTATCACATGCAAAAATAATCAAATTAAAGAAGACCCGAAGAAAGCAGCTGCAGTAATCGTTGTTTGTTTCATGTGAGACTGTGTTTTTCATTTTTTATAACTACTCGTTTCCCATGTGAAATGTTGTTTTTTCTACACCCCCAAAAGTAATTTTAAAGTAATAAGTTTTATTTATTAAATTACGAGAGCAACATAACATAAAAGCTATTGTTGGAACGTAATGTTTTCTATATGTTACAAGTTATTAACGTAACTGATGTTTGTACTTATAATTATTTTATGAATACGTCACGCATTCATTTCAGGAACGAATTTAATTTTGATTGGCTCACAAAGAAATTTACCGACGTTTGACTGCCTAGACTGCACTTTCCTGCGCCTTTATCGGTCGAGCTTGTTATCACAAAACGTATTTAAATCAGTTTATTATGCAATGTGAGATTAGAGTAAACTATTGGGGTGGTAGTACTTACTCTGTCATTTTCGATGGGCCATAAAATAGCACAAAAATTTTTTGATTCCAAAGTGGTAATTGTTGTGAACAAATAAAAGCAAACAAATAGAAACATGCTTACATTTTATAACTTAGTCTGAGGAAAATGTTTATGCACTAGTCCTGTTGTTTTTATATATAAGTTATCATCAGTCTTCGATTTTTATTTACAATTACAATTATCGCGGTGATTTTAAAAACACGGCAAAAATATATTGTACGTTCATCACTATCTTTTACACTATTTGGATAAAGACTGGTTTTATATATATATATTAGATTGGCATTACTAGAAATTAGGGCACGGCATGGCCAAGTGGCTAAGGCACTCCACTCGTAATCTGAGGGTCGTGCGTTTCAATCCCGTTACACCAAACATGCTCGTTATTTCAGTCGTGGGGGCGTTATAATGTTTCGGCCAATCCCATTATTCGTTAAAAAAAAGAGTTGGCGGAGAGTGGTGATGACTAGCTACCTCCCCTTTTGTCTTACACTGTTAAATTAGGGACGGCTACCGCAGATAGCTCTCGTGTAGTTTTGTGTGAAATTCTAAAACAAACGTATGTTGTAATCATATTGGAAATACCGTACATCAGATCAGATTCTTGCTGTCATTTGTTATAATGTCACTCGATGTGATAATGTTTTAGCCTTTCATGTTGACATCATCCACTTGTTTGACAGTGAACATGAAAATATAAAGTTATATATAAAATATGTTTTTAGACTGGTTCTCAAACTAATGTAAACTTACAAAACGCAATATGACCTTAACTTGCTTTGTGCTGTTCTCCTTTCTTATATCCGGTTTGGGAAATTGACTGGAAACGAGATACCGACCAAAGAGTCGAGTTGTAGATTTGCGTTTGTTGAAAGTTTGAAAACGTTTTAATTATCGCATATTTCCAGAGGCGCTCAGTAGGAAATCGAAATTCTAAAAGAACTTGTAACCGATCGATAACATGACTTGAATAAAAGGTTTTGAAAGTGATACGTGTATAAACTTATCTACAAGTAACTTTATCACATGATCGTTTAAATATCTACAAATTATTCAAGACATGACAAAAGTTGTCGCGAAACCCTTTAGTTTTATAAAAGGTTACACGATTAAAAGATAAAATCATGTCAAAATTAAAGTGTTCAAATTACGTGTTTTGCCTGTATATATGATGTTGATTTTACGTTTTTATGTTAATAATTCTAAAGGTATGTCAATAACATATTGTATTCAACAAAAATGAAACTTGTGAATCACGATTCGAACAACCTGCGCGTTTTATTCAGCAATGAAAGAGCTTCGTCAACATGTTTTTGTGGTAAAATCAGGTACTTAATTCTGCATTTATAACTTTTAAGCTGCAATAACTAATATAATAATATTAGTTTTCCTTAAGTTTTGCTCTATGCGCCGGTATAATTAAATACTGAATAAGGGTATATATAAAGAAAAGGTCAAAAAATTCACCTCTCTCGTG
This sequence comes from Tachypleus tridentatus, assembly GCF_004210375.1. NCBI lineage: Eukaryota > Metazoa > Arthropoda > Merostomata > Xiphosura > Limulidae > Tachypleus > Tachypleus tridentatus. The sequence goes on from NC_134825.1 coordinate 74,325,153, forward strand.
TCTTACCAGTACACTTCAACCCGTAAAGTAAAACTAAATTAAAGATATATATAACACTTCTAAAAATGTAACTATAAAGGTATGCAGAGTATGTAAAGATTCGCCTACCTTGACCCTCAACACATTTGAATTTGGCCCAGCATGGCCAGATGGGTTAAGGCGTTCGACTCGCAATCTGAGGGTCCAGGGTTCAAATCCCCGTCCCACCAAAACGTGCTCGCCTTTTCAGCCGTGGGGTCGTTATAATGTTACAGTCAATCCCACTATTCGTTATTAAAATAGTAGCCCAAGAGTTGGTGGTAGGTGGTGATGACTAACTGCCTTCCCTCTAGTCTTACACTGCTAAATTAGGGATGGCTGGTGCAGATAGCCCTCGAGTAGCTTTGCGTGAAATTCAAAACAAACAAACATTTGAATTTAAATCTAACTTTAACTGATAGTACTGGAAGAACGATAAGATATATACCAAACTTTATACTTAGGATTGTGTTATTTCCTCTCATTGACTTACTCAGAAGAGAAACAGTAATATAACCTGTCAACTTTACACATCCAACTTTCGTTGGTTTGTTGCATCTCTCTCTCCACCAGCCACTTGAAATAAAACATTTCAAAACTTGCTGAACAAACATGATTCATTTGGTATCCATTTTATACTGAACCCTGTGAGCCGTCTATGAAATTACCTTTCTCATTATTAGTGGTACTCTTTCCCTTACGTTTTCTTACACTGCTCTACATTTAGATGTCCAAAATGATAATTTAATTCACTGACAAATAAGACAAAAGAAAATATTTTTAAGGATATATGATGGGTTATGAAATAAAAGTGTTGCGAAATATTTGTTTTTTGAATTTGGCGCCAAGCTACACGAGGGCTATCTGCTCTCGCCGTCCCTAATTTAGTAGTGTCAGACTGCAAGGAAGGCAGCTAGTCATCACCACCCAACGCACACTCTTCTGCTACTCTTTTACCAATAAACAATAGGATTGAATGTCACATTATAGCGCAACAATCTTTGGTGTGACGGAGATTAGAACTCGCAACCCTCAGATTACGAGTCAAGCGTCCCTAACTACTTGGCCATGCCGGTGGACTGTTGTAGTATGATAGAGAGGTCTGACCTTAAAGATGTCTGAAACTTCTCTAGTAAACGTGAACATTTGGACAGTCAAATAAGAGATGTTTTACTGTCTCTATGTTCGGACAATACGGACACTTATTTGTCTTAGTTAATTTGAATTGATGTAACCTTTCTCTGGTATTTAGTATATTGTGGACGATCTTAAAGTTTAGATCTCTTTTTTTACTTTCTATTTTTATTACTTAAAATGTTTTCCACGTTTGTATCCAGTTCACCTGATAATGCTGCTTTTGTATTTTCGATGTTACTATTAGTTTATCACTTTAGATCCAAAACTATATATATATAGCAATAATAATAAAAGAACGTGCCTCTGAGTCTGTATGTGTGTGACCGCCATAACTCCAAGAGGAAATAACGTAAAAACTTGAAATTTTGAACACATTAGAGGTAGACCTTGAGGGTATGCACCTGGATATTATAACTTATCCAGATGCGCTTCTTTATAACGAGGTAGGTGTATCCACAATAAATCCTAGGGAAAAGAGTTTTAAATTTTGTATCCATACTAAGTGAACCCTGATGGCGTGCACTTATGTATTACTTATCCATATGTGTTCACTGACGAGCGGAAACCACACAGAAAATAAGTGTGAATATTGTTACCAAGGGTTTGAATGAATAAAATTCTCTGAGATACTATCAAGCCAAGGATAATGAAAAAAATTAGTAGCAGTTTTTCGGTTCACCAACAATATCTTCTTAGTTACCAAGTCAGTGAATATTTTTTCACTCAACAATAGCAGAATCGACTGTTTGTGTAATAACGGCAGATTTTGTTTTAACAATATCGGTACTACGTTTTTCGTGCATCAGTGACATTTGATTAACAATCTAATTATGACTAATAACATTCAGTACGAATTTTTGATTTATCAATCACATCTTAGTTTTGGTTACAGAATCAGTGAACACTATTTTTCTCAACATCGCGATGGGATGAATAAGTTTGTTATTCAGAATCTATACTATAACAGCAATTATTAATGGTGCATTTACCTCGCTGCGAGAGCTCTAAATCTACGGAATTACAACGCTAAATCAGGGGTTCGATTCCTTCGGTGGACACAGCAAATAACCCGATGGGGCTTTGCTATAAGAAAAACACACATAAGCAAATCACATATTAAAATTATAAATCACAAAGAAACAAAAACGCTCGTGTGCATCTTTTTGATGAGGCATACTAACGAAAAACCACAATGCTCAATTTTGCTCTATACAATAGTTGTTTTAAATTTGGCGACACTTTGTACAAATAAAACACAGAAGAAGCAATAGGTAACAGAGTAATAGTCACATTTAGTATAACATTCGTGTATAGACTGAAAACCAAGCGCTTGACACATATAAGCAAAAAAACAGGTTTAATATTAGAAGTGTGATACATATACACCGACGACATATTTGGTATACGGAGTTATGAAATAAAAACACTATTTAAGTTTTACTAGTTCTAAAACAGCTTCCACCCATCAGTTAAGTTCACACTAAACCTACCCAGGGTAGAAGGATACTTAACGTTCTTAGATGTAGCCCTAAAAATCTAAGACAGACAAATATGGAGTTTCATGTAAAATAAAGTTTTTGTTTTGCTTTTGAATTTCACGCAAAGCTACACCAGGGCTATCTGCGCTAGCCTTCCATAATTTAGCAGTGTAATACCAGAGGAAAGGCAGCTAGTCATCACCATCCACCGTCAACCTTTGGGATACTTTTTTACCAACGAAAAGTGGGATTGACCGCAACATTGTAACACCCCACGGCTGAAAGGGCGAGCATGTTTGGTGCGACGAGGATTCGAACCCGCAATCCTCAGACTACAAGAACAAAGAAAGTAAACTGATATTTCTCCATTACAAATTACACCACATAGAACGAGTCAAAAGGCGAACAATAATAGGAGAACTGAATAGAATAAATCGAAACTGCTCGACATAGGTAGAAATGCAAAAGAAACAAAAACAAGCTCTACATAGAATGCCATATAAACAGCACAAAATGACTTTAAAACACCACTGTTATAAAATGAAATCTAGAATATTTCATCATTAGTGTTTCCAAATCACAAAAGAACATTACAAAAGCAGCAGATCCAAAATAAAAACAACAACAAAAACATACACGAGAACACCTACAATGAACACTATTTTAATAAAGAATTTAATTACAAACAGGATTCGTAAAACCATTAAATAATCTCAATTGACAATCAACATAACGCAAAAACAAACATGTGAAACTGTTAGATTAGTGTTCATTCTCACAAACAAAAAGTTCCTAAAAACAATGATACGCCAAGAAAAATGGAGTTGTACAAATGTGTCACATCAAAGACATAGTCTATCAAATCATTTGCAATATTAGTGGAGACGTATATATAGGAGAAACCGGGAGACCTTTTCACACATGTATCTCAGAACATATTAGTGCGTTAAGTACATATGACCAACACCAAACTGCTCCATTGGAACACTTCCTATAGAAAAATGGTACCCCAAACACAGAAACCCCTTTTAAAGCTGCTTCCTATTATAATTCATCTCGGATTTATTACGCTACGTGTTGCGATTTCAAATAGCCGGAAATTGGAATTTGAAGTTAGAAGTTAATTAATTGTTGATGTATAACAAATTTATGATATTTGCCAACAAGATTAGTACACATAACTTTCTTAGCACAAACATATTTTAATATATAAACACAATATAATTTATAATACGGTTATTACAGATAATAATTTATATACAAAAGCTTTAGAAACTTACAAACAACATTGAGTCTTCTATTTAATCTGAAACTGAATGTTTTATCGACGGTTCACGATGACCGAATTCATTTTTGTGTTGATATACAGGTACGTTCCATTTCTTCACACGTGAGTTTTTTCGCTGAAGTTATACAATATATTCATAGTATAAATAACCTTTGTAGTTGATTCACTGAACTTGAACTGTTTGTAATTTTCGAAATCTATAAACATTCCTGGTCATATCTGTAGTCTTCTAATTAATAAATGTTTATCACAGTTATAACTTCCGAGGCATATAGTACATTGGGCCCGGCATGGCCAAGCGTGTTAAGGCGTACGACTCGTAATCTGAGGGTCGCGGGTTCGCATCCCCGTCGCGCCAAACATGCTCGCCCTTTCAGCCGTGGGGGCGTTATAATGTTACGATCAATCCCGCTATTCTTTGGTAAAAGAGTAGCCCAAGAGTTGGCTGTGGGTGGTGATGACTAGCTGTCTTCCCTCTAGTCTTACACTGCTAAATTAGGGACGGCTACCGCTGATACCTCTCGAGTAGCTTTGCGCAAAATTCAAGAACATATAGTACATTAAGTGTAGCAAACCAACAATTTTCTGAAAACTGTCTCTTGGTGCGTCGATTTATAAACTTTAGGGGATGTTCACGAAACTTCATTTGGCAAAAATGTAAAACTTATATTCTTGATTCTTACACTCGAGAATCTTTTGAAGATTTAGAGAACAGTCAGGACTTTCGCAATACACATTTGACAATATATGTTGCATGCGTTAAACTGGAACAAGCATAAATATTAAATTAATATTAAATCCGTTACACCTCTCTCCTTAGAGGACTAAAAAGTGTTATACTTTTACGCTTAAATGGGTTGAGAACACACTCACTGATATAGTCATTTAAAATAAATCAACTTAATAACCGAGCGAAGTTGGTTATTTTACCTGATATATAGATCGTTAAAGTAAACCGCGTAAAGTGGAAGGAACATTTTATCATTTTAGATCAAAACTATATATATATATACTGTTACTGATAGCCATGCAAAATGAATGAGAACACTAACATTATATTTATAAGTTTAACTTCAGTTAGTTAATGAGGGACTCTCAGTAGTATAAGACATTCTGATAACCACTAGAAAGTCTCTAACTTCAAGTTTTCAAATTAAGAAAAAGGTAACGTTATAGGGTTTTTCTTGAAGATTTTAAAATACAAATCTTCTCCAGTGTTTTCGGTTCTTTCCGAAAATGAACATTTTCTCGGACAGGAGAACCCAATTCCACGTTGTCTGAAACAAGATTCTATTTAATAACTGGTTTCCGTGAACATGTTCTTTGGTGTTTTGTGGAAGAAATACTGTGCAGTTACGAGCTGCTTTCTCATTTTCTATTTTGAAACATTTTACGTTAAATGTTTACTGAAGACTGTATATATCTACTAGTACCTCTGTGGTTATTTAGTCTTGAATATTTTACTTTATAATTACGTTTTACCGTGTATGTCTAATGAAAATTTTAAATTAAAGTATATTCTATCATTCTCTAGTCTGGAACGTTTTACTTTATGAATTGAATGACATCGCATAAACACATCTTACTCTGTTGTTCATTGGCCTGGAGGTTATGGTGCTCAGCATAGTTGTAAAAGGTAAGTAACAGAAACATTTTGGATCACCCTGAAATAAAGATAGTTGCAAAAGTTAAGGAATAAAAACATTTTGGATCTACCTGAAATAAAGATAGTTGTAAAAGGTAAGTAATAGAAACATTTTGGATAACTCAGAAATAAAGATAGTTGTAAAAGATAAGGAATACAACATTTTGGATCACTCTGAAATAAAGATAGTTGCAAAAGTTAAGGAATAGAAACATTTTATATCACTCTGAAATAAAGATAGTTGTAAAAGTTAAGGAATAAAAACATTTTGGATCTACCTGAAATGAAGATAGTTGCAAAAGTTAAATAATAGGAACATTTCTGGATCACCCCGAAATAAAAATAGTTGTAAAAGTTAAGGAATAAAAACATTTTATATCACTCTGAAATAAAGATAGTTGTAAAAGTTAAGGAATAAAATCATTTTGGATCTACCTGAAATGAAGATAATTGTAAAAGGTAAGTAATAGAAACATTTTGGATAACTCAGAAATAAAGATAGTTGTAAAAGTTAAGGAATAGAAACATTCTGGATCATCCTGACGTACGGATATTTATCAAAGTTAGAGAATAAACTATTCTTCTATTTCTTAAACAAAAAGTTTTGAAACATTAAAATGTTCTTCAAATGCAGTGATGTCGACTTTAGTGATACTCTGTAGATATCCAAATGTTTCAAAATATGATACATCAACTAATATCAATACACTGAAGACGTTTGGCTTAAATACGCAAAAATTGTTAACAAACATAACATGGACATTTAATATAATTGATAATATTTGTTTTTATTAAAGTAAATCATTACCAAAATAATAAAAAGAGTAAGTAAGAAACGGGAATATAAGAAATTTAGTTTTTGAATGTCAAAAATATTAAAGAATGACCCTAAATTAACAATAATCCATAAAACCAATTACAAAGGAAAGTAATACATAAAAACATTTTACTTATTAGGCAGAAAATATAGAAAAAAATGGATGCACGTGGAAAATAAAGGATTTAAAGATGTAAAAAAAAAAGAGACTACAGTTCCTTATCGAAAAATAAATAAACGTGATTTCAAGTATATTTTAGTTATAAACTGTTATAAATAAAATCCACTATCAATAATAAATATCTAATTGATCTAAATAACGTGTAATCAAAAGATCTTTCGGACACTTACTTTCATTTTATATCAAATGTATGTAACGTTATCTGTTGACAATTTATGTAACTGAACATTATAAATATAAATACAAATTTCATAAAGATAAAGACATACCAAGCTTAACTGAGTGATTTTTTAAAAAAAATAAACCTAAAATAACACAGCTGTTGTTACTGTCATAAGTACGCTTCGCACATATTTAAGTTAACTTATAAATTGTAGGGTTAAATTTTAAAGCTAAAGTTATACTAGATTAGGCGTCAAAGAAACATACGATAATAATTAAAGCCAGTTAAACTTAATACAAGACGTAAGGTTTCCGAAGACAAAAAACACTACTTCTGTTTCATATGCGATGTTTAAACCGCATTAATATCTCTATACACTTATTGTTTTTTTTAAAAACATGACCTCTTTAATATGTATCAATGGTTTGTTTCACCATGCCGCAGAGTTGATCACAGTTAGCTTGACAGTTTATTTCACCATATCTTGAAGTGAATCACAAATAGCCCTGACACTTTGTTACTCCATACCGTGGAGTTACTAGTTTTCTAATCACTCTAACAACTATAAATTAAGTAACTTACTATTAACGGTTATGAATAAGAGGAGGTGATTAATATTTATGCTGCTTAATAATAGATGATTTTCAAAAATATTTTATGTATTTTTGTGATTGTTTATTTCACGTTTTTTTTTCCCCTCATTTTCCAAATTATTAATAACAATTAAATAACCCTTCATGTTTTTCCATTTTAGGCACAAGATGGCGGGAGTATAGAAGTCTACGTTACAATCCGTTCGGATAATATCGCGTAAACGTTTTGAGTTTATATTTTTATTTTTTGACCCTGAATTGGCCCGTTTAGGTTTGATATATCTTTCATATTTTATCCGGCCTGCTTCTCGTCGTCCCTTCTTGTTTCGTCTTGTTTCCTCTTCAGTCGGGGATTCGCTTCGCCTTCTCTTTGCCATCTGCCACGCCTCCCAGACTAGCATTTACGCGACTAAAATTATACTCATTAAACTTTGACCCTAATATTTAATCATTCAGTTATGATTCTTTTTCCCAATTCTTACCATGTGCAAGGTTGAAGGAGGACTGTTTAGTCTTCGAGCACCCCAGGGGAGTAATGTTTCGTTAGAAATATTAATATTATTCCTAAATACCTGTCATAATTATGTGTGTGTGAGGTTAAATTTATTGCACAAATCAGTTAATCCGAATAGGTAAGTCATGGCATCTTATTTTTTAGGGCTTTATCTTGTTTTCCTAAGAAGATAACATTCAGTTATAAGAAAATAAAAGTTATTTTGTGGAGGATAATAGCAAATATTAAATGAATCGAAATAGGTTTGTTAATTTGTATTGTTTGACGATACACTACTTACTTCTTCAATGCTTTTTGCGTATTTCTTCCGATGTATTATTATTATTTTCTTCGAGTCTTATGATTGTATTTGCTTAGCATGTAGGTCTTCCTGTTAAATCTTACGTTAATTGTTGGCACGTATTTTATTTTGAACGTAAGTCTTGTGAATTAGTGAAAGAGTGTTTCTGGTACTAGCGTTACATCTTTAAGCCCGTGGTTATAATTCAGACTAATTTTATAGCATACTTTCAAAGGTTTATCCTTACTTATCCAAAATTTACATTAATAATTATTGTTAAATATTTTTATTCATACCTTGTTGAGGTACGTTTCAATTTTTACTCAGTGCTTTAAAGATTAGATTCCTTTTTAATTTTCAAGTTCCTTCACTGAATACCTTACTTTTCGTAAGGCAAGTGTTACTGTACGTATGTAGATTGTTCCCCGCTAGGAACCTCTATTATTTAAAATAAATGGTTGTAACGGAGATTACGGCACATAAGTCATTAGTTTTCACCTTTCAAACCACTAGAGTGGTTTTAATATTTAAATAAATAACCATTATAATACACATTCTAGTATTTATACCGTATTTTGCAATGACGCTAGTTCCAGTGTTAGAAGGTCGCCGTAAAAATTCTTTAGCGACATATAATTCTTCTGTTTTGCCGTTGTGGTTTTCTTATCATAAAACCGTATTATTCTACGTTTATGATATCATTATACTCGTAATCGAACTTGTTATAGATCAAATGTTAATTCTGTTATTTGTTCAATATCGCCCAAAACCATGCAAAATGTTCTCAATTTTAAAGTAATTGACCAGACGAAGGGTAGCTTGTCTACTTCACACAACGTCAATTCCTGGATTTCCTTTTTACGAACGAATAGTGAGATTGACCATTGCAGTATAAAGTCCCCACTGCTGAAAGGACGAGCATGTTGTTTTTTTGCAATCCGCAGGTTGCAAGTCAAGCGCCATAACTACCAGACTATGCCAAGCTCTCTAGCTAGCTCTCAATATTTTAATTTTCACCAGATATTATTGCAACACTTTATCAAAACACTTTCAAACACTTTACCTGTAATGCTCTTTTTTGTTCCTGCACTTCATGTTTACTAGTATTAGTTCTCACTGATTGTTTAATTGGCATTTCTTTGTTATTGAAGTAAAAAGAGGACTGTATCTTAGAATCATTGCGTATAAGAAGCTGAAATGATACCATATAAAGGTTTTTTCAAATGCCTTTTAACCATAACTTTCTGCATTGGATACTCATCAGTCTTAGGTACCTTTCAGCTGAGTTAATAGTTTAGAAACGATATACACTATCAAAACACAAAAAGAAAACAGGCCATCGATGGAGTGGGCATTGAGGTACTTGTGGAATACAAATACTAAGTATATACATATTTAAAGGTTTTCAAAAAGTACTTTTTTCTATGATGTATAGTATGAAGAAGATAGTAGATCGAACATGCTATAAAAACGTTGACTCTTAACTAGTGAACCACAATACCAAGTAAGGAAGATATAGGCTTAAAGTCCATTACATGGGTTAGCTAGAGATGTATTCCAAGTCTTGACTTGAGAAGTGCAGAAAATCACAGCTAATAATTCTACCGTTGGACAGACATAGTATGTTGAAATAAAACAGCAATGGTTTATGCGTAGCACATGACGAAATGACAGAAAACACACACACAAACAGTTAACATGATGTCGATGGAAACCAATGAATGAATTAATATTAGTGAAGAGATCTGAGTTACACGGTTTGTTTCTATACATCCTAAGTTAATTGTCTTAGATGGTTTTGCCAAAGATATTGGGTAAGGAACAGAAATAAGTTCTGTAAGGACCAACAACAAAGTGGATTTGGGTTAAAGTCTAATGAAATAGTCCACTTTTTAATGGAAAATTCTACTTGTACCAATCTAGTTAAAAGAACTACTTTTAAAAACAGATCTGCTAATTTCTTGAACAGTCGGAAAAAAAACATTAAAAAGCGTGTATATATTTTCATGTTTCTGACTCATAAAGAAATGTGTTGTATTATGAACACAAGTGTCGTGTAATATTGTTAATGATTTAGTGGGAGAGTATTTCTGGTATTAGCGTCACATGTTGAAGCACGTGGTTATTTTTCACACTAATTTTTTAGTATATTTTCAGAGGTTTATCCATGACTTAAATTAATAATATTACTGTGTCATATTTTTATTCGCATGTAGTTAAGGTACGTTTAAGTTTTAACACTTAATATAAATTATCGCTTTAACGATTAGATCCCTCTATAATTTTCAGGTTTCATCACTGAATATTTTGTGGTGGCCAGAGCACAGATAGCCCATTGTGTAGCTTTGTACTTAATTACAAACAAACTAAATACATTTCAGCAACACGTTCTACCTGTACTTAGTTCATGCGGAAATTAATATCGTACGTCAGTGGACTTATTTTTGTCCCAACGAGCGTCATTCTTGAACGCAACCTGTTTAGATGGATGTTTTTTTTTTGGAAATAATTGAAGAGTTTTTTAAACTCTGACCACTTTTGAATTTTCTGATAAACTACTTGATATGAGTGTGGAAATAAACACCTGTGTTATGATTTTCACAAATTTGTTACATGCATAAATATAGTTATCCAGAATTTTTTATCAACTTAAAGCAATGCATAAATATAGTTATCCAGAATTTTTTTATCAACTTAAAGCACGTTTGCGATGCTTAAATATATTTTTATGATATAAAGCCTCATAAACGAAATGCCAGAAATAAACATATATGCTTCCCTAGATTCAAATCATACCTTTGTTTTTATTTTTCAAGAACATCCGTTTCGTTTATTTATTTACTATACTATTAAGATATACTGATGTACAACTGGATTCCTTTTTCACATCCTCCAATAAGCAAGTTTACAGAATTACAAACTTAAAATCCGGGACTCAGTTCCCCATGCTTGACAGAATGCAATTCGTTTATTTGTAGCTTTGTGCTAAGACTAGTAGAATCCTTTGTCGTGGCAAACGAAACTTGTAATGTTTAATTCTTTTACAACATGCAGTACAGACTGAAATATTCTGTGTTTATGAACACGTGTATTCTCCTTTTATAAGCCTAATTTAATATATTTTTTATTTTCTTTATAGTACAGTTTCTTTGCATCTTTGAAATATTGTTATTAATTTAATTAGAATGACTGTACTTTCTAAAAGTGGTTGCTGTCGTTATAAATAAAAAAAAATATATTTCGCTTTGAGCATTCTTAAGTTGCTCTTAAAATGTATCTTTTCTGTTTGTTTGTTTGTTTTTGAATTTCGCACAAAGCTACTCGAGGGCTACCTGTGCTAGTCGTCCCTAATTTAGCAGTGTAAGACAAGAGGGAAGACAGCTAGTCATCACCACCCACCGCCAACTCTTGGGCTACTCTTTTACCAACGAATAGTGGGATTGACCGTCACATTATAACGCCCCCACGGCTGAAAGGGCGAGCATGTTTGGTGCGACTTGGATTCGAACCACTGCAACATGTTTCATCGAGAGATTATAACAGATAAAGTACAACACTCCTTTCTGTACACTTTCCGTAATCCATTCACTGTGAGAGAACAATAGTTTTCCAGCAACCACTTCAACAATCCGATAACGACTTTTTCAGAGTCCTATCATACCGAAATCCATTGGCTATGCGTGTGGCCGCATCATCTGTATGCCTTCTTATGGAATAGCATGAATACCGGTTTAATTCTCCAGCTGGTTAATTGAAGTAAGTAATGGTTGAACGGGATGTATGGTTGGAAGCCTTATGGATCTGGTGCTGATGATGTTTCTTACCAGGTACTTTTGTTTATGGAGTCATTTAAATGTTCATCGTGATGACCGCAATAAGTAAAAAAGACATTAATGACTTGATTGGTTGGCTCCAGGTGACGTCGTCAGTACTATTATCAGAAGCAAACACAGCTGTATGTAACAAAGAAAATTTATTGTGATTTTATAGTATGTGGATGAAGAAGTACTACAAATAGAGAGGATTTTTCTGATATTGAAGTTCGGATGACTGTGAGTTCTATGTTCAGAGGGTTTACCTAAATATCTTTCTGAATGGTACACATGTTGTCCACAATTCACTAAGAGACGAGAGATGAGAATCATGCTTGAATGTCACACGAGTTATTACGAGATAAAAAGTTTCATTGAGTTCGATCAAGATCAAAGAATGTACTAGAGAAAAATTGTTATGTCCAGACTACAGAACATTTGCAAAGTCAACCAGAACTCAGATAATGGGTGTTGAGAGATAGGGTACAAAAATACACCACTGCCTGATTGTGAATGGAAGAAATCATTTATGTTTCTGATGGGTTTGTTTATGTGGAATTAGGCACACAGCTACACAATGAATTATCTTTGCCTTGCCCACCACGAGTATCGAAACCCGGGTTTTAGCAGTGTAAGTCCTCAGACATTCCGCTGTGCCACTGGAGGGTACCTCTGATGGGAAGGTAACAAAACATGGAACGAAGTTACTAATAACTAAAATGTTTAATAATTGTTTGGAGGTTTTCTTTTATTTTGTAACATATGCTAGTGATATGTATGTTATTCTCTACTTAGTATGAAATGTTTGCAATTATTCCTAACCAAACGTCAGAAATTATCAAATAGTGTTTTGATATGTTTATTGTAAAATTAACTATGGTACATAAATATAAAACTAAAGAATGAATATAAATGTGTAGATGTTTCTTTTCTGTCGTTTGCTTTCTGTGTTATTTTTTAAAACAAAACTAATCATTAACTTAATTTAATGGTCCTACAGAATTATATTTTAAGAATTTACTGTTTCGTTCCTGAGGTTATACAGTGAAGCTGTCATACATTATACATTCAAACTTATCTAAACCATGTCATACAAAATGGGTTCAATATCAGTAAAACAGAATTGTGTAGTGTGGTTGATTTCAAACCTTAATAAATAGACTATTAACTTTAACTTTTAGTATGGGAAATGTTTCATGATATAATTATACACATAAATATTCGTAAATGAAACTCGTTAGACGTCACTATTAACATGAGACCTAAATAACTGATGTAACGCTTTATATAAGAGACCTATTAAAATTTGACAAACTTTGTCTATTGAACAATCAGGACAAAGTTAAGGAAAAATTAAACATATCAATTAAGATATATGTTAAAAGTTGTTTGAGTTGCTTTATAGAGTAACTACTGACTATGGAACACATGAAACAACTGTCAAACCTTCTAGAAAGCAATACGTAAATATAATTTTTTTATGCACAAGTAAATCAAACAAGATATTTGTTTGGTAAGAAAAAATTCTCTAGACTAACCACAAGAACATATATGTAATGATACTGACGGACTACAAAATCCTCTAGACTAACCACGAGAACATATATGTAATGATACTGACGGACTACAAAATCCTCTAGACTAACCACGAGAACATATATGTAATGATACTGACGGACTACAAAATCCTCTAGACTAACCACAAGAACATATATGTAATGATACTGACGGACTACAAAATCCTCTAGACTAACCACAAGAACATATATGTAATGATACTGACGGACTACAAAATCCTCTAGACTAACCACAAGAACATATATGCAATGATACTGACGGACTACAAAATCCTCTAGACTAACCACAAGAACATATATGTAATGATACTGACGGACTACAAAATCCTCTAGACTAACCACAAGAACATATATGTAATGATACTGACGGACTACAAAATCCTCTAGACTAACCACAAGAACATATATGTGATGATACTGATGACGTAAATAGAACTACGACCAGTATCTCCAGAATGTATTTTTATTGGCTCAATATTTCGCTCTTCCGACTTCGTCAAGAGCTATCATTATCCCATAAGTTTACTATTCCAGTTAAATTTTACTTACGTTTATAGAAATGTTTCACAATAAACCTCAGTTTGCGTTAAGCAAAGTTAAAATAATAATATTTACAGCTGATTCTTCCTTCTTCTGTGAGGGTAGGAAGTTTCTAAAGAGAGAAGCGTCATTCATCGCACCGCTCGGATTATTCAGATTGTATTTTGAAGCTATTAATATCTTATACTGACACATACACACACAGATATAATATATATGTATGTATAGTTTTCCTTTAAAATCACATATCAGTTTCATATCTTACCTTGATGAAACATCGTATAAAAGACAGTGAGAAGAAAGTTATTGTTGTTTTCGACCTTTCATCTCAGAAGAACAAGCACATCGAGTACTGTTTTCATAGCCTCACAACAAATGATGTAAGATTGATGGCCTACCAACTGGCTGAATGAAATCAGATTATGAACCAATTTAAAGGATTTTCAAGTCTCAATACCTACCATGAAGCTCTTAAACCTAATCACTTCCCAGTAAAACTGCGTGTAGGGTTGAAGAGAAACAACAGTTTCTGAGTGCCGCTGATTCCCTCTCAAGTCTCTTTGAAGTTTATTAGATATAAAATCTAAATTACTGCCATGTTAGTTAGTTAGTCGATTGTGTAAAAAGCGTTTTGAAAAGTAATCTACTCTCTGTTTGTGTTCCTAAATTAACTTCTATGACAAGGGCGACTGGTTTTATTAAGGTTATTCCATATCCTCGGGGAAGTGAAGGCAAAACACAACTTTGCTCAGAGCAGCCTATATAAAAGCATCTTCAAGTAGGAATGTTAATGGCGAGTTTATTAGCTAACTCTTTAGCTCTGACTGATAATCTAATACCAGGATTTGCACTTGTTTTTACAGTCTCTGGTGTACTAGGTCCTTCTAGCCTGAATAACCCCATTACATTTGTTGCACCTGGGTCTTCTAGCGTTAATAACCCTCCAAATGTCCATATTTCAGGATCCTCTGAAAGTCTTCGAAATAATGATGTTCTGGAGCCCTCTAGTAGAAATAGCCGTTCAGCAGCTGATGTTTCTGGGTCATCTGGGGTAACTGGCCCCATAATTGATTCAATCCACTAAGTCCCTTTGCTTTAAAAAGCCCTAGTGTCACATGGATCATGTACACAATAGCCCAGTTTCCTATGATTTAGATGGACCCTCTGATTTAATAATAATGAATCACTGCTACTCATCAGGCATCAGTGAGAATAGCCGATCTGCGTTGGTTGTGTCTCTCGAGAATAACAATCACTAACCGAAGAAAGATTCTAATGACATAAAGAAACGTAGAAAAGAAAGCAGAGGTGCAAGATACTTATATCAACTTTCTCCAAGAATGTACTTGAACCAAGATCAGATGGCAAAGAAAACATAGAAACGGAAGCAGGGAGCGAATAATGTATTGAAACGAGCGCAGAGTGCAATGCCAAAGTCAAAGGAGAAAAAAGCCAGTGGTAAAACCTAAGCAAAAGCTGATGACGAGTCACACGAACAATGCCAAAAGACAAAAAGGACAAATGATGTCTTGCTCAATCGGTCACAGTTATTACTGCGTCCTTTGCAATGAGCTGTCTATTTAGTCTGCCCAGGAAGATTGGATCCAATACAACGAAAGCAAACAATCGGCACATGAAAATCGCACTGCCTATGAGGGCGTTGGGAAATCCAACCGTGACAAATGCTTGTAGATTTTTTTTTCCATTGGTTGTTGAGGATGTAGCTTCCCTCTGCAAAAAATAATTGAACGTTTGCTTTCTTTTCCCTACACAGTGGTTACCATTGTCCGAGAAGTTCAGAGAGGGAAGTTTTGAATACCTTTGCATTTTCGTTAATAACAATTTTTGAAGTTCCTAAGCAATGAGTCTTTTGTAGTTTTGTAGAAAAATCTCATCTCTTCCTATATGGAAATGATTGGTAACTTCCAACTTTTCAAACTACAAAATATATATCGAACTTTTCCTTAAGTGGTTCCTTTTGCTCGGTCTTCTCCCAATTTTTTCTATAGTGTATAATAAAACTGTTTCACTGTAGAAATAGAAAGTCAACAAATGAAGAATTTAGAAAGTAAATAACGAGAGCACATATTTTTCAGACTATGTGATTTGTACTTCAGATTTGCCTTGTAAATAAAGTAAACAACCAAAGCACATATTTTTCAGATTATGTGATTTGTACTTCAGATCTGCCTGGTAAAAGACGAGTTGTCACAAGCTTTGACTTTTTAAGGAAGTCATATTGTTTAATATATATACGTGTAAATAAAATAATTTACTATTCATGGCAAGTAATATGAACATTAATTGAATAACGATTCATTTATTGTTATTTAAGGTTGATATTACAATATCTATTCAGCACTCACATATCTAGTAATAAAATACACTAACATTTATCGTAATTTATAAACGACACTCTAATATTTGTTTTGATTATGTTATTGGGAGGACTTCATGAAATAGATGATTTAGGTATCTTGAAGTAAAAGAAAAATTAAATGAAATTGAGAAGAAAGTACATTTAGATATCTCATAAATGTATATTATTATTTTATAATTAAAGTCAAAACTACCAGTTTTAATATGTGGAAAAGTAAGTTTCATAAGTTTAATAAATTAATTTTCATAAATCAATCTCATTTAGCTATTAAAGAAAAAGCTCCGATAGTTGTTTTAATTTTTTTTTCAAATTTTGATATTAAAACAAAAATATAGAATATAAATAAATAAACAAGTTTCAAACTTTCTCAAGGGTAAGATAAATTTGGGAACCAATCGGCATATTTAGTAAGCCATGAACCACACCTTCGTAAAAAAATGTGCCAACGAACGCCACTAAAGAAGATGATGTAACAGCTTCATATTTGAACCTCTAGTATTTGAAGGAGTTCCTCATCTTTACCTGTCGTACTAGAAGTGTTTCTTTATATCGCTTGATGTAGCTCCACATCTCAACCAGTATTAGTTAGAACAGGTTTTCATCATAACCTGTAGTAAATGATTAGCTATTCATCTCATCATAGCCTGTAGTAAATGATTAGCTTTTCATCTCATCTTTTAATAGTTGGAAGAGTTCCGCATCACAGTCTATTGTACTTGAAGTAGCTCTTTCACTCGATTGTGCTTTTTACAAGAACTGATACGGAGAAGAATATACATAAATTATGTCTTATAAGTATCTAATCTTATACCATCACTTGCTTATTAAATAAAAACCAAAAACTGCCTCTAGTAGTTAGAGTAGTTCTTCATTGCAACTTGTATATTAAAATGGCTCTTCGTGTTAATCTTTAGTAGTTGGAATGGCTTCGCATTACAAGCTACAGTAGATTAAGTAACTCTTCATTTCAATGTGTAGCAGGTGTAGTGATTGCTTGTTCCAACCTGTAGTAATTGGATAGGTTATTTAGCTAAACCTGTAGTAATTGAAGTGACTTTTCATCTCATCCTGCAGTAGATGGAGTGGCTCCTCATCACGACTGTGTTACAAGAGTATTTTCTTATATTTACTTAAAATTCTTAAATATTTTTATTCTAAATCAAAGTTGCGAAAGAACTTATGTCAACTTGAATTCATTAAAACATCTCTTAACTTCGATCTGACGTTGCTAAAGCTTATCTATATGAAGATAAAACTGCTAAGAAATATTTTCATTTCAACCTAAAGCAGAAGAACATTTACATTATCTCATTAACGATGCTGAAGCATTTCTGGAAGTCCATTATAAGTTTTTAATCAGCTCTGTATAATAAACTTGGAACCTCTTCTTGACGTTAGGAGTAACATGTAACTCAATTAAAAATGAAATTTATTTATGACATTTATTAGGATCAAAATATTTTTTAATTATAATTAACTTGAATATTCCTCGTGACGATTACAGCCACTGAAGACTTGTTGGGTAGTTAAGTAACTAAGATTTGCTCTAATTTATTTACAACTAATCTCATCGTTGGAAGTATTTGAAAGATTTAACCTAGGGCAGAAAGAATAAATGACTATAAAGCTCCATTAAAAGGAATCTTCGGAAGGTCGTTCCTTCATTACGTTTCTGGTGAGGTCATTTTATTCAGAAGTTATGTTAATTTAAACGAAATTAAAATAATGATGCATTTGTAGATGCAGAAGATGGTTCACTTACAAGCCATGAAGTATGAGAATACTTGATGTATTTTGTATGAGATATTAATAGTCAAATAAATGTATATTGTGTTAATAAAGAACTAATTTTTCATCCATAACACACTACTTTGTTCACTTGTTTGATTATAGTTAAGCGCAAAGTCTATATAATGGACTGGTTTTCTGTGTTGTACCCACCTCGAGTACAGAAATCCGATTTTTAATGTTATAAGCCTCCATACTTACAACTACCATAATATAATAATAATTTCATGTATCATTAATTACTAACTATTTAACTTTTCCCATGAATATGTTGAATAAAAATGATTAATTATTGGAAGATAAAAGAAGTGATTAAATTCTTTGTCAAGAGGTTATCGTTTGGTAATGAGAAAAATACAAGTAAGTTTGATTCGTTTATTTTTCTCGGAAAGTTCCGGATTTTATTTGCAATTTCTCGAAAGTTACGAACTATTAGTACAGTCATAACTACAGAAACTGAGACACCTACGAATATCACAAATATCAACCTGCAGGAGTGTTTAGAGGAATAAGCTTTTTAATAACCGTAAAACAACAAAACGTAAATTTATCAAGATGTTTAGAGTTTAATACATACTACATTAAACTGCCGATAAAACTATCAATGTGACAGGCTACAAACCATATAATGAAGTTGTTTTTTTTCTTTTCTTCAACTTGCCTAAACATTGATGTTTTATCGCAGGCAAGTCTTCACAAGTAGGTTCCGTCTTGACTATCTTCAGTGGTAAATCTATCTATAAATTGCAGAAAATTAAAACAATTAACATTTTATGTTTATTTTGTGTTTAAGATACATTTGTATCTTAACACAGTAAGTTACTTGGAGTCAGACAAATAAATCAATTACGTAGTAAAACTTAAATGTTTTGTATATAGTATTACCAATACACTAGATCAAATATTACAGTTTTAATGATACTCTGAATTGGTATTAAAGTTTTCTATGTAGGAACTGATCGTTATTGTTTGTTAAGTTTGTGAATAAGAAATACACGACAGGCATAAAATAGATGTAGACGTGTAGATGAAGAAAGCAAAACCGGATTAACCCTTAAATGGCGGCCATCATCAATTACTGCTGCTACCTACAACATTCCCGCTTGGCCCGGCATGGCCATGTGGGTTAAGGCATTCGACTTGTAATCTGAGGGTCGCGCGTTCGAATCCCCGTCACACCAAACATGCTCGCCCTTTCAGCCGTGAGGGCGTTATAATGTGACGGTCAATCCCACTATTCATTGGTAACAGAGTAGCCTAAGAGTTGGCGGTGGGTATTCATGACTAGCTGCCTTCCCTCTAGTCTTACACTGCTAAATTAGGGACGGCTAGCGCAGATAGCCTTCGTGTAGCTTTGCGTGAAATTCAAAAACAAACAAACATTTCCGCTGTTTAAGGGTTAATGAGCGGTAAGTAGGTGTAATTCCTCGAGTTCTTCGAATAAAAGGGGCACTCCGATTAATAGAAAAATAATCAAACTTGGTGTATGATTTAAAACATATGTTTATAAATGTCCCAATATCAAAAACACCAATTTAAGTCGTTTCATATAAACCAATTATTTTGTAACATTTCATCAACAACTGTTTTATATCTTCATTGATAGATATTTACTCAGTCATTTAACAACAACAACTAGTTTCATTATTTGTACATTAGAAACTTTACTATTAGTATTTTGTTTATTATTTACCTATTGTTTGTGTTTATGTGTTTTTCAAATTGTGGTTAACAAATAGTACTGAAATGCAATTTACTTACTTACAAAGTTCACTTCTGAAGGCCCCAACAAAATTTACTCTGTGCACCACAAGCCCTCAATGCTCCCTTGTTGTAGTAAAGCTACAAAAACTGCAGCCTTACCAGTTAGCACAAATTTATATAAAAATATATGCAGGACACACATAATTGTCTTAGACGAAGCATATTACTAAGAGTAAATTTCTTTCTGCTGAGGGTTAAATCATATTTCGTCTGAAGGATTTTGAATTATCACGTGATTTGCATTGGCATTACTGTAATTTTGGGACGAAATAAAATCCACCGCGTTTCACCTAGCCTTGCAACGTCATCTAGTGTAATCGTTTATAACTGTGTACAGAATATGGTTTTATACACCTATACGAATGGGTAACGTAGTAGGTAATATGATTCTTTTCTTCCCCACTCGTAATTTTATACCAAAGCCTATTTGTGTCAGTTCTGTGCGTGTAGTAATAACAGAAGATTGTTTCAATAAAAATAAGCAGTATAATAAAAGAAAACTATTTTTGCCATAAAAAAGGATTTTCATTAATTTCACAAATTAATGAAAAACAAACTAGGAGTGCAATAACGGGTATTATGCATTGATACTGTGTCTGTTTCATAATGTTTTGACAAATTAGTTGATTATGTCTATTTTAAGAATATTACAAGTTTTTAAAGATAAGTCAGCAAAAAATACGAGCATTTTATGTTGGTTGTAACTTTGTCGTCATTATAACATACTTAACTATGTAATTAAATATTCAAAAAACGAAATACATGGTAACAAATGTTTTTTTTTGTGTGGAATTCTAAGTGTAACTGCAAATTATTTAAAAAAAAACTCAGTTCGAGTCTTACAGGTTCTGCTTAGCTATAAAACCTTTCTAATGAGTTGCTCAAGTGTAAAAGTATTATTTATTGTTTTTCAAACAACAATAACAATAGAGACAGATACGCAGGAAAATGAAAGAACTTATCTAGCAAATTACATATTATTTAGGTTTTAAAATATATTTACATATTTAAATGAGCTTGACCATTCTTAAGCGTTCCCATTCCTCTCCAACTGAAAAAACGAAATAAGAGAGGATGATGGTACATAGAGATCACATTATTAAAAATAGACTTGTCTTCTATTTTTGTGTAAAAGTTTGATACAGTCTAGTAATTTTGTCCATGATGATTACTCGTGGGAGTTATAAATGATGATTTACAGGAGTAATGGGACATCAATAACTATGGTTTAAAGATTTGACGCTAGTACCAGAAATACTCTCTCACTAAATCACTAACTAAATTACGATGCTTACGTTCAAAATAAAATGGCCGTTCGTGGCCAGGTGGGTTAAGGAGTTCGACTCGTAATCTAAGGATCGCGGGTTCGAATCCCCGTCGTACCAAACATGCTCGTCCTTCCAGCCGTGGGGGAGTTATAATGTTACGGTCAATCCCACTATTCGTTGGTAAAAGAGTAGCTCAAGAGTTGGCAGTGGGTGGTGATGACTAGCTGCCTTCCATCTAGTCTTACACTGCTAAATTAGGGACGGCTAGCGCAGATAGCCCTCGAGTAGCTTTGCGCGAAATTCAAAAACAAACAAACAAAATCTATAACTGTCATACTTCAAATTGGTATGAATGTTTGTTAGAACTGAAGGGATACAAATAAATTTTGCGGTTTTTATGAACATTTTTGGATTTTTATACTACTACTTTGCCGCATATTAATGGATCTTCACCAGATTTGGCATGAAGGTTTCCTGGGTTTATGCGGAAGTGCATGCAAGTTTGCGTTTTTGTGTTTTGCAGTTTTTATTGGCGTTTTTTGCGCTTTTCACAATTACACTTTATATAAGCAACTTTTCATGCCCTAAGATAATCTTTCTTTAATCATGCGAATTTACGTAACTTTCTTCCAGTCAATACATCAATATAACTTTCAAGTTCTGCTCTGCAACACGCAATCCGGAGTAACCTAAGTAAAAATATTGAGCTATAATTGTGACATCCGCCAAAAATATGTTTGTTTGACATAACAATATGAAAATGACATCTTTTATGGTAAGAGAAATCTGTGACATTTTAGCGACTTACCTTTTATATCGGCTTTTTACGCAAAACGATGCAGTAATTACTTTCGCCGGAAACAAGAAACAGCATTAAAATAACACCTCCAAAATTTATGTTCACCGCCCCGTCTTTGAAGTTCCATCTGGTCGCTGACTATTTCGTCTTCTCGCAGAGCTTTCTGAAGGGTGCTCATCAACTTATTTAACATGATCGTTGACCGTTTGGCTGCCACATCCTGAGAAATAATAACATGAGTAGTGGATTTAAGAAAAAGAGTGACAGTCATTTAATAATTAATGAAGATAGGTTGAAATAATATTTTGAGTGACTTACTACGATGCTTCATTGAGCGTGATTTCATAATTTTTAAATACGCCTATCTTTCTTTTGGTCTAATTTTTGACGTCCATAACAATCATGTTACAGATATTTGTCAGCACTTTGAGTCTAACAAATTGATATAAGTAATAACATTATAAGCATTTGTTTATTTCTGAACCTGGTGATTTTGTATAAATCTAACAATACCCTAGAAAAATTTGTCAAATTTTTGAGTCCCGCTTTGATACTCAAATACAAAAATTAACTTTAGACATTTGTGAGTTCTCTAATCCTCGTTTTAATATTCAATTACAACCATTAACTGTAGGTATTTGTGAGTTCTTTGATCCTCGCTTTGATACTCAAATACAGCAATTTACTTTTAGCATTTGTCAGTTTTTTGAGCCTATCGATTTCATATCTACCACAAAAATCTTATGGAGATTTCTTATATATTTGAGACTCGCTTTGATTTTTTTTTTCCAAGATGATTTGATTCGATGGTCCTTTCATCTAATCGAATTTCTTCTTCTTTCCTTTTATACACTTACAGTTAAGACAGAAAGTGTTCGTACCCCTGCGTCCAGAGTGGTTTTTTTGCTCCTAAATTAAAACGTTTCACGATTAGGCTAATAGAAGTAAAATATATTATAATTATTATACTAACACACATCTACCTAACTTTGTATGTAAATTAAACAACAAATAAACTGTTTATAAACAAATAACCAAAAATAGGAGGAGCAGAAAGTGTTCGTACATTTCAGAACGTGGAGAAAAACTGATATTCCCGTAAAAATTTTGTTTAGTTTGGCGAATAAACTACATTATACCATTTCAGAACTAGACACTGGGTTCATAATTATTCGAATTTAGCCAGAAAAAATGTACTTCCGGCAATTTAGTGCCGTCTCCGTCATTATATGCTTGGTCATCATGGCGAACAGGAAACAACTGTCCAGTAATTTAAAAAATCAAATTATTGTAAAATACATGTCTCTTGTGTCTTTTTCTGGTATTGCTACACAACTTAATGTGCCAAAATCTACTGTTCAAAGTATAATTGCCAAGTTTAAGCTTACAGGATCAACTGCTAACCTCCCTCGTTCCGGACGCCCCATCAAAATTCCAGAGAGAACCAAGAGGAAGGTTCTCAGAAAAGTTAATAGGAACCCTCGTTTAACACGTAATGACATACAGAAACTGGTAAGGGAAACTGGGGTTGAAGTAAGCACCTCTGCAGTTACGAACATGTTACACTCTTCTGGGTTCAAAGCATGCCGTCCTCGTAGAACTCCATATTTAAAGCCTGTTCATTTAGAAGCATGATTCAGGTATGCAAAAAAGCATGTAGATAAACCCTTTACATATTGGAAGAGTATTCTTTGGTCAGACGAGACTAAAATCGAGCTTTTCGGCCACAATGATGTTCGCAATATTTTCCGTAAGAAGGGGGAACGAAATCTTCCAAAGAACACCGTCCCTACAGTTAAACACAGAGGTGGCTCGATCATGCTATAGGGTTCTTTCAGCTCTTCTGGTGTAGGCAGCCTTCACCGCGTCAACGGAATCATGAGAAAAGAAAACTACGTTGATATATTAGGCACTTATATCAAGAATCATGCTCGAAACTTCTGGCTTGGGCGTCGTTGGATCTTCCAGCACGACAATGACCCTAAGCACACATCGAAATATGTGTAATCCTGGCTGCAGAGGAACCATATAAGCGTTCTAGAGTGGCCATCGCAGTCACCCGATCTCAACCCAATTGAAAACGTTTGGTATTAGTTGAAGACCAGGGTTCATCAGCGTCATCCGAAAACTTGCAAGAGTTGGAGGCCTTCTGCAAAGAAGAATGGAAGAAAATACCAGTCGAGTACTGTCAAACGATCATGGAGGGCTATGAGGAGAGATTGCGCCAAGTAATTCACCTGAAAGACTGCACAACTGACCTTTAAAGTTGACGCACTAACACTTTTTGCTCCTCCTATGTTTGGTTATTTGTTCATAAACAGTTTATTTGTTGTTTAATTTATATAAAAATTTATGTAGATGTGTGTTAGTATAATATTTATAATATACTTTACTTTCGTTATCCTAATCTTGATACCTTTTAAGTTATGAGGAAGACACTACTTATGACGCAGGGGTACGAACACTTTCTGTCGTAACTGTATATAATACACAACTAAAACTCTTCTCTCTCTTCTATGTTAGATTTCTCTCTTCATCTTTCTGTGTCTTCCATTCATGATTATCAGTCCATTTTCTCCATTGATTTCACGTAAGTATTTAATTCCTTTAGTTTCAGATTTCCCTTCTTTTTCTCTATCTATGAATATTTATATCATATTTCCCTCTTTCTAATTCTCTCGTAGTTTCTACTATTTACTTTCAACTGGTATTACATGGTGTCCAAGTATTTGTTCTGCGTTTTTTTTCCGTTTTTGATGAATTGTTATATATATATCATTAATGTTTTCCTTCTCTACAACATAATTCTAAATTTACAATTCATTTTTGTTTTGTTCCATTTTTTTTGTCGGTCTTTGAGAAGTAAACATTCGGTGGACATCTATCGAAGGTAGACTTTCTTTCGACCCACTTTAATATCCATCCAAGCTGTGAATTCAATTTCTTCTATACACTCTTCATTTTTATAGCTGCGGCATAATGGCTGATAGAATGATTCTGAGGTTTATTCAAGTACAGACTTCTAGCTCATAGCTCCTTCGTCTCTTGACAAATTTAAGATATAATTACATTTTTTGGAGTTAGGAGGTGAGATCCTTTCGACTGATGTATTTAATCACGCTCAAAGTCTCCTATGTCAATTTACTCTAATTCTGCACAAAATAATTTCATTTTTAGGGTAGTTTGTTTGTTTTTGAACGTCGCGCGAAACTACACAAGGGCTATCTGCGCTAGTCGTCTCTAACTTAGCAGTGTAAGACTAGTGGGAAGGCAGCCAGTCATCACCACCCACCACCAATTCTTGGGCTACTCTTTTACCAACGAATAATGGGATTGACCGTCACATTATAACGTCCCCACGGCTGAAAGTACGAGCATGTTTGGTGCGACGGGGACTCGAACCCGCATCTATCAGATTACATTTTCAGAGTAGACTGGTATAAATCCTGATAAGTAATAAAATCGAACTGGTATATGAGCCTCACGCTTGGTATCGCTGGTGCATAAAAATATCTAATATATAAAGCTAAATCTGTGCCTCTTTGTTCGCAACTTTCAGCCATCTTTTCCTTATATGTTTTGATAAAAGATAACACGAGGAAGGTCATGGATGGGTTGGGACTATATGACCCATTTTTTGTAAAAAATAAATGTAAGTATGTGTGTAGGTAAAAACACCATCGATAACAACCCTTATACGTCTACGCATATAGCCAATGTCTTTAGGTTTAGAATTCCCTGTTATACATTTTGCGATTTTCTTTTTATACTTCATGTCTGTAAATAAAAATTCCAAAGCTGGCTATTTTGTCTTTGAGGTTGTCATAAGTCTGTGTTGTGTAATATCTCACAAAAGAAAATGACTTTTACGTACAGGTATATTGAGTAAACTGCTTTTGAAGTGAGTCGTCGCTAAACTGTATTCCGCATTTAAAAACAGAATTGTATTCTATGTATGGTGTATTGAAATGTCTTTTACTAACACATTAATCTTTACACGAATTTCAAGGATGTGCAGCTTTGAAGCTACTAATTTATTCTTGTGAATTGTTCATCCCCTTAAGCTGTTTAAAATAATAAAAATAAATACGATAGCCCCACATTATTCGATTTACCAATGGTCACTGAGTTTCTGATAAGAGGTGGAATTCTTTGAAATAGGTATAACTAGGTAGCAAATAATAAACCGAATAATAGATGGGGCTTCACATTTTTTTAAATGTTCTGAACAGCTTGTTTGGCTGAATAATTCACAAGAATAAATCGTGTTCTTTAAAAGGTAATATAAGTTAATATTGTTATTCAACCAATCAAAGTTCATGCGTGTAGGAATAAGTAACTTAATGCACTCAGCATAAGGACATTTATTGTTAACTTAACCCTGAGGGGTGTATGTTACCAAACGTCTTACAGCCTTTTCCATGAGATTAGATGCGATAACCGTCTTCTATTTGGACATCCAACTGGTTTCTATACACATACCCTGTGAGCTACAGGATAAAATACTTTGAACATAGCATGGTAAAAACGAGTGCAACCATACATCAAAGTAGCTTGTTGACTTTTTCCGTTGTTCTGCTTTTATTTGACCTGAAAATGTTTCTGAATAAAATTAAAACACTCATATGTGTAATTATGTTATTGACCAAACATTAGAACTCAAGCTGAGCTGGGCGATAAATACTCTTGTTCTACAGCATTGACAAGGCGGTTGTGAATGAAAAATCTATTTGTAGAGCACGGGAGGTCTGAGTCTGGATGCCAAACCACTTAAAATTATTATTCATAAAAATTACGCAAATTATAAAAGATAACAACACAAATAAACACATCTATGTGGTTTTGAATCCGTTTACTGCACTATATACTTCAGTTCTGGTGAAAAAGAAAAGAATATCAAACGTACAGTATTGTGTAAAATGCTAGAAGGAAGTCAATGTTTAGGTTTCAGGCTACTTTCAAAGAACAATAAAAGTCAAAGTTTAGGTGTCAGGCTACTTTCAAAGAACAGTAAAAGTCAAAGTTTAGGTTTCAGGCTACTTTCAAAGAACAATAAAAGTCAAATTTTAGGTTTAATGCTACTTTCAAAGAACAATAAAAGTCAAAGTTTAGATTTCAGGCTACTTTCAAAGAACAATAAAAGGTAAATCACAGATGAAACATCAAAATTTTATTAATCTTTATATCTAGTACAACAGAAACTCAAAGGAAGTGTTTGAGTTCAGGAGTCAGTTAATATTTTGTGTGTTCCTTTTGTTTCGATAACTGCAGACAATCTTTCAAACATTGATTCAACATAAAAACCAAAGTCTCTTTTAAGATTTTACTCTTAATGTCTGTAATACGTTCCCACAAAGTTTCTTTGGAAGTACCTTCTGATTTGTAAAGTTTTTGATCTGTCAAATACCAGATCTGCTCAATTATATTAAGATCGGGTATCTGTGGGGGCCATTGCATCATTTGAATGACTTCAACAGATTCTTTCTTAACTAAGTAATATCTTCATAGGTTGGGGATCTTTGTCTTGTTGTTAGTAAATCCTTTACCAATAACACACAAAAACCATTTGGTTTTGTTTCATTATTATTAAGTGCAAAGCTACACAAAGGACTATCTGTGATCTGCCTACCACGGGTATCAAAACCCACTTTATAGTATTATAGTATCGCAAACATACTACTCAACATATCATGACGGATTAGTATCTGATGGCACTTGTGCTTGTCCATTATTCCTACCATTTTGCAAATATTTTCTGTTGATTTAGCAGAAAAACATCCCTAAAACCCATCAAACTGCGTCCATCATGCTTCATAGCAGGTGCTATGCATTGAGTTAAGTATCTTTTACCTATCTTTTGCTCTACGTACAAAAGCTTTGAACCAAATATTCCAAACTTGGATTTATCCGTCCATAATACACTTTTACAATCATCAACAGTCTAGTTTTTGTACTTTTTTAGCTGCAAAAAGGCTGCAGAAACGAAGATACTTAAGATCAGGTGTTCTGTCTCTTCTTTTACTATTTATCTCAGTCTCAGTCTCACGATCTAGGCTGCACTTGACAGTTTTGGGAAGCATTTCAAGTCTGCAGAAATTTGTCGAAGAGTCTAACCAGTATCACTTAGAGTTTTTACGTGAACTCTCTGCTCTTTTGACAATTATCTACATGTCATGAGAACAAAACATAATATGTTGCGTTAAACACTGTTTTTGTGAAGGTTTATTTGTGGATTGCTACAAATTTGATTTATTCTTGCGTATACCGCAACCGTATGCTTGCTACTTTTTATATTGTCAAAACACTGCATGGTTTACCATGACAGTTATTTTAGAACCTAAATATGATCAGTGTGTTCATCAAAGCAGAACCTTTATGACGTATCCTTGTTACAAGTTTATGGGAATTCTTAAGAATAATAAGTAGTGTCATCTTAGCTCATTGAATTGTCAACTAGGATCAGTGAAGCATTACCGTAGTGTTGAAATTTATATTCTGTAATGGCATTGAAAAATTAGCTCTGTAAAATGAAAAGAATAACAGAATATTTTCTTGTCCTAGCACTTTTGCACTATACTGTACATATACGTACAAATATAACAGTTAACATTAGAACTCACCACCTCAAGTAAAATCACAACTAATTTGATGTATTGTTTAATGATATCAGATATCAACTTTATTATCATCACCATTTCTTTTGGATTAGTATATCATGGAGTAGTTTATAAAAAGCTCCTAGTCGGTTAAGGACTTAATTTAAATATAAGTTAGAGTAATATTTTTTTTTCCGAATAGTGGTTAAGTTTACGTCGCGAACTTGTAGGCCTATAATTCATATTAGAGTTAGATAATCCGAGCAATAACTGAGCTAAAAATTTATAATAGACAAACATGACGGTTGTTGCTGTTTTAGCACAAATCTACATAACAGGCTCTGTCCTCTGCAGGGAATCGAATTCTGTATCTTAGCATAGTAGTTCAAAACTTACCACTGATCCATTGAGGGACAAACGTGATGAATAAGACTTCATAAAGTAGTTAAGAATTAACACTCCTACGAAAAGTGGGGCCTAATAGGCCCCAGAGCAACTTGAAAGGTTATTAATATTAGGCTAATAATTTTGTATTTAAATGAAATTGCCATTTAAATCCATTAATGAATGGATTAACGAGATTTCTCTGTCCCTATCTACTATCTAGCGAAACCACAGCCAGGGGAACGGGCTTGGAGAAATCAGGAGTAGAAACGTCTTTTCGTAGGAGTGTTAACATTGTATTGTTACCTGTTGTAAAAATATTGTTATACAGTGGTTGCATATAAAATTAGTATAATATATAAATACGAAGTTCAAACTTCTCAAAGACTTAGTTCTCAGGTAATTATTAGAGATTTAGTCTGTACGTGTTAACAATGATATAGAAACAAGTTTCTGTGGTAAAAATGAACTAGCAACAATGAGAAAACGTGGCGACTATGTAACGTAAAATTACAAAATTTTGAATTATCAATTTCAATTTAATTTAAGAAATATTTTTCATAATCCAGAAACAGAATATAAGTTATTTTTATACTGTTAACATTTAAACGATACATTAAAATGCAGTGTTTCCACTAAACTTAAAAACTGAGTTAAAATAATTATATATCACACGGATTAAATTAACAATCAACGCAAATTAATTAATGAAAAACTTTTGCACAAACGCTTTGGGTGTTCAAAGCTTTTTCAAAACTGTGAAAGCTTTAGCTGTTTCTTCTGGTATATAATATTATTAATGTACCTTCAAATACATTACCCTAACCAAGTAATTAATATAATATGTTCTGAAGTAATCAAAGTTTCTCCGTTTTGAATTAAAATAAGAATGTAGATCGTTGCGAAGTGGTTATTTAAGTGGAAAACAAAACTACTCAAACACTCAAGCGATTTCAGAGCGTTCTATAACCATCAGCTCTTTTAAACTTTAATATCATGATGTTCTTTACTGATACTATAAAGTATATTAAAACTAAAGGGCACTTAGCAGAGCGCATACCTCCACCATGCAGTGTTGATCATATTCGACCCCTGAAAAATATATCTTATGTTCGTCGTTATTAATGGATAAGGACTATTTTTGATAGAACGACGAGGAATATTTTCTACATATTTTTACCAAATTTCATCAAAATCCGATCATTTTTGACTGAGTTATAGATCAAAGCGACTGTAAAAAATCTGACCTCATGTTAACAGTTGGGGATTTTTTTTATCTTCTCGACCTGGCTTTCAACTTGACCCTCAAAAACTAATTACTTCTGAGTTGAGTCATAGTACAAATATATACTACCTTTAGCCAATATCCATTCAACTGCTTTGGAGAAATATTGTTGATAAAGATGCAAAGAAATAAAAACACACACACACGGCGAGTGAAAACACAGTATGGTAATGCAAAAACTGTATTAACATCGCATTGTAAAAAAATGCAGTTTATATATAGTATGCAAATAACTGAAGGTGTCATTAATGGATATGATGTTTCTAGTAAATCGAAAAAAAATGTTTACTCTCGTAACACATACATTTTTACTATTTTTGGCCACTTCAATCAGAGAACTTCGACAAGTCCCTCAGTGGATCAATAGTAAATTTACAAATGTACAACGTAAAAATCCGAAGTTTGATTCTCCGGGTGATCGAGTATAGATAAAAACAACAATATCTTCATGAAGATATTTCTACTCAGTAAATACTTGAGTCGATATCTTTAATAAAAATATTCATATTTATTGAGAATGTTTAACAAAAGGACAAGCTTAAGGAGCCTACAATAAGCTAGTTTCAGAAAATGTCTTTCCTAAACATGAACATGAAGACTACGGGTTGGAATATAAAATGACAAAACATTTTTGCTATTAGCAAACATTTATAACAGATGTAAGAAAAATTAGTCTAAACTCATATGGTTGTAACTTACTTTCAGCAAGAGAGACTTGAGATCTAGCCCTTGATTGGTTGGGTATGGATGTGCTAACTCAAGAAGAAAACTTGTGACAAACATGCCAACAATGAAACTTGTAACAAACCTTGGAGTAGCCACCATTGTCTTAGACTGTCTTAGCTGAGTTGGATAACAGTAACGTACAAAGAGAAAGTAATTGTCAAAGTACCTGATCTCTTTGGATTCGTGTTACTGGTTAGAATAAACTGTGAGTCTCTGAACAAACAAACTGATTTTTGTATCTGCGACCTCTCGTGACAACGTGGGAAGAAGGCAGGCGTTACTCAGCTGGCCAATCAACAGGTTGTAAGAGAGGAAGGAAGCTTGCTTCACTTGGATGATGGTCGTAGAAAGGCTTCGCGCTGTTTGTAATGTAATCAAGTATTTTAAGAAGTCACTCAGTATGAAATACTTAAACGTTAATATTAAAATTATGACTACACACTCAAAGAAAGTTCTCGTCACATCCATTACGTCACAATCACTTTATTTCATTATCGCCTCCAGGACGCTATCTGAACAACTTATTTGTCCTTTCATCTTATGTCCTCTTCTAAAGAGCTTTTTTAACTTATTTTTCACAAACAGTAAAATATAACTATAAACTTTCGGAAAGACCTCGTAAATTTTGCCAAGTTTTAAGCTGTTAGTATTCACTTATCTCAAGAAATAATAATTCTGATCTATCATTGTAATATGTCGTAACCATTAAACTTTCGGACAAAGGAAGGATTTAAACTTCATATAAGTATACGAGAAAAAAATCTTCTGATATTATACTATTTATATTATACTGTAAAAATTCACCAGATTTAGTAGGAGAGACTTATTGCATTATAACACACACACACACAACTATATATACATCATGATAGAAGTCTACGAATTTATTGGGTTTTGTTAAAATGTCAAGTGTTATTTTTTTGTCATCGTACACACGATAGGAGTAACAAGTTACGCCAGTAACATTTGAAAAATACTTCATTGACTGTGAAAAATGTTTATTCCTTCACATTTCATTACGACATTCTGTTTGTACATCAAACTAATTCTCAATGAACATGATATTAAAAAAATTGTGTATATTATTTTATTTTACTTGTATAAAAAACAAAACTCAAAGTTTAATTTAAAATATATGAAACTGTAGTAACAATATAAAAACATTAATAAAATTCGTATAAAAATAAATAATCTTGTTTAGAGGTTCGTCAACTTAATTCAACATACATACGGATTAATATATTGTTTTTACTGCGAAATGATCACACTTTTTTTATAAAATGACCTGTGGTGATTATTTTGTAATTTGATTGTATAAAAACGTACAGTTGGAAACTTTAAAGTTCCAAGTCAGTGGTCAACTATGTTATCTACTGTTATTTAACTGAAGAGATAAGAGGATTTTATCAGTTTGAAAGCTGAATACTTTAGTCATGCAGAATTTAATCCAAATATTTTCTTCGTTTTGATTGGTTCGAAAAGACGTTGTGAATTTAAATCTCATAGTGTTAAAAAATAAGTATTGTTTAGCGACTAACGAAATCATTATCATAAAGCGTGTATACTTATTAGTGTGCTTATTAAAGGTTTCGTCAGAATAACTGAACAACACAGGTGCAAATGATTTATAACACCTCGAATGTTTTACTAAGTCTGAAGTTTATACATGGTATATCCACAGAAGCAGTAGACTTGCATTTAGTCATAAAAGGACTGATAGAGACCGTATTTTGTCTTATTTTATTTACTTACCACATTTTCTCAACGAACGTAGTTTTTCTATTGATAAAGGTTTTGTATTCTGATTCGATGGTTATTTTAAACTAAGCCACATTTAGCTATCTTCTGTACACATCGTAAACACCGGATTTTAGCGTTATGATACCGTAAAATTAGGGACCTATTTGGACAACGTTTCTTAGAGAGACGATGAATGAGATCATTTGGATGAGTTGCTAATTTTTGCTTAAAATCAACTGTATAATTTTCATTAATTTCTCCTTTTCAACATATCTCGTTATTCCGCACAACACAAAGATTAACTTATAACAAATGAAAGGAGAGATGTATAACGTTGCCATTGGCCAATTTAAAAAATATGTTTTTTTCATTACAAGGAACTTCAAATATGCAACTAATGCAACTTCAAATATCAGAAATAAAAAACAGTAGCTTACAAATTAACGAAAATTATTCTGTAGGACAAGTTGACTAGAATTATGTACATAATGCACTAAGAAACTCTAATCTATAATGATTAGATTGCATTGCATCATTAACAGTTAATAGTTTTCGCCGTAATTTCGATAACATGTGGTGATGTTTGGTCAACCTACGAACTTTTTAGTCTACTAAATCTGGTAAAAATATGAAATAAACCTCGTAAAGTACAATTTTGGTTAAAACTGTGTTTGCAACAATTTTATGATTATTAACAGAAACGTATTACTTGCTTCTTATTTAGATCCACACAGCTTAACAGTGCACAAATGATGTATATTTTTACAACCGTAAAAGTATTAGTAACAGTACATATCCAAACATTAAAACTGACGGAATTTACAAAATAAAAAAAAACAACAACAAGCAAAACAATCTTCAATTAGACGAACGAGCTTTCTGTAACTCGTAGTTAGTTTTGCACAGTTTAAAAAAACAACAGTTCATTAAGAATCATAAGATTTCAAGACTAAACTCTTAGGCGAAACGAAGTATTTTGTTCCTGCAAACATTTCACTCTCAGTGTGACAACGTTAGCATTTCTTAAGACTTATGACTTAAGTATATAACAGACGTCCCCTAGTGACTCCGCGGACAGAGCTCAGAAACCCCATATGAGACTTTGCTCCTCGTAAGCATAATGAAATAGGAATATCTGACTAAATTCTTAAAATCTTCATGAATAATTAAAAATTGTCTCTTTAAAGTATTTTCTTTTTCAGTAATAATATGAATTCAATAATAATTTAAACGTTTTCTTTCTTTTCATATTGTTGACAGAGATGAAAATTGACGTCTTTAAACTTTTACAAAAAATGTTTTAAGAGATTTAAACCATTAGAAGGTGAGATTAGCTTCTATAACATCCTGTTGTCAAGCATCAAATGGCTGAGTGCCAAACAGGCGTGGGATAAATATGATTTTGTCGATTCTATTGTTTAAATAT
The DNA here is from genome assembly GCF_004210375.1 of Tachypleus tridentatus. Classification (NCBI taxonomy): domain Eukaryota; kingdom Metazoa; phylum Arthropoda; class Merostomata; order Xiphosura; family Limulidae; genus Tachypleus; species Tachypleus tridentatus. Next base: position 74,359,352 of record NC_134825.1, read on the forward strand.
ATTATTCCCAAATTTGCGCAATTGATATATTTCTATCACAGGAAGAATTGAATATTAATTTAAAAAAAAACATTTATAGAGTTCAACAATTTTACTAGTCATGCGCAGTATGATTACCATTATGTAATAAACAATCTCATTGGCGATGAGCTTGTATATATTCTAACTATAAATATTGTTCTAATAATTTTAGCTTAAACCAGTTCATAGTAATTATAGAAAAATAATTTTTGCTTCTTTCTAGGCTACAAAGAAAGATATTTGTAAATTTTATTGAGATAAGGCGTATCTGTTGCGATTAATAGTTATAATAAAGTGTCTTGCATGACGCGAGCCAGCTTCGAACTTGTGATCACCGGATTACAAGTCCAAAAACTTAAAGCTACTGAGCTTTGCTGCTTCTTGGAAATATTGTAGTGGTTAAACAATTTGCGTACATCTACGTGTGTAAGATAATTTTTAAAGAAAAGCTCTGTAGTTGTAAGAATGATAAAAAAACGAAACTATCTAATGGAACAGAATCTTGTGATACATTGTATTAGTCTATACTTCTGCAAAATTTACAAAGTCGTCAATAAGAATGGTTCATTGTAATTATAACCAGTAATTTAAATACAATTTATAAAAACTTTGACTTTCATCATGATACCATTCTATAATTTATTTATTATTTTAAAATTTCTTTACCTAAGTATTCGGTCTACGCGAAAGGGTTTTAATGTAAAAAATTTTCTTATCGTTTTGTTACTCGCATCCCATATCAAGAAATTCAATAAAAGGTGTGATAGCAAAGTGTATGTCTAAAGCTGTTGAATGTGGCTGACCGTGGTTTTACAGGCGGAAAATTAATGTACAGTGGCTTGCAATAATGAATATTTGAAATGGAATTTTATATTTAGAATCCACACAATCTACTCCAAGGCGAAAAAGCTAGAAACACTGATATCATGTAAGTAAGTTTAGATTTTCAAAGAAATTTAGAATATTATTAACTGCATAAGTATTGAACTTATTTGGTATGGCAACCCCAAACCAGTTCAGACACAAAATATTAGTTTGAAAAGTCATAAAATAAGTGTAATGGTCTCTTTTTGTGTGTAACCACAGTTGTTTAACTTGACCTCAGGGTAAATGTATCTGTTTAAACCACAACTCATGGTGATACAACAAACCAACCAAGAAGACCAAGGAGCTTTCTAAACAAGTCAGAGATAAAGTAGTAGAGAACACAGATCAGGAGAAAATTACAAGGACATTTCAAATTTGCTGATTACCTACGCTAAGTATAGTGAAGTCCGTCATTAAGAAGTGGAATGTGCTTCATACCACCAGTAACTACCAAGTTCAGGAAATCCTTCCAGAGTAAGCAGCAGACAAGTGGAAAACATGTTAGGGATGCCATTTTGAAGCCAAGAGTGACTTTAAAAGATTTGCAAAGTTCCGTGTATGAGACGGAAGTCAACATTATCCCAACTGTCAAGTATGGTGGTGATATCATCATGCTATGGGAATACTTCTCCACAGTAAGGACTGGGAAGCATGTCAGGATTGAGGGGAAGATGGATGGTGCAAAATACAGAATAATCTTAGAGGAAAACTTGCTTGAGTCAGTCAAGAATCCTCAAACTGGGTTGAAAATTCATATCTCAGCAGGATAATGATCTGAAGCACAAAGTCAAAATCACTCTGAAGTGGTTTCAAAAGAGTGGTCCAGTCAAAATCCTGACTTGAATCCAATAAAACATTTATGGTGAGACTTGAAGATTGCAATCCATCAACAATCCCCAGCAAATTTGTCAGAAGTGAAGCAATTTTACCGAGAAGAATTGATAGAAATGACACCATACCATTGCTCAAAGCTGGTGGAGACCTATCCAAAAAGACTCACAGCAGTAATTGCTGCTAAAGATGCTTCTACCAATACTGACTACTTATGCAATCAGCAAATTTGAATTTATATTTTACACCATTTTTGCAGGTTTTGCTGTCACTCAACCTTCTCCACACATAATAGTGTTAAGTTTCATCGTTAAAGTTTTGAATAAAAACAAGTTCATTAAAAATTATTTACATTACTTGTATTTTATCAAAATGTGATATTATTGATAGGGGGTGAATACTTTTGCAAGATACTGTACAAGAATACTGAAATATTTTTATTCAAAACATCATAAAAATTATTTCGACACAGCACTGTCTCAAGTTAACAGCTTATCTGGAATTTTTTTTTATTATTTTAATTCTAAGTATATCCTACATCGTCTTATGGTAAAGTTCGTATAAAATGTCACGATAACTCTGAAACAGCTAATGTTTGTTTTTTTCAGATTTTAGCTGAAAAGATGCTGGATATATTTCTTCACATACACATATATGATATTAAACAATGACACACAGTTCTGAAATTGACTTTGGACTGATTCTATCACAAATGATCTGGTGAATTCGTGCTAAGCTCATCAGACCTGGCATTAAAGGACAACTTACTCTCTAAATAAGAAGTGCTATAGGTAATAACTAAACAAATTCTATACTTTGAAGATAAGATCAGGTATAATCTCGTCGAAGTGTGAAAAGTGTTTCATACAGTCCGGTTTTAACAGTTTTACAAATAATATAGTTAATGGAAGAGACAAACGTATTATAGAAAACTCTATTTCCTCGCTAATTCTGTCTACATTTACTCTAAATACTGAAAGTGAAACGCACATATGTAAGAAGATTTTTACCGTGGAATAAATAAATCACTGTAAATAACTTATACGTTTGTATTCTTGACTAGGCACATTTATATAAAGTGATATGCTATTTGTAAGTCCCTACATTCATACATGTTTTCAGAGATTAGTTACTTTGTAATGAATCTAAAGAGGTGGCTTACAAGCAGTGAGACTTTTTAACGTGTATAGAAGAATTGTAGTTCCTGAAACCATCTTTATCAACATAACGTGCTGAGAAAACAAAATAAGAAAGTGAAAATGGAATACGTCAGTTCACTAATATTTAATTTGTCGTTGAAACTGGAGACGCCACCGTTCCTATAGTGACTGAACAAGCAAAATCAAAACAAACAAAAATTAATTATATATATATGTTTCTTAACGAGAAGGCCCGGCATAGCCTAGCGCGTGAGGCGTGCGACTCGTAATCCGAGGGTCGCGGGTTCGCGCCCGCGTCACGCTAAACATGCTCGCCCTCCCAGCCGTGGGGGCGTATAATGTGACGGTCAATCCCAATATTCGTTGGTAAAAGAGTAGCCCAAGAGTTGGCGGTGGGTGGTGATGACTAGCTGCCTTCCCTCTAGTCTTACACTGCTAAATTAGGGACGGCTAGCACAGATAGCCCTAGAGTAGCTTTGTGCGAACTTCCCAAACAAACAAACAAACTTAACGAGAAACTTGTATCAGTTTTGAAATAACTTTCAAACCACTTTAAAACCTACATCTTATGATTAAAAATCTAGAAATTTTTACTTCAATTTATGACCAAATTACGAATAAAAAGCGCTACTCATGAATGTAACAAAGTTTTTTTTATTTTTGTCTATTTCCATAAAGAAAAATTTATGAAAAAAAAGCATATACGAAATAGAAGTTCGGGCATTGCAATAAATCGTTCTATGTTATTGTAACGTTATAAGCCATAATTTTAGGTTTTTCGTGATATGTATATATATATATATATATGTTTATATAATAAGATCTCTTTTATTTCCAATCTGTGCGTGATCTGTAACAGCTTTACAGCACTAGGTACCAACCTGTGTATTGTTTACTCACAGTTACAGAGCTTACAAAGCACATTAGACATGTCTCAAGCTCGTGCCACCACTGTCAGTTTTCTTTTTGTTCTGGACTATTAAGAGTGGCTGCATTTGACATTTTAATAACTTATTGCTGAGGCTTTACCGTTGACATATTCTCAGCAGCTTATGGCTTTCATACAATTTAAATTTAATAATGGCCATGCGTATCTATATTAACTTTGTCGTCAGTTGATACGGTAATAATTTAGGTATAACTTGTGTTCTACATTTATGGTTGTTGGTTTTCAAAAAACTGTGCTATAGATAGATTGGGCTAAACTTCTACACGTGATTCGAGATACAGAGTTGCTTCATCTTCGCATTAAAACTTTTCTGCCCATTTTTTTTATAAAGAAACATATCTCCTTTGTAAAGTTGTATACAAAATACATTTAAATATACTTAACACGTAAACACCGATCAAACTCTTATCACAATATTTCTTTTTTAAAAAATGGGAGAGCTTAGAAACAATTCCTGATCTATCTACTTCGGTTCTATTAATATATCCTTGAATAATGGAAAGCTCTGAAAACAACAACCAAATTTATTTACTTATTCTAAGATTGAACTAGTATTTCACAAAAAGATACTTGACAAAGATGGAAAGAGTCAAACCTACTTACACTTGACAGTTTGTTTGATTTTAATTGAAAATGATAACAAAGGAAGTATACAATGATGGACTTAATTTCAAATTTTAAACATTCCAGTATTGTTAAATTTATCCATCTCTGATTAAATCCGTATATTGAGGAAGTATCGTTGTATAACTATCTGTTCATGTCATTTCACATTTGTTGACAAACCAGGTCTTCAGAACTCAGTGTAATCTACAATGACATTAAATGGCTTTTCTATATTTTTTCCGATTTATTTCTAATGCCATGAGTGATTTTTTTGTAAGTCTGTTCTTTCACGTAAACGTATTTGATAAATGCGAAGTGATGATTTTGTAAAAAAATATTAAAATTAATATTTTAAATATTTTTCTGTGTCCTTTGGTAACGTTTGCACATGAAATTTCCCATAGGTGAAATTGATTATAGAATTTTTGAGGATCAATTTACAAGAGAACAGTTGTGGAGGCCGGCATAGCCAGGTGGGTTAAAGCATTCGACTCGTAGTCTGAGGGTTGTGGGTTCGCATCCCGGTCGCACCAAACATGCTCACCCTTTCAGTCGTGGGGGCGTTATAATGTGATGATCAATCCAACTATGGTAAAAGAGTAACCCAAGAGTTGGCGGTGGGTGATGAGGAGTAACTGCTTTATATAGTCTTACACTGCTAAATTAGAGACGGCTAGCGCAGATAGCCCTCGTGTTCTTATTATTAAAATGTTGTTCTTAAGAAAAAAGCTACGCAAAATTTCTTCTATGTTCATCAAGAGTATCGAAACCCGATTGATGGTAGTGTAAGTTCAGAGACATCCCGCTGTGCCATTGGAGGAATTATTAAAATGAAATAAATACTGTTAAATAAAACATTGTAACATCATGAAAACTTGAAGTATGATAGCAACAGTTACTGTACGAACACTTGGAGTTTTAATACTTGAATTGTTGTCAACAAAAGTATGTTTTTAACAGTAGTGAAAGTACAGTACATTTACATAAACATCACAGGGTGTGTGTGCTTACGTTACGTAATATGAGTTATGATCTAACAGGAAATACTAGTTATGGGATTACACTGTATCTTTATAAAAAGTATAATTAACAACAACAACAAAACATATTAAGTCGGTAATGTGTCAAAAAACTAATAATTATAATCTTTTATAATTTATTTTAAATTGTTTTAATATGATCTACTTTATTGTTTGTTTTATAATTTTGCTCAAAGTTACACGAGGGTTATCTTCGCTATCCGACCCTAATTTAGAAATGTAAGACTAGAGGGAAGGTAGCTAGTTCTCACCACCCACCGCCAACTCTTGGGCTACTCTTTTGCCAACGAATAATGGGATTGACCGTCACTTTATAACGCCCCACGACTGAAAGGGCAAGCATGTTTGGTACGACAGGGATTCGAACCCGTGATCCTCAGATTACGATTGGAGTGCCTTAACCACCTGGCCATGCCGGCGCCCTGATCTAGTTTAATCTCGTTTTTATTGCAGAAAACACTCAGTGCTTTATGGTCATTTAAGTCTATAAAAGCCTGTATATATTATAATCATCATATAACCTGCTTATGTAATTTATATCCTATTACAAAATTAGCAAACTTTCAACCATAACTGTACGTATCTTAATTACGCATTATATATTTTATCAGTATTGTTCATTGACATATCAAGAAAAATCCATCGGATTGGCGGATGTTAGTGCTACTTACAACGAAAGCGACAATATTGAATTTTGGTGAACACTAAAATACAGATGAGGAAAAAAAAACTAAATAAACATTTTATTTTGGTATAAATTACTCAATATAAAAAATGAACACGCTATTTTTATTTTTGAAAGCGTGAAAAAGAAGTCCTCTGTAATTGTTAATAACAGTGGATGACTATTTCTCTGCGATCTATTGGAAATATTTAAAACTATTTATATTTAATTTATATTTAATCCATTACCTGTTCCACAACATAGGCTTATAATAAAATCCGATCAATGCTACTTTATTTTCCAAGGTAGTTCTTTTACTTTCAATCTCCCATCGTTATTTCAACATGTGATCTTTATTACTTTTCACGGATGCTTTACCTAACCATAAAATACATGTTTTTCATAACACAACAAAAGGACCGCAGAGAACATGCGAAAGTGTGGAAATTTCTTTCTATATAAACTTTATTTAAACTTGATGAGAAGTTCATACGAAAGAGTGTCTCGTGAGAAACAAGTGATTTGTATATATATATTACTTTTTACATCAAACGATTCTTTGTAATGTCTTAAATAAAATATATTGTTTACAAACTTGGGAACACTTTGAATAGGGCCCGGCATGGCCACGCGCGTTAAGGCGTTCGACTTGTAATCCGAGGATCGCGGATTCGAATCCCGGTCGCACCAAACATTCTCGCCCTTTCAGCGATGGGGGCGTTATAATTTGATGGTCAATCTCACTATTCGTTGGTAAAAGAGTAGCGCAAGAGTTGGCGCTGGGTGGTGATGACTAACTGCCTTTCCTCTAGTCTTACACTGCTCAATTAGAGACGGCTAGCGCAGATAGCCCTCGTGTAGCTTTGCCCGAAATTCAAAACAAACATTTTGAATGTTTTATTAAGTTTTATTCAAACGAATTCTCAGACTGAAATCTATCAGTAATCACAAAACTAAAGTAGAATAGGAGAAAAATCAATTTAAAATAATTATATGACAAAAAAAACATTAAAGCACAAAGTTTCGATTATATGAATTTATCATTTAATTGTTTATACAGACCTTATATTTAATAAAGAATTTGGCGAAATAATAATTTCCATCTAAAATTATCAAGTAATAATGTAATATCAGTGATTGTTTTAAACGTAACATGGTTGCATACGTTGACTAATGTCAAAAACACAGAATATTAAAAGTAAAGTAATATGAAATAAATTGAAACTGGTTTTAATAAAACAGAAATATTTTCAAACATCAATTTATTCTGATTCCAAAATTCATCAAAACCTGACTCAGCTTACGGTGATCCTAAAAGCAACTTGGCACTTTCAGTTTTGATTCATCATGGCCACTTACACATGTTAGGAAAATATATATTTCATAACATTCTATTTTGTTTCTTTGGTGCCCTGGCAGAATACCCTGTCATTGACGTAAGAACATATTAATCGTAACAACTAAAAGAAATGTTTTATTAATCTAAAAGAATGACAGTTTTTTAAAACAATTTCGACAAAAGTGAAATTCTGAATAACATCAAACTAGACTAGTATAGGTTTGTTCAGATTGTTTTAAACTGTATGATTTTGATTTTATTGCAAACTAAGTTTTATTTCATTTTTGTAGCTATTATGTAAGAGAGCAGGATGATTAGTTATTATAAAACAATAAGTTTTCAATTAATTTATCAGGCATATTTTATTGATGGGAATCCCAATTAAGTAAATATATATATACATATATTGAAATAAATTATTGCAGAGCCGAATGTCATATTTTTTTCATAGTCAATATTTTAGATTGGATTCTACAGACGACTGATATGGGTATTAAAACTTTAATACTTTTAAATTGGTTCGGCTTGGCCAGGTGGTTAGGGTATTCGACTTGTAATATAAGGGTCGCAGGTTTGACTTCCAGTCATACGAAACACGCTCGTTCTTTCAGCTGTGGAGATGTTATAATGTAACAAGCAATCCTAATATTTATTGATAAAATAGTAGCCCATGAGTTGGCGGTAAGTAATGATAACTAGCTGCCTTTCCTCTCGATTTACACTGCTAATATACTGATGGCTAGCGCAGATAGATAGCCCTCATGTAGTTTTGAGCACAATTTCAAAAACAAACACAACTTTTAGCTTCATTCTTACATCACCTTTGTCAGAAAGGCTTCACACTGATCGATTGTTTGGTATTAAGCACTAAGCTATATAATGGGCTATCTGTACTCTACCCACCACGGGTATCGAAGCCCGAGGTATAGCTGTATGAGTCCACAAGCAAGCTGCCGTGCAACTGGGGGTCACAAAGCTTTATAAGGCAAATTCGTCTTTTACAAGGAGTTGTCTTAAAACGCTTAACTCAAGATGGGCAAAACACTTATGCGGTGTGCAAAACTTGAATATTAATATACCGAATTTAAACACATTAAACCACGTTAAGAGTTTTTCTACATTAAGTGTTTCAAACCGTTCCCTTTTTGATATAGTTAAGACCCCCCACCTCGTTTTCTTATTTAATCACAAATTCCATATCTCAACAAAATAAAATATTCCATTATATATAGTCGTAGAGCAAGTCTCATTTACACAGTTATTATTGAATTAAAGCAGTCGCTGTTCAGATGAAGCTGTAAAATAGTCTAATTATTCAGCTTCATGTTTTAAGGAATTTGACTTGAAACAAGGAAATATGTCAACGTATTGTTCTCAGAGGACATCTTTACAAAATTTCACTAAAAAATTGCATGGGTAATTACCAAAAACTCATCAGTTAAGGCGTGTATGTAACAGTCTCGGCCCTTCTTAAAGAAACTTTACCATTCATACTACAGTATTTCAAGTTTAAGTATAATATTTCGAAATTATTATTTTTTATTTCCATGCTCATCACCAAAGCCTTAAATAAGCATATCATGCTTTAGTTAGATCTAAGGTGTGTTATGTTTAGGACACCTGATGAACATGCTAATATAATATCGTTATAGAGTTTTATGTGTGTTTTCTTATAGCAAAGCCACATCGGGCTATCTGATGAGTCCACCGAGGGGAATCGAATACCTAATTTTAGCGCTGTAAATCGAAAGACTTACCGCTGTACCAGCGGGTGACCAGAGTTTTATAAAATACATTTTTTTTGAATTGTAAAAAAAAAAAAAATCTAAAGAACAACTTTTAAAACAAGTGAGCAATAATAAGCAGTAAATGTAACAGTTTTTTTTCTAATAAATAGTGCAGCTTAAACGGCAGTTTATTGCTGCCAACACTAATTGGTCTTGTTAACTAGATTTACTGTTCGCTTCCTATAAAAACATAAAGCAAAGTCGTGTCACGTTGTTGGGATCTAATCCTCATTAATGTACTAGGTTGTTAACTAGACCAATTAAGATACAGCAGAATTCTTCTTTAACTCATGTTTTGTGCAACTCGTTTCTGTCAGTATTAAAGTCAATAGACACGTGGGAGATGTTGTTCCAAACATCCAGTGCACTAATACAATTGCACAACATCGCGCAGAACTTGATTAGAAATTTAGTTTTTTGTCAATGACCCCTTCCTTTAACTAGTTCACCAGAGTACAGTTGTCGGAAGACTTAAGTAGCACTAAAAAAGTGGGCTTGAAAATATAGAAGAAATATGTTTGTTTTTTGAATTTCGCACAAAGCTACTCAAGGGCTATCTGTGCTAGCCGTCCCTAATTTAGTAGTGTAAGACTAGAGGGAAGACAGCTAGTCATCACTACCCCCGCCAACTCTTGGGCTGCTCTTTTACTAACGAATAATGGGATTGACCGTCACATTATAACGCCCCTGAAAGGGCAGCATGTTTGGCGCGACGGGGGTGCGAACTCGCGACCCTCAGATTACGAGTCTCAGGCCTTAACACGCTTGGTCATGCCGGGCCAAGTGTAGAAGGAAAACACGTTTTGTAATATAAGTATTGCACACAAACAGCATTCATTAAAGACACTAATGTTCGGATATTAAAATATTAAATACAGAAAACGTTATTTTACCTATAATGTTCCTTTTAAGGAATAATGTTTCATTTAGAGTGTAGAAAGCGCCTTATTCATCGGATGAAACATTTGGTAGTAAAGTAATGTGATAATACACCAGAAAACACTGACAATAATATAAATCCAGTCATTTTTCTTCAGCCTAATGAGATTTTTAATAAGAAGGGTATATGATGAACTTTAAACTATATTTACGTTGTGTATGGTATTGTACGAAGGCCTCGCCGACAACGGCGTACAAAGAAAAATAAAGGTATAGGAAATCATAATGTAACTTAAATTACAATCAGTTGTATTATAATGTAATACTTAACACATTTTGGTACTACGTTTTTTTATTCGGTTTGTACAGAAATTTATAAAGGTCGAAACTTATCCCGGTTATTGAGCTATAAATTGACAAATGTACATAGAATAATCGCTCTTGAAAGTACTGTAAACTTAACTGATTCAATTCTATATAAATCACAGTTTCATTCCATTCTTTCTTTAAAACATCTGTTTCTCAAAATATAAATATGTTGATTCGTACTAATACTATTAAAACAACACAAAAAGAAAAATCCAAGGTTAAGATATTATTATTATTTAATCAAAAAGTTTAACAACGTCCATTTCTACATATGAAGCAAAGTATATTTGCACAAAACAACTATAGTAAATTGACATATCTGAGGGCGTATTGAATAGATTCATTTGTTGGCCCAAAAAATGGACCAAATTTGATAACACTTCATCTGTGTGAAAGAACAAGCAAACCGGAGTCCAGGGCGTGAAAACGGTTCCAAGCGCATAATTCTTGTACGATATACAAAAATACATTAGCAGTTAACTAAAGTCTATGGGGCAAATCGAAAATCAGTTATGAGTTAACTATAGTCTATAGAACAAATATGTATTTCAAATAACATAGCTGTAACATTTAGTCTTACATAATTACTTTAAAAAAATCTCAATCATATTTTTACCTTGGTATTAAATTTTATCAGTATCATAACATCATAAATCATAAATGATTTCCGAGCTCATAATTCACCTACACCCATTATAAATGAGTCTTTGACTTGGATAAAAGTAAAGAAAAACAGTTGAAGTACCTAAGCGTTTTGTTAACTCTACAGTATTGACATTTTGCCGGAATGACCTATAATTCATTAAGACTTTAATGACTTTCTCTGCATGCAGGTATAAGGAATCCACTTTAACATTTACACAAGATTGTAACGCTTAGCACGACAACTTTATTCACATTGTGGAGGGTATACAAACACTACAAAATCAAGTGCTTCCCACAACATCTGTATCGGAGAAAGTTTAAAACAACTTCCCTTGACAGCTATTAAGTACGTTTGCTTCTGTGATATATGAAGTCCTAAACAGAAAGTAATTTTGGATAATTACTATAATGTGGCACTTCACGATATAAATGTGGCCGAAATGAAATATTAAGATATTACCAATGTCAGTTTCTATAAACAAATACACACATGTGTGTATAAAGTTTAATCAAAGTGGTTTTCCTTCAAAATACGTATGTAGATGAAAAATCAGTTTCTTTCTTTTTCCACCAAACTGTTCTTTATTCAACCCATTTCTTAGCATCAGAACAATGGTGCTATAGAAACCAGAAAACAGTTAAAAATCTTTTACCAAAAATTAGTAAACTTAAGTTCAAAATATAAATAAATATACACATTATATTTTTAAATTTAAACTTTAAAGGTTATATATATCCTTATCTAAACTAGCCACAACTCATTGTCCAGAGACATTGGTTAATAACCTCCCCAGCGGCAGGTCTGCGGACTTACAACGCTATAATCTGGGTTTCGTTACCCGTGGTGAGCAGAGGATAGATATCCAGCTGTATAGTTTCGTACTTAATTAGGAATAACCAAACATTTATTAATTTCAGCTTTATTCAAAAGCAAATTAATTAAGTTGTAGATAAGAAATTAAAAAATGTTGTAGAAAATTGTAAAATAAGGTGAGCGAAACGGCAACTTCCATATTTATATAAATTGTTAACTTATAAATACTCTAAAGTAAAAAATGAAAATAGTATTGTACCAGGTAATGAAAAATATTGTTTAATGTCTACAAATAGATGTCTTGAACAGGAAAATGTAACTGTTGGAACAAAAACACAAGACATATTTTAGGTGAAAAGTTCTTTTGATTGCAATGCTAAAATAAAAATTGCTTTAAAATGTCCTATTTATGAAGAAGTATGTGTTAGAGAAACAAATAAATTGGGACAGAGATTTAATTGTCATAGGTATTATATTAGAAATATGGAGAAAGTCTTAACTTCTTATAAGTAAGCATTTTCTGAAATTATATTTATTTTTAATGTTTGAAAAATAACTTAATGACCGTTTTAACGCCTTATTAAAGTATCCAAGGATAATAATATTGGTATTAAACATTTAGTATTAAACGGCATCACAATTTGGTTTCGACGTTTCCAACTCGAGGAGGATAAAACACCCGGCCACAACTGTAACACAATAGTTTCGCCGCTAACGCTTCGGACACGTCACAGCAGCAGTTAAAGCAGTACCAAGATGTATAAGGCTTCGACGTTTTGGTTTGTTTGTTTGTTTTGAATTTCGCATAAAGATACACGAGGGCTATCTGCGTTAGCCGTCCCTACTTTAGCAGGGTAAGACTAGAGGAAAGGCAGGTAGTCATCACCACCAACCGCCAACTCTTGGACTATTCTTTTACCAACGAATAGTGGGATTGACCATAACTTTATAACGCCAAAACGGCTGAAAGGGCGAGCATGTTTGGTGTGACGGGTATTCGAACCTGCAACCCTTGGATTACGAGTCGAGTGCCTTAACTACTTGGCCATGCCAGGCCACAGACTGTGACAAAGAGTATCACCTGTCTCAGTGTATAAAGGACCATTAACAACCAAAATACTGTAATTGCAGCGTAGAACACATTTACAAGGACTAAATAAAATACAAAGATATCTCAAAACACCCATATAGAACTTTATAAACAACACAAAACAAAACCTCTGGGGAAGACGAAATACAACCTGTCCTCAAATAAAGCACTCAGCTACTATTTGATCACTTAATAGCGCTATTCGATTTATCACTAAAATGAGGATACGTCCTTGTCTCTTAGAAGGAAACTAATATTCTAATATTCCGTAAGGAGAGAAAACTAGCAGTTAAACCTGATAGCAACTGCCCATTCAGCCTTACCAGCTGTATATGTAAAATATTAGAACGTATAACCAGAAAAAGATTATCAACCTACGTAGAAATTACATCGAAATTACCTGAAATACAAAACGGATTCAGACAATCCAAGCAAACAGTAGACCATCTGGTTATATTAACGACATGGAGAAAGCATTTGACACTGTATGACACAATGGTCTCAGGTTCCGTATGTCGGAAATAGAACTATTGCGTGATATTATTCGGTGGCTGCCTATCTTACTGGAAGACAGAAAATGTAGAGTAAATATGAAAGGCTCCTAATCAGAGTATTTTACTCTCGTTAACTCTGTACTTTTCATTATATATGTCAGCAGTATACCCCTAAAAGACCTCACAATTCGTGGATGATGTGGCAGTCTGAAAGAGCTCTCCAACTCTATAAATAGCAGCTACAAATCTACAGCCTTAACTAAACAAATTATAAGAACAAGAGTACATATACCAAAGATACAGTTACTACGTTTTATAAAATCAAACAAAACCTAAAAACGTCCACCAACAATTTACCATTAGGGACCTCCTTTCTAATTTGCTGCGTTTGCAAAAGTTCCTGGTTTGATATATGACTCTAAATTAGCCTGAACAAAACACATCAATGAAATGACAAACAGACTGACTAGATTCTTTAATTATATCAACTAATATCAAAGACATATCTGCAAAAATATCCTGAAAATATATACTACATACATCAGTCCAGTATTAGAATATGTTAGTTAGTCATATCTAGTTTAATGTGTCTCTTACTCAGATAACAAGAAAATAATAAAATATATAAAAGAAAATTTTAACAGCAGCATTCCAAGCTCCAAAGATACAAATATCAGCTATATATCTGACAGACTCCTACAGAATATTGTGAAATATTTCCAGAAAAATCTGTGTAAAAATGGCCTACTGTGCGGAATAGGCAGATATTGCATACGTGATGGAAATATATCTAAGTGTTTCTTCCAACTAAAAACTTACATTAACTACTAAAAATAAATCACCTACAGGTAGCAAGCAAAGATTTATCATTAGAGTAAAACATTATGAACATATTAAAAGGGCGCATATGCAACCACACTAATCGTAGGTTATTTTTGTGAAAAGTGCCATATTATACATGGAACTGTTAATAAACGTGAAGGATTATCAAACACACCTGACATTAACTAAGTGATAATTTTGTATTAAATGTTAACGGTGTATTATACGTGGACATTGCCCAGGAAAGGGGTCAGAAGGAGTATTCAATCGAAAAGGGGTGGATTGGCATTGAAGGACCAGCTCGGCAATATCGCATGCTTCATACTCGTTGAACAATTAAAACTTAAAATAAATTTCTAAGAATACGTGAAATGCACCGCCCTCAGACCCCTGTAAATAAATACAAATACTGGCTCTCATGCATTGACAAAATTAACATTTTACCGCATCAAACCAAATATTGTGAAACCTAAACCAACAACCATATAGGAAGAGAAAATAAGAGGCCATAACTATACCTGCCTCCCCTCTTTCAGATCTCAGACCTAAACAAGCGACAAGAATAATTGGTCTCGATAACTCCATTGTTTTTGAAGATACGACCTAAAACTCCGATACAGCGGATGATAATAACTCGAAAGAAACTTCAAAGTTATCCAAAACAAAGTAGATAAAGAATTTTTCAAAATATCTCTGTCCGAGAAAGTTAGTTATTTTATTATAGTGATTTTATTTTTATGCCGATGTTAATTTAAAGGGTTTTTTGTTAGATTTTGATATGAAACGTTAATGAAAAGATAGTTAATTTCTAACCTGAGTTTCAAAAATCGTTAACAAATGTAAAAACGTACACTTAAAATAAAAATGCATTTTATATCACTTTTAAAGTCAAATTTATCGCCCCCAGTAGCTCAGCGTTATATCTGCGGTTACAATGCTAATACTCGGATTTCGTGGTGGGTAGAGCACAGTAGAGCATTGTGTAGCTTTGTGCTTAATTCAAAACAACAAATCAAATTTATTACATTTCAAAAAAGTGTTTAGTTGTTTTATGATTCTTGTATTTTTTTATATTAAAAAGTAGCCCGTAGTGCCACAAAAACAGGTAAATAATTTTGTTTATTTTATAGATAAGCTGAAAGATACACAAGTATCAAAAGCTAGTGTCTAGCTTTATAAGTAAACTGTGTCACTGAGAAGCCAGTTAAATGAAGAAGTTTGTGTCGTTTGAAGTTAAGCACAAAGCTACACAATGGGCTATCTGTGTTCTGCTCATCATGGGTATCGAAACCCAAATTTTAGCTTTGTAAGTCCGCAGCCATACCGTTATGTCACTAGGCGGGGGGTAAACAGAGAAACGTGAAAGTGGTAAATAAGGGATAGCTCGATAAAACAAAGAAATAATTCGAAGTTTGTTATATATAATAAACCTGAAATGTTGTTATTCTATTGAAAAATGAATACATTTTAAACTGTATGTTTATTTTAATGTGTATATATTTGTATACAAATAGAAAAATAAGAAAACGTTAAGGTTAATCGACACATATTCAGTTCAAAAATGTTCCATAATGTTATATCTTAAAGTGAAATTCTTTACCAAACGTAATGAAATACAATAAAACAAGCACAGTGTGAAGTATTATCCACAGTGTAACGAAGCATACATAATCCTTAGTAGCGGGTAGAGCAGAATAAGTGTCATAGTAAAGGTAATAGAAAATGAAAAAAATCTTAGTTTTAAGATATATGATGCTGTACTATAGACGTTATTCAACCGTTGACATTTATTTTGCACATTTTTCTACCATGTGTATTAGTATTTGTTCCAACTTTTCAATATTTAAGCACACTTTCACATTATTTAAATTTTCTGCAACGCGTTTTGTTTATTGTCTTGCAATATTTTAGTACTTTCTAACTGCATGTCTACTTTCATACACAATTTAACAACCAACAATATTTTGTGTATTTTTCTGGAACGTTGTTTTAATGTACTTTGTATATTTTCCTGCAATAGATCAGAATTCTTCAGTGACATTTTGTGCATTGCTATAGCAATGTTATTTTTTAAATATTTTATTCCTTCAAATATATATGATGACTATTTAAATGTATTTTTGTACAATTCGTTATAACTGCTAAAGTGTACTTTCTTTTTTATCTGTAATATATGTTATCACGGTTAACCTTGTGCACCAATATAAGCATTATTTAAGTTTACTTTGTTTTAGGAAAACCAATTAAAACACTTAAATAGGACTTTCAAGCAAACACAGTTTACATAATATAATACAAAACCATTTCTTGTAGCATATTTCTATTTAAAAAACAAATAAAAGAAAAAAATTGATGAAAATATTTTTAACTCAAGGAACAATAGAAGAAAATTCAAAGTTTCCTCTTTTTTTGGCTGGAATTAAAAAATTATGTTTTCTAAATATGAAATTACACATACTGTTCCCGGTCCGGTAGGGTCAGATGATTATGGTACTCGCCTGTCACTCCAAACATGCTTGCCTTTTCAGCCGTGAGGGCAGTATAATGCTACGGTCAGTCTCACTATTATTTGGAAAAAGAGTAGCCCAAGAGTTGGCAGTGGGTGGTGATGACTAGCTTCCTTCCATCTAGTCTCACACTGCTGGTTTAGGGACTGCTAGCGCAGATAGCCCTGGTGTAGCTTTGCGCAAAATTTAAACCCAAGAAGCACACATTTTACTACCCAACTGGATGAATTATTTTTCCGTCCTTTCAATTTACATCTGAATAGTTTCTACACTTAAAACAAATCAAACAATTTTATTAAATAACTTACCAAACTTAGAAACATATAATAACAATATTATGATCAGGCATGTTTCAAATAAAGCATTATGATTATACATGTAATAAAATAACTTTTTAATATGGTTTTACTCATGCACAGCCGGCTTTTCTTAGGACTAAATCTTGAAAACGTACGTGTTCACTTTAAAAATAAAGTCGTATCATGTAATGTGTTTATTATAGAACTTTTTTTAATTTTCATTAATTTAGTCATATATGTGTTCAGCAATGCCTAGTAAAAAATAATTTACATTTATTATATTAAGTGCAAGGAATGTACAAAACTATATATGTATAAAAAAACGTGTCACATTAAAATACATTATGTTAACTCATACGGTCAACTCAGGTTGAGTGTAAAAGTCCGTAATAAATCCAAACCACTTAATTATAAATTTTACTGAAACAAGTAAATGAAAATGAAACCGCACAGAAAGACGAAGCAAGAAGAAATCAACAAGTCAAATAAAATTAAAAAATTGTACGTGAAAATAAAATCAATCAAGTCATATAATTAACTCAAGTCTTTGCTTTTCATAAATAAATACAACGCTAAAATTAGGGGTTCAATTCCCCTCGTTGACCGTAAGATCAAAAACCACATGGAATATCCTGAAGATATCCACATGTGGGTAATAGCTGAGAAGAATGTCTATTGGTTTTATTGAATATTTATATATACGTTTTCCGTTAATATTAAAACTTTTGATTAAACGTATTCGAGAATAATACTAATAGAACAATTTTATTTCAGAAAGGTATCCTTGATAAAGTATTTTAATACATAATGAATTACTAAAAATGGCTTTTTCAGTTTTAAAAGAAAATAGACCAGTCAATTACAAAAAACTTACACGAGATACACCTACAGTATTAAACACTGACAATAATTGACATGACTCGCTATTAACCGATTTAAACATCGAGACTCATTGTTGTAACTAAACAAAAGCTCATTTAAATTAAACTTTCGTGCTTTTTATTGTATCCAAGCAATAACTGATTAAAATACCAATACTTATTTTTATGACTTAACAATAACTGATTAAAATACCAATACTTATTTTTATGACTTAACAGTAACTGATTAAACACCAAAACTCATTGTTGTAAGTAAACAGTGATTCATTTACACACAGATACCTATTGTTGCGTCTTAATAATGTTTTGTCTACACACCAAAATCCATTGTTGTAACTTAATAGTAAATGATTTAAACATAAGTATTTATTGTGCCTCAATAACACCTTATTTAAACACCAAAAGTCATTGTTGTAACTTAAGAGTAACTGATTTCAATAAGATATATATTGACGGGACTGAACAATGAATGATGTACATGCAGGAATATTGTTTGTTTTGTTTTGAATTTCGCGCAAAACAACACGAGGACTATCTGTGCTAGCCGTCCTTAATTTAGCAGTGTAAGACTAGAGGGAAGGCAGCTAGTCATCACCACCCACCGCCAACTCTTGAGCTACTCTTTTACTAACGAATAGTGGGATTGACAGTAACTTTATAACGCTACTACGGCTGAAAGGGCGAGCATGTTTGGTGCGACGGGGATTCAAACCTGCGACTCACGGATTACGAGTCGAGTGCCTTAACCACCTGGCCATGCCAGGTTGTGCAGGAATATACAAATATCTTGTGTTATACCCCAGATTATCAGCTGAATAATACATAATTATGTCGTTTACGGAAGTTTATGACTAAAACAAATCAAACCATACATGTTGCAGATCTGACTCTTTGAACTGTGCGAAAACTGTTTAGTTAAACGGCTGAATTATAAACGTAATCATGTTTTTAGCGCCTACATTAGTTGAACAAATTTTATAATTTGCCCGTTAGTAATAATTTTTATTCTTTAAAAACTTGTTACAGAAACTATATTATAATTACGCCATAAATACACAATTCGTTAATTTAGATATTATGGCAAAATTATAGATTTTTTCCATATTTTTCTCACTTATGGATATTTACTTAGACACTACAACCAGTAAGTTAAAGTTTTAGATGCAAAATTAAAATATGATTTACATTTTTATAGGTAAAAGTATGAACTACCTCCATTTCTTCGGCGAATGAAATTAGTAGGATGTGTCTCTGTGTGTGTTTTCTTGGTTTGGGTTATTTTGAATTTCGTACAAAGCTACGCGAGGGATATCTGTACTAGCCGTTCCTAAATTAGCAGTGTAAAACTAGAGGGGAGGCAGCTAGTCATCACCACCCACTTCTAACTCTTGGGCTGCTTTTTTGCCAACGAATAGTGGGATTGACCGTCACATTATAACGCCCCCACGGCTGAAATAGCGAGCATGTTTGGTGTGACGGGGATTCGAACCAGTCTCTCAGATTAAGAGTCGAGTGTCTTAATCACCAGGCCATGCCGGGCCTGTGTGTTTTTTTATAGCAAAACCATCTCACGCTACGTGATTTGTCCCCCGAGGAGAATTGAACTTCTGATTTTAGCGTTGTAAATCCGTAGACTTACCGCCGTCCCATTTGGAAACGAAACCCATAGGTCTAATAAATTTGAGATGAAACTCTTAGCAAACTGCACTTTTATTCTTAAAATGCTATTTTTATAAGGATTTAATCTCACTGTAGTAGACTAAATAAGATATGTATAAAACAAAATCTTGATTGTAGTGCAATATTTTTTACAGGTAGTATGTTTAAATCTTACCAACTAACATGTTGTAAGCCAATACTGATCCAGTAATAAAAATACGAAAGACGTATCTCTCCACTTTCTGTCTGTTTTCACTTTTCAACCATAACCGACTGAACAGTGTTTTTCGTGAAATTATTTTGTTATGTTAGGGATAGTATCAATTACACATATTTGCCCCACTTTAACGAAACTGGCTATTGTTTCAAGCATTCTACATTGCATGACGTCATACTGCGAGCTTCACAGTTTTTTCTAACTGAATTCACAGCGAATAACGTTGATCTCAAATTTGTCTTTGTATTCACTGACAAATTTCTCTTTATTTCGCATGTGGACAAATTACTATTAGTTCATCGAATGCTTAGTGCCTAATGCGCTTGCGTGGAACTGAATTTGGTCTGCAGCATCTGTTAGTTTTAAGAGTTTCGTGACATAACTAAAGCACATGCGCTGTGTGGTTTCTCTTTTCGTGTAAGCTATTTAAACCTGAATTCAAGATCCCTCCCTCAAAACTGAATATAATTCCCCTGTAACGTTGTTCAGGTAAGTTTCAGCATTTTAAGTATATTATGCTTAGTCTGAAAGTCTAGTACATACATCAAATTATCTGCACTTTGTATTTTTACAGTTAAATGGAAATTGTACATTATTCCGATAGCATTTTTCATTGTATTGTCAAACAATTAGTCGAAATACTTCACTGAATTCGTAACCGATGTGTTCGGCAATTAAAACCTTTTTCACTGATTACATGAAATATATAAATAATGTCCGCTTTTCAATCGATTATTTGTCTAATGCAACTGGCGCGCACAACATTCTAATATAATATAATGTTGGGACCTGAATAATTAACCCAGTATCAATAGGCAGGTTAAATGAAACTGGATGACTTGTTCAGAAGCAGTGGTCTGGTTAGCTAGAACTAGAAACTTATCAAGAAGGTGGTTTAGTAAGATCTTAAATAACGCTCATTAGCAAGTACGCATTACATGCAACTAAAAGATTTACCTAGAAGACAGCTTAGTTAATGGTTAATCCATACAAAGTATATCTTTATGTGCATATTCCTCTTGTTTCTTCCCACTGAATCTGCAAAGAAATATTTTAAAAGGCAATGGTTAAAGATTCACTAAACGTTTAGTTATACTTGAACACTTACTCAGTGCTAATGGATGGGTTAATTAAGGATTCCTGATTCGTCCAGTAGCAGTAGCTCCGTTAGGTGAAAAGCTCGCCAAGAAGAGTGGTTACACGGAAGTTAAATATTCAGCTAACAACAGTTTACAGATTGATTGGAACTGAAAGCTTTATTAAGAAAGCAGACTATTGGATTTTAAATAGTTGCCCAGAAGCTGGAGAAAAGTGAGTTCGGACTCAAAGATTCACTAAATAACTGTTTTATGGTGAAGTAATGAGAATTATGCAATTATGATAACATGTGTGGATGATTTATTAATCATTAATTTAAAATACGTTTGGAAATATAAATTTACGAGAATTATTGACTTTTCATCGAAAAATAAAAGCAAAATACAACCATATATTTGTAAAGATCACAAATCTAGAATGATTATTTGTATGTAGTAATACACTAGACTAAATGTAGTAATACACCAGACTAAATGTAGTAATACACTAGAATAAATTTGAATTAACTCCTAAAATCAAAACAAATTTACTATCAACAGTAACAGAAATAGAAACGTTATTTAGGTAAAAGTATGAATATCAGATCAACCTCTATTTTCAACCGTTGCTTCTTTATATTTAATTTACTGAGAAAACGATTTGAGATAAAAGGAAAATAGAAAGCAGGTAATTTTTAAGTGAATAAACTGAAACTTAAATCCCTGACGTCTAATACTTCCAACAGTCTTGCTCTAACTTTCGCGCCACATGCTAAAATTTTAAAGTCACCACTTAAGAGAACTCATGACACTTTAACCAGCTGATATATGGTTGGTAATTACAGAAGCAGAAAGAAAATTCAGCTGCTACCATGTGGTGACTAAGTGAGTTCCGAACAAGTTACTCTTCATAAGAATGTGTTAGTAATTGTGTTACAACTTAGTGTTTCCTAATTACTGAAAAATTAAACATTTTTTTTTTACTTTACAGGTCACATTTTTGACAGTAATGTTCAAAATGAAAGTGCTTGTCTTATTGGCTTGTCTTATGCTGGCTGTATGTTCCGCCAAAAGTCTAAGAGAATCGGTACAAGAATTCTATCCTACTGATCTTGATGTGAGTATGGTTTTACGTCCATTTTCCATTTACAAATAATGTTTAACATTTGGCTATAAGTACACATATAATAGGTACAAATTTAAATCTTTTAATATTGAAAACGCTGATAATTAGGGAGTTTCCTTTGAATAATTCAACAGAAATGTTGAAAGAGAAGTATCAGCTACTGAGTTGTATATTAAATCATAGGTTTACTTCATAAACAAAGAATAACAAGTTGTAACTACATAACCGTGGCAGATCATGCGTATGCCTTTATAATGGATCTGTGCTTCTTTAAAAAATAAAGGAAAATATTAACTTTTGTTTACGTTCTAGAAATGATAATTAGATGCTTCAGTTATCAACAGATATTAACAGTTTTAGATTATATATTATACTCTTTTATTTAATGTTAATAATTAAAGTTTTGGTTGCTGAATTTAAGTAGAACGTTTATTACAGTTGATGGTTAGCTATATATCTTTTATTAGTTTACTACGAAAGATAATAATTGGAACATGTCTTTCATAGTCACTTTGTAATTAGCATTAACACCACTCTATAGCTATTATCTTCATTACTACGTGTCTAATGTTTATGACACTTTGTAATTAGCATATTTGTCACTCTGTTGTTATGTTCAATCCTATACTCAATAACAGAG
Organism: Tachypleus tridentatus; assembly: GCF_004210375.1. NCBI lineage: Eukaryota > Metazoa > Arthropoda > Merostomata > Xiphosura > Limulidae > Tachypleus > Tachypleus tridentatus. The sequence continues at coordinate 74,382,134 of NC_134825.1, forward strand.
CTACTTCGTTAATAGAGATATATTCACTACAGCAGTTCGGTAACTGTGCGGTTAACGTAGAGTTTTGGTCACTTTGCTGTTAATTGTTGGGTTACCTGTAGTTTATGTTTTTAGTTAATACACTGCGAAACATTTTATTGTTAATTTACCACAAGAAGACTGGCAGTTCAGCTAAGAACTTTAAACTAATCCACGATGTCTTTTGTTAAATTCACTGCAATTCCCCGTTAAACGTTACTGAAATTTAGCCTAAAATAATCGTTTTAGCTTTTATTTTGAGTGTTTTCTACTGTTGTTCCAAAAAATATACTTAAGTTAACGTTTGATCCGTATAGAATGTTTTATCACGAATTTCAAGTGTTTTTCCGCTGTCATTCAACAAAAAAATAGTTGTAAGTAATGTTTACTAAATATATCTTTAAACATGTATTCCTAGCGTTTCTTCAGTCAATGTAAAAAAACGTATTTTAAAAGTAATGATTAATCTTTATACGATAAATAATTTTATTATGTGTTGTAAGATTTTTTTTTACAATTCTACACAAAAACGCTTTAAATGGTTTATCGACATAAAATCTCCACCAGTTTAGCTGCATGGTCAGAGTCAGAGCGCTAACCCTTAGTAGTTATAAAAACAAAGAGTTTAAGTTATTGTACTTTACTTTCCCTGTTAAGTTACAGGAATACAGTCTTTTTGTGCTGGTCTTTTTGTAATATTTTTCTTAAATGGTTTAGCGGAGTATTGAGTTGATATGGTGGTGTTTCTAAAAATATATATACAAAATGCACTTATTCTATAGTATTTTCACGTTATTTGAATCCTTTGAAATACGGTTTTTCAAATCGAAAAGTAACTGTTAATTGCAAATATTTCTGTGAGATTTTTTTACAGTATATTGTTAGTGACTGACTTAGTCTGTACTTAATGTGTTAGATGTACTTCGATTAATAGCCAGGTTACACAGTGATGCGTTTTAGTTTCTTTTTTGCAGTGGTTGGATAACTCTAAGGTTTGTGGTTTTAATTAGCTCCCATGAAGTAAACGTTCTAATGAACGTGTTTGTGGTATGTTTGTTTTGTTTCTTTATTGAATTTAGCGCACCTTAACCACCTGGCCGTGCCGGGCCGTTTGGGGTACTGATCGCTGTATTTTGGTTACTCTACAGTTATGTGTAATGTCGTGTTTTACTTAGTGCCTGGACACTCTTTACTAAGTGGTTGAGCCACTCAGGTTTGGTTATTATGAAGCTAATACTTTAATTAGTTTGTAGTAAGCATTTCAGTCACTCTGAAGCTGGCGTTTTCATAATTTTGTAGTTAATACTTTGATCATTGTCTAACTAAGGTTGTGGACTTCCTGAACTTAATAAGATAGTCACTATTTATTTAATGAATGGATCATTTTGTTGATAGAATTTTAGTACTCTGGTGTTAGAGTTTTAATCACTTTGCAGTAAACGTTTTTGTCACTCTATAGTTTGTGTTTTGAAAACTTTAAGTTCACGTTTTGCTCATTCTGCGCTAATTAGTTAGATAAATTTGTATCTTGTGTTTTATGATTAGGGTTGGTTGGTTGGTGTTTATTGGCTCAAAGCAACTGAGCTATCTGCGCCAAATAACCAATAAAATGAAAGATAAAGTTGTTGTAAAATGTAAAAATTAATCAAGATAAAATTAAAACAACCAAAAGCAGAAAAATATTTAGCTAGAATCTAGAATGCTAATGGACTTTAAAAATTGAAAAACACAAGTAAGGTGAACTGTGTAACCATCGTTAGTAACGCTGTCCAGCGTCAGGAGTAAACCTATAAAAAAATATGTCTAAAATGGTGCCGTCGTTCACAGTCACAACGACGGCACTACAGTAAAACGTGAGCTATTGTGAGTTGAGTGTCACGCAGGCTACACATTGATGCATCATTCCCAAATGAAAGAAAACAATGAGTTAAAAGCTATGACCATTGCGTCGCCTAGTCAGGACAACTTTCTCCTTTCGATCCTTATAGAAACAACATGGGCAAAGTGCAATAATGAGTTTGATCTGAAAGAGCTTGTTATTGTAATGTTCACTCTAAATCGACTGTAAACTGGCGCGAAGCTGAGCCATGAATACGGGACCATAGTCTATGTATAGAACAGAAACGGCAGTGATAGCATCAGAGCAAATGGACTTAGCTGCGATATGAGCAAGCTCGTTCCCGTGAACACAGACGTGGCCTGATATCCAGAAAAAAACACTACAGAAATGGACGATAGAGAGAAATGGGCCAGACGGTTTGAATGTCGACGAGAACAGAGTGAAGACTAACGTGAAGCGATTCCAGGTTCAGTAGAGAGCTAATAGAGTGTGTATAAATAATACAAAGGTGTACTGCATAGCTTCTACGTGATTCAGGGTAAGAGAAATGGCGTACAATTCAGCAGAAAATACAGAAACTGTAGAGGGTATCCTGTTGGCAATCACCGAACCACAATAAACCATGCCAGAACCAACAGCGTCACCTGATTTTGAACCATCTGTATAAATTAGAGTGGAAGGATTGTTCTAAAGATGTTTGGCAAATAGAAGACAGTGCTTCCAATCGGGAGTATCCACTTCCCTCAGATGACTCAAAGAAAGGTCACAGGTGGGGATCATAATAAGGCATAGTGGGATGGGCTGACCAGTACAGACACCAACGTCATCCAATGACATATTCAATTTGACCAACTACACCTGGTTACGAAGCCCTAGGTGATGAATGGGGTCCAACATCTTCAAGGCCAAGGTCTCAGAAGAACTAGAAACCCATAGTCTAGTTTGGCTTAAATGAGAGCAAAATAAATATTTAACACAGAATATTGATCTACTTCCAAAGGATGTAAGAGAGGAGATGGAGGAGGTTTAATTCTCTCGTACCCTTGACACGTAGCTGCTTGATGTGTAGAATGAATGCCATGTTACAGTCAAAGATAAGACCCACAAACTTTGCCTCAGGTACCACAAGAAGAACAGCATCATTGAGACAAAGCTTGGGATTTGGGTGAATATATCCCATTGGCAGCGAAAGTGCATGCAAATAGGTTTACAGAAAGAAAAGATAACACAGTTTTCTGTGGTCCACTTCAAGAAACGATTGAGGGCAGTCTAAAGTTGTCACTCAGTAATGTGAAAGTTGTCGAAATAAAGCCTGTTTGACAGTAGATTTAAGTTGTGCAATGATGGAATTAATCTTCACACTGAAAAGTGCGACAGTCAAGATACAGCCCTTAGGGACTCCAAGTTCCTGTGGAAAAGAACAAGAAAGTGTCGAGCCCACACGGACTTCGAATCGCTGGTTCATTAAAAAGTTTTGGATAAAAGTGAGTAAATGACCATGTAGGCCATATGAGCGGAGGTCTCGCAAAATGCAGTATCTCCATGTAGTATCGTAGGCCTTCTATAGATCAAAGAATGTGGAAAGAAAATGTTGTTGCTTGAGAAAGGCTTCTCTGAGCAACATTTCAAGTCGAATCAGATGATCCACGGTGGAGCACTGTCTGTCGTCGGAACCCACGCTGGGTGGGCGAGAGGAAGTTGTTTGATTCAAGGAACCAAAGAAGACGAGCATTAACAATTCTCTCTAAGATCTTACAGAGACAGCTTATCAAAGCAATTGGACGATAGTTAGAAGGAATCTTGGAACCTCTCCCAGGCTTAAATAAAGAGAGGATAATATCCCGACCCCAAGCATCAGAAAATACATTATCCTGCTAGTTTTGGTTAAAAACAATCAGAAGAATAGCAAGAAAATCAAGAGGAAGTTGACTCAGCACCTCGTAGTGAATATCATGAGGCCCAACTGATGTACTGCCAGATCGATGAAGAGCAAGCTTGAGTTCTTCTCTAGTAAAAGGGCGCTCATAGTAATAGAAACGATTGGTTTAAAAGGAAAGGTGAGAGATGAAATAGAAGTGCTTGGTGCACGAGAAATCGTTTACAGAGATTATCAGCGTTACCTGGGCACCAACAATTTCCTAGCTACTAGAGAACAAGATTGAATGATAGGAATCAGTCAAGGCCTTAATGCCACCCAGATTATAATGGAAACTTTGACAATTCTACTGTATCACTGTGGCCATATTTATTTAGGTGGAGAAGAACTGGCTGGAGAACCCTTTGGTTTACGACCACGACATTTTTATTTATAAGAAAGAGGTATTTAGATCTCCATGGATTCTGTCCTGGATCAAGTAGACAGGTCTCTGTCAGTAAATGCAGATTCCAGCGAGTAAGGGCGAAAAGAAATAATTTTTCTACATCTCAAGGCCAAAGAAGGTGGACCCGAGCATACACCAGAAGATAGGGCTGAAGGTAATGGACCCGAACAGTGATTGGAAAGAATGATAGGTACAGAGACAGGAGAAGACGTGGACTTGTCAACACGCTTATCCAAAGAGTGCAAAAGACTCTGTACATGGTTTGAAAACGACTCTGTTGAAGGCTCAAAAACGTCTGTCTGCATTCACTCTGAAGCAGTGAAATGTAGAGCAGAGGTAGAGGTAGGAACAATAACTTCCTAGCCTTAGGGTAAGAAATGTTGGGAATGTTTTCAAACATTGTACCTCTTTATCTCCCACCTATCTAGGGCAAGGGCAAAAGTAAGAGGGGTCAGAGCCACTACTATTAACACAGTGAGAGTTTAGTTTACACTCATAAGCATCATTATCCTTTCCACCACAACAAGCATATGCGAAAGAACCATAACATCATGTCTTCCAGAGATCAAACCGCTGACACTGGGAGCATCTGAAAGGGTTGGGAATGTATGGCTGTACCTTAAAGTTCAGATAGCCCACATTGACAGTGACAGGTGAACGTAGTGATGTAAACGTCAAAACTTGAACATTGGTAGACAACATAATTCTGTTCTTGCGAGTGGAGATACGCTTCACTGCATAAACTCCTTGGGTGAAGAAACCAGCTAGGATCCCTGACACCAAATCTCTCTCAACAGTAACTCCTCGTGAGGAAATCAAAGTAGCATGGGGAGTAACCTCAATGGGTACATCTCCAATGGTCTTCGAATGCAAGAGTTGACTGGCTTAAAAGAGTCCCTCTAATCCCTGCTGAATAAAATGGAGAGACATTTTCCCAAAAGATTTGTCTGAAAAAGAATGTAGTATGAGAAAATGAGGCACATGTGTAGCAAAAAGAGAAGATTGCTGTTCGGAGTCTTCAAGACGTAATCATTTACCAGTGAGCTCTTTTATTATCGTACTTTTATCTGGACTTGGGGGATTCATAATAAAAGAAGAAAGATTCAGTGCACACCGACTTCACCAGCCATGGAGTCCTACAAGAGGATATATTACAATGCTAAACAAGGACACTGCAGCAATACCAGGGTTTTGTGAGCACTATATCCAAACCACAGCATCAGACACAATGTCCAAAACACCTTTTGAGGACGTCCAACACTAGTACTTAGCCTAACAAGACTAGTCAGTTGGCCCTAGGTGGTTATCCCGAGGCTATTTGTTTACAGGAATTCAAGGAGTGGTGTGTGGGAATTGAACTCAAACACCAGAATTCTCTCTTGCTCTTCACGGGTCGCCACGCACGGCAAACATTAGTTGGATGTTTATATTCCAGAGGAGGTAAACTGACTGTACAGAACCTTCTGTTGGGGTCATCTCATCATGTACGGGAATCCACCTCGAGGGTTGTAGTTAGGAATAGTCATTTTGGTTACTCAATAATTAGTGCTGAGACACTCAGTAATAAGTGTTTTCTCCTTTTTTTGTTTGTAGTGGTTGGAGAGTTCTGGTTAGTGTCCTGATCAGTATATAATTAGCATTTTAATAAATGTTGCATTATTTCGATCGTTCTGTAGTTAGTGTTTGATCTTTTTTTTTTGCATATTGGTTAGGTTACTTTATAGCCTGCATTATGCTTATTCTATGGTTCTCGTTTTGGTTACTTCGTAGTTAGTAATTTTGAAACACTTCCGTTAGTTGCTGTGTAACTATGGCTCGAGTTTTGGTCGCTGCACGGTTAACATTTTAATAAATGTTATGATTTTGGTCATTCATTAACTTGTGTTTTAATTACTCTATATTTAATGTCTTGGTCATTTCATAGCACTCATTTTGACTAGTTTCTCTGTCGTTGCTGTTTTGGCCATTTTATTTTTTAATGTTTTGTACTCTGCATTTAGTGGTGAAATAATCCTTTAGTTTGTAGCTAATACAATCCATACTTAGTGTGATGGTCAATTTTCTTAGCGGTTACTTCTCAGAAAAAGCTTTGGTAGTATCACTCTGAAGTAAAAATTTTAGAGTTCAAGTTTTCATCACTGTGTAATTAAAGTTTGGTTTATCTTTAGTTTGTCTCTTCGTCATTCTAAGTTAGAACTTCGGTAACTGAGCTCTCATTGGCTTAATTACTATGTACTGTGTTTTGTTCATAATAAGTTACTGCTTTGGTCTGTCAGTTGTCACTGATTCGATTTCTCTTTATCTTGTTTGGTCGTTCTGTTGCTCACTTTACAATCATTTTAATTAGCGTTTTGGTCGCTTTAACATTATCGTTTGCGTACTCTGTTCTTGTAGCTTTGGTTTTATCAATCTAGCTAGTGCCTTGGTCGCTCGATACTTACTGCAAAAATCACTGTGTATTTCTTTTTCTGGTGACTGTTTATTTAGTGCATCGGTACTTAATGTTTTGTTCACTCTTTAGTAAGTTACTGAGTCACTCTAAAGTTAGTGTTATGGTCAGTAGTTTTATTTTTTGTTTAACGTTTGAGTCACTCTGTGTTTCGTACTTTGGTTAGTACTTAGTGAGCGTTTTGATCTCTGTTGCTGAGATTTGGGTTATTTTATAGTTTTCGTTGTCTTCACTCAGTAATTAATTTTTGATTACTCTTAACGGCATTTTGGAAAATTCATGTTAGCTTTCTGGTCATCCTGTATTAAATAGTTGGGACATTTTTGTTCATACCTTCGTGACTATAGTTAGTGTACGGTTCATTTTGTAGTTAAGTGTTTTTGTGACTAGTGAGTTAGTGTATATTTCGTTCTATAGGTAGTAGTTCGGTCACATTTTGGTTAGTATTTGTCTTACTCTATAATTAATGTTTTGTAATATTTTTGTTTAGTGGTTGGATAATTCGATGCTTAGTGATTTATTACTCTGTAGTTAGTGTTTTGGTTATTCTGTAACTAGTGTTTTGTTCACTATATGTTTAATGTTTTCATCACTCTAAATAAGTGTCTTGGACACTGTGTATTTATTGGGTGAGTCTCTGTATATTTAGTGTTTTTTCACTTTGTAACTAGTGTTTTGGCCACTTTCTGATTAGAAGTTTGCTAACTTCGCAGTTAGTTGTTTGGGCTGATGAGTAGTGTGTGTTTTGATAATCCAAATTATGCCTTTGATCAGTCCAGGTTAGCAGTTTAATCATTTTGTACTCATTTTGGGGCAACTTTGTTGTTGTGTTTTGTTTACTCTGTATTGACGTTTTGATCATTCAGTAGTTAACTTTTTGGATCACTCATTAGTTTTTGTTATAATCACTCTGTACTTCATATTTCAGTCTGTTTATAGTAGGATTTGCATTGTTATAGTTTTAGTACTCTGTAATGATTATTTCAGTCATTGTGTAGTTAGTGTTTGATAATTATGAGCCATGTGTTAGAGAGGAACTGCAAACGATGCACTTGCTCAATTTTCTCTTCAAATATTTATCTGTAGTACTTTAAAATAAATTTCAGTTCAAAATCTACTTTACTCTATTACCTCAGGTACCTGTTTAATGTTATATCAAACATTTAATTGATAATAAAGAATGATCTTGAATTTGACAAAGTTATTTTAACATTCTTTTTCGTCATTGTGGCGCCATCGGAGTCTCACATTGTGAGCCACCTAGTTACTGCAATGAAAAACAATTTTAACAAAATACTGGACATAAAACAAAACTTCTTTTAGATCTAAAGTTTTTCCTGATTTTATTTTGTTATGCTATGTTGGGTACGTTTTATCTAATGGCGTGTATCGTAAAAATAGTCTAACAGCTCGGCAGCGGAGATTCTATCTTAAAATGCGCTATTGTCAGGTTGTAATCTAAAAAGTACACCAGTGCTCTATGCTTGCTTTCCATAATCTATGTGGTGGACAACTTTAATGATTTCCTAAAACCGTTTCATCAGTACGATAGTACAAAAATCCATAAGAGATTTAACTAGCATGTCTTTGTATAGGATAGTACGAATACACGTTTTATTCTCTATTTGCTCGAGGTAGATAATGGTTGAACGGATATGTTGTTCAAGCGATTTATGTCATTTTTCCAGACGAATATCCTTCCTGGTTAGGTGGGGAACTGGTTAGCAGGTTAGGACAGTTTTTGCTACTGAACTTTGTGTACACGAATTTTCACCTGTTAAATGCTATATTTTACTTATTTTACTTTCTGTGATACGACTTGTCGAAGATATCTATTTTGAACAATCTTATTTTCCCAAGTTGATCCATATTAATTTGTTTTCCAATGGCATTGAGGGAAAGTGGATATCCCCGTCTTAGAAATTCTAAATCCCGATCTGAAGAAATCTTTACTATCTGAAAGTATAAATAGTACACCTACTTAACTCTGACCAATGTTAAAATGTAATTCTAATATATGCCGCTTCATCGCAATTTTATACTGATTGTGGTTGTCACGTGAATCGCTAATTTGCATATTTAAAATCGTTTTAACATAGTCTACTAGATCCGCTGTATCTTAAAGTTTCACGAGGTACAAAATAAAAGTTTAATGACTCGTTTATTTCGTTATATTTCAAAGAACATCATATGCTTATTCGTTCAGTGATATGTGTGTGTGTATAATCTGTAGTTACAAGTTCAGATTGAGAATTTTGATAAGATAATTCAGCTCAAAATTATCAGCACATATATAAATTATCAACTGAATGTACCTTAAGAACTTACAAAACCTAAATTTTAAATCCCGTGAAATGTCTTACAGAGGATGTTCTTGTAATAATTATAGTTTACAACATTCGTTGAAAATTTATTCTTATAATATTATTATACATCGTAGTATGTTTTGATATTAAATGATGAAAATTACGTCAAAACATCTGGCTTGTATTAGCCAGGACAAGCAGTAGTTACAGATATCATTACAAATGGAGTAAAGTTTGTAAACGAAAAAGAAACACGAACTGTGCTTCAAATGGAAAGTGTCCAATTGGCTTCTCTCTCTTTTCTTATCTAATCATACGTAATATTACTGTCTAGGAAAAACGGTATCGATTACAACGTATTAGTAGCAATTTACCAATATTATTTTGATAAGTAAAGGCCATTAGTTACTGAACTGAGCAAGCTTGATGTGGGTTACGAATCATTTGCAAACTGCACTTGAAGTTAACCACGTTTTGCTGAAACATAACCGTTACTGTTATTTAGGAAGTTAGCGTGGTCGTGTGAATTTAGTAGGAATTACGTAAGTTCATTTTTATCTATGTAACCGAAAACATAAACTATTATGATGAAAGACTGTGTCAGTTTCTTCTTAATATGCCTCACTAGTTTAAGCCAAATATTCAAAGTTAACTACTATTCATGGTTTATCAAGATCGACCAATGACGTGTAATAGTGTATAGCTTAGCAGTGTGGTAGATAATAAAACCAAACGTGCTTTTTTTTTCCCACTTGCACGTTCATCACGTGGCTCCTTTATGGACCTACAGATGCGTACGTTTAATAGAATATGTTTAACGTAAACAAATGTTTTGTAGATGTCTGCTCTACAAAACAGAAGCAAGCAATAAACACTGACGATTTAGCAACGAAATCATTCACGTACTCTGTGTTTAAATTACTACCTGTTTTCTGTACGATAGTTGTAAGGAATTAAAGCAAACTGTCCTATATTCAACGAAGTTTTATCTACTTTGAATAAAACTAACGTTTGATTGATTAGTATTAGCATAAAAAAAGGCAAAGGAAAAAAAAAAGAAATCGAATTCAATCTATGATACGCAGATTAACATGTTTAGTTTATCGATAACTTACAGATTTATTTATTATTATCGCACAGTTGTTTAGTTATGGCTAGTAATTAAAAATCTCATTTCAGTGCATTTTTCTCAAAGAAAAATAAGTTTATTTTCCTTTAAATAAAAATATTTAACCAACAATACTTTCAAAAAAGAACAAAATATCTTATCGTAACTGATTATCTTAAATCAAGAAATCAAAACAAAACAAAGCCCTACATGAAAAAAAAGTTTAACTTTCAAAATACAATAATAGATATTTTAAAACACAAATAAAAGTATTTGTTTCTAAAACCAGAAGACCACAAACTGAAGGGTCTGTTTTGAATATGGAAACGTTTCTCCATTTTTCTAGCATAATAAAGAAACGGGCCCGGCCTGGCCAGGTGGTTAAGGTGTTCCACTCGTAATCCGAGGGTCGCGGGTTCGAATCCCGGTCGCACCAAACATGCTCGCCTTTTTAGCCGTGGGGGCGTTATAATGTGACGGTCAGTCCCACTATTTGTTGGCAAAAGAGTTGGCGGTGGGTGGTGATGACTAGCTGCCTTCCCTTTAGTCTTACACTGCTAAATTAGGGACGGCTAGCGCTGATAGCCCTCGAGTAGCTTTGCGCGAAATTAAAAAAAAAACTAACAAAAAAACAAAACGAATAAAGAGACTGTGCTGTGATAAATCACGAAACTGAACAGGAAATGTTTTTATTTTCAACCAGAAGGCATAAGAACTTAGTTTACTAAAAGAAGAATGTGAATGCAATGGGTGTTTCAAGCCAAAAATTACCTATGTTTCGTTTGTTTCAGTTTAAATGCAAAATTACAGAAGAAAATATTTACGATGTGTCACGACTTTTAGTACATAAACCGATCCATTCGGGACTGATAGAGGAAGCAATTTTAATTTTAGTCAAGAAAACCTAACAAATCGGCAAATTCAGATTAGAAAATCAACGAAAATGACTTGCATAAAAAATCAAATATGGCTGATTCAAAGAAAAAAAGCAAAAACTAAAAACGTGTGAGGTCGTATAAAAATCAAAATAATTGTTAAAACATTTGTTTATTTGTTAATATTCACACGAAGCTACACAAGAACGACTTGATCCATAATTTTGATTGGTAGACAAGAGAAAAAGCAACTAATCAGTATCACCCACAGCCCACCTTTCTTAGCTAATTCTAATCGAACAAGAGGGTTTGACTGTCATTCTTATAATACACCGACTGCCCCAAAGTGTTGTAAGGCAAATACATGTTTTGAGTAAAGAAAACCACAAGAGATTCGAGGAACCAGCTGTTGTAAACAAAGGAAAAAACAACAATAAAAATGGTTGTTTTAGATATATCGGGTAATTAGTTAAACAGAAAAAAATGCGTTATTTAATACATCATATGTATTAACATGTATTAATATGTTTTACATGGATTTATCATATAAACCTACAATTATTTCAAAGAGAGATGTTATATCCTACTCAACATTATCGTTTGTACAGTAATTTGAAGATAAACAGTTTTGTAATAAATTCGCTACGAACAGCCAAAGTACAGTGTTGTATTTCTAAGTCTTTGGAAAATTTTAAAATAAAATTTTAGGATTATTTACATGGAATAATTTCAAATTATTTACGCCAAATTTTCGTACAACACTAAAACACATGGTATAGAACATCAGGGCTGTCATGGCCACGTGGTTAGGGCGCTCGACTAGTAATCTGTGGGTCGTGCGTTCGAATCCTCATCACACCAAACATGTTCGCCCTTCCAGCTGTGGGGACGTTATAATGTGACAGTCAATCTCACTATTCGTTGGTCAAAGAGTAGCCCAAGAGTTGGCGGTGGATGGTGATAACTAGCTGCCTTCCCTCTTGTCTTACACTACGAAATGAGGGACAGATAACGCAGGTAGCCCTCATGTAGCTTTGTGCGAAATTAAAAAAAAAATGACTGAAAGTGAAAACGTGAATTTGCGCTTAGCAACAAAGGTTTAATCTAACTAACTTTTTTATGTTACTGTTAAACCTAAAATTTGATAAGGATCAAACTAGAAAAATTTTGTTAAAGTTGTTTTTATTCAAACTTGGCTTCATCTCGTTTCGAGAATTATGTTTTTTTACTGTGTAAACGTATTTTAAAAGTAAGTACAGACTTATAATGTACATGATCGTGTACAACAGAAACATATGCATCAAGGTACCAGGAAATAAAAAAGCAATACCTCTTTGATTTAGCTCAACTGATCTTTCTTCCACATACGTACGAAAAGTGATCGCATATATGTATATCAATTTAACAGTATCGACACTATTAACATACAAAATATTTTCTTCAACAGATGGTGGATGATGATGGTTCAGTGGATGCGGCACTTCTTAACTACCTTTTTGCCCGCCAGATGGTGAACCGTTTGAGAAATAACCTGGACACCAGCGACCTAAAAAAAAAACGGTCTTTTTGGAAGCAGTGTGCTTTCAACGCCGTCTCCTGCTTTGGCCGAAAGTAACGCTCTTTGACCAGAAACACAAAACACTCTCTTTACATTTTGTGATCCCTTTCATTAGATATTAAGTATTCAGCTTCTTTGTTAGTATAACTTTAAGATTATTATTAGTTCATTTAAACGTTGTAGCCATCCTATTTGAAAATACAAAGGCCAAATAAAGAATTGAAAATTACATGTATTTCTATTTATAAAATAATGTCAACAAGCAGGCACCGTGATGACTCACCATGCACCAACAATGAGTTTAAAAATCGGTTATTGTAATTTATTTTGATTTAAACACTTGTTTTGTAACTTCTTTCTGCTTCAACATGGTTTCTTGTAACCTGTGATGTAGTGTTAAATTTCACAGTGCTCAAACCCTGCCAAAACCTGTTAAATTTACGGAATAACCTGTAAAGCTAAAGATCTGATATTTACATTTTTATGAGTTAATTTTATTTAAAGCAAATATATTCAGCACTAAGTAGAATATGTATATATTACCAAGATAAAGCTTGCAACTCAATTTTTAACTCAAGCAGCAAAGAAAAAACAATTAGTTATTATATAGAATCACTAACATTAAAACAAATTTTAAAATTGCACACTTTATTAATTTACAATTTTCTAACTGCGCTACAGTATTAACAATTTAACTTTTATAATATTTTTCACACTTTATTAATTACAATTTTCTAACTGCGCTACAGTATTAACAATTTAACGTTTATAATATTTTGCACACTTTTTATCCTGCCATCACAAATAACAAAAAAAGGTGGCCTTTACTATACATATTTAAATAATAAGCCTTTTAAAAATGTATATGCTTTAAACAGAATATAACTGTAAGACGTAATTTATTAAGCGTTTTAATACCGTATTCATTTGCCTCAATAACTACATCGTCACACGGTGCCTGACTCCAACTCTTGTAAGAGAGTGACAGAGCATGTACTGAGCAGTCTGAGAGAGTTCTACCAGTAGACACAGTGGCTCACAAACATCGAGATTGTTCTCTGACACTCTAAAATATCGAATGTAAACTGATTAATTTATTTTTATATACACATTTTTAGTTTTTGAAATATCAGGATTCCGATCCATTTTAGGTGCCAAGTTGGCGCAACGGTAGCACTAAATATCCACTTGTAGTTTATTTTGTCTTAAACAAGGGTTCTTCTAATCTAAGTTATTGAAAAGATTGGTTCCTATAATTGCTTTACTACATTCTTCTAGGAACTCTTTCATAGCCATCGAAATAATTGTAGAGATATTCTGCTTGTTATAAACTTAACTGAAAATTGCAAATTTAACTAGAAACGAATGTAAGGATAACATTAAAATACGTTTAACTAATGATATACTGAAATGAAACAAGATTTCAGTTGTTGCATTTCTTGTACAACGTTTTAAAAGTATTAAAATGTGAAAATTGAGATTTTAGACAACAAATTTTATCTGCAGTTGGAAAAAAACGTCAAAACAACGTGTATGTTTGTTTTTGTTCTATTTTACGTGATAAAACTATTTATGCTTCTACCTTTTCGTGATAGTTGCAAGCACAACATTTATCTTAATATTATTATCCGAGCAAAAACCCGTAAAACATGTGCGACATTTCTTGAATGCTCAATTTTATTTATGGTTAATATATTATATAGCAACGAACGTGTTAATTAAACATTCGTTAAAGACTCCTTATGTCGGTTTCTTCTGAAGAAACGTTTGTTTAAAAACGAATATCGAGGTATTTATTTAGCAGGTATCCTCTTCTTCTGCAAGTTTTTCTCGGTCGTTTATAGCACTGTAAAGAATAGCTAACTGCATGCACGTTCGAGTCGTAATCTGAGGGTCGCTGTTTCGCATCCCCATCGCGCCAAACATGCTCGCCATTTTAGCCGTTAGGGCGTTATAATGTGACGGTCAATCCCACTATTCGTTGGTAAAAGAGTAGCCCAAGCGTTGGCGGTGGGTGGTGATGACTAGCTGCCTTCCCTCTGGTCTTACACTGCTAAATTAGGAACGGATAGCACAGATAGCCCTCGAGTAGCTTTGTGCGAAGTAAAAAAAAACTAACAAATTCATCTTTCGGATTAGTTACGCATTCGTATCTTGTCATCGAGCATGCTTACCGTTTCACCGGTGTGGGAGTTATAATATTACACTCAATCACACTTTTCGTTGGCAAAGAATAACCTAAGAGTTGGGGGAGTGTGATATTCACCTAGCTGATTTTCTGTAGTCTATCACTTCGAGATTAAATATAACTTTGTGGGTACTTCACCAAACATACTACATGCTTGTGTAAAACATGCAATATAAAGTATTGAGTAAAAAGTCAAACATTTCAAACGATATGTTTACTATTCGATTTTCATTATATATATATATATATATGTCATTATAATATAATATATTTTATAATGACAATACTGATCTTTATTAATGGTTAGAATGTTAACCATACAGAAGAGAGAGTGCGTTATTTTAAAATGATTTTGAATATGCAAGTCATGTGACAACCATAGTCAATATAAAGCCATGAAGGAACGATATGAACCGGAACTATGTTCTGTCATCGCTTCTAGGTAGCATGATGCCACTGGAAACGATCTGGTTTTGATAATTATGTAACAGCCCTTTTCGACACAAAATTTGGCCCAGCATGGCCAGATTGTTAGTCGCGCTCGACTCGTAATCTGAGGGTAGAAAGTTCGAATCCCTGTCACACCAAACATGCTTGCCCTTTCAGTCATGGGGAGCATTATAATGTAACAATCAATCTCACCATTCGTTGGTAAAAGAGTAGCTCAAGACTTAGCGGTGGGTGGTATGACTAGTGGCGTTCTTTCTAGTCTAACACTACTAAATTGGGGACGGCTGGCGCAGGTAGCACTCGTGTAGCTTCGCGGGAAATTCAAAAACAAACAAACAATCAACACAAAATATCAGTAAATGTAGGTCATAATGCGTTGTTTTTTTTTACATATCAGGGATTTATAATTTACAGGTATTTTTATTGTACATAAAAGTATTGGAAAATCAGTCAATTTGGGATACAACCAGGATCATTTGTCAAGAGACCTGCAACAAATAGTAAATCAACTGTGGCAAGTGAAATACAGTGTGGTGTAACAGGTGATAATTAACGATCACCTGCTTTTTAAATTACATAACAACAAAACGTTATTACATATAGTGCGAATTACAAGAATGCATGCATAACACAATCACACCATGCTGCTGATTCAACAATATGTGTATTACGCTTCTACATCATATTATCAATTCAACAATACAGATATATGACATTAATACACTATTGTACCGATTTAACGAAATATATATAGGGTTGCTATAGCATATCACCGGTTTGACAATACATATATGATGTTGTTACATCATAGTATTGATTCAACAATATATATAAGACATGATGACGAGAAACCCACTTGAAGTAAAAATGTATTCTTAAGAAGACTGGTATTGGTGTTAGCACTTTAATTAAAATAAAGCACAGAGCAACGTTTCGACCTTCTTAGGTCATCAATTGCAAACTTTATTTTAATTAAAGTGCTAACACCAATACCAGCAGTCTTGAGAACATAGTCTGTGTTTGTTTTGCTCTCTCCCTCCTTTCTCTAAACGTATCTTTCAGGACAAAATTTTAATACCATTTAAAAGTATTGTTGTGGAGAAGAGCTACTCCACAAAAACCAACATTGTTGAAAAGCTACTCCACAAAACCAACATTGTTGAAAAGCTACTCCACAAAAACCAACATTATTGAAAAGCTACTCCACAAAACCAACATTGTTGAAAAGCTACTCCGCAAAAACCAACATTGTTGAAAAGCTACTCCACAAAAACCAACATTGTTGAAAAGCTACTCCACAAAAACCAACATTGTTGAAAAGCTACTCCACAAAAACCAACATTATTGAAAAGCTACTCCACAAAACCAACATTGTTGAAAAGCTACTCCACAAAAACCAATGGTGTTGAAAAGCTACTCCACAAAAACTGACATTGTTGTAGGGGAAGAAAGCCTACCAGTTTGAAACATTTTTCACACTAGAATAGATCCCAGGTTTGTCTAACATTCTGTTTAGCTTTAGTGAAAAAATATTTTTATGAATATTTTATTTTTTCATCACAAAGTTAAACACTTAATTGAAGCACTATAACTAATCAGCTAACTAATACGAGGTGATTAATTTATTGTAATAATACTAAGTTTCATCTATCCTGAAAATGCACGCACACCTTACTATCTAAATGTGCATGCGTGCGCACTTAATATCAACGAATCTAAACATATTAAAAGTTTAACAGAATTCTAAAAAAAATCCAAGTATTAGGTTACATTATAAGTTTATTTACTGATAGTATTAAGTACGATAAAATTGAGTTCTAACTAAACTAAGACAAAAAAACAAAAATAATTTACAGTGTTAATTTATCTTTTTATTGAATATAGGCTATACCTAATAAAGGCTTAACTAATGATAAGCCTAAAACAAATAGATTCATAGATCTTTGCATCTGCACTTAGATTTCTTTTGAACTATTTTACAAATCCTATACATTACAAGAAAGAAACTAATTTGATCGCAAATATTTTGTGAGCCTCTGCTGTTATTTAAATATAATTATGGAGTATGATAAGAAAACAAATATAGAAAGTGATAATACTGATATCTAACGATAAAAGTATAATTTTAACTAATGAAGCGTCAGTATTTATAAAATAATATATATAGAATAACAGACATAATCAACAGACCAAGCACTTTCAAAGGGATTAACAATAGTAAATCCACTCCTGAACATCAATGGATTGGATTTCATAACAACAAGCGTTCAAAAGTCTTACAAAATGAAACATACAGAATTGTATTCATATAAAGCGGAATTCGTAAACAGTTTATTACATACACTTAACACTGATTGGTTTTGTTTTTCATGTCTAAGGGCCTGGCATGGCCAAGCATGTTAAGGTGTGCGACTCGTAATCCGAGGGTCGCGGGTTCGCATCCCCGTCTTGCCAAACAGTCGTGGGGGCGTTATAATGTAACGATCAATCCCACTATTCGTTGGTAAAAGAGTAGCCCAAGAGTTGGCGGTGGGTGGTGTTGACTAACTGCCTTCCCTGTAGTCTTACACTGCTAAATTAGGGACGGCTAGCACAGATAGCCCTCGAGTAGCTTTGTGCGAAATTCAAAACAAACAAACAAACATGTCTGAGACGCAGAGGCAGAATTCTGTCTTCGTGAAATTAAACTTTAATCTAATATAATCTGAACAATCTTTCAATATTCCACAGGACTCTAACATTATTAGTGTGTCACTTAAAGCAACCTACTTAGAAATGATTAATTTATGTTTACGTGTGTGATCGTGTAAAGTAAATCATAAGAGAACTGATTGTTTGTTTATTGTGCAATTCGTCCCTTTATTACAAATTCTTGAGACCAGGATACGATTGTCAAAACAAGTTCACTGTAATTAAAAGTAATTTTATTAATCTTAGTTTGATTATCGAGAACATTCAGGGTTGATTGTTTTCTGGAGTAGACACTGAAGGTAAATTAAAGAATGTTCAATTTTCGTAATACTACCATTGAATACTTAAGATTGCTTTTACATTTTTTGCTACGAAACTGTACGTAGTCTGTTCGTACCATACCATTCCGTAGGCTTCGGCCCGGTATGGCCGGGTAGTTAAGGAACTTGACTTGTAATATGATGGTCGCGGATTCGAATCCCCGTCGCACCAAGCATGGTCGCACTTTCAGTCGTGGGGGCATTATAATGTGGCGGACAATCCCACTATTCATTGGTAAAAGAGTAGTTTAAGAGTTGGCGGTGGGTAATGATGACTAGCTGCCTTCCCTCTAGTATTACACTGCTAAATTACGGACGGCTACCGCAGTTAGTCCTTTTGTAGCTTTGCGCGAAATACAAAAACAAAGAAACAAACAAACTGTGAGCTGCAATTCATTATAATTAGGTTAAACTATTTTTGTACGTTTATACTTCAATACTAAGTTTTCTCGACCTTCAACCTTTGTTTCTAACAAGTTGTTAGTTTATGCAGTTGTTTTGTTTAATTTGTTTCAGAGATTTCGCACGAAGCTACAACAAAAGACCACCTGTGCACAGCCGTTTCTAATTTTGAATTGATAAGCTAAATAAAAGGCATCTGCACTCGCCATCAACTCTTAGGCTATTTACGTCTGATCAAATAAGGGGATTCAACGGTAATTCGTACAGTCTGTCCACGGCTTCAAAGTGCACAGATCAGTGCACTTTTTAAGAAACGGAACACAAACCATAAGCATTTGTATGTACAGTCCAAGCATGCTAATCACTCACAAAGCCTGGTTCATAATACCTGAGGAGTGGTCTGAGTGCAGGAGAAATGTACAAATCTTTATTTTAAAAAATTGCATGCTTTTGAAGTAGGCCAAGAGAAAATATCTTGAATATATGCACTTAATATTGAATTATTGCTAGGTAATACATATGTAGATACACTGCTGGCCAAAATCTTAAGGCCAATGAACATAAAGAAAAAAATGCATTTTGCGTTGTTAGACTCAACCACTTATTTGAGTAGAGCTTCGAAAGATGACAATAAGAAAAGGAAAATAAAAATAAGATTTTTTTTTTAGCGTTTAATAGAGAAAATGCGTACACTATAAATTAGTCTAAATACTAGCTGGTCAAAAGTTTAAGACCACACCGAAACGAAGCGTTAATCGGTAAACACGTAACGAAATTTAGTCATTTGTGTTTAAGCAATAGTGTTGTCAACATCTCCCACTGACATCTCCTGTGTTACATTGGGTAAAAACTTGGGAAAGGCTAAAACGTTGACAGAGTTTGAACATGGAAGAATTGTCGAGCTGCAAAAGCAAGGTCTCTCTCAACGTGTCATCGCTATTGAGATTGTGCGTACTAAAACTGCTGTTGCAAATTTCTTAAATGCCCCTGAGGGATACGGAACGAGAATTTCAAGTGGTCGGCCCAAGAAAATTTCGCCAGCGTTGAGAAGGAGGATTCGACGGGTTGTCCAGCAAGACACCAGCCGATCGTCGAACCAGGTTAAGGTCCTTACGGACGCAGAATGCAGCTCAAGAACAATAAGACGGCATCTACGATAGAAAGGCTTTTAAAACCATAAACGTCTTCAAAGGCACGCCTCCTTCCACACCACGAAACAGCTCGGTTAAACTTTGCTGCGAAGCACCAAACATGGGACGTAGAAAAGTGGAAAAAGGTTTTGTTCTTTGATGAGAAAAAAATTAACCTGGATGGTCCAGATGGCTTCCAACGCTACTGGCACGATAAGGATATCCCACCGGAGACATTTTCTACACGACACAGTGGAGGAGGTTCCATCATGATCTGAGGGGCTTTCTACTTCCATGGAACAATGAAGCTTCAGGTTATACAGGGGCGTCAAACAGCAGATGGCTGCATTGGCATGTTGGAGAGAGCATCCTTATTGACTTAAGGCCCTCGCTTGTGTGGAAATGACTGGATCTTTCAGCAGGACAACGCTGCAATCCACAATGCCCGCAGGACAAAGGACTTTTTTATGGCGAATAACATGATTCTTTTGACCATCCAGCGTGTTCGCCCGAACTGAACCCCATTTAAAATGTTTGGGGGTGGATAGCAATAGTCTATAGAAATGGACGTCAATTCCAAACAGTGCATGATCTTTGTCAAGCCATCTTCACCACTTTGAATAACATTCCAGCCAGCCTTCATTAAACGCTTATATCGACCATGCCAAAGCGAATGTTTGAAGTTATTCGCAATGACGGCCGTGCAACTCACTACTGAGACCTTTGTTGGGCATTTTTGCCCTGTTTAGGACTTCCTTTTGGCATGGTCTTAAACTTTTGACTAGCTAGTATGTAGGGTAATTTCATAGTATTCACATTTTCCATATTAAATGCTAAAAAAGTTTTTTATTTTTATTTTCCCTTTTCTTATTTTCATATTTCGAAGCTCTACTCAAATAAGTGGTTGAGTCTAACATCGCAAAATCCATATTTTTTCTTTATGTTCATTGGCCTTAAGATTTTGGCCAGCAGTGTATGTGGTCAACGTTCTGGCCAAACAACGTTCAATGAAATTGTTTTACTAATACTGCGGTTGCAAATTACTTTCCTTCCTTTACATATTTCTATTTCTCTGTCTTACAACGAGTTAAACTAATATCTTATAATTTTGGATTTTGCTTTACAGTGGCTACATTCATTTGTTTTTTAAATTACAAAAATAAAAGTCTGTTGGAAGACATAATATATCATAGCTGCAAAAACACGTCTATGAAAGATAACTCTTATGTGTGAAATTTTGTAGAATGGACGCCAACTACCTTTCGAAACGTCGTCTTCTACACTTGTGTCTCCACGACAGGCAATTGGCGTCCATTTTACAACGTTTCATCATGAATACTCTGTCCAAACAATCTATCAAAGAAAACTTTCATATAGGTTTTGTACCGCTATAGTCAGGACTAGAACCATTTGCTTTAGTACTTTCATTTTCGCATGTCCTATATTAAAAATATCAGTTTTTATCTGATTTGGTGTTTACTTTCTGCCGTTTAATCTAAATCAACTTTCATGTTTACCTACTTAATCCGAAACGTTCGTTAGATTTCAAAATAGTGTTACAACTAGTATTGAGCATATCATATTATATTTATAGAATTTTTCTGGTGCGTAGCTTATAATAGAACTCATACTAGCAAATATGTAAATCGAATAATGTATTATTAGCCATTCTGCCTTTATAAACTTGTTTGTTTTTTGGAATTTCGCACAAACAACTCGAGGGCTATCTGTGCTAGCCGTCCCTAATTTAGCAGTGTAAGACTAGAGGGAAGGCAGCTAGTCATCACCACCCACCGCCAACTCTTGGGCTACTCTTTTACCAACGAATAGTGGGATTCATCGTCACATTATAACGTCCCCACGGCTGGGAGGGGGAGCATGTTTTGGCGAGACTCGAGCGCGAACCCGCGACCCTCAGATTACGAAGCGCACGCCTTAACGCGCTAGGCCATGCCAGGCCCTTTATAAAACTAATTTTATAAACAATTTTGTAATGAACGTTTTCAGAGGAATTTCGAACAGATTCCGAAAATTACGTTCATAACAAACAATAATATAATTGTTAAAAAATTACTGTTTCAGTATTTGTGTTACATGCTTTAAAACATGAAATCTTACACAGTGCGAGAGGTTACATTAAAAGTGTATATGTTTATAAGCCTTAGAATGGCTTCATGTGCAACCACAAAATGTCGAATGCACATCTAAAGTGAAGGATTAGATTTCGTAAAGTACAAACTTTCTTCTTTTATAATCTTCTTTTCTACAGCTATTAAAAAAAACAAATATTTCTTTTAACTTTCTAATGTGACGACGGCAAGAAAGAAAGACACAGAATAGGCCTACGAATCTCTTTCAACATAATCGGCTCAGTTGGTTTCCTAACTGAATTCCGGTCAGTTGAATTTGTCAGGAAGGATTAATCTTTTTTATTAAAAATATGAACAGTTATAGTGAATAAAGATTCGGAGAAAATGTTTTATTTACACAAAAGATTAACACTTTTTTTTTTACATACGGCGCATTTCAAACATACTTGATAAAATTATTAATATCTAGTAAATGCTTGCTTCAAGGAAATTTGAATTGTGAAAATCACAAAAAAAGAAAACATTTTTTTCTCTGATTTAGAAAAAATATATATCATCTAAAATTAAGCACATTTACTAAAGATTTAACGATTTAAAGCTTTAGGAAATATTAATATCTTATGGATAAGACTACACACAAAAGATATGTTACATCTGGAATGATAATTAGTTTCTGAACATAATCGAAATGTATTTTTTTTCCTTGAGTATTTATCTATGTGAAGTAATGTTCTCTCTACCTAGTGTTCCACGTATTTTGACCGAAATTACGAACGAATAATACTATAATTATTATAGATTTTAGAGTTCTACTGTGTTCATATGGGCTATAGATATATATATGTATTTATATTGTTTTATTTACACTAAAGATACTAGATCTGTCTGCCATGTTCCTAATTTTAAACTACTAGTCACCCACTATCTACTCCAAGAGATTGACTGTGACTATTATAACGCGCCCAGTGTTTAAAATGCGAAAAATATTTTAAGGAATTGCAAGACTTTAAACCCGGCTCGCCATCTTTGAAATTTAGAACTCTACACAGCACCTCCTACATGTTTAAGTGTTAAATGGAATTCTCGTGTTTGTTTCCTGTGAGCGACTATTAAGTGAATATCAACATGAGTTGTTCCGATGTGTAATAACTATGGTCTTTATACTATAAGTTCAACAGAATGTATTGTATCCTTTTTGTTTCTATTCATTTTGCTGTATTACGTCACTCTTTTACAATTGATATTGGCATAGGTTTTAAAATACAAATGAGATTTTCTTCCTAACCCGTCTATACAATTTTGTGCTATTATGTTTATGACACATCTCAGGCTCGGCATGGCCAGGTGGTTAGGGCACTCGACTCGTAATCTTAGAGTCGAGATTTCGAATCCCGTCACACATGCTATCCCTTTCAACCGTTAGGGGCTTTATAACGTGACAGTCAATCACACTATTCGTTGGTAAAAAAGTAGCCCATTGCTAAATTAGGAACGGTTAGCACAGATAGTCTTCCTGTAGCTTTGCGCGAAATCTAAAAAACAAATCATAATCTCAATTATATACTTCACAAAATATTTTCTTCCGAATCATAATGTATCATGTAATGAAAAATCTTTGAAACATCCTTATAATATTAGTATTATAATAAATAACTTTATGGCTTATGACTTTCCCGAGGCTTAAATAGAGATCCCAATGGCACAATGGTATGTCTGAAGACTAACAACGCTAGAAACCGATTTTCGATACTCGATGGGGGCAGAGCACAGATAGCACATTATATATCTTTGTGGTTAAGTATAAACAAACCTATAGAGATTTGTTTTAATAAATAGTACGAAACTAACGCCCACAGTAGATGAATTCTTAAACGTTTGGTCACTGAACCAAATCTTTATAATCACACAAATCAGATTATAGATAACCATCTAGAATGCCACACTGCTCACAGACTTTCATAATCTTTCAATAAATTATAAGCAGTAAATGAACAACTGTTTTGAATCATGGAGAAAATGTGAATTTCTTTAGTTTGTAAGTAGATTTTCTCAAAGTAAAATCTCCACCAACTCGTTTATAACAATGCTTACCAACAGGAGTAGTGAGGTCATTGAAAATATCAAGTAAACAACACATATGAATAGCTGCAAGTTGTTTTCAGTTTCTATTTTTGATGTTTCACAAACAAACAACTTTGTCAGGCGGTTTAGAATATTTTCTAGACTATTTTCGATCAAGACGACTGTTTTAGTTGTTTTTTATCATATGGCCACTTTTAAATTTCTTTCACACTGTTTGAAAAACAAATATGTTTGATAACTTGAAGATTTGAAAACATAAGATGATGGTATTTATTGTCTTTCCTTCTTTTATAATTTATTGTCTTTGTTATGTTAACAGGTTCATATTTAAAACTTACAAATATTTATATACAACAGAAAAGTTTAAACCATATTTAGATTATATATAACGTGTTAAGATACGATATATTTTATATATCGCATCCACGTTTTTGAGTCCACCCTTCGATTATACTTTAAATTCTGGAACTGCCGCTTCAAAAGTTTATTTTAAATCAACAAGGTTTGATACCTTTGACCTTTTCAGATTATTTTTTTTTATATAAAACGTTTAAGACAAATCCTAAGGTGTTTAACTTACGACTCAAATATGATTCATTTTATACAAAAATTTAAGTTTTGTGGTTTATGAACGATATTTTTCCATACTAATACAAGTACGAGCAATGGTACCACAGATGATATATTTATCATTTTCGTATTTAGCTCACTAAACATTATCAACCATTTGACGTGAAATACAGCTAAAATAGGTTTACGGCACAGCCTTTTCCAAAAAACAAAATTCATGTTGTTAAATGATTTAAAAACCAAAGGACAAGGGTAGGAAAAAGAATATTCTCAAAATTCACCATTGAAGTAGAAAAAAAAACAACATCCAAGCAGATCATTCAGTACAGCATTAGGTTCCGAAACCGTACCCTAAATCAATCCAAAACGACATCCTCATCCGAAAATGAAGGCTATGATTACGAAAAGAGCTCTTCAATCCAATATTAAATTACATTTAAGAAAGAAAGTGGACATATCTTCTAGTAAGTTAAACAATATAACAATCAAGGATTTGAAGTTGACGAAGGTACACAAGCCAGCAGTAAATTCACAGACTTCCAGAGTCATCTGGAAATCAAGAGAAAAATGTCTGAAGAAACTAGAATCGCAGAAAGACAACAATACCATCTGGTCAAACTCTCTGATGTATTTCTAATGGACTTTTGTGCCTTTCGTCTGCTTAAACGAGGCTTCGGAGACCAACGTTTGAGTGTATCATAAAATCTTTTCTCAGGATATGTGGTCTATAACTGAACTCGTAGTCTTTCAACCTCTCTACAGTGAAAATTAGGCCGTCGAGCAATACATAATCATAATTCTAAAAAGTAGTTTTTAAACAGCTTGAACGTTGTTCTTATAAAGTGTGATTCATCTTAATGACTCGTTTTTTTGATAAAGTGATATATATCTTGCTGAGGAAAAATGTTTAGTTCATGTGTAATGCAATCACTTGGAGATAGAATTCACGTGTATAATAAATATCATAATTTATAAACTTTTAGATATTTTTAACGTTTTCGTTTGTTTTAGGTAGATTTGTATATTTTAACAAGAATAAGTTGGTGTCATCGGAAGTAATTTTGCTAATAATAACTGGCGATTAATGTAGAATGAGTTTGTTGTTCTTTAAACAAACGTTTTTCACAGAGTGTCTCAGTATATTCTACAAGTATAAAAACAAAATGGTAACATATTTAAACATTTATGTAAGTAGAATCTTTATATTCTTCTAGCCACCAGTGAACACAAAGTAAATCTACCAAGTCTAAAGAATATTTCTGCTTTTGTTGTTTTCTCTTCAATAAGTAGGCCTAGCATGGCCAGGTAGTTAGGGTGCTCGACTCGTAATCTTTGGTTGTGAGCTCGAATTCTCGTCACACCAAACATGCTCGCGCTTTCAGCTGTGGGAACGTTATAATGTTACTGTCAATCTCACTATTTGTTGGTAAAGAATAACTAGTTGCCTTCTCTCTAGTCTTACACTGCTAAATTAAAGATGTTAGCGCAGAGAGGTCTCCTGTAGTTTTGCGCAAAATTAAAAAACAAACAAACTAGCTCATCAACAATAAAGAACTACAGCGATGTTAAAGGAAAGGTTCACTCACCTCACATACATAGAATTATTATGTTTTCTATCTGGAAAGCAAAAGCGTTTGTAAAGAAACAGAAGAATTTAAAACTCAGTCACATTTATGGTCACATTATACATGTTTCGTAACATAATCTGCCAGAGAGAACAAAATACCCTCCAGAGAAGCTGCTTACAACTATAGCGTACAGTTACATACAACTAGAGTTTTATTAGATGATGTGCCTTATGTAGTAACGTAGCCAATCAGTCCAGGCCAATAAGATAATGATTAGCACTAAAACTTATTCGAATTTGATGAACAATTGATTTAAATTAGGAATTTATAAAAGAGTGACTTACACACAAGGATATTTCATGTCCACCTTTCTTACTTTATGATAAATGAAATCTTTCTGTGATATTAAACAGGATGAAGTTACAGCTTCTCTAGACTTCTCGACTTTAAAGCCTTAAAAAATCCAAATTTAAGTGTTCGTATCGTGCTGGTCATAGAAACTTAAAATGAATAAAACTATTAAGTTTCAGATAAAATGATTGTTCTATCTTCCGATTCCTACTTCCCCTCGCATCAAACGTGCTCGTCCTTTCAATCGTGGAGGCGTAATAATAGGGGCGTTGCATAAGTAGAGCACATGTATTATTTGTTGCAATGGGTTAACACGAAATTAGTGTTGCTTTTTCATTAAAATGAGGCCCGGCATGGTCAGGTGGTTAAGGCGTTCGACTCGTAATATGAGGGTTGCGGGTTCGAATTCCCGTCACACCAAACATGCTTGTCCTTTCAGCCGTGGGGGCATTATAGTGTGACGGTCAATCCCATTATTCGTTAGAAAAAGAGTAGTCCAACAACTGGCGGTGGGTGGTGTTGACTAGATACCTTCCCTCTAGTCTTACAGTACTAAATTACGGGCGGCTACTCACAGATAGCCCTCGTGTGACTTGGCGCGAAAAGCAAAAACTAAACCAAGTGCTACACTAGAACTGTTAACACTAATTATATACAACTTATTGCAGTGTTTTTTGACATAACAAGGTTTTTATTGTAGAAGCCGACCATAGAAAGTTTTAAAAACATATGAAAATGCAACAAGAAGAGAAATTTAACCACGTATTTTCCTTTATTTCATATCTTCGATTAAATTCTTTCATTTCTTCTATCAATTAATGTATAATTTGTGTAATAATTTTTAAATTAAACTGCTAACAAGGCACGAAACGGCGGCGTCTTTTGACAAAACAAATTTCTTCAAGAAAAAGTAATTACCGGCACATGAGATGTTGTAAATGTGTAATTAAATCACAGTTACCTTATCTGGTATATTGATGAGGCTTATACAAATAGTTTAACTATAGAGAAATTCATTCTATTGGAAGAAGACATTCAAAAAGGTAGTAGGATTGCTATTCTAAATTAGATCGATTTTTTTAATAGAAGGAGAGTAATCATAGTTTTAAATTGTGATGTCATATGCTAAGATTCCTGTGATACATTAACATGAGTTTAACAAATAGCATGTTTGGAATCCTGTTTCAGGTTGATTGTAATTCCTTGGCTTTCCTGCTATGTTATTAATAAGACTAGGGCAAGCAAACGTAACCACTATTTATAACTAACCTCTAAAACTTCTACTATGGATGAAAATTTAATATAAAAGTAATTAAATCATTGAACTCGTTAACAGCTGGAAAGATTCTTCTATATTGAAGTCTTTCTCTGCTAAAGCAGTTGATAAACAACTCGATAAGTTTTGTAATGAGCTTTTAGAAAAAAAATACATTAAAAAAACTTAGAAAAGATATAGAAAAACAAATTAAACTAAAAACTAATTAGACAGGTTCTAATTATTCATAACTAATTTCTGAAAGAAACAATGCTTTATTTCACTACACTCGCCATGGTTTGAAGCGTTTCTACGATAAGTTAATTTTCTACATCTCTCATTGCCGGTTGTGTATTGAAGCTGCTAATTACAATATTAATATAATATTTTTAATATTTATGTTTAAGATACACTTAAAAGGTAAATAAAATTAAAGCTGATAATTTTATAAAAATGATTCAAACTTACCATAAAAATATTAACAATAAACAGAAAACTTTTGAAATAAGGATAAGTTCTACAAAAGCTAAGATAGAATAGCTGTACGAAAAGAAACCATTATATCAACCATACGAAATAATTAAATATAAAGTGTAGCTGTCTACTTACTGCTCCTCTCCAAAGTTACGCTTACTTTAGATAATTATAACACCTATGGTATATAAAAACACGTTTTACAACGTGCACTAGAAAATAAAAGCTTGTATTACAGCTTCTTTTAGAGTTTGGAAAACAATTAATCAACGATATATAAATTTACTGATCTGAGAAGAATCTTTTTTGATAAAACTTTCGTTTTACTCACAACAGTTGTATATTTTACTCTACTTTTTTGAAAGTGCATTTAGTTAAAAACTTTCTGTTTATAGAAGCATTACAGTAACACAGTTTCAAGTCCCCGTGTGGAGGGAGCTGTTATATATGGTGAATTTGGCTGTGCAATAGGCGGTATAGTTACTAAGCGTTCGGCCCGGCCTGGCCAGGTGGGTTTAGGCGTTCGACTCATAATCTGAGGATTGCGGGTTCGAATCCCCGACGCATACCCAACATGCTCGTCCTTTCAGCTGTGGGGAACGTTATAATGTTACGGTCAATCCCACTATTCGTTGGTAAAAGAGTAGCCCAAGAGTTGGCGGTGGGTGGTGATGACTAGCTGCCTTCCCTCTAGTCTTACACTGCTAAATTAGGGACGGCTAGCAGAGATAGCCCTCGAGTAGCTTTGTGCGAAATTCCAAAAACTTGTTTGTTTGTTTATTTCCTTTTCTTTTTTTTCAGCTGTTCAAATATAGAAATGATAGGTTGAGTTGACTAATTTGTTTTGTACGTTCGTCAAACATTTCTCTCATGCAGTGAAGATATGGTTCACAAATAAGAATAACTTATTGAAATTAATCTAGCTCTATTAAATACCAACAACTAAACTAAAGTTAATGAAAAAACATTAACTATCTTAGTTTATATAATTTATAACGCTAAATGTAATAAATTCATCGATTTGGAAAACGAAAAGTGTGCTAGTTTGAAATATCATCATTAGTGAAGTTACTTTAAATTACGGCTGTACAGTCGCTGATCATTTTGTATCATCGAACTAGTTTCAGATAGAAGTAGAATTACGAGCGTCGGTGAAAGCAGGAGTTTAGGCCTCACCTTACTCGAAGCAACTAAACCTAGAGCTGATTCATGAGAACTGTTTTAAATATCATTTCGTTATTTAAATTTCCTCAATCATATATATTATTGAGGTATTTTCAAATGCGCCGATTTAACTTACAAGTAAGAACAGTAACCGTAAATAACATAAGGAACGTAACAAAATAAATTGTAAGTGAGATAAAATTGAATTTCTGTCTCATATTTGAACCAAAAGAGAAATATCAATGTAAGCTATATTTAGTGATGTCAAGAAAACCCACTTGTAGAGAAATATATATGCAAAAACGGCTCGTTTGGGTTGAGAAAATATTTTACATAGAAGAGCGAACAACGTTTCGACCTTCTTCGGTCATCGTCAGGTCGAAACGTTGTTCGCGTTTCTATGTAAAATATTTTCTCAACCCAAACGAGCCGTTTTTGCATATGTAAGCTATATTTATTTACAACACAGTCAAGTACAAGTGGAATAATTGACTTGATATCGCTGTCTTATACATGAAAAGACCTCCTAATACCGAAAGAATATTTGGATCAAATGTTAAGGATATCTGAGAGGCAGTGAATTAATATAACACAATATCACCATCTCTCTCAGAGCGCACACGTTAGCATATCATGTCTGGCCATTCTATAAATAGAAATAGTAAAAACGTATCTTCAATGTGATAACACTAAATCCGCTTCTATTTAACATCGTTACTAAAATGAATGGCTCGTAAAAGTCGATAACTAGGACATGGGCAAATTTTCCACCTACTACAATCGGTTCTCTGTTATTAAATCCTGGACTCGAGCCTGTACGTGTGTATGTGAAAATTTTCGAAAGGCTCAGGTGGACACAAAGACAATTCGCGTAAAGCTTTACCTGATGTTGGTTGAACTCTACAATTGCTGTAAACTTGAAATGCTCCCCAAACCCTGTAAAATATACTCAAGATCGTGAGGCCGAGACAAGATAAATTTAAAAATAGGAAAGGAAGAAGCAAAACACCTAAACTCGATGATACTGATGTTAAGTATCTTTGTGTGTGCAGCCTTTGGAGCAAAGAAAAAATTGCCACTGATTTCAAACATGAGATAAACAACCATGTACCAAATGAAAGAAAAGTGTCCAGATGTACAGTATCAAGAAGACTTAATGAGAATGGAATATTTGGCTACGTAGCAGTTAAAAAAACAACTTTACTTTGATCTCCAAATATTGTCAGTAAGTCGTCTCAGCAGAAAAACACCTGCAAGCCATCACGCAGCCTCTCCCATGTTTCATGGTAGGTGCTATGTAATGAGGTAAGTATCTTTCACCTTTCTTCTGCTGAGACGACAGGAGATATTTGCAGAGTAAATGGAATAATACAGTGGTTTATGTATTATTATTAAAGGATTCTTCTTCCAAGAGATTTATGACCCTAAACATAACCCAAACCAATGCAAAAATTATTATACATAGTTAAGATAGAAGCTGCCGGAGTCATTCAAATGATACAATGGCCTCCGGATACTTCCGCTCTCAACTAAACTGTGCAGATCTGGGACTTGTTAGATCAGAAACTTTACAAATAAAAAATTATTTGCAAAGAAACATCATGAGAGTGTATGAAAGACATTTGGAGCAAAATTCCAAAGGGTGTTTTGATGAAGTGCGTTGCAACAATACCTGAAAGACTGTCTGCAGTTATTATAATAAAAGGGAGACAATATTTTTGTGGATATCAAAAAGTCAGGAAATTTTTGTGTAGCAGGATCTGAGCTGTTTAATATACCTTGGAAATTTTGTTTTATTGCGGGTCGGGAGACGGATTGTTATATTTATCAGGAACTAAACAATCTTGTTTATAAATAGCTGCATCACTCTTTTGGCTAGTCAGTTAGCTATTTGTTTATAACGTGCTATGTTATTCTGTGTGTCAGTAAGTAAGATTTTCTGTTTATAATGTACTATGTTATTCTGTTTGTCAGTGAGATTTTCTGTTTACAGTGTATTATGTTATTTTGTGTGCGTGAGTAAGTTATATTTTCTGTTTATAATGTGCTATGTTATTCTGTTTGTCAGTGAGATTTTCTGTTTACAGTGTATTATGTTATTTTGTGTGCGTGAGTAAGTTATATTTTCTGTTTATAATGTGCTATGTTATTTTATGTGTCAGTAAGTGAGATTTTCTGTTTTCAATGTACTACATTATTTTATGCGTCAGAGAGTGAGATTTTCTGTTTATAATGTACTACGCACTTTTGTGTGTTAGTAAGTGAGATTTTCTGTTTACAATGTACTACGTTATTCTGTGTCAGTAAGTGAGTTGTCTATTTGTAAGGAGCTGCTTCATTCTCAGCATCAGGAAGTGATTTTTTTTTCTGTTTATAAAGATCTGTGTCATTCTGTTTATAATAAAGGGGCTATTCCGCTTAAGAATGACTGTCTGGGTGAAAATTATTAACAAAACTAACTTTATAAATAAAATACTGGAAGCTCGACTAGTGGGTCACCTGCAGTAAATTATGTGGAAATGAAGGTAGCCTCAAGGTAGAGAAAGAATAGTTCATTATCTGTGTATTGAAGTTTGAATGTTTCATGTTACAGGGTGATGGAAAATTATCACACCATGCATTCCAATATATCGTTCACAAAAACTCACTTTATGCCACACACTTACCTTATTTCATGTGAAGTAAAAAGCAGAAACACGTTTAACAGATTCTGACTGAGAACCTTACAACCGTGAAGTAATAAACTGGTCATTTTAATAAACATTCTAGTCAATTTTCCTTGGTAAATTATTAAGAATCAATTTTAATTTTTCAGTAATAGTTTTTTTTACCTTCTGTCCACTCATTTTTAATTTCATCATTGTTACAAACTCTCTTTATTGACCTGAAGATGACCTAGGAACGTCGAAACGTTGTTTTCTGCTTATTAGTAAAAGTGTTAAAACCCATACCAGCCGTTCTCAGATACATTTTTATTTCAAGTGCGTTTCTTGTCATGAAGAATATATTTTATTTCATTTTAGTTTTGTTTGTTCGTTTTTTAATTTCGCGCGAAGCTACATGAGGGCTATATGCGCTAACCATCCATAATTTAGTACTATAAGACTATAGGGAAGGCAGTTAGTTATCATCACCCATCGTTAACTCTTGGGTTACTCTTTTCCCAACGAATAGCGGTGGGGACGAGCATGTTTGATGTGGCGGGGATTCGAACCCGGGACCGTTATATTACAAGTCGAGCGCCTTAACCACCTGACCATGCCGGGCCTAATTTTAGTGAAAAGGCAACACTAATTTCGTATTAATCCATTGCAACAGATAACACGTGTGCACTACTTGTATTTCAAGTTGCTATACATAAATGCCTCCTTACTGATTAAAATGCAGTACTTATCAGATTAAGACACGAAACGACATAACGCATGAGTTACAGCACTGTCTGAATAAAAACGTTGTGCGTGGTCGTTGTTAAGCAGAAAGCTGAACAATAAGCTATTTCTGCTCTGACAATCACGACTACGGAAATTGGATTTTCTACTACCGTAAGTCTCCAAAGTTACCACTTAACCATATAGTTTGTTTGTTTGTTTTTGGAATTTCGCACAAAGCTACTCGAGGGCTATCTGTGCTAGCCGTCCCTAATTTAGCAGTGTAAGACTAGAGGGAAGGAAGCTAGTCATCACCACCCACCGCCACCTCTTGGGCTACTCTTTTACCAACGAATAATGGGATTGACCGTCACATTATACACCCCCACGGCTAGGAGGGCGAGCACGTTTAGCGCGACGCGGGCGCGAACCCGCGACCCTCGGATTACGAGTCGCACGCCTTAACACGCTTGGGATTATTCTTCAACACTATACACATTACAGACCGTCCGTACCCACCGTTTTCTACAGGAATATAGACGTGGCTGATCCCAGAAAATAGTTAACTCTCTGACATGAGCTAAAAATTATCGTCTTAACGAAAGGAAAATGAATTTCTATAATTAATATCACTTTATATTTTATCATATCTAAGACATAATAAATATGTCATGGAATAAGTGTGGAAATAATATAGTTTGTGTTTAATTTATTAACCATTAATGTGTTCAGTATTTTCTTTAAAACCAGCTTTTCTGTTAGACAGTTAGTTCATACTTTTGTATTTGTCAAAAACATTAAAGAAAAAAGAATCTACAAAAAAAGTGTTTACTAACAATAAACTTCTCAGTATGATAAAAATGTAAAACCTTAGTTTTGGGACTGTATATTTTAGTAAAAAAGTGTTTTTAAACAGTTGAAATTTTAGACGTTCTTCCATTCTGTAATCTTGAAGTTTTAAGAAACAAAATAAAAACTAAAGAAATGAACATTTTGCTGGAATTTTATAAAACTTTTATTGGATTTAGATTATTTTTTAGGTGTTTTTCTTTATGGAGGGAATTTACTTTGTTGGTTTGTTGTCAAACACAAAGGACTATCTGCGTTCTACCCAATACGGGTATCGAGATCCTATTTTGGCGTAAAAGACTGGGCCTTTGAAGAGCTGGTGGAATGGCTTTAATTTATATATTCCACTGTCCTCTGGTGGATCACGGAAAGTCTACCAGATCATAACTAAAACATCCAGAGTTCGTTTCCTCCTGGTGGACAGCACGGAGGTAGCTGCTCGTTGTGTAGTTTTGCGCTAAAACAACATATCCTTTTTGTAAGCTCTATGTGCGTAATAAAATGAAATTTCAAAGCGATAAAAACATTTTGTCTGGAAGAGATCAAAAACGCTGTTTTGCAAAGACACAAGAAATAGTTCATTTAGTACAATTTTATAATTCATTTCTTGTTTATGTTAGTGTATTGGAAAATTATTTTTATTCTGCAAAATTCGAACTGATAAATGTTTCAATTAATGCTTCATAGATGACTCTGTTAGTCTAGCGCGGCAGAAGGATAAGGAAGAAAATAAAAAAAATAAGGCGAAGTATGGTTGAAATAAACCGTGTGTCTAGTTTCGGTTTATTCTTTTAGCCTTACTAAGGTTGTAAAACTTCCTCCGATTTTATGTGAACAAAAGGAAAAACTAGAAGTAACAATTTAAAGAGAGTTTCCTATACTGTGATTTGTTGAATCCGAGTTTATACATTGTATGTACATTTTCTACGTATAGTTGAGTGGCTGCCTTTCTAGGTTATAAATGTATTTGCCTAACTCAATGATACTCTACAGACTGTTTAACCGATAAATGCTTGGAATGTAGTTCAAGAACGAAAAAGATCAACATATTATTCTGGTATTTCCTTAGTGTTTATTATATTTTGTAATGTACAGTGTGCATGAGAGACATTTTGAGCAAAATTGCAAAGGGTGTTTTGATGAAATACGTTGCAACAATACCTGAAAGACTGTCTGCAGTTATTATGGAAAAAGGGAGATAATATTTTTGTGTGTATCAAAAAGTTAGGAAATTATTGTATAGCAGGATCTGAGCTGTTTAATATACCTTGGAAATTTTGTTTTATTGCGGGTTGGGAGACGAATTGTTATATTTATCAGGAACTAAACAATCTTGTTTATAAAGAGCTGCATCACTCTTTTGGCTAGCCAGTTAGCTATTTGTTTATAACGTGGTATGTTATTCTGTGTGTCAGTAAGTAAATTTTCTGTTTATAATATACTATGTTATTCTGTTTGTCAGTGAGATTTTCTGTTTACAGTGTACTATGTTATTCTGTGTCAGTAAGTGAGTTATCTATTTGTAAAGAAGTGCTTCATTCTGAGCATCAAAAAGTGATTTTTTTTCTGTTTTTTAAGATCTGTGTCATTCTGTTTATAATAAAGGGGCTATTCCGCTTAAGAATGACTGTCTGAGTGAAAATTATCAACAAAACTAACTTTATAAATAAAATACTAAAAGCTAGGCGAGTGGGTCACCTGCAGAAAATTATGTGGAAATGAAGGTAGCCTCAAGGAAGAGAAAGAATAGTTCATTAACTGTGTATTGAAGTTTAAGTGTTACAGGTGATGGAAAAATAACAAACCATACATTCCAATATATCAAAAACTCACTTTATGCCACACACTTTCCTTATTTTATGTGAAGTGAAAACCAAAAACACGTTTAACAGATTCTGACTGAGAACCTTAAAACCGTGAAGTAATAAACTGGTCATTCTAATAAACATTCTAGTCAATTTTCCTTGGTAAATTATTAAGAATCAATTTTAATTTTTCAGTAGTAGTTTTTATTACCTTCTGTCTACTCATTTTTAATTTCATCATTGTTACAAACTCTCTTTATTGACCTGAAGATGACCTAGGAACGTCGAAACGTTGTTTTCTGCTTATTAGTAAAAGTGTTAAAACCCATACCAGCCGTTGTGAGATTCCTTTTTTATTTCAAGTGCGTTTCTCGTCATGAAGAATATATTTTACTTCATTTTAGTTTTGTTTGTTCGTTGATCCTGTAAAGATATATTTCTACCACACATGAGTGAAAAGCTTCATTAAGGAATGAATAACGTCATTAACCAGTATATGGAGAGGTTTTACTCTTAGCAATCTTTAGTTCAAATAAATATATGTGTTCGCAAGAAATTCTCGAATTTGGAGCAAAATTCCAAAGGGTGTTTTGATGAAATACGTTGCAACAATACCTGAAAGACTGTCTGCAGTTATTATAGAAAAAGGGAGACAATATTTTTGTGTGTATCAAAAAGTCAGGAAATTTTTGTATAGCAGGATCTGAGCTGTTCACCATACCTTGGAAATTTTGTTTTATTGCGGGTCGGGAGACGAATTGTTATATTTATCAGGAACTAAACAATCTTGTTTATAAAGAGCTGCATCACTCTTTTGGCTAGCCAGTTAGCTATTTGTTTATAACGTGCTATGTTATTCTGTGTGTCAGTAAGTAGGATTTTCTGTTTATAATATACTATGTTATTCTGTTTGTCAGTGAGATTTTCTGTTTACAGTGTATTATGTTATTTTGTGTGCGTGAGTAAGTTATATTTTCTGTTTATAATGTGCTATGTTATTTTTTGTGTCAGTAAGTGAGATTTCCTGTTTTCAATGTTCGACGTTATTTTATGTGTCAGTGAGTGAGATTTTCTGTTTATAATGTACTACGCTATTTTGTGTGTTAGTAAGTGTGATTTTCTGTTTACAATGTACTATGTTATTCTGTGTCAGTGAGTGAGTTATCTATTTGTAAAGAGGTGCTTCATTCTGAGCATCAAAAAGTGATTTTTTTCTGTTTATAAAGATCTGTGTCATTCTGTTTATAATAAAGGGGCTATTCCGCTTAAGAATGACTGTCTGAGTGAAAATTATTAACAAAACTAACTTTATAAATAAAATACTAAAAGCTCGACTAGTGGGTCACCTGCAGTAAATTATGTGGAAATGAAGGTAGCCTCAAGGAAAGAAAGAATAGTTCATTATCTGTGTATTGAAGTTTGAATGTTTCATGTTACAGGGTGATGGAAAATTATCACACCATGCATTCCAATATATCGTTCACAAAAACTCACTTTATTCCACACACTTACCTTATTTCATGTGAAGTAAAAAGCAGAAACACGTTTAACAGATTCTGACTGAGAACCTTACAACCGTGAAGTAATAAACTGGTCATTTTAATAAACATTCTAGTCAATTTTCCTTGGTAAATTATTAAGAATCAATTTTAATTTTTCAGTAATAGTTTTTTTTACCTTCTGTCCACTCATTTTTAATTTCATCATTGTTACAAACTCTCTTTATTGACCTGAAGATGACCTAGGAACGTCGAAACGTTGTTTTCTGCTTATTAGTAAAAGTGTTAAAACCCATACCATCCGTTCTGAGATACATTTTTATTTCAAGTGAGTTTCTCGTCATGAAAAATATATTTCACTTCGTTTTAGTTTTGTTTGTTCGTTTTTTTTAATTTCGCGCGAAGCTACATGAGGGCTATATGCGCTAGCCATCCCTAATTTAGTAGTGTAAGACTATAGGGAAGGCAGCTAGTTATCATCACCCATCGTTAACTCTTGGGTTACTCATTTACCAACGAATAGCGTGATTGACTGTCACATTATAATGTCCCCACTGCTGAAAGGACGAGCATGTTTGATGTGGCGAGGATTCGAACCCGCGACCGTTATATTACAAGTCGAGCGCCTTAACCACCTGACCATGCCGGGCCTAATTTTAGTGAAAAAGCAACACTAATTTCGTATTAATCCATTGCAACAAATAACACGTGTGCACTATTTATATTTCAAGTTGTTGTACAAAAACGCCTACTTACTGATTAAAATGCAGTACTTATCAGATTATGACACGAAACGACATAACGCATGAGTTACAGCACTGTCTGAATAAAAACGTTGTGCGTGGTCGTTGTTGAGCAGGAACTGAACAATAAGCTATTTGTGCTCTGACAATCACGACTACGGAAACTGGATTTTTTACTACCGTAAGTCTCCAAAGTTACCATTTAACCATACAGGCTCACTGAAAAGCACTTCGATTTCGCACAAAGCTGTAGTAGAGTTGTATGTGCCAACCAGCCCTAGTAAAGAAGCTCACAGGCTTCTACCTTTTACAAAGCAAAATATATTTAGAACGATACAGCATTAACAGTTTCTATAAATAATATCTTCTCTTTTCGTTCTAACTGTACATTTTAAGCATATTTCAAAAAGGTGTATGATTTATTTTTTTTTTACTCGCGAATTCATTTATAAAATTCGCTTTTCACATTCTGATCAACTTTCCGGTTTCGAGGCGTCTGAAACCAATTGTTCTTCAAATTTTATCTTGATAGAAACAGAGAATTCTTCTTTAGATACAATTCTTTTAAAACGAAGAATGTAAGAAAGAAACATAACATTAAAAATAAGTTTTATCGTTCTACAATGTATAAGTTCGTGTTGTCTTGACATAAATCTCACCATTATGTTTCCCCCAGTCTACTTTATACAGAAATACATGAGATTACTTTACTTTTGAAGAGAAACTTTACATGAGTAAATGAGTTATATCATTTACATCATAGTAAAAGAGCAACAACAAACACTACTTGAATTGACACACCATTCATAAATTAAAAGTTTTTTATTGGAAATAATTTAGATGAGGTAAAACATTAAAGTTATTTATTGGCTAATTCTCAAACAGAGTATGTTAGAGGTGTGCGTGACAAATGCATCTCACATTCTAACAACTGGACAGAAAAGATTCAAGCCTGAGAAAATTAAATTTCTCGTTCGAATATTCGTAGTATAGTATTATTACTTTACATTAGATTTTGTAGTTCAAAAAAGGGGTGGTACAAACGTTATTAAAGACTAAAGTGACAATATTGTCATGGTGGTGAAACGTAGTTTTATTTTGTGGTATTTTTCTACCACATTTTGACTGGTTATAATATTTAATCCAATGCTAGTAGTCAACATTAGTATGTTTTAAACTGTTTTCAGATTTCAGAAATATAATTCGAAGATTCACATTTGGTGTTAATCAAACCTGGATCTACAAGCACCTGTCATCCACCATTGATACCAGTCTAGTGGAATGGATCGCCACTTCTCTTACAAATCAGCGCCAAGTGTATTATTTCATGGTCTGTTTCTTAATTGACGTTCTAAAACGTCTCAAAACAATTGTAATCTTGTCGATTCTTTGAACTTGCTAAGGAAAACTCTGGACATCTGGACATAAAGTTTCTCAAACCACCACCGGACGCGGCTTGTGATGTAACATGGTTTGTTGCCATACTCAAAGAGATATCTAATGTTCTTTTACTTGCGGTATAAAATGGTGTGTTACCACATTGAACGGATTATCTTACATTCCCTTACTTATAATGTGGCATACTATGTTATCATAATGAAATATTAGGTTGTCCATAATGTCAGAATTCTCACGATGACATATAGAAGCTGAATATTGAGTAACTTATCGTTGGTTGGTTGGTTGATTTAATCGAAGTTTGTCGCTTATATTGTGCCTTAATTGTCTGCTGTTTCACCTCTACTCAGAGAAAGTTTCGCAACCCCCAAGATAGCATGGAGAAAAATAACTTTCGTCTGATTTTCCTATACGACTTCAAACTTGGACAAAAAGCTACCGAAATTACACGGAACATTAACCAGACATTCGGCTATGGATCTGTTACTGAACGTACAAGTTTATACATGGAGATAAAAGTCTTAAAGACCGCGAATATCATGGAAGGAAGCCATCCTTGGATGAAAACACATTAAGAGAAACAGTTGAGACAGATCCTCGCATAACAGTACTTGAGCTGGCAGAAAAGCTAGGCACAAGCAAATTAAATATTTCCAACAACCTGAGTGCGATTAAAAGACGAACAAATTGAATAAGTGGGTTCTACATGAGCCGACTGAAGATCAACAAAATTGGCGTTATGACACCTTTCAAGGATGATGTTCCAAAAATTGAACGAATTGGAAATCGAGGTTCTGCTTCATCCACCTTGTTATCCAGACCTTTCCCCTACATATTTTTTTATTGTTCCAATCACTTTGACAACTTTTTGAACAATGAACGCTTTCAAAACCAGAGAGCTGCAGAAGAAGCTTTCTGGAAGTTTACCATAGAAACTCTGATTTCTACAACAGGGACAAAAACAACATCGTTACACGTTGGTAAGAGCATGTTGAAACAAATAGTGCTTACTTTGATTAAAGCATGTTTTTTTTTTTAAACTTCACAGCTGGAAAACGACATTTATTGTTGGACAGCCTAATAATTACCAAACATTCTCTTACTTGTATATAATTCTGATTTTTTTTCGAGTAAATGGGAAAAAAAACAACTTAGAATTATTGAAAACTCACTGGAAAAAGTATTGCACAACAAATATCTACCTTTTCCTGACTTTGACTGAGTTTAACACAAAGAAAGAGACTGAACAGAAGCTTTCATGTTGTAAAACGATCTTTATTTAAATCACACAATAATCAAATCAAAAGATGATTTACATGTGGTGTTAAGTAAAGTTGAAGCCTTTAACAGTTCAAGTTTAAAATTTCAGGTTAGTTTTTCAGTATTAAACGTTCTTTAAAGTTATTAAAAGGTTAAATTATTATTACGATCTGTTGAGACTGGGTAAACGTCGAATTATATACTAACAACAACAATGTCATTCTATTCATGGTGCAAGCACAACCTGCATGATGGACAACCATTCTCGTTCGAATTAATTATTATACGTATGGAACATCATCCCACTTTTCAGCAGAAGAGATCATTGTCACTTTCTGTGAAATGTACAACAGTCTTCCCCACTACAAAGCATAGGTGATAACCTTGATGACTGACCTAGTTTAATAAATAATTAGGTTGAGAGGAACTTAGTGACTTCCTTGACTGACTTTCCATGTTAAGACTAAAATGTTTAATATGCACAGAAGTTTTGAAAAGTTATATATATCAGCCAAGGAGATAGGAACATATGGTATGACTGCATACCAAATTTGTATTATAACATGGTATTTATCATACTAAATTAATTATATAATTTTTCTTTACTTGTTACGTGGAGTGGT
Source organism: Tachypleus tridentatus (assembly GCF_004210375.1). NCBI lineage: Eukaryota > Metazoa > Arthropoda > Merostomata > Xiphosura > Limulidae > Tachypleus > Tachypleus tridentatus. Next base: position 74,422,889 of record NC_134825.1, read on the forward strand.
ATGTTAGCATGCTCAAAACTCATTTAACTTTCCTTTAGAATTCCACTAGAGAATGCATAATGGCATTATTCAAAATGTACGAGCAAACAAAATTTCTTGGGGCTTTCTTAAAAACAAATAAATAGTAGACCTGCTCTAAACTGAACAAAACAGGCTAATTTCATGAACCTACCGGTATTGTTACTCATGGTTAGTAAAGCACGGACCTTTCAACCTCACACACGTACATGCAAAATAGACAAAGAAAGATTCATTGCGCCTCATGATATTTTTTGTTTTTGTTGTTTTAGACGCTCAAAACATGAAATCCAACGTTTCGCACACGTTACATCGATGAGCGGCTATCTGGCTGTAGCTTGTATGTTAAAATCAAATATCGTCGAGTTCCCTAACATTCTGTAAACAAATTTTCAGAAACTTCCGCAGTACGTCTATCCAACAATATTTGTTTGCAGTATTGTAAGCGATTGTTGAAGACACGTGTAACAAAAATAGGCTTAGGTAACTTATATGATATTTTTAAGTAGTGTATAAAATGTTTCAGCAGTTTCAGTTATCTACATATTTATGATCATACAACTCATAAGTTTCAAAATATGTATTTGATCTTAAAGGTTATTTGTGTATATTTCTTTTTTCTGAAAAAAAAAACAGACTATAAGATTTGACAACGAAGAGTTTTTTTTCCGCTTTTTTGAAAACTTTGGTAGATGGTGTAATATATATGTTTGGAAGAAAATCACATGTGTTCAAAAGTACTTTCTTCCTCTTTCATCAATGCTGTGTAATTACATACCTGTAGGATTCCAATGGATTAATGTAGTGAGGAACTCCTAGCTTTTTACCTTCAGGCTTAACTTGAGCTGTTAACAATAATCTTTATGTTATTTATTTCATGACTTCTCGTGAATTCGAGAATTTCTTGCGAACACATACATTTATTTGAACTAAAGATTGCTAAGAGTAAAACCTCTCCATATACTGGTTAATGACGTTATTCATTCCTTAATGAAGCTTTTCACTCATGTGTGGTAGAAATATATCTTTACAGGATCGGATCCATCAATTTCAAAAGGGTTTCAAAATGATTGTGTACGTTATTCTCAATGGCACATGAACAATAAGAAATCTGAATGGCCAATACTTTCTGCTCTCATCGAGCACATCTTTTCCTTCATTGACTGCTAAAATCAAAATCTCAAAGAAACACTTGGAATCATTGATAGGCTAAAGATGTAGATGGAACGCTCAATAATCACAACTATGAAAAGGGCCATTTCAAAGACTTGTGGTAGGTTTTAAATCGAGTTTAATATTTTGCAATGAAATGTTTTTCACAATTATTCTTCAATTGTTTGTTTGTTTGTTTTTGAATTTCGCACAAAGCTACTCGAGGGCTATCTGTGCTAGCCGTCCCTAATTTAGCAGTGTAAGACTAGAGGGAAGGCAGCTAGTCATCACCATCTACCGCCAACTCTTGGGCTACTCTTTTACCAACGAATAGTGGAATTGACCGTCACTTTATAAAGCCCCCACGGCTGAAAGGGCGAGCACGTTTGGCGCCACCGGGATGCGAACCCGCGACCCTTAGATTACGAGTCTCACGCCTTAACACGCTTGGGATTATTCTTCAACACTATACACATTACAGACCGTCCGTACCCACCGTTTTCTACAGGAATATAGACGTGGCTGATCCCAGAAAATAGTTAACTCTCTGACATGAGCTAAAAATTATCGTCTTAACGAAAGGAAAATGAATTTCTATAATTAATATCACTTTATATTTTATCATATCTAAGACATAATAAATATGTCATGGAATAAGTGTGGAAATAATATAGTTTGTGTTTAATTTATTAACCATTAATGTGTTCAGTATTTTCTTTAAAACCAGATTTTCTGTTAAACAGTTAGTTCATACTTTTGTATTTGTCAAAAACATTAAAGAAAAAAGAATCTACAAAAAAAGTGTTTACTAACAATAAACTTCTCAGTATGATAAAAATGTAAAACCTTAGTTTTGGGACTGTATATTTTAGTAAAAAGTGTTTTAAACAGTTGAAATTTTAGACGTTCTTCCATTCTGTAATCTTCAAGTTTTAAGAAACAAAATAAAAACTAAAGAAATGAACATTTTGCTGGAATTTTATAAAACTTTTATTGGATTTAGATTATTTTTAGGTGTTTTTCTTTATGGAGTGAATTTACTTTGTTGGTTTGTTATCAAACACAAAGGACTATCTGCGTTCTACCCAATACGGGTATCGAAATCCTATTTTAGCGTAAAAGACTGAGCCTTTGAAGAGCTGGTGGAATGGCTTTAATTTATATATTCCACTGTCCTCTGGTGGATCACGGAAAGTCTACCAGATCATAACTAAAACATCCAAGGTTCGTTTCCTCCTGGTGGACAGCACGGAGGTAGCTGCTCGTTGTGTAGTTTTGCGCTAACACAACATATCCTTTTTGTAAGATCTATGTGCGTAATAAAATGAAATTTCAAAACGATAAAAACATTTTGTCTGGAAGAGATAAAAAACGCTGTTTTGCAAAGACACAAGAAATAGTTCATTTAGTACAATTTTATAATTCATTTCTTGTTTATGTTATTGTATTGGAAAATTATTTTTATTCTGCAAAATTCGAACTGATAAATGTTTCAATTAATGCTTCATAGATGACTCTGTTAGTCAAGCGCAGCAGAAAGATAAGGAAGAGAATAAAAAAAATAAGGCGAAGTATGGTTGAAATAAATTGTGTGTCTAGTTTCGGTTTATTCTTTTAGTCTTACTAAGGTTGTAAAACGTCCTCCGATTTTATGTGAACAAAAGGAAAAACTAGAAGTAACAATTTAAAGAGAGTTTCCTATACTGTGATTTGTTGAATCCGAGTTTATACATTGTATGTACATTTTCTACGTATAGTTGAGTGGCTGCCTTTCTCGGTTATAAATGTATTTGCCTAAATCAATGATACTCTACAGACAGTTTAATCGATAAATGCTTGGAATGTAGTTCAAGAACGAAAAAGAACAACATATTATTCTGGTATTTCCTTAGTGTTTATTATATTTTGTAATGTACGGAGTGTATGAGAGACATTTTGAGCAAAATTGCAAAGGGTGTTTTGATGAAATACGTTGCAACAATACCTGAAAGACTGTCTGCAGTTATTATAGAAAAAGGGAGACAATATTTTTGTGTGTATCAAAAAGTCAGGAAATTTTTGTATAGCAGGATCTGAGCTGTTTAATATACCTTGGAAATTTTGTTTTATTGCGGGTCGGGAGACGAATTGTTATATTTATCAGGAACTAAACAATCTTGTTTATAAAGAGCTGCATCACTCTTTTGGCTAGTCAGTTAGCTATTTGTTTATAACGTGGTATGTTATTCTGTGTGTCAGTAAGTAAATTTTCTGTTTATAATATACTATGTTATTCTGTTTGTTAGTGAACTTTTCTGTTATCAGTGTATTATGTTATTTTGTGTGCGTGAGTAAGTTATATTTTCTGTTTATAATGTTCTATGTTATTTTTTGTGTCAGTAAGTGAGATTTCCTGTTTTCAATGTACGACGTTATTTTATGCGTCAGTGAGTGAGATTTTCTGTTTATAATGTATTACGCTATTTTGTATGTTAGTAAGTGTGATTTTCTGTTTACAATGTACTATGTTATTCTGTGTCAGTAAGTGAGTTATCTATTTGTAAAGAGGTGCTTCATTCTGAGCATCAAAAAGTGATTTTTTTTTCTGTTTATAAAAATCTCTGTCATTCTGTTTATAATAAAGGGGCTATTCCGCTTAAGAATGACTGTCTGAGTGAAAATTATTAACAAAACTAACTTTATAAATAAAATACTAAAAGCTAGACTAGTGGGTCACCTGCAGAAAATTATGTGGAAATGAAGGTAGCCTCAAGGAAAGAAAGAATAGTTCATTAACTGTGTATTGAAGTTTGAGTGTTACAGGGTGATGGAAAATTAACACACCATGCATTCCAAGATATTGTTCACAAAAACTCACTTTATTCCACACACTTTCCTTATTTCATGTGAAGTAAAAAGCAGAAACACGTTTAATAGATTCTGACTGAGAACCTTACAACCGTGAAGTAATAAACTGATCATTCTAATAAACATTCTAGTCAATTTTCCTTGGTAAATTATTAAGAATTAATTTTAATTTTTCAGTAGTAGTTTTTATTACCTTCTGTCCACTCATTTTTAATTTCATCATTGTTACAAACTCTCTTTATTGACCTGAAGATGACCTAGGAACGTCGAAACGTTGTTTTCTGCTTATTAGTAAAAGTGTTAAAACCCATACCAGCCATTCTGGGATACATTTTTATTTCAAGTGAGTTTCTCGTCATGAAGAATATATTTTACTTCATTTTAGTTTTGTTTGTTCCTTTTTTAATTTCGCGCGAAGTTACATGAGGGCTATATGCGCTAGCCATCCCTAATTTAGTAGTGTAAGACTATAGGGAAGGCAGCTAGTTATCATCACCCATCATTAACTCTTGGGTTACTCTTTTCCCAACTAATACCGTGATTGACTGTCATATTATAATATCCACACTGCTGAAAGGACAAGCATGTTTGATGTGGCGGGGATTCGAACCCGCGACCGTTATATTACAAGTCGAGCGCCTTAACCACCTGACCATGCCGGGCCTAATTTTAGTGAAAAAGCAACACTAATTTCGTATTAATCCATTGCAACAAATAACACGTGTGCACTATTTATATTTCAAGTTGTTGTACATAAACGCCTCCTTACTGATTAAAATGCAGTACTTATCAGATTAAGACACGAAACGACATAACGCATGAGTTACAGCACTGTCTGAATAAAAACGTTGTGCGTGGTCGTTGTTGAGCAGGAAGCTGAACAATAAGCTATTTGTGCTCTGACAATCACGACTACGGAAACTGGATTGTTTACTACCGTAAGTCTCCAAAGTTACCATTTAACCATACAGGCTCACTGAAAAGCACTTCGATTTCGCACAAAGCTGTAGTAGAGTTGTATGCGCCAACCAGCCCTAGTAAAGAAGCTCACAGGCTTCTACCTTTTACAAAGCAAAATACATTTAGAAAGATACAGCATTAACAGTTTCTATAAATAATATTTTCTCTTTTCGTTCAAACTGTACATTTTAAGCATATTTCAAAAGGTGTATGATTTTTTTTTTTTACTCGCGAATTCACTTATAAAATTCGCTATTCACATTCTGATCAACTTTCCGGTTTCGAGGCGTCTGAAACCAATTGTTCTTCAAATTTTATCTTGATAGAAACAGAGAATTCTTCTTTTGATACAATTCTTTTAAAACGAAGAATGTAAGAAAGAAACATAACATTAAAAATAAGTTTTATCGTTCTACAATGTATAAGTTCGTGTTGTCTTGATATAAATCTCACCATTATGTTTCCAGACAAAACATTTTGTCTAGAAGAGATCAAAAACGCTGTTTTGCAAAGACACAAGAAATAGTTCATTTAGTATAATTTTATAATTCATTTCTTGTTTATGTTATTGTATTGGAAAATTATTTTTATTCTGCAAAATTCGAACTGATAAATGTTTCAATTAATGCTTCATAGATGACTCTGTTAGTCAAGCGCGGCAGAAAGATAAGGAAGAGATTAAAAAAAATAAGGCGAAGTATGGTTGAAATAAATTGTGTGTCTAGTTTCGGTTTATTCTTTTAGTCTTACTAAGGTTGTAAAACGTCCTCCGATTTTATGTGAACAAAAGGAAAAACTAGAAGTAACAATTTAAAGAGAGTTTCCTATACTGTGATTTGTTGAATCCGAGTTTATACATTGTATGTACATTTTCTACGTATAGTTGAGTGGCTGCCTTTCTGGGTTATAAATGTATTTGCCTAAATCAATGATACTCTACAGACTGTTTAACCGATAAATGCTTGGAATGTAGTTCAAGAACGAAAAAGAACAACATATTATTCTGGTATTTCCTTAGTGTTTATTATATTTTGTAATGTACAGTGCGTATTAGAGACATTTGGAGCAAAATTGCAAAGGGTGTTTTGATGAAATACGTTGCAACAATACCTGAAAGACTGTCTGCAGTTATTATAGAAAAAGGGAGACAATATTTTTGTGTGTATCAAAAAGTCAGGAAATTTTTGTATAGCAGAATCTGAGCTGTTTAATATACCTTGGAAATTTTGTTTTATTGCGGGTCGGGAGACGAATTGTTATATTTATCAGGAACTAAACAATCTTGTTTATAAAGAGCTGCATCACTCTTTTGGCTAGCCAGTTAGCTATTTGTTTATAACGTGCTATGTTATTCTGTGTGTCAGTAAGTAAGATTTTCTGTTTATAATATACTATGTTATTCTGTTTGTCAGTGAGATTTTCTGTTTACAGTGTATTATGTTATTTTGTGTGCGTGAGTAAGTTATATTTTCTGTTTATAATGTGCTATGTTATTTTTTGTGTCAGTAAGTGAGATTTCCTGTTTTCAATGTACTACGTTATTTTATGCGTCAGTGAGTGAGATTTTCTGTTTATAATGTACTACGCTATTTTGTGTGTTAGTAAATGTGATTTTCTGTTTACAATGTACTATGTTATTCTGTGTCAGTGAGTGAGTTATCTATTTGTAAAGAGGTGCTTCATTCTGAGCATCAGGAAGTGATTTTTTTTTCTGTTTATAAAGATCTGTGTCATTCTGTTTATAATAAAGGGGCTATTCTGCTTAAGAATTACTGTCTGAGTGAAAATTATTAACAAAACTAACTTTATAAATAAAATACTAAAAGCTAGACTAGTGGGTCACCTGCAGAAAATTATGTGGAAATGAAGGTAGCCTCAAGGAAGAGAAAGAATAGTTCATTAACTGTGTATTGAAGTTTGAGTGTTACAGGTGATGGAAAAATAACAAACCATACATTCCAATATATCAAAAACTCACTTTATGCCACACACTTTCCTTATTTTATGTGAAGTGAAAAGCAGAAACACGTTTAACAGATTCTGACTGAGAACCTTACAACCGTGAAGTAATAAACTGGTCATTCTAATAAACATTCTAGTCAATTTTCCTTGGTAAATTATTAAGAATCAATTTTAATTTTTCAGTAATAGTTTTTTTACCTTCTGTCCACTCATTTTTAATTTCATCATTGTTACAAACTCTCTTTATTGACCTAAAGATGACCTAGGAACGTCGAAACGTTGTTTTCTGCTTATTAGTAAAAGAGTTAAAACCCATACCAGCGGTTCTGAGATACATTTTTATTTCAAGTGAGTTTCTCGTCATGAAGAATATATTTTACTTCATTTTAGTTGTGTTTGTTCGTTTTTTTATTTCGCGCAAAGCTACATGAGGGCTATATGCGCTAGCCATCCCTAATTTAGTAGTGTAAGACTATAGGGAAGGCAGCTAGTTATCATCACCCATCGTTAACTCTTGGGTTACTCATTTACCAACGAATAGCGTGATTGACTGTCACATTATAATGTCCCCACTGCTGAAAGGACGAGCATGTTTGATGTGGCGGGGATTCGAACCCGCGACCGTTATATTACAAGTCGAGCGCCTTAACCACCTGACCATGCCGGGCCTAATTTTAGTGAAAAAAGCAACACTAATTTCTGATTAATCCATTGCAACAAATAACACGTGTGCACTATTTATATTTCAAGTTGTTGTACATAAACGCCTCCTTACTTATTAAAATGCAGTACTTATCAGATTAAGACACGAAACGACATAACGCATGAGTTACAGCACTGTCTGAATAAAAACGTTGTGCGTGGTCGTTGTTAAGCAGGAACTGAACAATAAGCTATTTGTGCTCTGACAATCACGACTACGGAAACTGGATTTTTTACTACCGTAAGTCTCCAAAGTTACCAATTAACCATACAGGCTCACTAAAAAGCACTTCGATTTCGCACAAAGCTGTAGTAGAGTTGTATGCGCCAACCAGCCCTAGTAAAGAAGCTCACAGGCTTCTACCTTTTACAAAGCAAAATATATTTAGAACGATACAGCATTAACAGTTTCTATAAATAATATTTTCACTTTTTGTTCAAACTGTACATTTTAAGCATAATTCAAAAGGTGTATGATTTTTTTTTTTACTCGCGAATTCATTTATAAAATTCGCTTTTCACATTCTGATCAACTTTCCGGTTTCGAGGCGTCTGAAACCAATTGTTCTTCAAATTTTATCTTGATAGAAACAGATAATTCTTTTTTTGATACAATTATTTTAAAACGAAGAATGTAAGAAAGAAACATAACATTAAAAATAAGTTTTATCGTTCTACAATGTATAAGTTCGTGTTGTTACCGCTATTGAACAACTTGGAAGAGGTTATTTCGGCGAAAGATAGTTATTTACATATTATTTTCAAGTAAAACTGGTTCTCCTTGGAGGGATGGAATAGGCTCACTGAATAACATAAGAGTCAACAAGATATTTATTAATTTCAGCGGAGTTTTTTATGTTTCTGAAACTGAGTTCGTGAAATGAAATAGAGATTAGGTACAATGTAAGACATAGTGAATAATCTTTATTTAATAACACGAACATGGTCTGTATAATTGGTTATGACGCTTAGGCATTCGCTGTTAGTAGCTAGTAATTGCTTTCTATTCGAACTATATACCAGATTGTTTGAGCCTTATGTTACCTATTACCTACTTCTAAGGTAATATTCCGAGCGACTAATGCTACTACGTGATTAGTCATTTTCATTCAAACTTAAGGAAGGTTATAACCTTCGAAGTATCACATGACTCACAGTTGGAGGATACAACTATAGACATTTTTGCATAATATACAACATTATAGCTGTAACTCTCGTTGGCAGACCAGGAGTTACTTCAAGAAATTTACCAAGAAAAAAAGGCAGTTAAAAAGAAAGTAACTTAATAACTTCCTTAATAATATGCTACGTGAATACTTTACATGTTAGAATAACTTAATAGTTCCGAAAAATACTATATTAATTTTATATAGTACTATGTTAATTTTATATAGTACTACATTAATTTTATATAGTACTGTATTAATTTTATATAGTACTATATTAATTTTATATAGTACTACATTAATTTTATATAGTACTGTATTAATTTTATATAGTACTGTATTAATTTTATATAGTACTACATTAATTTTATATAGTACTGTATTAATTTTATATAGTACTGTATTAATTTTATATAGTACTACATTAATTTTATATAGTACTGTATTAATTTTATACAGTACTGTATTAATTTTATATAGTACTATATTAATTATGAGAAAATTCATAATACACTTATGTATCACACTTTTCCCTTTACATCAGGCTTTTCCTCAAGCTAGGAAATAATTGTAATTTTAAACAAAAAAAAAATTATATACGCAGTCTGGTCAAGGAGAGCGGGGGTTTTCGTTGAAACACAACATGAACAACAGAACGTTAAGATAAGGTTAATTTAGTGAACAATGTGTTCCTATATAGAACAACACTAAAGCAAGGTTAGTTTAGTGAGCCATATGTTCCTATATAGAACAACACTCATGTAAGATTAGTTTAGTGAACCATGTGCATTCGAAAGAAAGGGTCAGTACACTATAATACTTAGTTTATTGTTCATGTCGTCGTACATAGAGCAGCAGCTCGATAGAGGTTTATCTAGCAGTTAACTAAGCTGCATTTAGACATAACTCCCTAAACAAAATTGAAATTCTCTAGTCCTTGAATCTGAGCGTTACTATTGACCCAATGCTGTGGTAAGCTAGCCGAAGACTTTTATCACGAAAGACTGATCTTCAATGTATCTTTATAACTCCATGTCTATGTTCCACAAATGTTTTCTGTCATTAATAAAATGTTTTAAACGATCTCAGAACTAAGACAAAATTTGCTCTTTAATTATAACATACAATACCGACCCTAACATTTAGCAACATGAAGATTTTCTCTATTCTTCGTAAAAATTGTTTTGCTGAAACGTTTTGGTTTTTCAACTAATTGTGTTTAAAAGTTCTCTTTCGGTTTTTTGTTTGTTTTCAATTTCGCATAAAACTACACGAGAGGTATCTGTGCTAGTTGTCCCTAATTTAGCAGTGTAAGACTAGAGGGAAGGCAGCTAATCATCACCACCCACCGCCAACTCTTGGGCTACTCTTTTACCAACGAATAGTAGGATTGACCGTAACATTGTCACGCCTCTACGGCTAAAAGGGCGAGCATGTTTGGTGTGACTGGGATTCAAGCCAGCGATCCTCGGATTACGAGACGAGTGCCTTAACCACCTGGCCATGTCGGGCCTTCACTTTCGGAGTGAATAAAATTGTGTTTTACTTAGAATTAGCGTATATTAGAACTGCCACCATTTGAAGGCTCAATGGTGTGGAAACAGTTATTTTTCTTGAACGCTACAACATGTTGTTGGCAACAAGTTGCTTAATTTAACTCTATGAAAATATTCCCCGAAGCTTAAAGAGTTGTTAGCGTATAAAACAGTGTATCGTAAATAAACAAAATCGAATGGTGATCAATTCCGTTACAAAAATAGTCCATTAGAATTTCCATGAAGATGTCAGCAGAATATAATAAAAAAGTAGTTGATAATTAATATATGAATTTAAAAAATATGATAATTAATAATCAGACATCATGATTGACTATGACAACGATTGATATTTTATTTTATGTAAATTACTATATTGTTACAACCAGTCCTTTATTTCGTTAATTTAGTTTTGAAAAAAATATTCTAAACATAATTTGCTTGATAATGATATATATATATTTCTTAATATATGCACAAACATCCTGTACCTCATATACTCCATAAATGAAGGCCCAAGGTAACCACGATGAGAAGCAATAACATATAACACAATATGGAGAGAGTAGAGGACTCTATATAAAAACAATTTTAGAGTCTCACCATATATTTTTACAGTCCATGCACTTTTGAAACAGTACCACTATTCAGTTCCTATTGCAAAAGGCTTCATGGTAAGGAAGTCATGTCTGAAACACATCATTCCTTTCTGCTTGCTTTCTATAATTCACCTCAATTACAAAGACTGCAACTTCTTGGTGTTAGTGTACTTTTAAACAATACTATCAAAAATAAATACTTAGAAGACTTGACCATATGGAACAGAATGAATATCAGTTTCAATACCCTTGCTGCTTGATGTATAACCCGAAGTATTATTTTGGTGAGCCCATATCCCGCTGACCTCATTTTTAGATGAAGATCTTTCTTGATTATGTTTCGCACTGTTACCCAAAACATGTCGACAGCTTTTGCCATTGACTTTTGTGTTCATGTATTTTTACCTGTTACAAAACTCTGCACTTTATTTACCATGGTTGGTGATCAGCTTGTAACAAGTCTTTTTTTGTTGGATGATCCTGTTGTCCGAAGTTGATCCACATTCCTTTGTTTTTCAAAGGATATCTCTGTCTCTAAAATTGTAAATCACTGACCTAAACATATATTTATGACCTGAATGTATTAATTTTTACATCGGAAAAGATTATTACGTACTTTTCTTCAAAGCGATAAGTTTTTTTTCGTAACAATACTTAAGTAACATCAAACAATGCCTGAATGTAATGCTAAAACATTTCGTTTTACTACACCTTTATATAGACCTGCTAATTTACATATCTATAATTGTTTTAATATAATGTATTCAAATGTGTACTTCAAATGTCATTTAACTATTGTTTTTCTTGTTTTTTAATCAGCAATAACTAGTAACTGATAAAATAAACCCAGCTTGCCAAACAAGACTTCCGTTAATTACATATACATGTGTTTTCGAATGTTTAAAATTATTAATGTTTCACCATTTCTCTTTTCTACAAAACTAAATGTATTTTATTTTTACTTAAGCCTTTTTGAAGTTAGCAGGAAATATCCCGAAGACGTTTGCACTACGGGCTACGTTAAAAGTCTCAGTTGAAGAGCTGTCTTTAGTACTGAGAAATGTTACCTCATCCCCCAATTCTTCTTTACAGAGTTCAATTTTATGGTAGTACTATTTTGTTTTTAGTTGTTTTAATGATCAAAATACCTTTAGTTACAGTTATTGTCCTATACACATAACGTAAACATCTTATTGATTTATAAACAAATATATTACGCCATTTTAAACTCGGGTTAGAATACATGGTTTGCACAGATTATTATTACTGACTTTTAGTTTATTTCATTAGTTTATTAAAATTGGTATAAAACAATCAAATTGTTCTACAACATTTTAAAAAAATAAGAGTATGTCTATATGAAATGAAAGAAGTGTTATACATGGCGGGAATTCATGAAATAATTCTATAAAATATGATGGTTCATTGATATGATTCATCTCAGCAGTTACGCGTATTTCTATGGCAGTTTTGTTATTTAACCTTTTGTTTTACCTCTAACCTTGATGGTTCTTTTTTTCCCAAGATATTGAGTATGCACGATAGAATGCCAGATAGATATTGGTCATTACTTGCTGACGGAAATAGAGAACTAGCGACATCTATAATGTATGATAGTGCATTACAACCGCTGAGCGTGAAATTTCATATCCAATCTCGGATCGTTGAATCACAAACTCTTTGGCGTGCGTTGTTCTTTTACAGATTTTTACGGATTTCTAACAAGCGAATTCCTTCATAATAGGAAAGATTAGTTTTAGAAGTTTGTGCACTTAAAAACGGTGTTTTGCCATTACACATGTTAAATCTTGTATAGTTTTCTAGATTACTTCTTTAGTAAGTAAATGTGAATTAGCTAGCTTTAATTTAAGAAATTGAGCGACCAGCCTATTGGGGTTGACCATTTTGAAACCACAGTTTTCAGCGTACAAGAGTAGACGAGTTAAGTAAGTGTTCTCTTTGTTAATTGTAAGATAAACAAGCAGGCTTAAAAAATTAACGTTTCCATTGAATTAAAATAAAAGCCAACATCAACTTTAGATTTAGTTTTATTTTAGCAATAGATATAACACAATTGTTAAAAATTCTCATATTAGTTTCAATAGCATATTATTTTTATTTTGAAATCTGATCAATACGTAGGTTTAATTTTAATTGTACAAACAACAAATACATAACTTTTATAATTGTTAACACTGCTTGTTGATAATCGCCACGTAGTAGTTTGGAACCATAAACTTTGAAAGAAAAGATTAAGACAACATAGAACTATGTTTAAATTTAGTTATCGTTAGATAAATAATCACTACAACAGACAACGAAAACACGTAATTATCGTCAGATGAATAATTACTACAACAGACGACGAAAATAAGTGGTTATTATTAGATAACAGGCTATCATTATAGACAACATTTCAGTTAGTTATCGATGATTAGTTATTACTCTGAACAACGTTGGATTTAGTTATAGTTAGGTGACTGGACACTACTTTAGACAGAGACTAGACATGGATAACGTTAGATGACCGGCAACAAATTTAGACAAAGATCAGACATAGCTAACGATAGATGACTGACCACTACTTTAAACAAAGACCAGACATAGATAACATTAGTTAGATGGCCACTACATTAGACAAAGATCAGACATAGATAACATTAGATAAATGACTACTTCTGGTAACAATGCTCGGAGTTAGTTTTCGTTAAATCAATGGTCAAGGCTGTAGATAATGTTATATTTAGTGGTTAGTTGGTAATGCTTTTGATTGTTGTTATTATCAGATGAGATGATTATTACTATTTATGTACTTCTAAGAGTTTGTTATCACCGAGCGATTAATCTCTACTAAAATATTATAAAAATGCATTTGATTTTGTTAAAACTACAAATCAATCACTATCATAAATAATATTCAAACTTATCTGTCACTTAAGAATCAAACGGTTAAATTTGGTTATTAATAAATTATTGATCATACTATGAACAGCGCATTGGTTATTGGGCTTATCCCTAAATGACTATCCACTATTTAAAAGAGAAAAAACACTTTGCATTTAGTTGCTACTAAAATATGTATCATTACAGTATGGAGAAGACTTGATTGGCCCTATTGATCACTGTTGTGGACAAGGGATAGATGTAGTTATCACCAAATAACATACCTGTCTACTAAACATATTGTTTAGGTTTGGCTAGTGTTCGATGAGTATCCACTATCGCAGGGGACTGAGTATGTTATATTAATTTGAAGCTTCACAAGTCGTTACAGTTCACGTCGCCACGTATGATCATCTGATGACTGTGCATCTTGGCAAAAGCCCTGAAACATAGTTTCCACTGTAAAATATACTGTCGTAATGCTTTCATCTTCAAAACACACTGTTCTTTTTGAAAACTTTCAAAAATACATTTAGTATAAGAATACTATAGTTTCCCAGTGCCAGTTTCAGCTGTCCAATTGCATAGGAATTCAAACATATTGCATTAAGCAATTTGATCAATTTTTCTTCGTAGTCATATCTTGGTAAACCCTCACGTTTGTGTGAAGCTTTCATTTATGTATGGTAATAAGGATTCATAACATTTTTTTTCTTTGACGTTAAGCACTAAATCACACAATAGGCTATCTGTGTCGACCCACCACGGGTATCGAAACCCGATTTTAGCGTTATAAGCCTTCAAACTTCCGTTGAGCAACTAGGAGTGTCCAAAACATTGGTTTCATAGTAACCATGATTCACTTTGACGTTTTTTCTTTACGTACTTTCACTATACGTAACTTACCACCGGTGCAGTATCGAGCGATAATTGTGAATTCCTTTGAAGCAGATTCGTGATATTCCTCGTACTATTTTGGAATTGTCTTCCGCCCACGGTTTGATAGAAAATAGTAGAAATCTTCTTAGGTCATTAAGGTACAAATACACATCGTCAACTGTTACATTGTACTGTCATTTTACCCCAGCTGGATAACGTTCACACAGTTTTCTACAATTGGTTTTCATTTAACGAAAATATCTGGGGCTCGTGGACGACCTTTGCTACTGACCTTTGTGTTTATACATTTTAACCTGTTACAAGAAGTCACTCTTTGTTTGAGATCTTTTTTCGATGGTCTCAGTATTTCAAGTTGATTCATACTCTCTTGTTTTCCTGATCTGAACACATTTTTATAACTTGCGTGTATGAATGTTATGCATTGAAATGAGCTGTTACGTGACATTTTCAAAATCGGTCAACTTATGGTGTAATCATACTACCTGCGTAATATCAAAAACTTCAAAATGTAATTATGATAAGCTCTGTTTCACCGCGATTTTATATCAGCGTAGTTGTCAAATGACTTGTTGAATTGCATATTAGAAACTGTATTCATATAACTAACTCATCTCTCTGTGGGGACAATTTTAACATTTAGATATTACTAAGTGATTGACCAGTACATTATTAAAACAAATTTTAGTCAACCTTTCTCAGGAAATACATATGAAATCCGGAAAACCATATGTTTTATCTATATGTTTAATACTCACTTTGATAATGAGTGAATTTATAAAACAATTACCTAAAATAAGTTAATACATTTTCAGTGTGTGGGTTTTTCTTATAGCAAAGCTACGTCGGGCTATCTGCTGTGGCCACCGAGGAAAATCGAAACCCTGATTTCAGGGTTGTAAGTCCGAAGACTTACTGCTGTCCCAGCGAGGGACAATGGATTTTGAAACAATAGTAAAAGGAATAAATTATTGTATAGGTATTAATTAGCTTCAAAACTATAAAATGTTTTATTGCCAGTTGCTTATACTAAAGAGTGAATATGTTTCAGATATCGAATATTGTGTCATGACTTTAAGTAATTTGATTCATTCAGTTTCCGTCCCCCATACATCATAAACAGAAGATAATTTTACTCGTAAAAAAACGATATAACTTCTACATTAGGTTCCTTATTAAAATGCCTTTGTTTAATTATCAATGTCACTGTTTATCTAAGATGATTATCTCTTCCACTTTTCTTTTCTGGTTGTTAACTCGTTGTTTTTAAAATAATTATAATTACCGATAGAGCAGTCATTGGATGTAACTATGGGAGTAGTCACATTTAAAGAGTAGGTTATTGTTACATTTCAAGGATCTCGCATCATATCCTGGTTATTACGTTACATTAACACAAATACAGATTACCTCATTTCTAACAAACACTAGGTGTTGAGAGCTTACAATGTAGGTGTTCAATTTTTGTGTGTATGTTTAAGTAAAATAACAAGGACAGGCCAAGCGTTCTGGTTAAAATTAAAAAAAAAATATTTCTCCGGCATATCAAAATCGACAGGTGGTTGTAGATTGTCAACTTTATTCATGTATTTTGAGTTAAAGAGTTCTCACCTTTGATAAAAAAAAAATTGTTGCGTAAGTATTCCTATTAGGGCCCGGCATGGCCAAGTGTGTAAAGGCGTTCGACTCGTAATCCGAGGGTCGCAGGTTCAAATCCAGTTCGCACCAAACATGGTCGCCCTTTCAGCCGTGGGGACGTTATAATGTTACAGTCAATCACATTATTCTTCGGTAAAGGAGTAGCCCAAGAGTTGGCGGTGGGTGGTGATGAGTAGCTGCCGTCCCTCTGGTCTTACACTGCTAAATTAGAGACAACTAGCGCAGATAGCCCTCGAGTAGTTTTGCGCGAAATCCACAAAATAAACAAACAATTCCTATTAGTCTGTCACTACACTATAACATACAGTATCAGATTTCAGTCTCAACAATGCCACAATAACACATTATATTGATACTTTCTTCTTTTCATATTTTATAGTCTGAAAAATCGTAAGTAGCAGACTTCCCATATACATGTATGTATATATACCATCTATATCTTTTTTCCTACCATGAATTGTTAAGTACAAAATTTTATCAAATTTGTTGCCCTAAGGAATTATCTAAATTAATCACCCAGTACATTTAGTATCGAAAATAATCATATATATTAATAGGTGTTCTATCTGAAGGGGTTCTTCACATTTCTTAATTAGTGTGGGTATAATAAATTAATTTTCTGTAAAACAATATTACGTTTTGTTAAAATTATTAACCCTGTAAATACTTTGTTTACTTACAGCACTCGACATTCTTGAATATCTGAAGTTAATACCTTAATTACAGTCTATAGAGATATTAGTTAAAGTACACAATTATGTCATATTTTTGATTAAACGACCATTGTTCTCTTCCTAAAATAATTAATTATTCTTGGACGTTGCTTTTTCACTGTTCTTTACACAATCAACTTAGAAACACTGTCATAAAGTCAATTAAGTTCTATACATGTGTGATTTGCTCGTAAATTAGTATATGTTATTAAAGACCTATGGATAGACTCGATGTTGGAGTTTCCTGGCGCAAAGCGTTTGTTTGTTTGTTTTTTGAATTTCTCGCAAAGCTTCTCGAGGGCTATCTGCGCTAGCCGTCCGTAATTTAGCAGTGTAAGACTAGAGGGAAGGCAGCTAGTCATCACCAACCACCGCCAACTCTTGGGCTATTCTTTTACCAACGAATAGTGAAATTGACTGACACATTATAAAGCCCCCACGGCTGAAAGGGCGAGCATGTTTGGTGCGACCGGGATTCGAACCCAATCGTCGGCGACTGGACGATTTCGCCAGACACTTAAGAAAAAATACTTGTGAGTGTATTTAAATATATATTCATGTTGCATTTAAACTTTCTGTAATGTGATTGTAATTTGCAAAAATATCGGAATAGGTAAGATATGAAATACACTAAAGAATTGTCTTTAAAATTCTATTGTTTTCCTAAATCAAAGTCTTCAGAAAGTAAAGAAAAATATTTACATGCATTTTATACTTATGATAATACGAGGGCTGTTCAAAAAATACGCGGACTGTTTGATTTGCGCGGCTCCAGTTGGTTCCAGGGGAATCCGCTTGGTGTCGCTAGGTTCGCACAGATCAGCTAATTACGACGCCATTTCCCGATTGCAGATATCTTCATTTGTGTATTAGCTACGCGGTTTTAAATGAAGTGCGATTTTTTCGTTTGGCGGATTTCAGAATGAATGACCTGAAGGAGCAACGGCTTGCTGTGAAATTTTGTGTTAAACTTGGAAAATCTGCGACTTAAACTTTTGCTATGCTTAACACGGTTTACGGTGATGTTGCTATGAAGCGTACGGCATGTTTCAAGTGGCCACAACGTTTTAAGGATGGTCGACAGTCCATTGAAGATTATGAGCGTCCTGGACGTCCTTCCACGTCAACTGACGACCCACACGTCGACAAAATCAACATCCTGGTGCGGGCAAATTGACGTCCGACTGTCAGGGAGCTTGCTGAAGAATGTTGGATATCAGTTGGATCTTGTTACGAGATTTTGACCGAAAATTTGAAGATGCACCACGTTGCTGCGAAATTCAGCCCTCAGAACTCGTGAGTTTTTGGCCAAACACTCGATCACTGTTCTTTCCCACCCCCTCTACTCACCTGACCTTGCTCCTTGCGATTTTTTCTTGTTCCCCAAACTCAAAAGACCCTTGAAAGGAAGAAGATTTGAGACGATTCCCGAGATTAAGGCAAATGCGACGAAAGAGCTGGAGGACATTACAAAAGAAGCGTACCAGGACTGTTTTAACAAGTGGAAACACCGTTGGGATAAGTGTGTGCGTTGGGGAGGAGAGTACTTTGAAGGGGTCCCAGACCTGTAACTTCTAAATAAAGTACATTTTGTTTCATGACGCCAGTCCGCGTATTTTTTGAACAGACCTCGTAAAATATAAATTTAAAAACTTTCTAAAATGTAAAATCATCCTTATTAATGTTAATCTTTCGCAGAACGTTTTACAAGTCTCTGCAAAAAAATTATACTATCGCTGTTGTCAACAATTCAGTAACAATCAGCTAACTAGAAAACTATATGGACTCAGTAGAGCTAAAGGATAACCGTTGTTTTAATTACTTACGTAGCGTCCCCCGGAAGTAACAGTAAATTACTAATAACTGCATTTATAACATAATTCTAATGTGAACAACGGCTTGCTTTAAGTGTGACCAGAATGTTCTCCACCAACAAATATTTCAAAACACATCTTACGACATATTCTACCTATTTAAATTTGTGTCTGAGAGACAGATTATGTAAATTAGTTCATTTTCCTTTATTTTTCGAATCC
Source organism: Tachypleus tridentatus (assembly GCF_004210375.1). NCBI lineage: Eukaryota > Metazoa > Arthropoda > Merostomata > Xiphosura > Limulidae > Tachypleus > Tachypleus tridentatus. Next base: position 74,442,018 of record NC_134825.1, read on the forward strand.
CCGTCACACCAAACATGCTTGCCTTTTCAGCCGTAGGGGCGTTATAAGAGACGGTGAATCTCACTATTCGTTAGTAAAAGAGTAGCCGAAGAGTTGGCGGTGGATGATAGTGACTAGCTACCTTCCCTCTAATCTTACAATGCAGATAGTGCAGATAGCCTTCGTGTAGCTTTACGCGAAATTCAAAAACAAACAATCCTTTATTTTTTAATTTTGATCCAAGTAAGTATAGAAGAGATATAATTCAATAACTAAAGCGTTTTACCTTTGATTATTGCTTTTTTTCATTAACTGTCGGCAGGGGCAGAGTTTACACCTCACTATGATCTTTTAAAATAATAAAAATATTTTAGGTCAGTAAACGACATGTAAGAATGACACTTTCTGAGATTGTCTATGGGGACCAATACAAAGTCAAAATATTCAATTTAGAGATTTTAAATTTCATTCTTTAGCATTATCATAAAAAATGTGTTTATTGCATAGTGTTAGTACTCTATCATGGCCGTGGGTTAAGGCGTTCGTGTCGTAATCTGAGAGTCGCGGGTTCGAATTCCGGTCGCACCGAACATGCTTGCCATATCAGCCGTGAGGGCATTATAATGTTACGGTCAATCCCACTATTCGTTTGTAAAAAGAGTATCCCAAGAGTTGGCGGTGGGTGGTGATGACTAGCTGCCCTCCCTCTAGTCTTACGCTGCTAAATTAGGGACGGCTAGCACAGATAGCTCTCGAGTAGCTTTGTGCAAAATCCAAAAAACAAAAACAAAACAAAACTGACAAGTTATAGTTCGATAACAAAGACAAAAAGGAGCTCCTAGGCCACTGCAGGCTAGAAAGGGTTGTATAAACGTTTTGAATATGTTACTAGAATATTAAAACTTCATTAAGGCTCTGGAGTTATATTACTTAAGTTTTCAACCGATGCTGCATCGTTTATAACTCACAAAAGTAATAAACATAAAAGCAGTAGCAACTAATTGCTACTTAAATGCGAAGGAAAGTCCTCCTTTTCCCCGCCTTCACAGACCCCATGGCCACAGCGTTGTGGTTGAATTTTAACTAGTTTGTGCATATTTGCCAAACACCTGCGGTTTCCGTCGCAAAGCTATGCAGCCATTAGACATTGTTCTCTCTTATATGAACGAATGTATTGGACAAATTAGCTATTTTTAAAACTTATAAGAAAATAAATAATACCTGTTGATATCAAATTCGATTTTTTAGGTTCTAGACATCTTCTGTAAGGTAATTTTTGTTTCTAAGTGTTTATCATAGCAATGATATAAAATACTGAGGTTAGCATATTTCTTCAGCGTACTCATGACTGACGTATTTTAAATATTTTGTCGTATATTTTTAACCATCATGTCAATTTTGCATTCCTATATATATGATAATTTCTCACATATATAATCTTATGAGATGTGAGAAATCTAAAGATTTCCGTCAGTTACAGTCTTATAATGCACAAAAGTTTATCAATGTTTTGACGTTTTTCACAAGTTTTAAAGTCTCTGAACTTTTGTTTAACCTAATGTAGGACTTAATGTCTTGGCTTCAAAGTAACGGTTATTAGGTTGCAAGATGTTATAAAAGAAAATCCATTTCAAATTTATAAACTCCCAGGGAAAAAAAAAACAAAACATCGAAACATGAAAGAATAATTAGGTCTAAATGTTTTTAAATTTTTTATGGCATCTGAGACGACATTGTTTGCATCTTTTATTTTCTTATGGAATCTGAGACGACATTGTTTGCATCTTTTATTTTCTTATGGTATCTGAGACGACATTGTTTGCATCTTTTATTTTCTTATGGTATCTGAGACGACATTGTTTGAATGTTTTACTTTCTTATGGTATCTGAAAAGGCATTGCTTATATATTTTTAGCTTCATTCTTTTCTTTTTCCATTGATATAAAAAAACTTACTGCGAATTAACTTAGTCCTGATGTTCGTTGTATTATTTATGAATTCTCATGTCAAACAAGATTTTTCAGAAGAATAATTATTGTTCAGAAAATTCATATTTCTGAGTCTATTCTTTTCTCACAAATGAACAGTCTTTAGTCATTTGTATACTTCGTTTCTTGAACTCCTGAGTATACTGAAATTATATGTTGTTCCGAATTGGTTTCTTTTGTATTCGTAAATCGCTTGAGTTTTCAATTGAAAAATTGCAAATCCAATGCTACGAACATTGTAGTCAGTTTAAATGGGGGGAATTTGGTTCAAGTAAAAAAATACGAGTATACTTTAAATGAAAACAAATTAATTTCTAAACCTAAATAAACGTTAGAGGCTGGATCTTTCTCTGAACTTTTGTCAACAGTATGGTGTGAGTTGTACCTAATCAAAATAATAATACTTTGGAAATATAGCGCATCAGTTACTTGAAAAATGTAATAGTTCAGTGCTGGAAATTTCTACCCGGTTATATAATTCTGGGTTAACAAGGCTTATTAGACTGAAAGTTTTCACTTAAAGCATCTTTGTCTGTTAACCACACACATCTGATGAATATCATACGTATTGATTTTATAACAGCCCATCTTAGCTTATATTGTCAGGTGTTCAAAGGTTATTCACCACTGTTCTCAGAAATAAAGTGGAAATCATAGAATTACAGGTAAACACAAGAAAATATTTACATTCACCTCACATTAAAATGTTCACAGCATCAATAGCCACCTGCTGTTTGAACTCAGTGAGAGGTTAAATGTTTATAGCGTGCGTATACTGAAACGAAAGCATACTTGGAATTACCTTTTGGTAACTGGTACAACGTGTGCGTAGTAAATGAATGATGGTAGCACGAAGACTCAACTGTTAAAATAATGTTGATGTCCAAATATTCATTATGTATGATGAAGCTGTTGTTTGCTTATCGGTAACAACTTTAACGTCTTTACTATATTATGAGTATTTGAGGCTTGAATTTGAACTCGATAACAGAATACATTGAGTGTGTCTAGAACATTGAGACACCTCCGCATAAAAAGAATAATATTTTACACTTTGCAAACGTTTTAAATCAGTTTATTATTTCTTATCATTTCGACAAAGTTAATAAGATTAGTTGCCGCCAGTTGATTGTAAAACATTAGAAAACAGTCTGTTAACGATTAGGAAGATATGGTCATTAAAAACAAAGATCTTGTTAGAGTTTCTGAATCAGTAGAGAAGAGAAATGAGTTAGAAAGTAATCTGTTAAAGACTGTTATGTTTGAGGGGAACACAAGGAAAAAGAGGCCAGTCTGTTAAAGTTAGTGGTGCCAGTAAGGAATATAAAAACACCTTACAGGTAAACAACACAATGAGTTCTTCAAGTAGATCATTTAACTTCTTCATTTCTCTGCACGTTGTCAGCAGATTTCACACGTTAAAGAAGCTATAAGCTATTTACGTAAACAGTTCGATTACTTGTAGCAGTGATTTTACCTGCTTCTTAATCAACAACTTTGACCAGGTGATTAGGGTGAGAGTTAATCAAACTATTCGTTGGTAAAAGAGTAGCCTAAGAGTTAATGGTGGATGGTGAGGACTAGTTGCCTTCCTTCTAGTCTTACCTTGCTAAATTAGGGATGGCTCTCCCAGATAGTCCTCGTGTAGCTTTCCGCGAAATTCAAAGAACAAACAAACAAACTTAATAAAAAACAAATGATTGAGATTTTTGTATGAGACATAAAATATGGACGACATACTAACAAACAACCTTTTCCGGATTGTAATGGTTAATTTGTTGTGAGAGTGAGAAAAATATGACCAACATTCTGAACATACAAATTTATTTGAATTAAATGATTAACTCGTTGCAAGAAAGAGATATATAGAAATCGCCACTATAAACTACTTTAACCAGTATGTAAATAGTTAAACGTATTACAAGAGAGATTCGTAAATTATGAGATATGTAGCTAACGTAACCTTTGAAGACACGTGAAAATGTAATTACGCTACAAAATCTCGCTAAACAACGTGACTAGGTTTGTGCTCACTCAGAGCGCACAGTAGCATTTAACCATCACTCCTAAAACTCACCCACCAATTTACAGAAGAAAAAATTAAAGAGACGAGTAGAGTCCTTCGTTGGTACAGCGGTAAGTCTTCGGATTTATAACGCTAAAATCAGGGGTTCGATTCCTCTCGATGGACTCAGCAGATAGCCCAAAGTGGTTTTGCTATAAGAAAATACACACAGGGAGGAGTAGCTTAACAAAAAAGTGTTTTTAGCTTTAATGTTAAACCCTTAGACAATTAATATAATGACAGTGAAGTATAACCTGACATCGTTCTTGTGACTGAGTTAGAAAATGGTAAATGAATGAAAATCATTAGCGCATTGGAAAGGATTCATAACACTACAGGACGTCTATGATCTTTAGAAACCTATAATATCATAGTCACATGTCCCTTTTAATTTCAGCTCAGTTTCACGAGACGATACTTTAAACGTCAGACCAAAACACGTTATTTGTTATCTATAAATTTAGATAACAGCGCAAAGCAATTAGTTTGTAAAACAGCAAAGCTACTACGTGGTGAAAGATGTTTACGTATACTTGCATCGTATAGAACGTTCTACTTCCGTGTGTTATGTATGTTAACGTTATCAGGATGGCATTATGGGCACTATAGATGATGCTCGGCGTCTCTGAGATGGGGTTTATGGAGCAGCGAAAGAGGCTTCATGCATTATAGTCAAGATTTTGAAGGTATTGATTAATGCTCGTTACCGTGAACAGAATTTGCCACGTTTGTTCGATGTTAAGCTAAACAATGACAATTCTGTGTTGTACCCTCCAGGATATTGGAATCCCGAATTTTAACATCATAAGGCCTCAAACTTACCACTGAGCAACCAGGGGCGTAATTAGTATCATTTTTATGAGGTGTTTTTTGTTTTGTTTTGTTTTCAATATAACGGTTGTCTTGAAAACCAAGCTAAAAAGGTGGTTAAGGTACTCGACTCATAATCTGGGAGTCCCAGGTTCGAATCCCCGTCACATCAAACATGCTCGCCCTTTCAGCCGTGGGAGTGTTATAATGTGACGGTCAATGCCACTATTTGTTGGTAAAAGAGTAGCCCAAGAGTTGGCGGTGAGTGGTGATGACAAGTTGCCTTCCCTCAAGTCCAGTGGTTCCCAACCTTTTTTATGCCCCGCACCCCTAAAAAATTTCAATATGTTCTCGCACCCCTCACAGTAATTATTTATTTAAGAATAAAGGTGAAGGTGGCCAAAACAAATGTTATCTCGCACCCCTGGTTGGGAACCACTGCTCTTGTCTTACACTACTGAATTAAGGACGGCTAGCGCAGATAGTCCTAGTGTAGCTTTGCGTGAAATTCAAAACAAAGAAACAATCATATTCTGACAAGTTTAACATAACAAGCGTGCGGGTTAATTCGAAACTGCCTTTGCGTAACAAATGTTTTCGTATGTAGCCAATACATTTACGTTTTCTGCAGAAAATATATGTGGTTTCAATATCTTTTGTTAGATGTCTGGACATAACATCAAGAATAGCGACAAGTGTTTCCAGAACTGATAAGCCATTTGAAATAAATGTAGTATCTAACATGAAATTTACTTAAAATTCAGTTAGTTTTTGCAGTGTTAGTGTAATTTTTGGATCCAGTTTATAAGTACTTGTTATTGTTTAAATTCACAATTTGTTTTTATTTCTGCTGTAGTTTACGAAAACAACGCTTTTGTTTAAAAGGTCAGTTTAGTTTTATTTCTAACAAACAATCTGAATAGAGTGCTCAAGAAATCCATGATGTTTTCAGTTCGTATTCCGAAAATTATAGTTTTGTTATTAAGTGTAAGATGTTCTATTCATAATAAGAATTATAAAAACAGTTACTGTGTTACTTAAAGCCAACATTTTCGAATTCTTATCAACAGTTTTTTATGTTAATTTCAAAATGTTCTTTCATTTATTTAAATTATAACAAAAACATTTTCGAAAGTTCACTTGTATTTCATATTTTAAATTATAGTGTTTTAACTAAAACCTTTTTATATAATTTTTTTAATAACTTAGATTTGAAAAACTGCTAAAATTAAGAGGTAATCGTTGCATATACACAACGGCTTTATTTAAATTTAATATGAGAGTTACGATTTAGATAGTCATAAAGCGTGAGTGTTAACTTTGGTATTTTTAGAAACAATAATTTATCGCAGGTTTGCTTAAGTAACTATTTACAAAGCATTTGTTGTGTAGTTCAATTGTTTTATTAAGCATTGCAATATCATAACGTCAGAAAGTGTGTAAAACGTTCTGAGCTTCAGTTGGACAATACGAGTATAGTCTTTGTTTTTTGTGAGTTTTTTTTTTTTTTTGCGTTACCAGGCGAGCTCTCCGTGTGAGCGGCAAATTTAAAACTTACAAATTCTGAGGCGTTTTTTTAAATAAAAATATCTTTCCAGTTTATATTATTAAGGAAAGGAAGATATTTAGACAGAAATGTAACTAATATAATATAAAAAATAAAATAATATTGATTACGTGTATGTTATTAATTTCAAAATGAGATTTCATAAATAATATATTTCAAGATTTCTTTCAAAGTATTTATTTTATTGCTGTGATCATTAAGTTACTTAATAATAAATTTAACTCTCAAGCGACAAAAACTGTTCTTCCCTCCACATTTGCACGTTTTAAAATTCACACTTTTCAAACTCTTCTTTTACGTTTGTGATTTTAAAACAACTCTGAAGTATATTGTGACTGTATAACATAATTTTATCTTCTCGTATTTACGATAATACATATATATCTATGCTATAATTTAGTGCTATATTAATTTAATGAGAGTATTAAAAATATTGGGTTGAGGAATAATTCGTGAGCGTTTTTTCAAGTTAAAAAATATATTCATAAATGAAACGCTTTCGCAACATATTTCATGTCATTTGGTAGATAATTTTTTGCTCTAATAGATGGTGTGTTTGATTTTCATATGTCTTTAATTTTTGCTTTCATTTTCAGCTCATTAAATGGAATGTCAAGTGGACAAAATCGAGCATTTTCGACACCATCTGCTTTTCGCATTTAATTTCTTGCAATTTCGTTTAAAACAATGCATACTATATACCTAGGTATTACATGAAATAAAGTATCATAATAAATGTTTTGGGTGTAATGTGTTCATGCATTAAAGTATTGTATAGTCTTGCATGTAATGCTTGAATGAAATTATTTAAAAACGCTCACGAATTATTCCTCAACCTAATATATATCTATTCCTTGGTTGAATTATGTTTGTAGGCCTAGCTTCAAGTGCGTTTATATTAGTAAATGAAACTGAGTTACCTAGCTTCGTTTGGTCAAGGTAAAATTATCATTTTTGAATTTGAAACAGTGAAAAGATGTAAATGCCTCAAAACTTTGAGAGTCAGTTTATACTTGTTAATAAAGACCTAATTAAGAATTGATGTATTTATTAAAAACCACAAATTAAATATTTAAAGAAATTGATTAGTTGTTCTCTCTCTTTGCTTCGCTGTGTTGGTTCAGCTTTCCTTTCTTCAGGCACAGTGGCACAGCGGTATATCTGCGAACTTTAAAAAACCTTTAAAACTAGTATTGGTATCTCTCGTGAGCAGATCACACATAGCCCATTGCGTAGCTTTGTGCTTAACACAAACACAACACTTCTTCTTGTGAACTAATCTGAGTTGTGTATTAGAGTTGTATATACGTTCATTTAGATTGGTTTTGTTTGTTTGCTGTTGCTTTTATTGCTTTACTTTTGTAAATCCATGTGTATTTTGTCTATGCTATTACATATTTTTATCAATAAATAATTTTAGCTCTAGTAGAATAGGGGAGGAAATTGTATAAATATTAATGGAATTGAATATTTTTTGGAGCCACATATTCGTACTTGTTGCATCAATAGATTTATGTGTGTGTTTAACTTGCTTCCTCCCGTCCCTCTCGTGAAAAGTTTAATATTAGAAACAGTTGAACCTGTGGTCGTCGCTGATGTAAGCTTTAAAGGCTGTTTAGACTGAAACTTACAATAATAAAAGCAATTTTAGCAATTTGAAGTTAACAAGTTTCCTTTATACCCTAAAATAAGCCTTAAAATTTTAAAAATATACAATTAATGATAATCCAAATAAACGTTTTAAATGTATGTGTATATATATATATATATATTAGTGAAATTAAATAAGTACATCCAAATGAAACTAAACGAATAAATAAAATCATGAGGAAGGACTGCGTTAAAACAGCAAATCCTAATCTCTGGTTAATTATATTATAGTCATAACTTTTTAAGGCTTAAACAAAATACATTAACATGAAACAAATATGCAGTGTATTTTGTTTCACGTTCATGTGTCTTCTTTATAGCTTAAACATTTATGGTTATAATATATATATATATATATTTAATCTTAATTTAAACAGAAATTTACTTCCCTTAATTGTATATAATTTCTTTTCCTACTCCACAACGCATATACTCTCCCATAGTACAACCAATTTATTTACTTTTAACATACTCCCGAGCAGCACAATGACATGTCTATAGACTGTATACTAGAAATCGGGTTTCAATAGCTGTGGTGAGTAGAGCACAGATAGCTCTTTGTGTAGCTTTGTGAATAATAATATGCACCCGTCACACCAAACGTGCTCGCCCTTTCAGCCGTGGGGGCGTTATATTGTGACGGTCAATCCCACTATTCGTTGGTAAAAGAGCAGCCTAAGAATTGGCGATGGGTGGTGGTTACTAGCTGCCTTCTCTCTGGTCTTACGCTGCTAAATTAGGGAAGTCTAGCGCAGATAGCCCTCGAGTAGCTTTGCGCGAAATTCAAAACAAACAAACAAACAATAAACAATCTTCTAACTTTTATTCGTGCATATCTCATTTCTACAGTTTCTATTGGACTTCGAAGATAATGTGGTATGCAGAGATTTTCACCCTGTTCTACATAGCTGTTTTTAACCTCCTACATCATCCCGCTCTTACAACAAGGCCAGTTTATAGAAGCATGAATGTCTCTGGAGACATCATCTTAGGAGCTCTGTTTCCAATCCATGAGCGTAGCAACCGCAATCAGGAATGCAATCGATTGCAGGTAAGTTTGTTTCTATATAGAAAATTTACTAAAATATGAGAAAAATCCATATAAAGAAAAAAATCTACTTTTAAAAAGTAGAACTTTCTTCATAAGGGGCAAGCTAGTTAAACGGTTTCTTATTTTTGCTTTAACTGATCATTTGAATCTGCGTATTTTCCTAATATTACTGAAATTGATCAAGCAAGACTGTTAATACAGACGTTTTCACTGTACTTATGTGCAAAAAAAACTTCAAATACGCATAAGACGGACATGAACTAATAATTTAGCGTGTTGGTCTGTGGATACAAAGGTCCTAGGTTCCATCCCGCGTATGCCGCTGAACATGTTCCGAACTTTCAGGAGTGAGTGCGTTATAAAAATGACAGTCTGCCTCATTATTCGCTGAAGAGAAACTGTAGCAGAAAGAACTGTTGATTGGTTAACCTTCCTTTCCACAGCCGTTCCAGGTAAAAGTTTGGTTTGTTTTGAATTTCGCGCAAAGCTACATATGAGCTATCTGCGCTAGCCTTCCCTAATTTAGTAGTGTAAGACCAAAGGGAAGGCAGCTAGTCATCGCCATCCACCGCCAACTCTTGGACTAGTTTTTTACCAACGAATAATGGGATTGACCGTTACATTATAACGCTCCTCCGGGTGAAAGGGCGAGCATGTTTGGTGTGACTGGGACTCGAACCCGCGACCCTCGAATTATGAGTCGAATGCCTTAACCATGACGGCCTCCAAGTAAGAGACAGCAGTTCCTGCATATTTCTAACGTGCGTTTTGCGACTACGTCAAATAAGGTGCCTCTCTAGCTGCAAAATATCAAATAGTTATGAAATACTTTTTTATGAAATGTAATCCAAATAAAAAAGACAAAACAGTAACCAGATAAATTGTTTTCATTTGTGAAAAGACGTCATTAAAAATGTATCTGAAGCTCGTTAATCTTTAGAAACTATGATCATTTTCTTCTCTAAAGTGAAAGATGCAAAAACATCCTAAAGCAAGATTACTGTTGGTGCGTATGAAATGTTCATGTAATAACATAATTAACAATAATGGCATTGTAATTAATTACAATTTAATTAATCAGTTGTATATTCATAGATAATTAGATATTCTTAAGGAGAACATGCTGGATCACTGGTGATAAAAACATGTTTTTGATGTTTTAGTTGTTCGTTAGAATAAATATTCTGACGAATTTCTCAACAACACCGTGTAATTCATCGTTTGTTACGCTCTGTAAAACACGTGTGAGAAAAAAAAACAAATAAACTGGGTTGCTTTAGTCGAATGATTTATGATTTACGGCCTTTTAAACAGCTAAATATATCATACAGCACATATTTGTCTACCTTTATAGGAAGAAGGTTTGCAACAACTGGAGGCTCTCTTATTCACTCTGAAGAAAATTAACGAAAACCCGAAGCTCCTTCCTGGGGTTAAGCTCGGCGTTATCGCTTTGGACACCTGCGACAGCGCCACCTATGCTTTAGAACAGAGTCTGGACTTCATTAAAGGTTTTATTGCAAGAAGTAACAGTCGTGAACAACAGTTTAAATGCCATGACGGGTCAATGCCAAGTTTTAGCGACGGTAGCTTTGACCGTATGATGGGTATAATCGGTGGACGGTCCAGTTCTGTATCCATCCAGTTAGCCAACATTCTCCGCCTTTTTCAAGTCCCCCAGGTAGTTTCTATGCTTTATTTCGACACCATCATCGAACAAAATATATATCACGTAACATGTTATAAAAGCTTCACTCACTTCATGGTAAACATTACAATTTTGTGAAGACGTAAAAAGTTGAAATACGTAATCTATCAACATACGGGTAATTTAAATGTCGATTAAGACATTTTATATTAGTGAATATGTCTTTATTTTCATGCTTAAAAAACATACCTTTTAAAGTCCAAACAACTTATAACAGTTGGATGAATAAGAATTGTATAATGAAATAATTACACAAATTACTTATTAACCTCTGGCTGAGGAACTTACCACAATAAATAACGCATTTTGTGAATTAGAATTATAACATTAATTTTTAGTTGCATTAAATCTCTGCATATAAACTTTATATAAATCCAAAAGGATATTTGTTCTTAATACCTTCTTTTTACTGTTGTTCTGTTTCTCTGTACACAGATCAGTTACCAATCGACCAGCCCGACATTGAGCAACAAAGAAAAATACGAGTATTTTTTCCGTACAGTGCCCTCTGACGTCAACCAAGCTCATGCTATTTTGAAGCTCTTAAAGTAAGGTTTTGAGTTACTTGAAAAGGATAATTGTCACTCCAATGGATAACAAGGGAAATTACTTACTGTAAAGAGGGAAACTTATGTGTCCTGAATGTGTAATATAATCACTCAAAATGGATAGGGAAGTTGATGACAAACCAATCAAATATTTAAGTGTGCTCCACATTATTGCGCATAAAAATTATTATAATGAACCTTCATATATTTGCATATATTTACCAGTGTGGTTATATCTATCAGTGTGCATATACTTATCTTTGTATATATGTGTGTGTGTGTGTATTAATATGGGTGATTATCTGTATAGTTTTGTTTGCTGCGTTTTTATACTAAACTCTGTACATGCACTTTTTTGCGTATATTTTTTTATATGTGAACACAATATAAGTTAAATGTTTCGGTATATATTTGTATTTAGAAGTCTGGTGATGGAATTTTGAATTGCTTGTCTGTTTTGTGATATACTATAGTTAATACTAATGTGTTATAGTGTGAAAAAAGTGCATTTCTTTTAACTTACTTCACATCATTGTGAAGCTTATTTTTTGTAAATAACTAGTAATATTTCTGAAATTTCTTAGTCTCTTAGGGAAGAGTTTCCCTAATAAACTGTTTATTTTGAGTCTATAAAAATCGAATTTTTCATAAAAGTAGGTCAACTTTGTTATTAATGAACTCGATCTCTTAATGAGTACCATGACCTTTTGCCAATTGTTTTTCCACATTCAACCACGCCTTCATTCGAAATTAACCAGTTAGGTTCCACACAACTATACGAAGCTTACTTTATTTGTCTACATCGCTCTTCCAATCAACACTGATGTTCTGTGAATTCAGCAAAACTAGTCTGCCGTAGTACAAGTTGTAAATAAAAGAATAACTAATTAGGCCCCTACGTTCTCTTTTGTTTTCTTTACTGAAATTAACATTTTGAGAAAGAAAAGAAATTAATAATTAGATACTTGTCGTCTGCTTATTAAGTGACTTCTTTAACCTTTCTAGAAAGTTTAGGTGGACGTACGTTTCAATTGTTTACTCCAACACCGACTACGGTAACAAGGGTTATGAAAAGTTGCAAGACTTGGCACCAAACTACAACATCTGTTTCTCAAATCCTCAAAGTATTAATGCTGATCACTTCACTGACCACGACTATGACTCTGTTATTCAGAATCTGAGACAGAAAACAAACGCAAGAGGTAAGCCACAACACACTTCTCAATGTTGTTAACATTAACCCTCAATTAACCGACTTGTTTTCATACTAATACCAAAGATATCGCACATATTAACTGAGTCCGTGCCATCAATTTGAAGAAATAATTTTACAAAATGGGTAAAAATACTCATTTTCTAAGAAAATACAAAATGACCTCAACTCTAATGACAAAGAATTAGTTTTAACGTTCGTGATAGTTTGTTTACTTTTTGGATTATGAGCCATGTAATTACAGATCCTGCAAGTCATAGATCTTCTAGCAACTTTTTGTGCATAAGTAGTTTTCAAAAATGTGTTCAAAAGCAGATTGAATCCATCGAAAACTTGAGAGTTAAAAGAATAAAAAAAAGACGTCTTGCTTTCTTTTAGGCTTATTATTAGACGATAATAGGTTTTCTGAAAATAAATATTTGTTTTTTTTCTAATTAAGTTATTTAAAACCCACTAAATAATTTGATGTTATGCTGCAGTCAGCCACAGAGAAAAAAAAAACATTCCCGAGGTAGTTTGTTATCTTTTATTTTTCAGTTGATTTTTAAATATCTGTACTTTAGGACTAATCAACTCCTCTTAATTTATCACAATAAAACTCTGTACAGAATGTTTGATAATACATTGAAAGACGATCCATACATTTGAAGAGTCCAGCACAGGTATAGCCACGGTATTATCATAACGTATTTAATTACATGAGTTAATTCTGGCTTAAATGGGAAGGAACGACTACAAAGTTGAAAACGGTATGTTTATTTAAAGATAATTAAAGTAAATATTTTGTGAAAAACGTTATTACACTAAAATTGAATGACTGCATTTGTATTTAGTCTTTCAAATCGGAGCTAATATCTTATCCATCTTGAACAAATTAGGTTTTAATCTTGTACTTTGTTTACGATACATGTTACTTCTATTGTCTTTTTATTTAACATTGCAAAAGCCGTTCAGTACTTAAAGTTTAAAGATGAGTGACTTTCTAAAAACTATTCTTAATATTATATATTTTTAAACCACCTAGTTGGTTTCTCTTGATGGAAATAAAGTGTTTAATAAACAAACTAAATAATCGTGAGATACTTTGTACTTAACAGTTTTCAGACTTTATTACTGTCATTAGATTATTTTTTGGTTAATTATTATTATGTTAAATTTTTAGTTGTTGTGGTATTTGCCGATAAACAAACCACAAGAAACGTAATGACAGCAGCAAAGCGATTAGGAGTTATCAAACGATTTGTATGGATTGGGAGTGATGGCTGGAGCGGTCATAACAGCGTGGTCGAAAACATCGAGGAAACTTTAGAGGGTGCTATAACCATTTCTCCCTTAGTGCGTTCCATAAGAGGTTTTGACCAGTATTTTACCAACCTGACCCCAGAAAATAACAAGGACAATCCTTGGTTTGTGGAATTTTGGGAGGAATATTTCCATTGTCAATATCAAGGTATGCACGAAACACCATGGAGTAACAAGTACCAACACTGGTGTTCTCACAACAAAAGGATCTCGCAGAGTAACGGATACACGCAAACGCCAGCTTTGCATTTTGTGCGGGATGCTGCCTATGCCTTTGCGCATGCGCTGCACGATTTGCATAAAAATGTCTGTGGTGGAGAAGAAGGCCTTTGTGACGCCATGGTACGAACAGATGGCCCTACACTGAAGGGATACTTACAGCAAATAAAATTCAAAGGTAATTTCAGCTAAAACAACAGGTTTGTAGAATAGTGATTTAAGTTTCACGCAACAGCAGACTGTGTGTATTACGGAAGTCTTAGCTTGTATCATGTTGACTACTACAATGCTTAAGTTTTAATCTCTTACATTAAGTTTCATCTACACGTAAGGCAGGAGCAGAAGCTTTCTGGGAAATTCTTGATATAATCGAACAGAAACGTGAATTCTGAATGAAATTTCTGTCCTTTATTCTTTTTTTTATGAATAGACCAACAAATAACCTGTATACAAATTACACTATAAAAACTTATGCGTAAAAGTAAATAAGAATTCGACAGTATCTCAAACACATTATATCTACTATAGCAATGTAATACGCTATAACCCACCATCTACGCTAACTAAGGGATTTACTGTTACTCTTATACCCATCGCAGAATCCTCTGAGTATTACCACAAGATACTCTATTCAAGTGTTTTTTTAAGCTCTTCCGCCCTCAAATTACCGACTTGTCTTTGTAGTGTCCACAAATTGCATTATATTAAATGTTGTTTTTTGTTTGTTTGTATTGTAAATTTTGCGCAAAGATACACGAGGGCTAACGTCGCCAGTCATCCCGAATTTAACAGTATAAGACTAGAAGAATGACCGATATTCAACACCACTCCTCGCCATCTCTTGGGCTACGCTTTCACCAATGAATACAGGAATTTAACGTCACACCAAACATGCTCGCCCTTTCAGCCGTGGGGGCGTTAGAATGTTATGGTCAATCCCACTATTCGTTGATAAAAGAGTAGCCCAAGAGTTGGCAATGGGTGGTGATGATTAGCTGCCTTCCCTCTAGTCTTACACTGCTAAATTAGGGACGGCTAGCACAGATAGCCCTCGTGTAGCTTTGTGAGAAATTAAAAAAACAAACAAAAACAAACACATTATAACATTATGAGCATGTTTGGTGGTATGGGGATTCGAACCTATGATCCGCAGATTACGAGTTAAACACACTAACCACCTGGCAATGCCAATAAGTAATTTTATGTTGTTGTTTTCCTGACAGAACACACAGTGGGAAAAACTGGCCATAAACAGTGGGTGAAATCACTCTATATAAAATGCACAAGGAAACTCATTAGTAATTAATGGCATTTACTGCAATGTTTATAATATTTTTTTCACCTTTATGGATGAATCGTGTTTCAAGGGGTACTACAAACAACAAAACCATGGGTTCACAAGCAGTCTGACGTATAAATAGTTTATAAAGCCGATCGGTAATTATAAAGTTAAATAGTATTTGGTATTTTCTATATTACTATGATGAGAAATGTTTATATATGTTCCTAAATCTACTTAGTAAAGTGATACAATGTTTTATAATATTATTTTTGTGCAAGAAATTTCGTCTAAAGTGTGAACAAAGCAAGTTGAGTGCATCATTAATGCAAAGTCACATCGGGCTACCTACTATGTCCACCGAGGAGTATCGAACCCTTGATTTTAGTTTTGTAAATCCGAAGACATGCTACTTTGCACCGAAGGACACATCGTTAATGATCTTATCCTTTCAAAATAAATAATTATTAATGAAATAAATAATTTCTAATACTACACCGAAATAAATTCTGTTTCGATTGCAACTTGAGGAGGCTACACAGTGAAGATTCCCCCCACCCCATACAGAGTTGTGATGATAAATACGTAATGAAAAGTGAAGTAAATATTATTAAAGATTTATTTGCACGTGTTCATTAGAATAATCTTACTAGACATTATATCTAATAAGGTGTTGCGCTAAGTCCCTGTGGTAAGCTTGCCAGACTGTGGACCTGCGGGTCCAACGTTCGTGTACTGTTACTGAAAATAAAATTATAATAACACTTTGCACTTACACGTATGATAATCAAATCTTACTATTCGATCAGATAAGAGTAGCCCAATAGTTTATAATGTGTTCTACTGACTAGCTGCCTCCCGTTTAAGATATCAGTTCACAATTAGGGACGGCTGGCGAATTACCATTCGAAATTTTTACTACATTTGTTGTAAAATAAAATACTTTTAGAAAGTGAAGAACGCATTCAATTAATTAAAATACATATTAGTGGTTTATCTTTAAAATCTTTACATGTACTAAATGCTTTATTAAAGAGGGTTTTAAAATCCTAAAGAAACTAGGTGTTCTTTAATAGAACTATATATTGCAAATAGTTTTCCATCTGGCTTACATAAATACATCTTAACAGTTATCAATTGGTTTGATTGAGATGGTTTAGTTTGCAGCATTATAAGGATTTACCGGGCGGATATTTTGGTTCAATTAGATTGATTATTGATAAGTTACACTATGTAAACACTGGAAAGGTAGTTCACTTGAACAAAATTCGTGTTATCAATAACATATTTTGTTTATTTTTCCTTTTATAAAGAACAATATTTTACAATAACTTTGAACGAAAATGATAGATTTCAGTGTATACCATTGTTTATGATTTGTAACAATACTAATGGTTAGTAGCAATGTTTATGGCTAGTAGTAATGTTTATAACTAGTAGAAATCTTTATAAATAAGTAGTAATAAATTTTTATGGGTAGCAGCAATATTTATAATAAATAGTAATGTTTACGATTAGCAGCAATGTTTATGGTCAGTAGTAAGGTTTATAGTAAGACATTTTCTGAAATCCACTCTTTTCTTCTAAACTATTTTACCTAATTTTCATTTGTTATTTGTTTAGATGAAAATGGCAAGACTTTCCGATTTCTTCCGAGTGGTGACGCTCCACCCAGATATAGTATCTTCAATTTTCAGAAGAGGTCAGGTAATTATACCTGGCGCAATGTTGGCTCCTATATTCGTAAGTACTAACTAGAAGCAATTTATGAAACGATTTCGTAGTTCAGAATTCATATACGGTTAATGTTCCGCTATCTATCAGACATTTTCTGATAATCAGTAAAAGATTTTCATGTTAACCAAACAAACATGGAACAACAGTAAGATCGTCTGATCAGTGTTTAACAGATATAAGATATTCACATTATTTTACTTGCACCTTATATAAGTCTCGAATTATGGTAAACCATTATGCTATTGCTAAAGCAGATGAATCCGAGTATCGCATCAGAATAAAGTTGTAGTACCTAAAACAGCCTTAACGTTCGCTCTTTATCACGGATAAAATCTTATCTTTCATTTGTAATAGCCTAAAAATCGAGTTTCGATACCCCCGATGAGTAGAACATATAAAGCCCATTGTGAGTACTTACCGTATACTTAGGCACCCAAAAGATGCCGCCTTAGTGGGGGATCGTTAAATGAAAGGAGATTAAAGGATGCCGCGAGGGGGTTACATAGCTATTACATGATATGCAAATATGTCGTCTCCTAATGGTTGCATAACTGTTACGCAATTGTCAACAAAGATCGCGCTGTTAGGATCATATTACCACAAAGTGGTACCAGAGGGCGTCTGGGTTCTGTGATTGCACAGATAGTTTTCGAGCGAACCATTAGATGATAGAGTTGGATCAGCATGACATTAACTTTATAGTAACAACCAGTTTTAAAATTAATAACCTAATTGAAGTTGCATATCATAGTGCTCACAATTATCAATATCGGAACGTGTTTTTTTAATCAACATTATAGTTTTGTTATTTAACTAAATAGTGAGGACCTTTTACAAAATTAAACTGTTTCTATAGGTGGATCGCATTACTAAGAATGGTGTCTGTATCGGAGGATGGTGTTACTAGGCAAACAATTCATTCGAATGATGAATTTATCATATGTTGTGTAAACATGCCAGCAACATCTATAATTTATATTGATTATATTTCTGTGTATTGTGTTTAACAATAAATTATTCCTTGACAAAATTTTTCGGGAATAGTGTTCCTATCGACGGATGATATTACTGAGGACAGTGTTACCATAGTTCGTAAGATAATCGATTATTCAATAGTTTTTTAAACCTTAATTTCAAATATCTATCCTGAAAAACAGATTTTCGTGATAGCATTTCTAAATATCATGTAATAATGTAATAACACACAATGTTACTATTTCACTAGTTTGGCTTTATGGATTAAATATATTCCTATGCTGTTTGTCTACCATTATAACTATGATTTGTATTACATATACACTAAATGAATTATTCATAAAATGTTTCATTTGACACATGTTAACAATTACTTTATACTTTTCATTGTGTATTACAAAGGTGGATGGCGCTTCTATAGACAAACAATGATATCATATTTCCATATGCTTGTTTTTAGCTTTCATTTATATATTTAACTGTATTGCATGTGTTTCTATAGGCGGATAGTGTTACTAACCCATTTGATGTCCTGCTGAAAAGTTTTATCCCATATTTCATTCATATAAATATTGAACAAGAAATTTATTGTTGTCATTTGTGTTTTTTATGACTTAACAGACATTGAATAGTTTTCACTTCTATATTTAGTTTGCATAACTAACTTTTTACAATTATCGTCCACAATAGTATTGTTTTTGTTGTGTGTGTATATATATATTTGCATTTATGTGCGCATTATAAAACTTTCTAATTCCAGACGTTTACTCTCAATGTTATTGAACCTATATTGAACCAGTTTTAAGAAGAGACAGGTTGTATGACGATCTTTGTATTTTCAAACAAAGTTATGAAAGACATTTGAGTCGGTGTTCTTGGACAGTATTAGCTTGAATGAGAAATTTTTTCAAGATAATCATTGTAGATGTGTTGATTTACACACGAAGAAATTAGTTTAGAAGTTTTACTCAAACCATAAAGTTTCATGGATAAAATTCCAAACCAACAAGAAAAATCAACCTTTAGACAAAGATTTGTGAAAATATATTCAAAAAGGTAAGAAAAGTAATACTTAAACATAACTATTCATATAAATCCTTAAAAAACTTTAGCAGAACAAATTAAATATATATAACAAAAACTATACAGTATGTTAAATGTGTATTAATTCATAAAAAAAACACAATCGGCTATATTAACTTTCTATTTCAATATTTATAAAAGCGAACTGTGATGTAAGATAAAACTTTTTAACAAGATATTAAATGGGTTAGTAGCACTATCCGCCTATAGAAACACATATACTACAGTTAAATATATAAATGAAAGCTATAAGTTGAGTCAACTTGAAACCTGTAGCACTCCTACGGAAGTATAGTAACACCTTCATTTATCCATCTTTGTAGTACAAATAAATTAATAAGTGAAAAACTTTAAAGTAACTGTTATCACGTGTAAAATAAAATATTTTGTCAAGAACTCATTTACTGTTACGCTCATTCCAGGTCATAGTTATAAGCGTGTAGGACAGCATGGGAATATATATAATCCATAAAACCAAACTAGCATAATCTGCATATTACTTAGTAGTTGTGTAACCCTCAGACGGTATCCTCTGATCTCCCCTCACCTGGTGAACAATAATGAGATGGCATCCTTTTGGTTATATGAATAACTACTATTGAGAATCTTTGTATTTAACAACAAACAACTACTTGTATTAACTCTTCCATATTAATTGATAACTAGTAAGTAATTTACTGAAATAATCACATTTTAAGTACTTATTCCTCACAAAGGTTTTTATATATGTAAATACCCTCAATAACTATAGCAGACATGGCCAGGTGACTAAGGCATTCGACTCGTCATCCGAGGGTTCGAATCCCCTTCGCTCTTTTAGCCGTCAATCCCACTATTTGTTGATAAAAGAGTAGCCCAAGAGTTGGCGGCGGGTGGTGATGACTAGCTGCCTTCCCTTACTGCTAAATTAGGAACGGCTACTTCAGATAGTCCTCGTGTAGCTTTGCGCGAAATTCAAACCAAATCTCAGCAGAATAATTTTTTCAGTGTTTACTGGAATCTAGGCCTGGCATGGCCAAGCGCGTAAGGCGTGCGACTCGTAATCCGAGGGTCGCGGGTTCGCGCCCACGTCGCGCCAACCATGCTAGCCCTCCCAGCCGTGGGGGCGTTATAAGTGACGGTCAATCCCACTATGCGTTGGTAATAGAGTAGCCCAAGAGTTGGCGGTGGGTGGTGATGACTAGCTGCCTTCCATCTAGTCTTACACTGCTAAATTAGGGATGGCTAGCACAGACAGCCCTCGAGTAGCTTTGTGCGAAATTCCAAAAACAAACATTACTGAAATCTATTTATTAATGAATAATTTGAGTATCTTATTTTGAAATCTGAGAAATAATATTGTGTGTAGAGTGTTTCCAAAACAAAGATCTCAAAATACTTATCTGAAAAGAGCAACTTACTTTTATTTTAACCTCAAAAGTACTTTTAGAGATCCCTCAAAAAGGGTTTTATTGTAATAGGAATTCTATAGATGCTCCAAAAAATATTATTGTAAGGGGGATCAATTGGGCGATAGCCAACTCAATGATACTCAATTCGTTGATAATATTACCAGCCAACTGATAACTCGGTGACAACCCATTTGCCGACAATATTACCATGTCTCCCGCTGGTACAGCGGTAAGTCTTCAGATTAATAATGCAACACTAAAATCGGGGAATTGATTCCCCTCGGTGGACTCAGCAGATGGCCCGATATGGCTTTGCTATTTAAAAAAAAACACACACACATACCGACAGACTCGTTAACATCCCAATACTTCGAATATACCAGTAGTATTGCTGATAGTAGGCTAGGTGAGTTCTTATGGCCGTCGAAGTAAAATAATTAACTCAACTTTTTGACAAGACTGTAGCTTTTTATATTATTTTCTTATTTGGTTCATTTTTAGAGTAATAAATCCAATACTTCACAAACTTGTTCCATCTATTTCAAATCACTGTATTTTGTATTTATCTATTCAAAATGAACAAATTGCACATATACGTTGTAAACCTGATTCATGTACATGTAAACATGCATGCATTCCTCTGAGTAAACGCAAATATAATAATAATAAATCCATCTCATGACATAATCGTCGACAAGTTGATTTTTCAACTAGTTGAATTTTGACAACTTGTCCGGTCAACGACCTGTCTTTCGACATAATTTACTGTCGTCGAATTCACCTGACACACAGTTGGCCATCGTCCAGTTGCTACCGAATAATTGTAAAAATATTCAGAGAATTGTCCTTAGTTAAATTTAGTTTCATTCTTTAAAATATTTAAGTTATATAGATGTGTGTGTGCGTGTTTTCATTTCTATGTTCTATTCTCGCCAAAACCAGAATTATTTAAATATGGTTTGGTGATGGAGCTTTAATTTTTGCGTCCTGAAGTAGGTGAAGAAGGCGAAGTCTCTCTCAAACTGCACGAGAATGAACTGAGGTTTAAACAGGAAGATCCAGGCTTTCCACGTTCCTTCTGCAGTGAACCGTGTCAGCAGGGTCAAAGGAAGCTACAGCGAGAGGGAGACACATGTTGCTGGTTATGCACTGATTGTTCAGAGTATGAGTATCTCGAAGATGAATATACCTGTCGAGTCTGTCCTTGGGGAACATTACCTAGCACTGCAAAAACCAACTGTTTACCAATTCCTGAAGAGTTCTTGTATTTCACCAGTCCGTGGGCAATTGGAACGATGGCTTTTGCTGGTCTTGGAATTCTGTCCAGCATCTTCATGGCTTTGGTATTCTGGGCGAATGGAGATACTCCAATTATCAAAGCAGCTGGCAGGGAACTCAGTTATCTTCTGCTCTTTGGTATTTTTCTCTCTTACTGCATGACCTTTGTTATTGTGGCTAAGCCAACGCCCTGGACATGTGGCCTCACACGCTTCTTTTTGGGGTTTTGCTATACGCTTTGTTACGCCTCTATCGTCACCAAAACTAATCGGATTGCACGAATTTTTAGCCAGCGAAGGCAAAGGCCATGTCAGAAACCTCGCTACACGAGCCCACGCTCTCAGCTAGTTATCACCGCCATGTTAGTTTCCGTAGAAGTAGTAATCACAGTTTTCTGGTTATTGTACGACCGGCCAGCAGTTAGTCACATCTACCCAACTCGAAATGAAAACATTCTCATATGCAATGGTTCTGACAAAGCCTCGTACCTGGTTGGCTTGATTTATCCTTTTATTCTAATTGGTTTCTGTACCGTCTATGCCTTCAAGACTAGAAAATGCCCAGATGGATTCAACGAGGCCCGTTACCTAACGTTCACAAACTATACAACTTGTGTTATCTGGCTGGCGTTCCTTCCTTTGTTTGTTCTCAGCACCAGCACCACCATCAGGGCAGTCACACTCAGTTTCTTGTTCAGTTTGAGCGGTACAGTCCAGTTGGCTTGTCTCTTTGCTCCCAAGGTCTACATCGCTCTACTAAAGCCAGAAAAGAACACTAAAAAGAGCGTCATGTCTCCTCACAATAGAAGCTCCAGTCTTGGACAGAGTTCATCTTTCGGACAACTGACGCCAACAGTACTCATAACTGATGGTAAGTATAATAGAAAAATTTTGTTTTCAACTATTATGTGTCTATATTTTTTCTCTACTTTTCTACAAATGCTACTATTATTTATTTATACCTTCGTTTTTCAAGGTTGTACTGAGTTGATCAGTGATTTTATAGACACATACATTCGGTGTTATTTCTAGCTATTATATCATTACTTTCAAACTGGACAATCATTTGCATCTATTTCGCGAAATACGTTTATAACAAAACATTTTGAAAACTTTTACCATAATATTTGTTCTAATCAAACAAACCTATATCCAGTGATTAAGTGATCGATTGTCATATTTATGCAGTTATATCAAACGACAAAATCGAGAAATGAATTGTAGAACATTAATAGCAATGCGATATTAATTTTCATTTTGTAAAAGAATAAACAAAATCTATATAATATTTGTACATATATATTATTTACACGTTTTGGTCAAGCAATTTTTTTCTCAATCTGGCGTTTACACCAGCTTATATGAAAAGTAAATTTAAAGTATCTGGTCTATTTGTTCTTTGAATACTTTCAATAAATAAGTCTTTATTTTATTAATTAATTATATTTTTCTCAGTAGATAAGAACAAGAGGATATAAAAGACAATACAACTTTAAACAAAAACAGTATATCAACAGCAGTTTTTTTTTAGAAACCTGTATTCATATGATTTCAAGTTTATTATATACGTTATAGTGCTTTCGAGAAACCACGTGAGACGCAAAAGATAACAAAAGTGTAGTGTTCGCGAACTGGCAACAGAGCTATCTAACCACAGCGCGTCCATTGATGTATATGGTATAAAATAAACGATAAGATATGATTAACTTCTCTCATTTCTATATCACAGTGTATAGCCTATTTGAGACTGCCAACTTTTTATGAGAGCTCTTAATAGACATCTTGTTCGCCTCAGCCGTACAATATCTGCACTATTTCTCATGCCTGTGATAACATTAGAGTATATAATAGAACTATAACAAAACAACATTGAATGATCTAGCAGAACTTGTGAAGCTAACAAAACTCAGCTTTTATTAACTCTTTACAAAATAAAAGCAATCTAAAAGACATTTGTTTCGTCAGGCTCTATATTATTGAAATGGAATCGTTTCGTCTTACCACATTACATTACTCAAATTACTTCCTAAGGTTATGTTACTTCTAAGATGATCCCTTTATGAGTGGGCCTAACAGTTACAGTGCTCGACTCGTGATTCGCAAGTTGTAGAATCGAAACCCATTATCGAACCTGATCACCCTTTCTGCCGTAGAGGCGTTATAATGTGACGAATTGACGGTCAGTATTGACTGGTAAAAACGTTTTCCAACAGTTGGCGGTGGGCACTATTAAAACTTGTATTACACCTAACATCACATCTTCACCAACATTTTAGATTCATAAATGGTAACTTGTTTCTATATACAGTAAAATGGTCGGGTGTAACATAGGTGGCTTGCTTGAAGTCATATGATTCATGCCCCATTAACACCAAAATATAAACAAAAACAGTCTCGCTCCGAACTTTAAGGCCGTGAGTGCATTAAAAAATTGACGATAAAATCCCATTATTCGATGAGATTAGATCCCGGGTTGGCGGTGAATGGTGTTAAATAATTACTCTCACTTTCGTCCATCACTTCAAAATTAGGAACGGCTAATTAGGAACACTGAGTTTTGTGTAGTTTTGGTTTGGTTTGGATTTCGCACAAAGCTACACAAGGGCTATCTGCACTAGCCGTCCCTAATTTAGTAGTTTAACACTAGAGGGAAGGCAGCTAGAGTCATCACCACCCACCGCCAATTCTTGGGCTACTCTTTTATTAACGAATAGTGGGATTGACCGCACATTATAATGCTCCTACGGCTGAAAGGGCGAGCATATTTGGTGCTACGGGAACTCGAACATGCGACCCTCGGATGACGAGTCGAGTGCCTTAACCACCTGGCCATGCCAGACCAACTTTTGTAGTTTTGAGTGAAATTCAACAGACAAACATAGTAAACTATTTTTAGGCGTTAGAATAGCTAATACCCGGCATGGCCAGGTGGGTTAAGGCGAGCGACTCGTAGTCTGAGGGTCGTGGGTTCGCATCCCGGTCGCACCAAACATGTTCACCCTTTCGGCCGTGGGGGCGTTATAATGTTACGGTCAATCCCACTATTAGTTGGTAAAATAGTAGCCCGAGAGTTGGCTGTGGGTGGTGATGACTAGCTGCCTTCCCTCTAGTCTTACACTGCTAAATTACCGACGGCTAGTGCAGATAGCCCTCAAGTAGCTTTGCGCGAAATTAAAACAAACCAAACAAACTGTTCTATTGGGGAAGAGGGAATGTTTCATTAATTACAAAGAGACAGTTAATGTATTGACTTGTATGAGTTAAGTATTATGCCTTCATTGTTCACTAGTTTTAGTCTGTTTTTCATTCTGTCATCGAAGGTAAACAAAGCCTTACATTTTGAAAGCCATTTGTGATTGAAGAGTACATATATGTTAACCAATGTAAAAACATTAAAGGCTTTGACTATAACAGTAAGAATAAACTGTTGAATCTGTCAAAGAGCCCTTTAGTAACTTTCATCACAGTATTTTCCACTTGGCAGCCTACTGTTGTGCAATATATGTGTGAAGTCTTAGGAATTCAGCACCTACGTAAGCTGACCCTTCTGTCAAAAATAAAATAAAAATACTGCTTTGTTCTGTTGCTTTATTATCATTAGAAAGAGGATACTTGTCGGCTTTCTTCTGCGAAACTCGGCTCTGATTCTAGTATGTTCTTGTAAACTTTAATTTCCGTCTCTTGTTTATTCAAACGGTCACAAGACTAGAACTTCAAGCAGTTGTAGTGTTCGCTTTTTTTTTGCTAAAAACCCTCTAAGGCTACCTGAATTCATTTCATTTTATAGAAAGTTTAAAATAATTGCTGTCCGCCATATTTTTAGAAAAAGCCAGAAGGCATTCCTTTGAAACCCTATAAACAAACGTGAAGCGAACAAGAACAACCTATATTTCACTTACTTCTAAATAGATCACGATACTGAGAAACATTTGTTAGCAGTTGGTTTTTTATCAAGCTTCACAATGTTTCAAAAAACCAACCTTTTAAAACATCTTCCAAAAGAAAGGACCTAAAAGACCTACGTTGCCATTATTGTAAAACACTTTTTTAAATGGTTTTACTCGAAACTAACCACTTGTAAAACTGTTATGGTACTGGTGTTGGGGTTCAGTGAACATCATCCACTGAAATTCACAATTATTAACACACTAGTTTCGTGTCAAATCCGTAGCTTCACTGTAATCATTGGTATGATTTGTATCCCGCTGAGTAGAATTGGCAGAACCTTTTTAGTACATAACAGAAAAGTTACAAAGTTTAGCAAGGAGTGTTTTTCTTTTGTTTTTCTGTATTTGTCGTTTTTGCAGGATTTTACGACACTACTCCAATATGATCCTATTCAATGCGCATAGGTTTCACAGCTGACAAAGTTCTTTAAAACATGTAATCCCTACTTCAGCCCATAAAAGATAAAAACAATCGTAGTGGTAAAGTTATTTTCCTCAAAACTTGTTAACGTAAACTGAAGTAAAACTGTGTCTCATTGATATTTTCTAACCTTCAGCTCTTTCCTTGTATATAATGTTACGCATTATAACTTATTTCGGACAAGTCTCCGACTTATTATGCTACGTACGCTACATATTACTATTTCAAATAAACAGGAATTTGAACTTATAAGTTAATTAAATGTTAATATATATTAAATTTATGATATTTGCCAACAAGATAGATATACATAATTTTCTTTCTTAATACAAAAGCATTTCAGCATACAAACAACAATAGAATATATAATGAGTTATTACCAATAATGATTCATATGCAACAGTTTTACAAATTTACAGACAATACTGAGTCTTATATCCTGTCTAGAATTGAATATTTTATCTACGCTCCAGATCCACGACGAGCAACGTAATTCTGAGTTGATATTGTTGCATCTCGCCTTAGCTAAAGCTGTCTTTTCTTGGCTGGCCTCATACCGCTTAAAAGCTCACTTCTTGTCGAGAAAGACACTTAATGTTCTAGTAGAAATAAAAACGTTCGAAGTAATTCACAGAAGTTGAATAGTTTGTAATGTTTGAAATCTATAAACTTTTCTAGTTAAATTCTGTAGTTTTTCGATTAAAAATATAGTTTTTGAGGCTCGTCAATTTTATATAACAATAGCGCGAGATTCTCGAAATGTCAACAACGTTCAAAAACGCGCTAACGTTTTCGCAAAACAAATATTGTTGATTCTTACTCTTATAAATATTCTGCAAATTTAGAGATCAAGTGGGACTTGTACAATACACATACAACAATATACGTCACATGCATAAAAATACTATACTGAAACAAACGTAAGCGCTAAAGTAAATGTACAACAGTAAATCTGTTACAATATATACATATTGAATGAATAGTTTACTTTGGAAGTTTTTTGGACAACAAATAAACTTTATCTATTAAGATATTTCCAAAGATATTATTTTAGTAAGTTTAAGTTCTCTGATGTCATCAAAGTTAATTTATTAGTAGACAGCTGTGTGGGTTTAACACACCCCTGAATGTTATAACAGTCTGTTACATTTTTGTTCTTCCAGCTGGTAAATGATAAATAATTTTTGTTGTTAAGGAAAGAGATAAAAAAAACTCTTGTTAACAGATCTTTCTATATGGCTCTATAAGACAGTAAACATTATGATTTCATGTTTTATGACGAGTGATATTTTAAGCTAGATTAAATAAATGATAGAAGCTTGTACTTTTTTTCAAACAGTTTACCTGGTTATTCTCTCTCTAGGTTGTTCCATAGCCAACAACTCAGGATATAACAACAATAATTTGTCTGTACGGAATACATTGCAAATACCTCTGAGGTCTTCTCCATTCGTAGCTACTGTACCAAATCTGTCGTTACATATGCAGGAGGATTCAAAGTGTGATTCCTTGACAAGTAGGCCTACAACGACATCTTGCGAGGATGTAAATGGGAGTGTTATAAACCAAAGTAAAACATTATAATATTAGCTGTACACAGCAGAATCTAAGTCAAATTTCATCGTCCAAAGCTCTGTGAAAATACTAATACTGAATGGTGTAACATTTCGTATAGACAAACAGCATCGCAGCGACATCTCTTGAAAAAATAATGATCTAGACGTTCAAAGTAAAACATTATAATATTAACCATTAATAACAAAGGGTCTAAGCCTAATTTTTGGGACCATTTGCCATAATATAAATTAGATATCGATCTAGTAACGAAAATTGCTAACAGGGCATTATATTTAACAAATCTGTGTTGTACGGTTGAGAAATTGTCCGTGTATGTTTTAAACATTAAAACCATTTTCTAGTCACTTGAAATTCATAGTTTATAGAATTTGATATAATTATAAGTTCACCTAGCGGTTTCTGTGTGTATAAAGGGGTTTAAAATTTGTAAATATTTTTGTCAATTTATGAGTACGCATTTTACGTTTATTTTAATATATAACAGTTTCAAGTTCTTACTGTTAATTTATGAAAGTTAAATACCAAGCACTGTCATGGTTAGTAGCCTACACAATCACTTAGGTCTAATTATTAATCAGTTACTATATTGTTACTAAGTGGTACTTAGCAACTAACTAAGATTTAGATTTAGTAATCAAATGATAAACCTACTTTAAAAAGTGCTTAAGTCATATAATTTTAATTATTTTTATCTTTACAATGTTGCAGCTGCTTCTGTTTTATTTGTATTCCATCAAAACGTTAATTTATCAACTGATTTTCTAAAAATCCAACTGATATTTTTATATTTTTAATTCTTCTTCAGTTATCATATTGAAACAAAAATTGTTCAACTAATATTAATCTTGAAGATATTAGTGGTAACACAAGTTTTGCATGTATATCACATATTTATATATATATAGGTTTATATATATATATAGAAAAATCATTAATACTGAAAAATGTCAATGAATAAGCAGTGTTGTATTTGTATAAATTATTGTTATGTATTACCACTGTCTCGATATGTTTGAATTCCTTTTAATGTTGTCTAAGTTGGGAGATTTCTGGATTGCTACTAAATTAGTTCTAAAAAAGTTACGTTTCGTTCTCTCTTTTTCGGCACTAAACAAAGTTTGTAATATTTTCCTGTCCTTCAAGTGTAGCATATACCAACTAATATCTTTTAGCCTTCCAAGTGTAGCATGTACCAACTAATATCTTCTAGCCTTCCAAGTGTAGCATGTACCAACTAATATCTTCCAGTCTTCCACGTGTAGCATGTACCAACCAATATCTTCCAATCTTCCAAGTGTAACATGTAGCAACTAATATCTTCCAGCCTTACAAGTGTAGCATGTACCAGCTAATATCTTCCTGTCCTCTAAATACAACATGTACAAACTAACATCTTCCCGTCTTCCAAGTGTAACATGTACCAATTAATATTTTCCTGTCCTTCAAGTGTAGCATATACTAACTAATATCTTTCCGTCTTCCAAGTGTAACGTGTATCAGTCAATACTTATGTTAACTTTATTTGTAATCCTAACGATTGTCATAATGCACACTTTTTGTCGGAGAAACAGTATCTCAAAATGAACGTCTAAGAACATTAAATGGTTGATTTCACAATAAAGAACGACATGATATATAAGAAGTAACCAATTGTCGATATTATATACAATTATTAAACATTTCTGTGTATTTTATTAATATAGAGAGTTGAACCTTAACACACACTTGTAGCAAGCAAATATTTACAATGACCCAACATTTGTATTATTCGGTTGAGTACTCGTTTACTGTTAATACAACCAAATTCAGTTATAACTAATTAGCCTTGTACTAAAATGTTGGTGAAAGCTTATTGGTTTATATTCTTACAGTAACATAAAGGAAAACTTCAGAATTGGTAGAGTATGTCTTTCAAGAAACACTAACGCAAGTTTACTGCTTATTCAAATGTATTGTTTAAACAAACAATGACGGAAACCTATTCTTTTTTATAGTTTATTCTGTCAACAATGTTACCGAAATATTACTGGTTATTGAAGTATTTCCTCAGTATGACGTTAATCAATGTGAGTTGCTGTGAAAACAAACATTTTTTTGGGTAAGGCGTTAGATTCTTGTTTACATTTCACATTTTTATTATTAAAAAACACGCATTAAACGTTGAGTTCTAGGTTGGATTTGTTAACTCCATTTATGTTAGAAATAAATGTTATATTTTTATCTGATATAATATAAACCAGAATATTTTAAAATTAATATAATTTAAGACCTACACACAGACACTGATTATTAGTTCTACAAGATGTGCGTATTATTACTCAAGAACGTGTGTGTATTTGATCCTATTGACAGCTTTATAAAAATGTTTAGGTTATGTGTATAGCTTATAAGTAAGTACAAGTAGAAATATGAGATTTAAGAGATCAAGGTTCAACTATGTGTAAGATAAAATTTTTGAAGTTATCACAAAATAAAGTTTACATATATTTTTTAAAAATGTCATAAAAGTTGCTAACAGATGTTATCGCTCTATTGTGTAAATACACGTAAAAATTTAGATATATACACTGCTGGCCAAAATCTTAAGGCCAATGAACATAAAGAAAAAAATATGCATTTTGCGTTATGAGACTCAAATACTTATTTGAGTAGAGCTTCGAAAGATGAAAATAAGAAAAGGAAAAATAAAAAAACCTTTTTAGCGTTTAACAGGGAAAATGTGAACACTATGAAATTAGCCTAAATACTAGCTAGTCAAATGTTTAAGACCATTCTGAAACGAAGCGTTAATCGGTAAACACGCAACGAAATTCAGTCATTTGTGTTCAAGCACTAGCGTTGTCAACATCTCTTACTGACATCTCCTGTGTTACATTGGGTAAAAACATGGCAAAGACTAAAAAGTTGACAGAGTTTTAACGTGGAAGAATTGTCGAGCTGCAAAAGCAAGGTCCCTCTCAACGTGCCATCACTGGTGAGATTGGGCGTAGTAAAACTGCTGTTGCAAATTTCTTAAAAGACCCTGAGGGATACGGAACGAGAATTTCAAGTGGTCGGTCCAAGAAAATTTCGCCAGCGTTGAGAAGGAGGATTCGACGGAGTGTCCAGCAAGACACCAGCCGATCGTCGAACCAGGTTAAGGTCCTTACGGACGCAGAATGCAGCTCAAGAACAATAAGACGGCATCTACGAGAGAAAGGCTTTAAAAACCGTAAACGTCTTCAAAGGCCACGCCTCCTTCCACACCACGAAACAGCTCGGTTAAACTGTGCTGAGAAGCACCAAACATGGGACGTAGAAAAGTGGACGAAGGTTTTGTTCTCTGATGAGAAAAAATATTAGCCTGGATGGTCCAGATGGCTTCCAACATTACTGGCACGATAAGAATATCCCACCAGAGACATTTTCTACACGACACAGTGGAGGAAGTTCCATCATGATCTGAGGTGCTTTCTCCTTCCATGGAATAATGTAGCTTCAGGTTATACAGGGGCGTCAAACAGCGGCTGGCTACATTGGCATGTTGGAGAGAGCATTCTTATTGACTGAAGGCCCTCGCTTGTGTGGAAATGACTGGATCTTTCAGCAGGACAACGCTGTAATCCACAATGCCCGCCGGACGAAGGACCTTTTTATGGCGAATAACGTTACTCTTTCTGGACCATCCAGCGTGTTCGCCCGAACTGAATCCCATTGAAAATGTTTGGGGGTGGATGGCAAGGGAAGTCTATAGAAATGGACGTCAATTCCAAAAAGTGCATGATCTTCGTAAACCAAACCATCTTCACCACTTTAACCCATGGGAGATAATTACACATTTTTACCCTGACAAAAGTGATAAATATTTAACACTATCGAGTTACTTACCAGCTTCTAATTAGCGTTTGTCACTAATTACAAAGATTTAGTATTTTTTATCTGTTTACTACTTTTTACGAAATGTCCTGATATTAATTATAAAGATCTGATATTAAAGTTATTTACTAACTTTTACTAATTGTTTTGATAATAATTAAAAAGACTTAACATCTTAAAGTTATTAAATAACTTTTACTAAATGTCTTTATTAATTACAAATATTTAACACCTTAAAGTTATTATATAACTTTTACTAAATATCTTGATATTAATTACAAAGATTTAACATATTAATATTGTTTACTGGTTTATACTAAATTTGTTGCAATTAATTATAAAGATTTAATGCCTTAAAGTTGATTATTAGCTTTTACTTAGTAACTTAATAGCAATTTAAATAATTAACATCTTAATCTGTTTGCTATCTTTTTCTAAGTGCCCGGATATTAACTA
This sequence comes from Tachypleus tridentatus, assembly GCF_004210375.1. Lineage (NCBI taxonomy): Eukaryota > Metazoa > Arthropoda > Merostomata > Xiphosura > Limulidae > Tachypleus > Tachypleus tridentatus. The sequence goes on from NC_134825.1 coordinate 74,474,117, forward strand.
CAAAAATTTAACACCTAAAAGGTATTAATTAGCTTTTCCTATGTTTATTAATATTAATTATAAACATTTGACACATTAATGTTATTAACTAACTTTTCGTAAATTTATTGATACTAATTATTTAGATTTAACACCTTAACGTTATTAAATAGATGTTGCTGGGGTTTTCTTTTCTACTAATTATAAATATTTAACACCATAAAATTATTAACTAGACTTCATTGAGATACTTGCTATTAATTGCAAAGACTTAAATCTCGAAGTTATTGATTAGCTTTTATCAAGTGTATTGGTATTAATCATAATGATTTAACACCTTGGTTTGGTTTGTTTTGAATTTCACGCAAAGCTACACAAAGGCTATCTGCGCTAGCCGTCCTTAATTTAGCATTGTAAGACTAGAGGGAAGGCAGCTAGTCATCACCATCCCCTTTAGCTCTTTTACCAACAAACAATGTGATTGACCGTCACATTATAACGCTCACATGGCTGAAAGAGCGAGCATTTTTGGTTTGGTTCAAACTCGCGACCATCAGATTACGAGTGAGAGCCCTTACTACTTGGTCATGTCGAGTCTTTTAACATCTTGAAATTGATTACTAGCTTTTACCAATTAATTTGCTATAATTATAATGCTTTAACCCCTCAGAGTTCTTCACTATCTATTGTTGATAAATATTGAACTTTTAATTATGAAAATAGGCAGGCTCGAAAACTCAAATAAAGATGAAAAAATAAGAAATCTTATAATGCAAAAAACCTTTGAAAGTTAGACTTTCATCATCAGAGCAGACTTGGAATATAACTCTTATTAACCAATATTCCAGATTATAGCAATTTGTTTGCGTTTTTTTTTTTATTTCGCGCAAAGCTATTCGAGGGCTATCTGCGCTAGCCGTCCCTAATTTAGCAGTGTAAGTTTTACCAACTAATAATAGGATAGACCGAAACATTATAACGACCTCACGCCTGAAAGAGCGAGCATGTTTGTTACGGGGATTCGAACCCGCGACCCTCGCATTAGGAGTCGAAAGCCTTAACCCACCTGGCCATGCCGGACCAGAATGCTAACCTTCACTGCGAATGTTACGGGGATTCGAACCCGCGACCCTCGGATTAGGAGTCGAAAGCCTTAACCCACCTGGCCATGCCGGGCCAGAATGCTAACCTTCACTGCGAATCTTATCAGCCATTTAAGCGAAATCATCGATAGTTTTTAAAACTGTTTTCAACAGGTATTGGAAGTGTCCCATTTTTATACTGCGAAATGTTTTACAACCGTAAGGAGATTACACATAGCGTGATAAATATATCCTTCATACTAAGGTAATTTTGTTTCCATGTAAATAGTAAACTGGTTTAGTCACAAAGTTGACTCTGGTCTTTGTTCCGAAATACTACTGTTGATTCTTTCTTCATTGCGTAATCGTATTTTGTTTATGGTTCCCAAAAGTCACGTGTAAAAAGATTCTAGTTTCTTGCAATATGCTTCAGAAAGTGTTGAGTGCGTTCATAATACGAAGAAATAAAATCATAATTACGAAACAAAAGTTGTAATAAACTTGTCTCTTTCACTGTACAAAAAAAGTTGAATTATCTATGTTGTATCTAAAGTTCAAAGAAAATTCTGAACTGGGACTAGTGACGGTTTTGCTCGACCATTTGTAAAATCGTGTAAATCCATTTCCTGATGACTGTTGAATGGTAGATTTGTTTTCAGTTTCTGTTACAATACATTTTTATAGCATTCCGTTTCAAGCCTACTCGACATTGTTGAATGTGTTATTGACGTTTGCAATTATAACGCTAATGTATACACATAAATTGTTGATAATGGTTAAGTCAACATACGTTGTCGATTACTGTAGAGAATACTAGCCTAAATGAGATAAAGTGAAGATAATGTTTGGTTTAGTAGTCACTGCTGCGGTTAAAAGTGATAACAGTAGCGATCACTAAAATTAGAGGTGATAATACGGAGCTAAACTTAGGTATTTCCTTAACTCAGCAGACTTACACGTGACAATATATATATGTACATTATTAAAATTTATAAAAATGCATTTTGTCTACAACACGTCGAATCACACAACAAATACAGCAGTGAAGTTTCCACATTCTCTTTAATTGTATGTGTCGTTTCGAAACCAGTCCATGATCCGGGATTATAATAACCTACCTTTGGAATGTTGTTAACATAACTTTGAATGAGAGAAAATTATTTCTATGCATTTAAAAAAATGAGTATGAAATGTTCACAAAACGTTACTTACATAAACAGATTCACAAATACTAGTAATTATCGTGTTGTTGTTTTTTTAAGTGATACATGAAAGTAGAGTGTAAATGTGACACAGAGTGTGCCCAGAAACTCTTGATTATAATACAAATTATCTGGAGTATAATTGGTCAGTAATTTACCAGCTGGTGGAAAATTTCATAAATACTCACCAATACTATAAGTAAAACTAATAGTAGTCTAGTAATAAAATTACAAATTAAGATATGGTTAGAAGTAGGAAGTTAAAGTAAAACAATGTCATAAATCACGGACAGTATACTGTAATGAGAGAAATATATTTGGATCGGAAGCCTAAATCTACAGTAAGTCTATATGACGACAAGGATAGCACACAATTAAGTCAAATACTATAACTAAGAAAACCAAAACCGTACAACAGTTGAGATATTGTAACCCAATTAAACGCACGTTGTATCTGTTGTTCCAGTTCATATTGTGGATCGTATCAAAAGTTCATAAAGTACTCGATTCAAATATTGACGTATTGGTAGATTTTTCCTTCCATAATTAATGTCTCAGTGTTTTAATCACCTACTGACAATATTATTCGACACTTAAACCAAGTTTACATTCTAACAGTGCGTTCGTTAGTTTAGTAGTAAGGTCGGTAGTTTATTACGCTAAACAGTGGGACTCAGTCCCTACTGCGAGTACAACACATTATGTAGTACTGGGTTTAATAACGAAGAATGACGTTCTTCGAGCATTTTTATTAATATTAGGTAAATGATATCCCTCCAAACTTGTTTGCTTTGATAAATCTGTCTTGTTTTTTAATGGTATAAAGTACACAACCTTGTCTTGCTCATTAGTTGTCAATCATTTAAACATAAATTTCTCTTAAGTGACTTTAGTGTATTACGGGTTTATTATGGAGTACCGTAGAGTCAACTTTTCAAACAGTATGACCACTACGGAACCTGTTTTGTCTTAAGATGCGTTTCTGGATGTCGTGATCCATGTTTATTTCAATGGAACTTCAGTGGATTTATCAAACCTGTAGTTTCTATTTTTCATGTACTTAAGTTTAAAATATTCCAATGCCTGTATTTCTTCACATTATTAATTCAATCCAAGTCTTTTATAAAAACCAACTAAAGCAAGTCATGTGTTCGTAACCTTTTCTTTCAGTTATAGGAGAAATAAATCGTTAGTTATTTAAATACTGACCGAAGACTTGCTTTATATTTATTCAATATACTATGTTTGTCCATTACAGCACTTAGAAAAACCTGAATAGTTTGTACAAACATTATAAAAACATATCTTTCATTTAAAAAAAACATATTAAGTTTTCTAATTTATTGCATCTTTACCTGTTTGCTCTCTTGGCATCAAGTAGTGAGTGACTAAGTAGTGTTTTCTCTGAAACATGCGGTTGAATAGAAATGTTTAGTTCCAAATTTATCATGTTTGACTAACTGATACTTTACACTTTAATCAGTGTCTTAACATTACACTAATATAGCCGAAGAATAACATTTATTTCTGAAATTACAAAAATTGGAATTATAAGAATGCCACTTTTAACTGGTATGTTTTATGAGGTTCAGCTTTTGTAATTTTAGAAACAAATGTTTTTCTTGGACCAAACTCACGTTATTGTTCAGACATTGGCCAAAATGTAAGCTATCATTGTTTTTAAAGCCATGGTTAGTCCTAGTTATTTTTCAATAAGTGGTTCCAGTCGTCAACATATAAGGTTTCGTTGAAGAAATCGTAGTGTTTCAGGTGAGTATTCAGAGTAAGCACAATGCTAAACAATGGGCTATCTGTGCTCTATTCACCACGTATATCGAAACTCGGTTTCTAGCAGTGTGAGTCCGCAGACATACCGCTGTGGCCCGGCATGGCCAGGTGGGTTAAGGCGTTTGACTCGTAATCTGAGGGTCGCAGATCCTAATCCCCGTCACATCAAATATGCTCGCCCCTTCAGCCGTGTAAGCGTTATAATATGACGATTAATCCCCCTATTCGTTGTTAAAAGAGTAGCCCAAGAGTTGGCGGTGAGTGGTGATGACTAGATGCCTTCCCTCTCGTCTTACACTGTTAAATTAGGGACGGCTAGCGCAGATAGTCCTCGTGTAGCTTTGCGCGAAATTAAAAACAAAAACAAAACATACCGCTGTAACATTGGAGGGTTCGTAGTGTTTTATATCATTAATCGAGATCTTCAGCCTTGTTTTCTTACTTTCTGTGATCTCTATTTACATGTTTTTAAATTTCCAATTTTTTATTTATCCTGTTTGTTGGCTTTTTGATGCTCAGCTATTGACAAAGGATTACTTGGTATGGTAGCTAACTTTATACATTGTGATGATAATAAACATAGCTAGTAGCTAGCTGATATGGTTCATGATGATTTACTGTAGCTATTGACTATTTTATCACATTAATTGAAGACGTAAAATGTTAAGCTTTAGCTGGAGATTATCATTGGGATTTGTGTAAGAGTATAATGAGCATTTATATCTTCTGTGTACTACATTTTCTCTATATAAATAAGAAAGCAGTCTTTTCAAATAAAACATATATGTCTGAAACAACTCTTTTATAAACCTTTGTGTCTTTAAAGTAATAATTCTACGATTGTGTGTAATAAAATTTAATATTATGTGCATTGTTTTTTTTTACTCCTTCACATTATACATAACATAGACGTTAGCTGCCTAAAGACATCGATTGTACAGAGCACAAAGCATCTACGTGTTACAGTCATCTAAAGTTCATCTATTATTGGCTGGTGATTCCTGTTTCATCCCCTGTATTTAGGTTTCTTAAAGGAATAACAAATATTTGTACAAAAGCTAAATTCAAGGGGTTACGACAACATCGTTTACACTAGAATTATGACTTTTTAGCCTACGTAAAAGAGCAAAAGAAACAAATTAGCTTTTCAACACTCCTACAATCTTTGCGGTACCTTATTTAGTATTCTACAAAGGATTTAGGTTCAAACCTGAATTTGTTGTGATCTTGTGCATTGATCGATAATGGCTCTTTCACAATTGATTTTTTCTTTTGACATTTTGAAAGTTTTCCCACCAAAGTATACGCAAATGATCTGATGAAATAAGTGAAACTAGTTTCATCACTATACATTTCAACAAAACAACCTACGACTTGATTATAACAACAACTTGCACATACACTTCTCTGTTTTAAAAATCACTGATTTCTCTGTTAAAAATGTAATTAATTCGTACATTCGCTTATTTTAATTTTTCATTTCCACTATATTGTTTTTAATTACCTCTTATGTAATGGAAATCTCTCTCTTTCTCCATGAAGTATAAACTTGGCTACAATTTTATTAAAACTGCGTAAGTTTAGCCGTCAAAAGTGCTTGCAACACTGTTTTATAAAGTTTAAAAGGGATTTCCATCAGTTACAGTCTATTAAAAAAGGAATTTCTGGTAAGTATTTATTGGCTTTGAGTCGTAATCTGAGGATCGCAGGTTCAAATCCCCCTAAACATGCTCGCTCTTTTATCCGTGGGGGCCTTATAATGTGACTGTCAATCTCACTATTCGTTGGTAAAAGAGAAGCCCAAGAGTTGACAGCAAGTGATAAACACAACACAAGGCTCCTTAAAGTTTCAGAAATGTACGTAACATTACATCAAATCTGTTGTGGTTCATGACTGGCTCGGAGATGATGATTAGCCATCTTCCATCTAGTCTTATGCTGCTAAATTCGGGATGGTCAGCGCAGATAGTCCTAATGTTGCTTTGCGCGAAATTTAAAAACAAAACAAAGAAAAACATTACTAGCTTTGACCATACACAAATTCCTTACATGCAAGTTTTAAGGCGGTCTCAGCTCTTGCTGTCAGGTTAGAAATAGCTTCACATCAGTCATTGGAAATGTTACCATCTGTCAAGTTCTTGTCAAGTTTTAAAAAACAAACAAACTACCATCTTAAACATAGAAGCTTTGACAACAGTCATAGACATAATAACCAAGACGACGATAGACTCAGTATTATTTTATTTTAATATTTAGTAATAGGCTTAATTCGCATCTGCCAAGCATGTCCAGACCTTGTGAAATGTTGATGTTTTAACACCCATACAAGACAGCCGTCTTTAGAATACGTGATAAGTTTACCGTTTTCCACCTTGTTAAGAACAAGGGCATTCAACTGATGACTTAATGTAATTTATTCAATTTATGTGTTATAATATCAGAACGTTTTCCATATTCTACTTTATGCTGTTATTATTTTCCATAACTGAGAACTATCTGACGAAAGAGAGTTTTGTGGTTGTTATACTGTCTTCATATGTAAAATTGAATCACTGGATCAGTTAAATAACAAGTCCACTATTACGGTAAGCGTACTTAAAGAAGAAGAAGGCCAACATGGACAACAAGCACAGTGAAACAAAAAATATATTTATTTATTTATTGCACAGTCTGATGTTAGTTTCCTCAATATTGCATAGTCACGCTGTCTAGTTTTAACGGTTTGGTTTAAACCCTTCCTGCAGAATAAAGGATATAAAACAACAACAACTCCTCACTCAGTAAACCAGAACTGATTATAACTATGTCATACTTTTAAGTCATTTTAAAATTCTATATTAACTCTAGACTGCCCAGGTTAGTAATAATTCTCATTACACGAATTCTATGGGAGATTAACGTATATCTCATGCCAACCAACTCCTAAAAACCTCGGTACAACTCTTGAATTTCACTGACTACTCTACCTCTACCTCAATGTAGAGACGATACTGATGCTTGACCAAACAAGTACAATATCTTAAATTAGTCTCAAGCATTGACTAAAGCATGTTCGGGAATATTTATATCCTGCTTACAAATATAGATCACCCCCCTAATTTAATCTCTTGAAGACTAACACAGTAGTTAGCGCTAGTGTTTATGCCTGGTGACCATAAATATCAGGTAGTCAAGTCGAGACACCAGTAATTGTTCTGACACACCAATTCAGCATAATATTCAACGTAAAACAACGGCAATAAGAACATTACGTCTTTAATTTATCAAGTAACTGATGACGTACAAAACGATTTGCTAATCTTCATTAAAATTTTGAGCTTTCAGGCAAATATTGGATCACCTGGCAATGAAAATAAGGCAAGTTAAATCTTAGGCATTTGTTACGACCAAGGATTAAAGGAATTCATTGACAGTTTAACTTGCTGACATCTTAAATACTATCAGTTCTAAAGAAAAAAATCTATCCTTGGAATAATTGATAGAAGTACGTTAGAATTTGTTTGTTTTAATTTTGTGCAAAGCTACACAAGGGTTATCTGCGTTAGCCGTCCCTAATTTAGAAGTGTAAAACCAGAAAGAAAGCAGCTAGTCATCGCCACCCACTGCCAACGCTTGGGCTACTCTTTTCCAACGAATAGTGGGCTTGATCGTCGCATTATAAAGCCCCATGGCTGAAGGGGAGAGCATGTTTGATGTGACGGGAATTCGAACCCGCGACCCTGTTACGAGTCGAGTGCCTTAATCACCTGGCCATGCCGGGCCATGAATTTGTTTCAATGTACTATGTTGTAGAAGGTAGCTAACTTTATTTATTATTATATGTGTGTGCCTGCGTTTGCTCAGAGAGACTTATTTATTACCTAATTCGCTTCAACTACACACTTTTCAGGTACATCTATTAACAAATGCCCTATTACTGAAACTTTTGAAAATAATGTTGACCTTACAATACGTATATTTATTGAAACACTGTATACTGTGTAAATTAAGTAATAACAAAACTGGTTTACATTATATCGTCATATATCCTGTTTCGTGTGTGCATAAAAAATCCATGGCTCGGGTCCAATAGCGTTGGAATTTTTGTCATTTCGTTACGATATCGACCGTTATTTTCTATTCCGATTTTCTAACACACTAACTGAGATTCGGGGCTACATCAAAAAGGGTTAAGGTATGGGCTCCGTTTGCCTGTGCCTAGCGACACCTCTGCCCAGGACAAAATTTTGATTATTTCCTGACGTTTCTATGTTTATTATTTTGTAATAGGTCTTTTTTTTTAACTACACCTTTCTAGCTATTTGCACATCCTCATATAATTCGTGATTCATTTCAAAGTTAATTGTATTTTTACTCACATGTCAATATGTATTAGATGGTCCCCTACTGGCAACGTCCTGCAAGCAATTGGTTAATAGTTACATCAAATATTTGAGGGCACGAACTTATTTTCCTTGCCACTTCCATTCCACAGTAAAGTCCTTGTGTAGAAACGTCAAAGAATAATAACTCTTCATTTATAGGTGATACGTAGTAATGCGGAGTCTGTGACATGAAAATCTAGCTTTGATATTTGTTTGTTTGTTTTTTAGATTGTTCCTGCTTTGAAATAATAGCATCCTTTGTGGAGTCCAAATCAGCCTAATTTAAGCATGACTCGTGTCTAGGTCCTTTAGCCACTAATTATAATAATGCTTGTTACGGTAGAAATAAATTATCTTTACCTGAATTGTTTATTTTAATTATTTTTATAAACTGTTAATGTACGTAGAATTCATAGTAATTCAATTTTAAAATTTGATTTGGTTTGTTTCGAATTTCGCGCAAAGCTACACGAGAACTATCTGCGCTAGCCGTCCCTAATTTAGCAGCTAGTCGTCACCACCCACCGCCAATTCTTAGACTACTCTTTTATCAACGAATAGTGGGATTGACTTTCACATTATAATGCCCCCACGGCTGAAAGGGCGAGAATTTTGGTGTGACAGAGATTCGAACCCGTGACCCCCAGATTAAAATTTGAAAACTACTATGTGGTAGTTCGACTAGTAGCATATATGAATGTACGTCGATATAGTGATTGTTTAAATCAAAATATATTTTTGTTGAAAAATACATCCATTATCCCCAAAAAACGAACCATAAATATAATTCAGATTGAAAAAAAAATTATACATTAAACATATTTTTAGAAAAAAACAATAGAAACTTATTAATGAAAATAAATATTAATCAGTGATGACGAGAAAACCCACTTGTAAAGAAATATATATGTGCAAAAACGTCTGGTTTGGGTTGAGAAATTTTTTTTTGTAGAGGAACGAACAACGTTTCGACCTTCTTCGGTCATTATCAGGTTTATGGAAATGCACTTTAGAAAAATGTAATTTGTAAATTTTCTTCCCCTGAATAATAATAATTTGATTATGTAAAATGTAAATATAATATCTGAAAGGTATGTGGGAATTTAAAAACAGGTGTTTTTGTATTTTAAAAGCTAACTGATTTTTCCATATAATAATTACCAAACAGTTTACATTGTTAAGAACGTTTTTCTTGGAGTACAGATCTGTTTTTTTATTTGTTTATATTTTTGTGATTACATTTTGATTAATTTTCAAATCCTTGCACTTTTAATAAAGAACAAACATCAGTTCTCTTGCACTAACAAGGCATTTTCAGCGTTTTGATGAATAATCAAAGTGAATTATACGTGATGTTACGTGTGTTACACTTGTCATGAATGAATTTGAAAATGATTTTAACTAACTTACAATATCCTTGTGGTTCTCAGACACACTGTGATGTATCGGTACTTTTATTAATGAAATAATGCGCTTATTGGATCATTTAATATATAAAGACAAATATACGCCATTTATTTATTTTATTTTAAAAAATCCTATATAATATGACGAAATTTCTAGGATCCTATAAGTAAATTCTTAATGAATAGTATGTTACTAATTCACACAATGTGTCGGTGTTTAATTCTTAAGCTTGCCAATCATTTCTTAATAGTCAATAATTATAATTGCGAGAATATAGCTTAATAGCACTGACAATAGTTATAATCAAGTAATTATTTATGGGTCCAATAGAAGAGCTAGTATATTATAATATTTAATTTACTTTAACTACTGAAAGGTACAACTGGTGTCTTTCTCTCTATGCCATATATCCTAGCTTTTACCTTTATTGGCCCAGACCCCCAGCGACTTAGCAGTAAGTCTGAAGACTTATAACATTATAAATAAGGTGTTGATACCCGTTTATTTACACAGCACAAGTAGCCCATTGTGTCGTTTTATAATTAAACACTAACAAACAAAAACATTATTCGTCTCATTTTTTACACCGAATTTTGATGTAATTACTCTTCTTTATTAGTCCACTTTCCAAAGCTCATCAGTTTGAACAGGTTACAGAACAACAAGGTCGAGGTGAATGAGTATTATATGATGTATCCATATGATGGATACAAACATTTTAACGTTACAAGTGTGATGTCACAACACAACAACCAATGTAATGGTTTCAAACACAACACTCCTTAACATTCCAGTAAAAGTTTCCACTTAGAAGAATGGTTTAACATTACTCTACCAAACATCCTGTTTGGTGCACTCATCACTCATTGATCTTATCGATTAACATTGCTCTACCAAACATCCTGTTTGGTGCACTCATCATTCATTGATCTTATCGATTAACATTGCTCTACTAAACATTCTGTTTGGTGCATTCATCACTCATTGATCTTATCGATCTGTATTTTTATTCTAGAATTAAAACTTTTCTATGTAGTTATAAGGTTCACATGTCAAGACACGTGGTAGTGTGTCGTGAAGCCTAAACAACTTGTAGAACGGACTGTGTGTTATTAATTAACAGTAGAGATAGTTTATTAATTTCACACTCTCTATAGCTCCGACTGTGATGCTATTATAGATCTTTACAAACTACAATTAGGTGTCAAATTTGGTTTAAACGTCAGCCACATACACAAAGCTATTCGACAAAAACTGCTCAATTTTGATCAAAATGTTTGTGCAAGCTTACGCATAAAGTTACGTGAGCTGTCGGTCTGAACATTTTACTACAGTTTTACCTTAGAGTAAAGGAAGACGGTTTTTAATCATTCGGATTAAAGACGGCTGATTTAGAGCAGCAAAACTATAGGATGAAAGCCCGTGCTGTATTAGTTAAACCAAGCAAATTAGATTAGCAGTTTCAAGCACAAGTTTTAAATAATCTGATTGGTTTGTTTGTTTGTTTTTGAATTTCGCACAAAGCTACTCGAGGGCTATCTGTGCTAGCCGTCCCTGCTTTAGCAGTTTAAGACTAGAGGGAAGGCAGCTAGTCATAGCCACCCACCGCCAACTCTTGAGATACTCTTTTACCAACGAATAGTGGAATTGACCGTCACATTATAACGCTCCCACGGCTGAAAGGGCGAGCATGTTTGGCGCGACGGGGATGCGAACCTGCGACCCTCAGATGAAGTGGATGAAGCAAAATATACTCACAGCGGCTTATATGAACTTGATGAATCCAATATTATATTTAACTTTTGAGTAATATACTTAATTGCGCATATTGAAATATTTCAAAATCCTCTAGTTTTGATCAATATTTCTTAACATTCGTTTTATGATGAATGTTACACACGCTACTGTAAACTGAAAATACAACCTAAAGCAGTAATTCACCTAGGTGGCACTGCTTTACAGTTACACCACACTGTACTGTACTTGTATCGGAACAAAATATTATTCAAATTTTTATCACAGTTATCATGATCAGAAGCTAACCAGAACGCTTCAGAGCCACCTATTATAATACGATCGATTTAGGAAGTTACCACAGCGTTCGGAGATTGATGAAATATAATGATTGAGTTATTCGGATCAGATCAAAAGCGAGAGACAGGGGGTTGTACAACGGATAGTCTGATTTCAATTATTTTTATAAAAACAAATATAAACAGTTTATCTCACATCCTTCCATATTTAAACTAGGCTGAAGAACAAATATCTACAGATTACCTCCCACCTTTCCATATTTAAACTAGGCTGAAGAACAAATATTTACAGTTTACCTTCCATCTTTCCATATTTAAACTGAGCTGAAGAACAAATATAAACAGCTTATCTCCCATCTTTCAATATTTAAACTGGGCTAAAGAACAAATATCAACAGTTTACCTTCCATCTTTCCATATTTAAACTAGGCTGAAGAACAAATATCTACAGATTACCTTCCATCTTTCCATATTTAAACTGAGCTGAAGAACAAATATTTACAGTTTACCTTCCATCTTTCCATATTTAAACTGAGCTGAAGAACAAATATAAACAGCTTATCTCCCATCTTTCAATATTTAAACTGGGCTAAAGAACAAATATCAACAATTTACAACCCATCTTTCCATATTTAAACTAGGCTGAAGAACAAATATTAACAGCTTACCTTCCATCCTTCCATATTTAAAATAGGCTGAAGAACAAATATCTACAGATTACCTTCCATCTTTCCATATTTAAACTGAGCTGAAGAACAAATATTTACAGTTTACCTTCCATCTTTCCATATTTAAACTGAGCTGAAGAACAAATATAAACAGCTTATCTCCCATCTTTCAATATTTAAACTGGGCTAAAGAACAAATATCAACAATTTACAACCCATCTTTCCATATTTAAACTAGGCTGAAGAACAAATATTAACAGCTTACCTTCCATCCTTCCATATTTAAAATAGGCTGAAGAACAAATATCTACAGTTTACCTCCCATCTTTCTATATTTAAACTGGGCTGTATTTTCATAACAATCAGGCAATAATGGAATACTCGCATGCTAGTAAAAGTTGTATTGGTTGTGGTCATCACTAGAAAACAACAGTGAGGAACACTGGTGCATGCTTATCAAGTTAATGTGTATGTTCTATACAAAACTTCTTGGGACACTATTTTCTTAAGTATACGTAATACAACTTTAGAAATAGTTCTTTAGAATGGCAGTGGTTTTTACACGTTACGTTCATAATTTTATTTTAGAGCAGATTGTAGTTGTAACTAAGCCATTAGAACTTATAAACTTGCACTTCAAAATGAAATTCCGACCAAATATTTTCAACCCTTGCGATATCCACATTACATAAAGTTCTTCCATTTATGGTTGGATTGTTTTCATTTGGATTTGCAGAATGCTTGTGATCTTGCTCAGTCCAGTCTCAGCTTTTCGTAGTTAAATATGAATTTAAAGGCTTTTCTATTACTCCTGAGGTCTTCTTGTCTTTTACAGTAGACAAATGGGAACCAGTGGTGAATTTAAGCTAGAAAGGGCTCATGATAATTTTATTCTATATAAAATTACATGGAATGTGGAGCCCACAGAAATGATTAGCCCCTGAAGGGAAATGATGAATGAAGATGCGTTAATGGTCAATACACTTAATATTCAGACTCGCTTGTAGTAGTTTATTAATAGTTTGCTCGTTTAGTTTTAATCCTTAGGTGCACATTTGTTGTGTCGGAAGTATCCTGCATCTAAATGTGTAATCTAAATGTTATTATTACTTCCTTTGCAAAATCTGCGTTATTTTACCTCAGGAACTACAAGTAAGTCTCGAAACAATGAGGTTCTGATACTAACTGATTAGGAATTAGTGAGGTTAGTGTAATAAATAACTATGAACCAATGAGCTTAGAAAACTCAAATAGATAACTATGGATCAATGCTGTTGAGTAAATAGCTATAAATCGATAAGGTTCTGACAGTAGTAGATAATTATTTATAATTGAGATTATAATAGTAAATAAATAACACTCAATTAAATTATGGTAATAAATGAACAGCAATCAACGAGGTTATGATAGTACATTATTAAGTATCTGGAAGTTTAAGATAGTTTGGCTACTCTTTTACTAACGAATACCATTTAAAATTACATTATCTTGTTTGAAAACAAAGATAGGCCCGGCATGGCCAAGCGTGTTAAGGCGTGCGACTCGTAATCTGAGGGTCGCGGGTTCGCATCCCGGTCGCGCCAAACATGCTCACCCTTTCAGCCGTGGGGGCGTTAAAATTTTACGGTCAATCCCACTATTCGTTGGTAAAAGAGTAGCCCAAGAGTTGGCGGTGGGTGGTGATGGCTAGTTGCCTTCCCTCTAGTCTTACACTGCTAAATTAGGGACGGCTAGCATAGACAGCCCTCGAGTAGCTTTGTGCGAAATTCAAAAACAAAACAAACAAACAAACAAAACGAAGATTTAGAAAACATAAAAATTTTTCAATCGCAGTTAAATCAGCATAATTTGGTAAAAAGTATTTTACGTAATTAAATATTAAATTTACTTTTACTTGTGTGTATGTGTATATTGTGTGGAATATTTTATCCATAATTTGTACAAAACTGGGTACGTAATATTAAATTGTAATAAAGTATGTCAGATTTTGTATAGGAAATATATCGTTTTCCCTATTTTTTTAACTCTCAATTCTTTTTTAATTGTTCCAATCTGTTTACAGTTCGTTAAAAAAGTATATCCGCGAACCAACCAAGCGCAAAGAGACCCAGCAATGTAACAAAAACGAAAAGCTCATTACGCATGCTCTTTAACTTGAGGAATTTCAACTTGTTTGTTTGTTTTTGAATTTCGCACAAAGCTACTCGAGGGCAATCTGTGCTAGCCGTCCCTAATTTAGCTGTGTAAGACTAGAGGGAAGGCAGCTAGTCATCACCACCCACCGCAAACTCTTGGGCTACTCTTTTACCAACGAATAATGGGATTGACCGTCACATTATAACGCCCCCACGGCTGAAAGGGCGAGCATGTTTAGCGCTACGGGAATGCGAACCCGCGACCCTCAGATTACGAGTCGCACGTCTTAACACGCTTAGCCATGCCGGGCCAAAGAACGAGTACGTTTGGTGTGACGGGGATTCGAACCCGCGATCCTCAGATTACGAGTCGAGTGCCTTAACTACCCAGCCATGCCGGGCTTTTATAAAGGGGTGTATGTGTGTGTTTGTGTTTTTCGTATAGCAAAGCCACATCAGGCTATCTGCTCAGCCCACCGAGGGGAATCGAACCCCTGATTTTGGCGTTGTAAATCCGGAGACATACCGCTGTACTAGCGGGGGGCAAAACTAGAGAGAAGGCAGCTAGTCATCACCGCCCAGAATTTCAGCTTCGAGAGAGACTTGTAGTTATCTTGCAGGCAATATAGTCCTGCAGAACGTGCTCCAGAAGGATCAAAGGAAGAATTTTAACATTTTAGGCTCTCATCATCATCAGTGAAGGGTCATTTCAGTCTCTCATCATCATCGGTGAAGGCTACAGAACGTTAACTCAAACTTGACAAAGAGTGGGGTTAAAACTGATCGTATGGAAATCTCAGAGACTTGCACAGAGGCAAAACTTTTGTACCTCGAATGGTTACGGTAATATGGATGAACATCATGGACTTCGAATAATAAAATATACATCGCATGACAACGTGCGAACAGGTACGAGCCTTGAAGACTTAGCAGAAATTGAGGTAGGTGATCATAAAATAGATCATAATTTTCATTTCTTGTAAATTAATTTTCAGTAAACATTAAATAGCAGGTAACCAGGTGTAAGTCACTTCTCATTTGTGTGCTTGTGGTACTTACTGTTACTTCAATTTAAATTCAAAACATGACAAATTTATTTACCTACATCCTTTCTACTTGTAATGGGTTGTAAGGTTAAAATTTAAGGAGAAAATTTAAGTGACTACTGTTAAATTTTCAGCATTATTGGTAAGCAATAATTGTTTGACATTTGATGTTTTTGACCAAATGTTAGTTCCATTCTTACATAATGTAATTCAGTGACTTAACGGTGTGGTTTTCATTAATTAACTTAAATTTAAAAATTGTTCTTCAGAAGATATCTTTGAACGTCTTGAGCTGATTTATTAAATGTTTAATGATATATTTATATATATATAAACTAGTGTGAAAATAAGTTGGGTGTATTTAATGAAACAAAAACCTAAACTAAATTTGCTGCTTCATAGATAAACCATTATTTTTCACCAAACAACTGTAGACGCGTAATGAACATACCTCAGTAAAAATAAGTAAATAATATATGTAGAGAGCTGAAAATGCAACTGAAACTACAGTAAAGGTTTGTGGTAAGAAATTAAAAAATATATTAACAGACGGGTCAATAAAAAGTGCATCTAGTTCCAGCTGTTTGCTACAATTTTAGTATCTCGGTCTCTAATTGACTACATAGCATTAATTCGTTCAACAAATTGGATCACAAAAGTGATTTGGAAATATATATGCATAAGAGATGCTTCTGTGTTCATTTTTATGTTTGTTTATGAATTTCGCGCAAAGCTACACGAGGGCTATCTGCGTTAGCCATCCCTAATTCAGCAGTGTAAGAATAGAGAGAAGGCAGCTAGTCATCACCACCCACCGCCAACTCTTGGGATACTCTTTTACCAACGAATAGTGGGATTGACCGTCACATCATAACGCACCCATGGGCGAGCATGTTTGGTGTGACGAGGATTCGAACCCTCGAACTCCTTAACCACCTGGCCACGCCGGACCCATATTTATATGAACTAAGTTACAAAATAAACGAAAACGCTTGATAATGTAATAATTCTAGGTTATTAATTTGGTTATTGAGAGAATTAAGTAGCCGATATTTTTTATTTAATGAATACGATAGGAATGTTTAATACACACCTTTTCTCTTAAGCTTTTGAACAACGGCGAAAGACTATTCTTTCACCTAAAAACATGTCACTGATCTGTATTTGTTGGTGTGACCATCCCTAGAAATCACATATTATTTTATTCCCATTTTTATACGTTTGAATATGTATTATGAATTGTGTGTGTATACGTCTATGTATTTGTTTGTATGTATTATAAATAAAATAATTACTTTACCTGCCATTCTATGATGTATATTACGCTAGTTACCACAACTACCAGTCACTGTGGATGCAACTTCTTCATAATTTAATACATTTTTATACGAGCATACACTCAAGACAGACGCATTTACTTTCAGTAATTATAGCCAAGATATCATTTCCATTAGAAATAACTTTTTTAAATATTATTTCATTGTTTAATAATAATTTGAAAGTTTCACAGAATATCTTTAGACATGTTAACAAATGTACGATCCCACATGTTAATTTAGAAAGAATACACAACCAAGTTGGTTCATCTTATTTTGAATTCTGAGCAAATAAATAAAAAATCGTTTTATCAGCAGTTGGTTTTGCAATAAAATGATCAAGGGAGGTATAACAAAACTTATTTGTTGATGAAAAGTGTTCAACTCCGGTACCTACTTGTACATAAACACTTCTAGTTTATTCAAGAACACGGTCTGGCCAAACCTCCTGGATTCCGTAACTTTGTGGCCAAACACTACTAAGAAGTGAATTCTTCAGGCAGTAGTTTTCTAGGATGAAATATCAGGCTTCTAACTGGAGAATATTTACTGACCTTAAATTGGACACTCCTCCGTTGCTACTCCAATGTCCAAAATTTGATCTTACTCTTAGAATGGGTTTTTAGATTAAACGGATAGTCAAATGTGTTTCCATCTATCGGCTAATTGTGACATCAGAATACCTAAATAAAACTAATTCCTTCCAGAGTTAAATTAAAATGTTATATTTTTTTACATAAAATACATCTCGTCCAATTTCATTTAGAAAACTAAAATCAGGGGTTCGATTCCCTTCGGTTGACTCAGCAGATAGCCAAATGTGGTTTTGCTAAAAAACACTCATTCAGAAAAAAAAATCTCCAGTTCACTTAACAATACATTGTCAAACCACCTAGATTTTAATTTTTGCACTAACAAAATAGCTAATATTTTGTTAAGTGCAGCGTTACATTATAGCCTATTCGTACTATGCACACAAGTATCGAAACCGGATTTTTAGCATTATAAGCCCTCCCACTTACCGCAGCACTACCAGGGTTGAAGTGGCAAGGAAATTGGTGGGAACTTTATAAATTGCGGTCTCGAGAGATTTTTCTTACACTTAGACTACGACTTTCATACTTGTTCTAAAAAGAAGTTCAAATACTTGGGTATTAATACAAAATCATTGGTATTTTTTACTGAATCTTCTACAGTGGAATAAAATATTAAAGGTTAGTTTTATATGGAAAGCTTGTACATTCAGTATATTTGTAACTTTGCCTTCTTTCTCCGTAGGTATTAGTATGCATTTCACCTGTGTAAATGTTAAAACGTTTCTTTCCTTCCCACGTACATGTTTATTACAATGAATCGTCAATTTTACTCATTTATCGGTGTTGTAGTGCACCTGCCATCATCTGAATAATGTGAAAATAAATATTCCTTCACGTGAAATCTATATTATTGTTACTGTGAATGCTTTATTCCACGTCATGCTGCCATATATCTTACTATGTTCCCCAATAACCTTACCAATTCAACGTGCTATTATTTAAAAAAGTACGTTTTTTATATTTATTTTTTCTTTGCCTAGTCTTTAACATAAAAAAACAAACGTGTTAATACGCCCGGATGTGCAAACAATTATTAACCGACATCTGTCCTAACAGGATTATTTATCCAACTACACTTATCACAGAATAAACTCATTCATCGCGTACACACTGAAACCCATTTCTAAAGTATTTTGTGTTGTTGTTGAAATATCTTTCAAAAAGACAAACCGAATATTAGAATAGTTTACCTGTCTGTTTCCTCACTCAATATCTACAAGTGAGAAGTAAAAACGTTTCATTATTGTTAACCTAACATCATTTGATTCACGTACACCGATACAACTCAAAACAACTCCTAAATTCAAACATCGTCTTTGAATACATAAACCAACTAACTATTGACTGTATTTGGTAAATAAAGTGACATTTTTGATAAGTCAACACAGGAAAATTATCTGTATTCAGATTATGAACCGTTTCCACGGTTTTCAGATGTAACTGAATTTTGAAATAGAAATAGTGGGACACTTCCTTTGTCCAAGCCATTCATTATTTGACAAGTCTGCGTCGAATTGATACTGCATCTGCTGGAATTAAGTTTCCTACATGCACCTTTAAGAATAATCAGTTCATACTCACACTTTACAGTATTGTTTTTACATATAAAACGATCTTCACACTGGTTTCAATACTTGAACTTTTATTTGAACACAAGGCTAGGTAACATACTAAATACAAAACGACTAGATTTTAAATTCTGACGTCGCTTCAGTATTTGTGTAAAACTCAATAGCATTTATCGTCCACGCGTCAAAACCTTATTCAGCCGAAATATTAGATCACATTTTAATATATTTGCGTATGTAACTTTAAGAGCTAGCTCTCTAGATGGCCAGAATACAAAAACGTGTACATTGTAATTAAGTACATCAATAAGCGTGCAACTGAGTATAATAGTTTCTTCAAAAACATGTTCGAGATTTCAAACTACTTGTTTCTGGTTTGCAAGATCGAGAGAATGATCCCATAAAAGCTGTCTAGGAATGTAAGTTATTTTTTTTAAATATTTTTATCAATGAAATAAAAAAATGAAAAATTGTACAAAAGCAAGAAAAAATACCTTTCGAGTTTAAAACCTTTGAACCATGGTAACCATTTGTTACACCATAATTAAACAAAGTACAAAAACATTTTCGTGGTTACCATCGGTACACTTTATCATTGTTATAAACAGTTGTTTGTCAACTTACTGTTACATTAACTGAATATTCCCAGTTAAAAATCTGTTAATTATATAGATATATCTTATGTCTCAATTAAACTAGTATTTTCTTGAAACTTACACGATAATACGTCTGTATTTCCTGAGAACAAAGAAATGCATTTTATCCTACTAAGTACAGTATAGCATTTGATTCCTGTCTTGTGAATATGACAACCATAGATTTTCTAAGCTATACATTAGTTTAATAGTGACAATTAAGAACTTAAAAGTAAAGATATTCCGAAAAGTTGTATTTATAATTAAATCAAAATACAACCTTGTTGATAAATATTTCACAGGGTGCTCAGGCTTTCGTTTGGCAGAAACGTTAACACATTTAAAATAAGTTATCTCCAAGTTATTTCAAGAGTTCTTATATTTAAAATACAAGTAAAACATTTGTGTACAATGAATTTTAGTCTCTTTGTAAATGGAAGTAAAATTCAGTTATCTACAAAAAATTCATAGAATACAAGGATTATATGTTCACCTTTCTCTCTACTTTTATATTACTAATAAGTTGCTACTTCTCCACTCTCAGAGAGTAAAAACTGTAGGCTGAGAATTTTAAACTTTGTTTTTAAAATTTCTAAACAATATTTTGATTTTTTGACTAACAGTATACGTTAATAGTAAAATCAGTATAGTATTTCATCCATCAAATACTTGCAGCTAATAGCTAAATTGGAGTACCAGCTGCATAACCCATTCTCCTCCTTTCTGTGTTGGATAAAACTACAATACAAAATCTACTACTACATTCAAACAAATACTAAACATTGAAAGGAATTACATCAAAATTTTACCAATTTAGAAAATCTTCCATTTTAAAAAACTTCCATGAAATCAATTAACTACATAAATAAGAACTAAATATTTACCCAAAAATGAACATAATTTGGTATGCTTTTCTCACCCACTTGTATATAATAAAACTGGATGACTGTAATATCCATAAGCATTGATTAATGCTATGCAAAGTAACTGAAATTGTCACAAAATAATCAAAATCAGTTTCTGCTTGTTACCATTTTGATTACTTCATATATCCAAGTAATCAAAATAGTGTTATTTCTCATTATTATCTCAATTGATTCAAAACTGTTCAGCTAATTATGAAAATAATCAATTAGTTGAATGCAATTAATTAATGGGCTCGTATATTAATCAGTTATAACAAATTTCACTATCTCCCAGCTCTTGTGATCAGACAGAATGCATTGTTAGGTCCCCTTACTGTTAGTAATATTTTTGGCAAAGATACTTAAAATGTGTGTTTACTATACTGTTATGATAAAGAAACTTATTATTCTTATCAGAATATATTTTGGAATGGACAGTTTTAATTAAACTACCTTTAGCTAGAAATGAAAGACAAAATTACTACTCAATATTTTAGTTTTTGAACCTCTATAGAAGGTTTTCAGCTTCTGGCAAAGCCTAGATTTTTGAATATTTTTTTCAACTAGAACTACAGTTCAATCATTTTAAGTGATTTGTATTACTCAAGAATAATACCAAAACCAAATCACAAAAAATATTTCTATCATAGGATAAAAAAATTTAATCTCTTTTTTTGCAAATAAGATGTATTTATATGTTACAACTTTTACTGAAGAATTCCTTCTATTTCAACTAGCTCCTCACAAATATAAATGGAATAATTACATTCACCTTCAGTGTGGATGGATGGTTGATTATTACAAGCGAGACAAAATTTATCTCAGATCTATTATCTTAACAATGCTTGTCCCTAAAATAGCCTCACTTAAACCAAGTAAAGAACAGTTATTTAAGTTGTTTCATTTGGTTTGAACATAAATGTAATGTTCATTCAATAGTATCTGGAGAATTGACTCAGAATCCTGATTAAACAGTAATAAACCATGAATTACTTGAATAAGTGATTGTTTTATGTAGAAAAACATTTACTGATTTCATGAAGAAACAGTTTTGTAAAAAACACAACAAAAACAGCTCCATAACAACATAATGTTTTCCAAAACACTAGCCAAGAAAAGTGAACATCTGACAGAAAACTAACCAGTTTCAAAGTGTGACTAAAAAACAAAGAGACTTGAAATTAGCTAACTAAAGACGCTAATAAGGTAACAAGGTCAAAAAACTGTTACAGTGAACTAAATCCTGAACAGTACAAGTTAAGTACCAGAAAAGGATATTATTTGAGAAAATCGACAACAGACAGAAGCACAGTTTGAATTAGTACATACTCCAAGTATTTTTGACACTATTCACGTGACATACTTACAGAAGTGTAAAAGCAACATAAAGTGATCATCATAACAAACATGTTGCTAATCTTAACACAAATACAACTTTTCATTTTCAAAGTCTTGCAATTCAAAACTATAATCACATACATTTGCACACACTAGATGTTCCAAAGTTCTGTTGAAAATACAAAATATAAACCCATAACATTTGGTACAGCACATTACTTCAGCTCAATACTTGTTACACGATACTGTACAGAAGATTTTACATAAATTCAATACATTAATACATGTATAAACACTGGTGAGCATGTTTAAAAAAAAGTGTATAAAGCCAAAATACAGAACATCATTCAACCTTTAGATTCAAAGTAAAGAACACAGTATACTTACAAAAGGTAGTCAAGCTTACAGCTATATCCAAAAACTCTTACTTTGCTATCACTAAAACAGCGATCCTACATCCCTGTATATCTGACATTGTATGTATCTAACCATATTAGCTCAACAGTTGCAACACTGGAGATATCTAGTGATATAACTAAATAAAGAGTCTAAGGGTCATTTAACACCACTTTTTACACAATTACCTTTGAAATAAGAGATACATTCTTCAACATTTCCAATTTTTAAAATAACTACCAGTATCAACCATTTAATGACATACATGTATAACTAACTTGCGTACTGCTACAATAATATGCAAGGTACCACACTACCAATTTATATAATGTAGATAAAATAATAGCTGATTACACAATTACTGTATAACTTACGTGGGATTTATTAAACGCAATTTGTCACATAACTGGGAGAACAAATACAGAAGTTGTTAACTGAAATTTATTAAAAACATTTTTAATATTACTGCACTACTGAATACCTGAAATAATAATTTTGTATATACAAAGTTAAAAGGACAAAAAATATTAAAACAAATTTCTTGTGCTTTAAACTTCTAGTTTAAAATTTACTTTATTTCTAAATGAAGAAAACTGATTATTGGTATTTTCTAGCAATAATGGAATTTTTAATCTTTATTTACAATCTAATAGTTATTATTTCTCTAAAAAAATGGTTTACTCACAAATGAAATTTGTGTCAGAAAATCAAGAGGTCATATTATATATTTATAATTATACTGAAATGTTATTCTTTTGAACTTTCCATATGATAAAGTAACACCAAATGAAATAAAAAAGCACACTAAAAACTTGGAAACACACACAAACACCAAACAACTAAACATGTTTCTAGTTGCTAAGATAGAATTTTAGAGCAAAATAAGCTGATCACCATCCAAGTAAAATGGTCTCCCAAAGGTTAAAACATGGGACCAAAAATTACACCTACAAGTTTTAATTTTCCAATTAACTCAGGCAACATATTAAATGAAAATGCTCAAATGTAAATTCAGTATTAAATATTTTCTTAAATAATAGTCAAGAAGGTCCCATACCAACAAGTTATATACAGCCTTTAAATATTTAGCTCAAACTATCTGAAAACTAGTTTAAGTTCAGTTTAAAGAAAAACATAGCATATAATATATACCCATTTCACTCAACTCACTGTATACCACCTGATAAAGGACATTCGATACAAAATTTACGAGGATTTTAAAAAAAGCTCACTACCACTACAATTATAATAAATATTCACCTCCATTTCAAGAAACACAGCACCAACAACAGGGACTAGGTAAAGTTAACTTTATCCACACACACACACACATTGTATCTTGGTTAACTAACTTTACAAGATTAAAAAGTTGTCATCATAACAACAGAGCTTTCCCATGGACACTAATACATACATTTATTCCATCCTTTGTGCAAGTACAAAGCCACTACTTTTCCAAATTTTTAAAATTTTAATTTGAAACAGTTCTTTTACCACCAACTGCTGTACTTTTAAGTAAAATGGCTTACTATATAAATACAGGAAAGATAAATAATACAATTTAATGTTAGCATAATTGTTTCTCATTCAACATGTACAAAAGTATAAACAATTGATTACCAACCTGCAGTTTAACTGGCCTTGTTCCCTTAAGAAAGTTAATACCATACTTACTGATTAAACTACTGGTAAGAATAGTCCAAAAATATAATTAATTTAAATAAAAAGATACAAACATGTAGTTCGTGTATATAAAAAGTAGGTAAATTATAAACAGCTGAAGAAGTACATGCATTCCTATTAAACACACAAGCACGCAACACAGTTTTTAGAGTAAAGATGCATTTCCTCAATTCTAATATAAAAAAAAGTTATCAATCAATAATAACAATTCTAATAACCACAAACTAAATGAAAATCACACATTGTTCATTCCTTATCATTAACATCTATTCAAAATGCAAGAAACTCTACTCTTGTTGTTCATTCTGAGCAACACAACATGACCTGTTCCTCAACATACTAAGTAAACAAGATATTCACACTAATTAATTGGTAAATTTCAAAGTTACATAACCAATTTTTTAATACAAACTTGAAACATGGAATTTGATGGGATGACACTTTCTAACATTACGTTAATTTTTGCAAATGTACTTAGAATAAATTGAAAAAGAATTTACAAATGAGATAAATTATGACAATACTTCCAATGTTGAGTATTCATAGTTAATGCAAAATGAAATAGAAATACCAAGGTAACAACAGCCATCAAATTGAGAAACAAAAGATGGGCTTATACTGTTATTCATGTAAACAAAATAACTATCTATACTTCCAGAATATATCTTTATTAGCTCAGTATGTTCCTACTACAGATTGATCAGGAAATACTTATAATCTACAAGTTTGATACTCAAGTTCAAACTAAATTTAGTTACCTTAATAAGCAGATTTTTAGGTTACTTACATCTCCTGACTAGGCTGTAATAGCAGAACAGTGGGCTAATAAAGAAACATTCTAGTGATATAGGTCATCATTTTATTTACAGAAATATGTCTAGTAATAAATCTGTTAAATGTTAAGAATAATGGACTTGTATTTCAATATGGAATAATGTTCCACCCATTCATAAAAAATAAAACAGCAGTATAATCCAGAACCTTTGTCTTTTAATCATAAAAGTGCAAACTAATTTTGTCTATATTTGTTTAGTTTTGATAAACTAACAAATATATCCTGCATAGATAGAAAACTTCATTACCTTAGAATATAAATTATCCACTATTTATATCGATATTTTTTGACACAGTCATTACCAAGATCAACTACAACAACATTGTATTGGTCATCCACTGCTAACCCTGCTGGTCTCTTTAATTTAGCATCAGCACTGTCAATACAAAATAAAAGTTGGCCTGAGATGAAGTTAAACACCTGAATGTAGTGTTTATTCTTATCTGAACGGGAGGCAAGTATGTATCCTTTCTTGTCATAAGTAATGCCTCCAAAATGACCTCGATTTCTTCCTTCTGGATAAATCTCTCTAAGGAATTCTCCACCAGGACTGAAAACTTGAATGTGCGAGTCAGCAATCAAGATCTCATCCTGAGGACCTGTTGCAATAAGACTGACATATTTTGAATGACGAATTCCTTTCCGCTTGAGTTCAATTCTGCGTAAAAGTTTCCCAGATGGATCTAAAACAAAGACGCATTTCAGCCTATTGTCCACAATTAAAATTTCACCTTTACTATTTACTACTAAGCTAAGTGGTTCAACAAAGTCAGAATGGGTGAACTGGCTGATCAACATACCATCAAAGTTTAGCTCTGTGGCATATCTTGTTCTCCAATTGATGACTAGTAGGGAGTCACTGGGTGTTACAGCAATGCCTGTTCCTCCTCGCTCCTCCAGACCATCTCCATGAAAATGTTGGATAAATTCTAGAGATGATCCAAGGACCTTGATACGACTATTTCCTGTATCAAGAACAAATACACGACCCGTCTTGTTAATGGCAACTGCTGCAGCCTGCAAAAAATTTTCATCTCCTGCTCCTGCAGATCCAAAGCAAATAATAGGATTGATGTGCTCAGAAGATGTAAACTGGTAGGGACTGTCTTTAATTGGTCTACCAAAGATGCTTATGTAAAGTTTATAAATACCAGGAAGATCAGGAGTGTATTTTATACTATATGTACCATCATTTTGGTCTAAAAGCTGAACTTCTACTTCATCCCCATTTTCATAACGAAGCTCAACAACAACAGGGTCACCACCAACTGTCTGCAAACTGCCATGGTAATCAACAGTTCTAAGCAAAGATGAAGAATGAAGGTGAGCAGAGGTATCATGTACATCTGCAGTACAGAGAGTTGGAAATGTTTTACTAGTTCTAACCCTCCCAAAAACATTCAAGGCTGCTTCAATATCAGAAATTGCAGAGTTATGCAAGTGTTCATATTTAATAAAAGCATTTTCCCTTGGTTCCATAACATTTTTTACAGCATCAATTTTTTCATTTAAATCACTTATTTTCTTAGTGATATTTCTGACTTCCACTTGATGCTGAAGGCCTTGACATTCTTCTTCCACTTTGGATTTCTCTCCTTGAATCATGGCAAGTTGTTCCAGTAGTACTTTCTTTTTTTCATCTCGAATTTTTTTTACCATCCCCAATACCTCCTGTCTCCTTTTTTCTACAATATTAATGACTTCTTGGAAAGTCCTGTTGATAAGCTCAAAAGTATGATCTACATTCTGATCTAGTTTACCCACTTCACTATGCACATTCTCAGCTGCTGCATTCAGTTTCCCTATGCAAAGATTGGCTTTGTACAATAAAATTTCTGACATTCTTTTGATTGCTATAGAGAAGGGTATCACAGTGTGGCTGTAGCTTCCATTTCCATTATCATGAGTTCCTTCAGTACAAGCTGAACAAAACACACAGTCACAGCTTTCACAAAACAAAAGCTCCTGAGTAGTGTGTGTCGAGCACCTTGGGACGACTTCTCTTCGTTGTCTGGACATTAGGTCAAGAAGCTGGTTAACCAGGAAACTTGGTGGGAGAGCACTAATACCCCCACGAGGAAGTGGGATTGTTTCACGACAAATGGGGCAACGAAATGAGCCAGCATCTCGCACACCAGTAGCCGCAACAATTCTCTCCAGACAGCTTCTACAGACAGAATGGGAACAAGATAATAACTTAGGGATGTGTTCCTGGCTATCATATGTGCACAAACAGGTGCTACAAGTGAGAAAATGTTCACTAAAATCTTCGTAGTTGATTGAGACAGTTTCTACCAAGGTAGATGGTGTCATCATCTTCCTACCTAACTGGGACCTAAAAAATTTAAAAACATTTTTAGAAATCTTACTTTCAATAAAAATATAACTCAAAACTATGTATACATAGAGTCAGTCCACTGGATCAAGCCCACATTAGATTTAATGTGTGCTAAAATAGATTATATTTTTAATAAATACTTTAAATACATTGTAAGCATACACAAATAATTTCATTAAAATATTTTTACTCAAGATCTGTTGTGTGAATTCAGTCTGAGTGCAATATACTTCTGTGTTAAGACAAAAATTACTTTTATCTCAGTTTCGTATTTCATTTCAATAACTTCTAGAGCCTCCAAAATGAATATTTTTTTTGTTTTGCTTTCAGTAAAATTATGTATTATATTATATATTATATTTCCTCTACCCTAACAATAACTGTAGGAAATTCAACAATGTAGGATAAAATGAAAAGTAGAAAATACAAAATCTATTTAACAGAGCAGAGCAGCTTTGTGTAAATAAGTATAGAATTAGCAACATACATAGTAAAGTTATAATCATGCTACACACAATAACCTCGTGATGTATACATGCTGTTAGAAGTTTTTATTTAACCTTTTTTCATTTTTCTTATCTAACCTTAAAGATTTCTAATATCTGCATTTATGTAACTTTATTAACAATAAATATATACATAAAAAACAATAAGTTCAGTACTTTTGTTGGCTCTCACTTCAAGTTTTCCCCTCAAAGATTTAACAAAACATGAAGATGCACAAAAATTACAATGTCTTAAAACTATTTTAACTGGTTAGGCTATAAGTAGGTTAAAATAATTCCATTAGCTGTTTGAGATGATCTTTGTGATAATAAACAATGAAATTCTATGCCAAATAATTAAAAACATATCAATAAAATAATCTAGCCTTATAGAAAATTCAATAAGTTAATATTTTCTCTTTCTCTTCATTATAACTAATCCAACAGCAAGCAAAGGGCAGAAAGAATTATTGACAATTTCTGAAAGATAGGATGCGATTCTCTGGTGTCTATTTCACTAAGACAAACAGATTGGAGTCTATAAATTTACACTTTCCCTGAGCTACAAGTATTTAATTTGTACCAAGCTCTTTATTAAAATATTTTCTTTTGAAACTAAAAAAATTAAAACATACTCAAAAGTTGAATTGTAAACTATGTTTTGATGCCATTTTTATTGACACATTGATAATAAAGTTATATAATTACATTATGAATATATCTGTGTACAAGGCCATGGCATGTGCACTTTAATCCCACCAATATTAAAATATCCCACAAACAATTAAAATGGTTTTCATGCAATTTCTTGAAATAACTTGTTTTAGAATCACAAAAATATCCACTGTATACCTGCTGTATATTTACACACAGTTCAATTTAATTAAATATTTAAAAACATACTAATAGAAAAGCAGTTTTATACTCGGATACATACAGATTATAGGAATATGATGATTAATTTTAAAGCCTGACATCATAAGTTTAACTGATCTTTAAAACCAAAAGTCAGAAACTACTTGCCAATGTAACTTAGTTTTACTCTTATTAATTAAAACTAATCTAATAATGTATCTCTGGGTCAACTAGCTCACATACACTATTCTACCTCTGGGAGGCACATATATGGTATTTCTTCAACACTTGCAAATTTTAGGTATGATGCATTGTTGTACAAGGAATCCAAAGATGTTTATCAACCCAAAAACTGAAGGAAATACAATGATTCTGCTTTTTGGTAGATGTAGAAATTTTTCACCAGAGGTCATATCTACAAAGATATTTGGAAACCAGTGAAAACTCTTAAGAAACTAAGTACAACTAGTTGAATGTAGAAGTTATAAGCTATAATGCACAACAATGAAAATGATGGTGATAAAGAAGGTAAAGGCTGTGGATTATCAAGAGAAGAACTGTAGTATGCAGGGTGTAAAGAAGAAAATAGACTTCAAACTCCAGTGCAAAACAATGAAACTGATGGTGATGAAAAAGAATGCTAACAAATTTGTTTATATTGTGAACTCATGAGTCAAAGAGTTAAAACTCGAGTTGAGTAGCCAACTTTGTGACGATAAACACTATATTCATAGGAAACTACTACTCAAATCTAGCCCTACAAATTCCAATGTTTTATTCCAACTTTTCCAGGTGTTGTATATATCTTACTTTGTTACCAAAAATTACAACTAACCCAGCAGACTCAAAGTCTCTGTTAAAACAAAGCATCTAATACTTACTCTACCGTCTTTCACTGACACAAACAAAAACACTATAAACCAGATAATGAAAGTATCAATTATACTATATACATTGAGAAACTGAAGAATTTAATAACCCATTTATGAAAACAGGATGATATTGCAAAACCTGCTACCCAACCAAATAGTTCCACATACCATATGTCACTATGAAATCATTATTTAATTCCTGTAGTACATATTGGTGTACAGAAGACCTGCTAACACTTGAAATAAATGACCTTATAATTCCAAACTGTTTTTCTTTACATGGACACTCAATGCTTTGCTTTACAGTAAAAGTTCTTAACCGATGGTCCATGGAATGGCTTCAGGGAAAAAATTGATTTTTCCTCCATTATTTTGTGTGCATTGGGGAAAGGGGGAAGCACAGCATTGGGTCCATAACTCAAAAAGGCTAAACACTGCTTTACAGCTTTTTCAAGAGCATTCTATTAAAATACAAACCATAAATGACAGTACAAAGTTTAAAATAGTTCAAATAATAAATTCTAATTAAGTCTATCCTATAGATTGGCATGTTAAGTAGTAAAGCTTTTGAATAAAAATAACAATTTGGTGTTATAAAGTTGTTTATTTCTAGTATTAACTGTAAAATCACTATTTAGTGCTACTGTTTTTCCAAACATTTTAGATACATGTTCAAAATAGAAAAGTAAAAAAAAAAAGAAATCAAATTTATTATTAGTAACTAAAGCATTAGATGTAACATTTCTGTTGTAACACAGCAATATAATAAGTCTATAACATTTTCCATCAAATAGAACATTTATGATATACCTAGAAGTTCATTACAACAATCTTGCCTCATGCATTACTTTGAAAATTATGTTCAGCTTCAAATGTGAAGTTCAAAACTTGAAATATTTGTTTGAAATTTTGCATATTATTTCACATAGGTATAGTATTAAGTATGCTCCTTGATTTTTATTTATAGAAGAAAATTTTTCCTTTTGCTCATATTACTCACAAAATATTAACAAAGGTTTATTTCATTTTAATTTAATGCCAATTCACCTAAAATGTCTTACTGAATTAGAAAACTGAAAGTTAAACAAATATAACTCCAGTGTAGAATGTTTAGCTAAAGCAAAGACCAGCAAGATAATTTCTTGTGTCTTATGTTCATTACCAATGAGGGCCAATATACTTCATATAAGAAATGTATATGATGAAGATTTTTGCTAGAGCTATAAACATATTTATTTATATACACTATATAGTATTTGCTTACAGTACCTAACAGTATTGTCTTTTATATCATTAACGTTTCATAAGTATACATTTTATTTTAATGATGTTATTATACTTTTATTTCAATTCACAATGAATACATACATGTGAAGTTAACTTGAATAAAAACCGATATGTTAAAGTTAATAAGGACGATAATGAACATATATTCCACACATTTGTGACAATGCAGACTTAACCATTATAATTATGAAATATAATTTGAAATTGTTTATATGTACCTATTTCAATATTTCCACATTCAAGAACACCATATAATAAATAATTTATAAATGCATAACGTAAAGTCTAATGTAAATAATGAATCATTTAGTGTAATTATTACTAATATTACTACAAACAGCCAATGTAAAAAAGAAACGGTAGACTACTTAAGACCTATGTACCAGTAGGCTGTAGTGCTGTACTGTGTAACATTAGTCCTACACAGCTAAATAAGTAAAATAATGCAAGTCTTTCAATCTCGCAAAAAAGAAAAGCAGACAAAAATACCTAATTACAAAATAATAAAATACATATAAAATTCATATTTATAATACAAATAAATCGTTTTTAATAAAACTTACTGAATAGCGTATCGCAAATGTTCCATCCTTTGTTCTTAGTTAACCAAACACAAAACAATGGGGCTAAGGTTCAAAAAATAACATTCTTCCAGATTAGTTATTTAAACCACAAACTGTGCTTGCTAAACTATACATTCGTCAGTCTTAACCAATTTACAAACTTCTTGGTATTTTCTTTTTAGCTTCAATTACAGAAATTCAATGAAACTGAATTAAGTAATATACTTCTAATACCATGTTGCCGAACAAAATAAGTTTACAAAAGGCACTCTGGCGAAATGCAGACGACTGAATTGGTTACCAACGCAACACCGACTTCGCTTTCACTTCACTGCATTGAACAAGGGACCGTATAGTATATTCTTCATTGTTATAATCGAATATTTTATTGTTCTAGAACTGGCAGGGACATGCTATATACTTTTGACAAATATATATCGACACACCACAATTATAGGTTTTCTCTAACTGTTTTTAGCATTAAATAAACACGTTAATTGCTACGGGCTTAAAACCAAATTCGACAATTTTTAAATTATTTAACACTGGATATATGAAAAGACAATCGATATGAAGTTTATCTAATTGTAGCAGGTAGAGGACAATTTATAACCGAATAGGATAGCTCGACATAATGGTGAAATACTTATGGAACTTATAAACTATAGAATAATTTATATTCGTATTGTACTTACTCTTCTTAACACAAATCTTGTTCACTGGTCATTGGCAAGTCATTGAAAGAACCTACAGCATGTCGTCATAAGCGTTTTATAGTTGAGCAAATCTCATGCTGTAGGTTCTTCATGTCGTTCTAATGTGCATTACAAACATAAAATTTAAGACGCAAGACCCAATTGTCAATACATACACGTGATTAAAGATAAAAAACCCAACTCCTGTGCAAACATATACTATGATACAAAATCCTGTCGTCAGTATAAACATACACTTTAAGGTACAAAATACAGTCGTTAGTGTCAAACTTTTATGCTTAGTACCAATTTCTTGAATATTATCTCAAAACCAGCGAAATTTTTAAATTTCAAGCGCTCCTCAAAGTATCACATTCTCGTTGTACTGTGTGCAGTTCAATCTAAACTATACGCATGCGCAAACATAGGTGCAGCTGACGACTCCCTCTCAAAAAATAGTTCTCATTTTTAGGTGTCATTTACTGTTTATAAAAAAAAAACAAATGAAAATAATTTAAAATTTAAATATGTTTAGCTCTGAATACACGACTGGTTTTAAGAATTCAAATCTACTGTTTTGAAATTACTTTTTTGAAGTGGAAAAAGAACTCTGGAACTTTATTAGCATAATTATTATTCTGAGCAGGATTAATAACGTATGTAGCGTGTAGATTGTATTGTACTGATAAGCTGGTGCTCCGGATACATTTTTCCAATATATGTGGGGTTTTTTTTAGTGTTATGCCACTTTCACTGCCATTTCGTCACCTTTTTGACCATATACACAGAGAAATATATGAATATATATATTTTTACAACTGTAGCAATATATCAGTGAATTTGCCTTCTGTAAGAAAACTCCGCAAACATAAGACTACCAATGAAGAAAATAGTAGTGTTCATTGGTCTTTGTAGCTCATTAGTTACAAGGAAAAAGTTTTAAACCGCACTTCTATAAAAACAAAAAACGTGTACCTCAGATTAAAATAAGTTATAATTACAAAATAATAGTGCATATTTCGCTACAGAGTCAGAACCACCAACTAACGTAAAACATTATACGTCTAGTTTGGTTAGCTGTAAGGTTTGGAGGATTGAAAGATCCAGGATTTGACACATGATGCTGACCATGCTCAATACATTCAGCTATAAGTGCATTACAACTGCTAATTAAAATCCTTGTGACGCCAGGTTTCTGACTGCCATCGTTCTAGTCAACAGGAGTCTCTAAACTGGTCGTTTGGTCAATATACACGTGTTGCTCAAGTTAAAAATTCCAATTTCATTCAAATACCGACAGAAACTTTACCTCAGTGAATTACACTATGTAACAAAATTTTTACTTTTTCTTGTTCCTGGGCAGAAAGTGTTATTTCCTAATTGCTTATGGCTAAAGTAAATGGAAAATACCTATTTTTCTCTTCAAACTTTGCTTTTGTGACCTGGGTAATGAAATTTTCAAATTTACCTATTTTCCAAAACATTCCAGGTAGGCTCAGTGCTGAGTAGCTGATATAGAATTTTCTCTAACTTACAAGAACTTTCTAGAATGTTGTAGAACTTACGAGAATTTTCTAGAAATTTCCATAGTAATAGCTATGTAGAGTGGCTCACTACTTTAGTTTAGTTCTAGCTGCCTAAGTGAACACATAGACCTATCTCATTTTATCAAAGATGACATCAAGAAGCTGCAAGCATTCTCCAGATGTATTCTGCTATATTTGTGGCCAATTCATCAAGACAAGAGCGAAAAAGTACTCTGTGACAGCATCTGCTAAAATGTGTGAAACCTACAAGGCATATTTCGGTATGTCTGTCAGGGATTAAGACAATCCCTGGACACCTCATGTTACCTGCGAGCACTGCAGAAAAGCTCTAGAAGGTAAGACAGACAATTTTTGCTTGCTTGAATAGTAAGTTTTTATATTATACAAATTTTAGACCTTTTAAAATTTAAATATATTTCTTTTAATTTCCAATAGTATATAAAAATATAAAAATATTTTGCATGAACCTCTTACACATTAGGTGTGGATGAAATAAATTTGTTCTTCATAATAATTTTATTTTCCTCTTTTGCAGGATGGTACAGAGGGGAAAAAGAGAACCATGAAGTTCACTATTCCAAGAATTTAGAGTTAAACCATTGACCACTTAAGCAATTGCTACTTCTGCATGGTGGACCCTTCCAAACATTGGGCTGGCAAGAATGCATCTGCTATCATGTATCTGAATCTTCCATCATCCATCACCCAAGTGCCACACTGCCCTGAGCTCCCTGTACTCACTCCACCAGAGAGAAAGCAGCCATTCTCAGAAGAGAGCAGAAAATCAGAAGAGAAGGTAGCCGTCGAAGATCTAGATTACAATTTCAGAGGTGCAGCTAGTGAGAGAAACCCATACTACCCCAACCAAAAAGACCTCAATGACTTGATCAGAGACCTTGGTCTAACAAAGTCAAATGCCGAGCTTTTAACATCTAGGCTCAAGGAGTGGGATTTGTTAGATGAAAGTGTACAAGTCACAAGTCAGAGGAAGCGTCACCGACATTTTTCAAGCTTCTTCACTCATCAAGATGGGCTCTGCTTCTGCCACAATGTATCCGGTCTGTGCGAGGCAATTGGAATTGGCTGTAACCCGAACGAGTGGCGCCTCTTCACTGATAGATCAAGGCTCAAAACTGTGCTGCTCCATAACAGGAATAAATATCCGTCTCTTCCCCTGGATCATTCGGTGCACTTCAAAGAGGAATACAGCAGCATCAAGATCTTGCTAGAAGCCTTGAAGTATGACGTGTATGGCTGGGAGGTTATCGGAGACTTCAAAATGGTGACATTCCTGATGGGTCTCCAAGGAGGCTTTAACAAGTTTCCCTGTTATCTTTGCCTTTGAGACAACAGGGACACCACAGAGCACTACAATAGAAAGCACTGACCACAACGGATCGAGTTCTCTGTGGGGAGGCACAATGTCAAGTATGAGCCACTAGTGGAACTCCAGAAGGTGTCCCCACCATTGCATATAAAATGGGTATTATATAACAATTTGTCACAGCTCTTGATAAGGAGTCTGCAGCCTTCAAGTACCTTCGAGACTTCTTCCGTAAGCTGTCTGAAGCAAAGGTCAAAGCTGGTGTCTTCGTTGGACCACAAATAAAGACCCTGGAGTGCACAGAATTCCAAGAAGCTCAGTAGGAAGGGGAAAAAAAAGCTTGAGGCAGCTTTATCGCAGTGGTTTAGGGCTTCTTGGGCAATTACAAGACCGAAAATTATGTAGAACTGGTTGAGGCTCTGGTGAAGAACTACGGCAAAATGGGCCGCATGATGTCCCTGAGAGTCCATATCTTTGACGCTCATCTTGATATATTCAAGGAGAACATGGGAGCATCCTCAGAGGAGCAAGGCGAGCGCTTCCACCAAGATATACTGAACTTTGAACGCCGCTACCAAGGAGCGTATAACGAAAAACATGATGGGAGACTATATTTGGGGGTTGATACATGAAAGTGGTTTACATTACAGTCGCAAATCTCGAAAAACTACTAACTTTTAAACATTTTTGTATAACTTTAGTATAAATACATGTAAATCTTGATTCATATGTTGTTTTATTTAGACCTTATGTAAATGAAAATGTGCGAGTTTGCCCATTTTTACAGAGAAAATAGATTAATTTCTAAATTTCATTATCCAGGTCACAAAAGCAAAGTTTGAAGGGAATAATGGCCATTTTATGTACTTTTACAGCATAAGCAATTAAGAAATAACACATACTATCCAGGAACAAAATTTGTGTTACATAATGTTATCGTTCAAACGCCTGTAGATTGCAACTTTTAAAAAATATATCATCTATGTCATTACCAAAAAAGACAAACATATCAAATCACTAATAATTATATATATATATATATATATATATATACACACACACACACACACACACACACACATTACTGTTATAAATTTTTAGTCCTTCATTCACTGAATCTGGAGACTAGGCCTTTCTCTAATGTGCTTGATTTAACTTATCACAGGAAAAAAAATTGTTCAAAACATCCAAAACACGCTGAGCCAAAACATGTTTTATAGTCTCTGTAAAACCAGAAGGATGTTATATACCATAATGTACAAAAACTGTTATGATTGATCATTGGAATGTTTCCATATATATATAATCTATTTAGCTGATGGTTGGAAACGTTTTTGGCTTACATCCTCGAGTATAGTTATATTACGGATTAATAACCATCCTACAGTTATGTCTAGAGAACCGAGTAAATGATATCGATGTATTTGGGTAGCACTTCAAGACATTAAGGTTGGACAAACAAACAGAATCAAGTGTAATGAAGCTTACAAACGCCCACACAACTACAATGGTTTTCCAACTACTTAAGAAGAGTACAATATTAAAACGGTCTCAGTGCATATACCTGTGGGCCACGTGCACTTTCGAATTCGAAACACAGTAACTCGAAATACAAAATCGAACATCTTGGACATGATGGTTATTTTGAATATCATGGAGTGTTATTCGTATTTAGTCCGAGATCATAAAACAGTGATTTTGTTCGTTCCAAATTTGAAAAAGAAAAAGAAAACACTTCTCAAACAACCAGATACACACAGACACATTAATTTTATTAGTACAAAAGCCCATCAAGAATGACGGGAAACCAAAACCTACCAAATTTGTATCCTCCAAGATGTATCTGCAATTTTGCAACCCGTAAACAAGTATAAAAGTATAAAGTGATTTCTAGCTTCAGGAAACCAAAGCCTATCGTCAGTAATATCTTCTTTACCTAAATATCGTCTGTTCCCAGCATCGGCCCTTGTCCAGGCATTCATTTCAGTTATTTTCTAAATCACATCAGTTACAATAGTTCTCTTAAGACCGTATTTCTTGTAAGAACTCGATCACTGTTCAAAAACTTTTCATAATAAACAGCAAATTAATTTCATTCAGTGCTAAATAACTTTTGGTATAAAATTCCTTCCCTGACACGTTTATACGACAAAATAGTCCCAAAATTTAGGAGCTATGTACGCCTAACGTTAGAGATTGAATTCAACTAAAATGGGCGGACAATGAAAAAAAAATTACTACAGAAGAAAAAGTGGAATTGGTGGACTCGTGTGGCTCAAGAAATTCGGAGAAATCGAGCGTAAACGACTGACTAATTAACCGACCGATGTTTGGCTTTCATGATTATGATTTTAATTAATCATAAGATTAAAATAATTCCAAAATGAACGTGACAAAGGTTCTATTACCATTTTTCCCCATTGTATCATACTATAAAATCACAATAACAATAATTAATTTCAAAACACTTCAAGTGTGATTAAAATAAATTAACTTGATGTTTTGTTCACACAAGTCACTTCCCAAGAGGCCTTTCAGGAAGCTCCATACCTACAATGCTATTTTAACAAGCTTCTGATTTTATTCCGAAATGGATAATTTAAGAGGAATGTACAAAAGAAAATCTGCAATTTATATAATTTTATAATGAAGTTTAGGCCTACTGGTTTATCATGATATGCCAGCTTTCGACGGGTAGGTCGTAACTTTTGAATAGATTTATTTCGTGACAAAAGTCACGCAAAGTTAATTTATTTTTTAATTTGCAATTTGTGCTGTTTTTAATGAAATTTGCAAGCCTAGTTGTCGCCAATAACTTGCCAGTTTTTAGTGGTTAAGTTTAAAATCCCTATACTCCATATATAAATAAGTTTCAGATGAACATTTTTCTCTCTCAAAAGTTCAGCCCAGGCGATTAGTCCTGGTATTTATCTAAATATCCGTTGCGCAATAAAATTGTAAGAAACAAAAGGCAGATTTCAAATGCTATATTTGCACTCTAATTTATTATGAGCAACTTAAGAAACATGTGCAAAAGAAAAGAAAAAAATAGGGACTTTGTAATTTATGATTTTTTTATCACAAATTTTAGGTTTGTGGTTTTCAATACTTCACCGGCTTTCAGTGTTTAAACAGTAAATTTCAAATAACTTTTACTGATCCAGTGCGACACTAAGATATATACTGATAACGCAAAATGTGGGAAAGTTTGCACTAAATGTTTTCCTAACATCTTATATTTCATGTGTGAAAATAGATGAACAAATTAAACTTGCTCTTCAAACTCCGTTCATAGTCTGTCTGTTTATCTAATTAGAATGACTATATCTATATGTATAAAATGTGGTCACAGACTTTAAGCCTTATCTTTCTCACTGGTAATATACTAGTGTGTAAATGGACACGATACATCACGCCTACACACTTTCTGATCTGGTTACAGCTACTTTCCACAAAGATGGAAGAGTGCGACCATGTTATTCGTAACAACTTTTAATTAGGCCACATTCTGTTATTCGCTGTATCTATCCGCTGTCAATTTAACTGGAGTATTTTGAGTATGATTAAAAGAAAAAAAGGACGTAATCCCACTCTATATACGTCACAGTTATACACGTAATTCAAACATGTGACCTAATTGTTTAAGCGACGCGTGTGTTTTAGATCCAAAATAATTAATAGTACCATTAAAAACTTATACACTATTCGCCTATGTTAAATATTTAATCTTGGGCGTCTAGACGCTTACATCCGCAATAACAGACCAGTACGTATGAAACCATAGCTCAACAAATTAACAATTACGTCATGCCTATTCTAAGTAAAGTACTGTTAAGATTTCTTATAGGAAATATACAGCCAATCAAATTTTAAGGCCAAGGTACAAATTACAGGAATCTGAAGTAAATAAAAATCATATCAACAACACTAAAACGGTTTGAACGCTGAAATCTAGTGAAGTATTACAAACTACAGGCCTAAAATGTGAAACAAACATCACGTAAACTGGTTTGTTTGTTTCTTTATGTTTTGTTTTTCAAAATTTTCCTAATTTGTCAATATCGGATTCAAAATCGAAGGCATAT
Organism: Tachypleus tridentatus; assembly: GCF_004210375.1. NCBI lineage: Eukaryota > Metazoa > Arthropoda > Merostomata > Xiphosura > Limulidae > Tachypleus > Tachypleus tridentatus. The sequence continues at coordinate 74,513,144 of NC_134825.1, forward strand.
AAAAATACGGTGTCAGATCTACCCTTCGTCTCGTAAATCACAACTAAACAGTCAGTCTTTCGTTTAATACCGATGAAATGGAGACAATGTTCACAAATGCATAATAGTCCTATCTGTTGTATGTAGATGTAACTACATCGCAGTGTGTGGACAGTTTTTCACCACAACTAGTATGAAGGTTCATTAGGTTCATGCTGTGGTACATAAAATTTTCCGTTTTCAGTTTTTATGGGCGTTTTAGCGTTTCTTACAAATACATATAAGGAAGGCAAGTTTTCATATCCCAAGATAACCTTACACTAATCAAGAATTTACATAACTCTCATCATCAGGAATTACAAAACTTCCGTCCAGGGATGGGGTACTCCAGTCAGTAATTATAATAGTGTTGTCTGTTGTACGTTCATGTAACACATTCGCAGGATGTGTATGTACCTTCACCAATATTATTACGGAGACTCATTAGCTACATGCGGGGTTGTATCCAAATTTCGAGTTTTGCGGTTTTTATCACTACTTCGACCCCTATAGATGAATTTTCACCAAAGTTAGTATGAAGATTCATCAGATTCTCGGATATATATACAAAAATTTTCCTTTTTTTATGGGCGTTTTATACCATTAATTTGACTCCTGTTAATGGATCTTCACCAGATTTGGGTTTGTTGTTCACGCGGAGACGCATATGCATTTGCAATTTCACATTTTGTATATTGCAGTTTTTATGGGCGTTTTAGCGAGTTTTTTTTCTACAATTATATATAAGGAAAGCAACTTTTTATGTCTTAAGGTAACTTTTCATTAATCACGAATTTACATAACTTCCGTCCAGGGAAAGGGTACCCACCTAGTAAAATAATGAGACAAAACACGAAAGATTTCAGCTATTACTGAATACACTGTCAACACTTATTTACATAACAGCTTCCAATACCTTTTGTATAAATTTTTCAACCAGTTAAAATGCGAAAGTACATATCTTATTACAGATATGTTTACAGGTATGTAAACATGTTACACACAACAAAACAAAAATGCTGAAGTCCAAGTTTTTGTCAGTAATAAGATTTACATCATCCTAAAAAAACAACAGTATTTTCAGTTCAAATTATGACTTTCAAAAGCTATTTTTTGAGAGTAGGAATAGCTTTTCAATTATTAGTTAATAGATTAATACCAACAGCTTTTTTACTACTTTTTGCATTTCGCGGTGACGCTTACAGTCCTCCATCCGAACTCCTGAAAAGGAGCCAGTCTAATTTATGAAAGTCATATCATGATAACGCTACTCTGGTTCTCAGTATCTTCCTTTCAGTTTTCATTGAATGATCACGAATGCTAGTTTAATAAATGTTTAACGGTAAAGTACAGCAGTGTGTACTTTAACATTTGTTTATAATACGGTAAAGTTAACAGCCGTATGCACACCCAAATACAATATTAAATATGTATTCTCACCAATGTTTTTTACTTCTATCAAATTAAGCCTTAAGAGAATGCCTTCAAGCTTTAACATCCTTAATTATATATACTTTTACGTATATCATAAGTTATTAATCATTGCTTAGGAATAAATAAAATAGAGAAAGTTATATAACCACATATTTTATTATTCATTAGGTGTACCCTTCCATACTCATGGTTAACAGCTGAAATCGTAAAAATTCATTATGTATTATTCGGTAAAATAATATGCTGTGAAACGAATCTTATGAAGGAGATGAAACCTCATTCATGGAATTTCAACGACCCCCATCACTAGCTTGCTATTATTACGCTCAAATCGGTATTACATTATTCGTCTCGCAAGACGTTTTCTTTTTTTAAAAAAACGCTATGACACTAAGACGCGGTAGAACCAATATAAAGTACTAAGTTTAAATACAACAATAAAAACTCGCATTTAAATACATTAGGCCAAAGAGCTGAAAATTTTCCACCTACCTAACAGTACCTTTTTTTAGTTTTCCTTGTTCTTCAACAGGATTATCTATTCATTATTCAATTTCGCTGATTTATAGTCATCTCAAGGTAAATTAAGCATATTAACCAAGTTCTGGTATGCGTTACATCGTTATGTAACTTGACTACGCTGCAGAAGCTCCAAGCCATGTGTACATTCAACCATTTGTGGTAATTAAGTACACCCCTTTTATTAACATGTCTATGCTATATTTTGCCTTGATGTAGAAAAACAAAAAATGCACACTTACAAATATTTACCGGAAGTACTCAAATTAACTGCACACCAATATACTTGTTTTATCATACAAAATAACTTCAGCTAAATTATACTAGAGTGAAAAACAGTTGGGAAGAAAGGCGAAATACTTCGATGGATGTTCAAAGAACGAGGCTTAATTATGAAGGTTTGACAATACAAGAATTCACAATACCTTCTTTCAGAAATAGTTCCTGTTTCTATAGTAGCCAGACACCAAAAGCTATACGATCTTGCATGAAACAAGGTCATTACACAACTGGATTATCCAATCCGTAAATGTGAAAGCTGATTACTAATAAATAACCAAAGAAAAGTTTTTAAAACCTGACTGCAATCTCCAGTTTTTCATAACTACCCTGTTTTGGGATCCGTCAATCTATTCATTGATCCTTACATTATATCTATAATCAATGAAATTCTTCCATTTCTCTCCCTCTCTTTGTTCCCCCCCTTAATGTCAGATTGGAGTAATTTCATCTGTTCCTTGATACCTGTATTACAATCATAACTATAACGTACTTAATTTTCTCTCCCGAACTATATACAAAATTAACGTTTTCTGAAAACATTAACTATAAATTTAGCATATTATCTCAAGGAACACAAAATACGAAATCCAATAGTTTGAGCGTCTGGAAAAGGTTTTTTGTTTGTTTTTTTCTTTTCTGACAAAAAAAAACAACAAGAACAACAAAAACTACTATCTTGCTTTCAAAGCTTTACCAAGAAATCACTACGCTAAAAACTAAAGTGCATTACTACAGGTACTAGGTTTATATTACTACTGGCCCTTGATGGCACAGCGGTATGTCTGTGGACTTAAAACACAAGAAACTGGGTTTTGATACCCTTGATGGGTATAGCACGGGTAATCCATTGCGTAGCATTGCATAAGAACAAACCAACTGCTACTGAGCTCGTAACGTTAAAATTAAACCATATACTATTTTACGTTTATCTAGAGTAGAAGGAATAATGTTAAACAGTCGACAATTTATTTAAAATAATGAAGCCTCGGACTAAATGAATAATCAATTAAAAATAACATGTCAGTATTTTATGTCTATTTATTCCAATCATCGTATAAGTTAAAATAAGCTCAAAGAACTATATTACTTTAAAACTATATTATGTTCTTGTCATGGACCAACGAAGACTAACAAACACAGCACAGTTCTTAACCCTTAAACAGCGGGAATGTTGTAGATAGCAGCATAAATTGATGATGGCCGCCGTTTAAGGGTTAAGTAAGACTGGGTTGCTGTTAAACCTCAAGAGTGACTACCCAAACCATTCTACACAGAATACAAATACATAATAATGAAAAATGAGACTTTGGCAGTAAGTACGTTACTTGTTAATTGGAACACGGTTGCACATTAAAATACCACTGCAAATTTTCTGCGTTTTTGCACTAAATAAAATTCAACATTTCGTTATTTTCTAACATCATATGAACGCAATATAAAACTCAATGCTTACATGGTTTGTAACTCAAAAATAAAAACAGCTCATTAAAACTTACTTTATTCGGTGCTATTACATGAATCTTCTCTGTCTACAGTCCAACGAGTTAGTTCATAACGTGCTCTGGCGTTTAAAACGCCGTGGAACGAACGATTTCGCAAACAAAAATGAGCATGCGCGGAAACGAGTGAAAAGGCTAATTACTTTATTTCTAATGTATATAATAAAAACATTTGAATTTTACATGAAACTGGTGTAGTTCGGAAACAAATGACGGCAGTTTGGCTAATATGTCTGGATAAAGATCTAAGGAAATCCTAAATTCGAATAACAATATTCCTAAGTAATAAAATTAACTAATACTTTTGTTTCAATCACATTTTACGGTATCACGCCTAAAAGCTAATATACATCCATCTCCTTCTTTAAATGTCTTTCTTTAATATTTACGATATTTGATACAAAACTGATTACCATTTACCTCAGATAACTGCCAAACATATGGCAATAATTTAAAGTTTAAAACTATTGAAGTATATAGTCGAGCTTAAATAAATAAAATTTAATGCCATTTTCAGAAGGGATGGTCTTACAAATTGACGAATATCATCATAAATATAAAATAGTTATTTCTTTATTGGGTTTGTCTTCAGAAGTGTAAATATAACTTCCATATCGTCAGATAATCCAATTTATGCCAGCTTGCAACCAAATATCGCACATCATAACTATTAAAACTCAGAATAAGGAAATGCTCCAGATAAATATTTAGAAGGTTTATAGACCTGACTTTTCTTACTGCTTAAGTCTGTCCACCCCACTTTATAGTAACTAGAACTTTGTACGATTTCACAAAGCTCCCACCCATCCAATTATTAATGTATACGTACATCTGATGTTTCACCCAGTTTTATTTTTAGCAGTAACGTTGATTGTGTTAAATGAAATGTACTGTACTCTTCTACTGAATTACTACTGGTCGTAGATTTAAGTTTAAAATATAATAAAAATAATTACAATATTTGTGAATATTTTTCATGTTAAAGGAACCACAGTTTTTTCATTTTTTTATTTTATGAAATTTATCAGCGTACCGAGGCTTCTTGTTTTTGAATTTTGCGTAAAGCTACTCGAGGGCTATCTATTTGCGCTAGTCGTCCCTAATTTAGTAGTGTAAGACTAGAGGGAAGGCAGCTAGTCAATACTACCCATCACCAACTCTTGAGTTACTTTTTTTTTTATTAACGAATAGTGGGACTGATCGGCTGAAGGGACGAACATGTTTAGTGTGACAGGGATTCGAGCCCGCGACCCTCGGATTACAAGTCGAGCGCCACAATCAGCGTACCAAAACCAAAAAACTTAAATTACGTAACATCTATTAAATATAAATGGCGATACGTCAGTAAAAATAATTAACAATAAATAAAACCATAGTTCGGTTAATTACTATCACTGAAGAATCTAAACTTTTACCTAGTTAAAGAAATGTGAACTCAATTACCACAATGCATAGTTCTATTGTATTAAGGTATTGATACACACACACTCGCGCGCTTATTACAAACGAATTCTTCATAACAATAAGAAATATAATTATTGGTGTCGTATGTAAGCCAATGAAAGCTCTGAGAAAAGAATAATTTGGCCCATCACTCGCAGCCCTTAATTTTGAATTGAAAAACAAGAGGGAAGGCAGCTAATCAATACCACCCACTACTAACTCATAGGCTACTCTAATCGAAACCTAAGATTTACAGTCTTTTTCAACGTAACCGCCGTCCCATAGGACGAAGCGCGGTTTTGCAGCAATGGGACAAACCAATAACTCTACGATTCACATCTAGGAACGCTGCACAATAAGTCACGCTCAGCTTACAAGTTAAATAAATATTTAAAAGAATATTTATATTCGTGTATAATATTATGGTGGGTGCCTCAAAAATACCTGCACAGACTCTGTTCACCATGGATTTCTCATGTTGATTTTCGCACTTAGCTATTATGACAGACCAGAGAGAAAGCAGCGAGCCAATACCACCCACAGCCAACTCTTGGGCTACTCTTTACCAACGAAAAGTTGGACTGACCGTCACATTACAACGCTACCATGGCTGAAAGGGCTAGCATGTTTGGTGACTGGGCACGAACCCACAATCCGCAAGTTGCGAGTCGAGAATCCTAACCATCGGGTTTGTTTGTTTTTTTTTGTGAGTTGTAATTGTTTTTGTCGGGCTCCTGTGTTCTACAAGTGTATGTTTATATCCATCTTACTTGTGGACATATACAAGTTGAAACTGAGTAGCAACGAACGGACTCATGGTCACAAAAGTATTAGGTCAAGTGGGTCCCTGGAACAGCTACTCCAGATCTCCCATCTATATTTACGTCAATGAACTTTAGAATAATTGAAAATAATAAGTAAAAACATATGTGAATTATAAGTTATATTTCTTTTCTAATCAAATCATATGCATGTAAAACCCACTGAGTATCCGAAACAATCAATTCAAAACATTGAAAGTTTCAGTTTTACATTATAGCCAATTTCCTGTTTCAGTTTGTTTTTTTAAATCTGCAGATCAGCTGGATGAAGAGCAGCAAAGAATTTTCAACCAATATTTTTTCAGTTAAAGTGGCTTTAAGACACCTACATACTGTTAACTTTGTCTGCCTACACTAATAGTTATCAAATATGTAAATGTCCATTCAAGTTATCTTAATGCAACAAAAACAAGATGTTTTAACACTCACGTTGACTAATAATACAAAACATGACAAAGTGATAGTCACTAAAGGCTTTACATGGACTATCTTTCAGTCGAAAACCAAATAAAACGAATTAGACACACACACACCATCATTAATCTTACGTGTGAAATGTTAAAAACCCGTTGATATATACACAATTTTTATTGCATGTGACATGAGAAAATTAAGTCTTACTAAAACAAAATTAAGTCGTGATTAAAAACTGTTTGAGAGTGCTAAAAGCCTCTCTGTACACTCAAATGAAATTATTTATTGTTACATGTTATAGAAACTTCTGTGCAAAGTTACGTCTTAGCCTTTCTCATGTTTCCTATGGATTACGTTACTATATTTGGTTGGTTGTGTGTGTATGTAAAGGAAACGCAAAGTCGAATAGAGGAATGCGTCATGTGTTGTAAGTGAAATTTCAAGTACCAGAGTCTTCTTGAAGTGTTTTACTAAACATTTGGGAGAATGTTAAGAAAACATTCGAAACAGTTAAATAATTCCATTATAAGGTGGATTACATACTGCTAAAAGTAATCTAAAATCATATTAGTGGTAATAGAGCCGAGTGCGGTCCAGCGTACCTGACTAGACTGTAAAGCTCAAGTATCCAAAGTTCGCGTCCAATTAACGAAAACAAACAAAAATCACGTTCTTTTTTTGTTTTTCAGATCATGAGTATGATATACGAGTGACAGAAAAATTTCACTATTCGATATGACAAGAGTTGCCCAAAAGTTGGCGGTCGAAAATCTTAGCTTGTTGTCTTCCTACTGGTGTATCATTTCAAAATTGGTAACGGTAAGAGCTTAACAGATAAATTAAGTGAAATCCAACAAACCTCAACGTAAATACACTCACTTTAGTGTGCGAGAAGGATAGATATATTTATTGTTATAACTCATCAGTAAAATAACGTTTAGTAAGATTTTTATAGGTAGCGATTTTCCACAAATGATAAGGTGTGTAAAGACATATTTACTGTACCCGTGGCACACAGAAACACATACATCATGGTTCCACTCAGGCATACAAAACAAGGTAAAAAATGCTTTACACAGGAGTTAAAGAGAGTAATTAACTTGTCGTAAGACATTAGTACAAGTTATATTAGATTTCGAAAGACAATTCTATATCTAGCCGAAATTAGACGAGTGTATAGTAATAGCATTCCAACCATATTACATTTGTAATAACCCATTGCCAACGCAATGCGTATAAACACGTTCTCAACAACTGTTGCTAACGTCAGCAATATTTCCGGCTTGAAAAGCACAACGATTATCTGTATATTCACAACATTCGTTTGCTTTGGAAGTTATAGTGTACAGAAGTTAATATTTATGCATAAGGAATTTTTCTTTAACTTCAATTGTAAAAGTATAGAGCATTAATTTCGCTTGATATAAAGGCTATACGACACATAAAATGTTCACTCTACCCACACCAACATTTACACAAAGATCATCACTGGTAAAAAACGCTTCATGATAATTGAAGGTCGTACCTAACTACATGTAATGTTTGTATAACCGATGGGAACTACAACACGTAACGTTGAGAACAAGTTGCGAGCGCATGATGAATGTTTACGCTTTTATGAACAGAGAAAACAATACCTTTTAAAACAAGCAAGACAGTCCACATTTTTAAGATTTTCAGGATTAAGTTTTACGCGTGAGCAAGACAGTACGCAAATGTTATGCCTATATAATTAGAGTAAATACTGTAATAATAGGTATTACGGTTTGGGTAATTCATGTGCATCCAAGCGAAGGAAGAGTTAAAATATGTCTATATTTATATGTATTGACCTAACAAAACAAAAAAGTACTGGCTAAAATTAACTTCGTGATTTGATATCATGTTACATTTTGAAATAAATTTCAATACAAGCTGGTTTTTTATAATACTGGACAAACATTTATTTACAGCCTTTGAAACTGATATTGTTATTCACAATACATACAAACAAAAATAGAGTAAGCACTTTAACATAGTTTCTGTGATTTAATTTATTGTAAGTTACTGAAAACACATATACAAATAATCCACTATTTTTTAAAATTAAAGCTAAATTTAGTTTAGAATTTTTACTAGTTTCACATTATCAAAGGTATATGTGAAAACCTGAAAAAAAACAACGTCCGTAAAAAAAACTTAAAATGCATTTTGGATTATAAGATTCAACTATAACCTGCCTTATTATTATTTAACAGATTTTAATTAACTGTAAAGCTCAAGCATACATTATAAAATCATGTATAAATAACGCACGTTTTAGCATAAAAATAAGCACAAATGCAACTTTATTTATTTATACTTACAATAAACATTATCATTATTTGTGTAAATCTGAAAATTACTTTATTGTAGTTGATTCTGAAAATCCTATTAAGATTCACCTCTTGTATAACAGTGGTTCTTAAATGTAGCAAGATAAAAACATCGCACATAAGATGGGAGGTACTAAAACACTTTTTGGTATATAACAAATGAACCATTAGATAGCAATAGGTGTGATAAATACAGGATTGAGTAGGTTATATTAGAACTATTTTAAATACACTAATTAGTAATCACGTAACCTTAAAACTACAATCGATATAAGATCGCAGTAGAACAGTAAGTATCACAAATATAATTTAACATTCCTTAGTCTTTTGTATGTTTTGTGATGCCACCAAAATTTTATCGCGCTATAACAACATTTTCTGACATAAAATATTCATAAACGGAGATCGTAAAGGTGTGATCAGATCAGAAATTTATAGTTTTTAAAATGAACATCTCCTTTGAACGTAATGCCATTAGAAAACAAAGGAATATGAATCAAGCTGGGAGATCAGAACCATTCAGAGAGAGACTTGCAACAAGTCGTATCTCAGCCATGGTAAGCGAAGTGCACCCGTCTTATAATAGATGAGGATCCACGAACACAAAGCTCAGCGTTACGAAGCCATCCATTTAACCCCCACCACTCTAGCAACAATATGCAACAAAATCAAGAAGGATCTCAATACTTGTACAAGAACACAAGTCACTCAAGTTTTTCCACAACATATGTAGGAAAGGAAGACAAGTTGTAGAAAACTATGAACGGTACCTAACCCGGAGGTTACTCAATAAAGCGAACATGTACATCTATTTTATATCAACAAACGAAAGGAGAGGATTCCAAAAGTGGTACAAAGAAAGTGGCGAAAGTTTTTCAAAGGGATTTACGATGACCACTGGATATTGCGTCATGGAAAGGTTATAGATCATGAAAATGTACAGTTAGATATTATAATTAATATTGGATAAGTTTCCGATTTACTATGCTATGTATGTTAACGTATTACGATTACAAATAGCCGGATATTTTAGTTTTGAATTTAGAAGTATATTAAACGTTAATATGTATTAAATTTATGATACTTGCCGACAAGATTGATACACACAATTTTATTTCTTAAAACAAATATATTTTAATATAAAAAACAATTTCTAATATCGGTTATTGTTAATAGTTATTACAAATAATTATTTATACACAAACATTTTACAAACTTAAACAATATTCGCTTTTCTAATTGGTCTGGAACAGAATATTTTATCAGTGGTCCAGGTCCACGAGGCGCAAATTACTTTCATGTTGATACACTGATACATTTCACTTGACGGGAGTGCTAGCTAACTCTGTTCTTCACTAAAACGATGAAATCAGGGGTTCGATTCCTCTCGGTGGACTCAACAGATACCCCGATGTAGCTTTGTTATAAGACAACACATACATACTATTCTTCACACCTTAATCTTTTCTGCTGAACTTATGCGATGGCTTCGTAGAAATACTGACGTCCGAAGTTAATTCTTTAAGTTGAACGATTCGTAATGTTCGAAATATATAAAAGCTTCTGGTCAAACATCTGTAGTTTTCCGATTAATAAACATTTATCACAATTGAACCTCCAAGGCTTGTGGTATACATACAGTAGCGGACCAACAATATTCTATTACTGTTTCCGCGTCTTGTGATAACTTTTATATTATTAGGCGATATTCTCAAATATTCAGCTAGCTCAACAATACGCTAGTGCTTTCGCAAACCATACATTGTTGATTCTTACTCTCGAGAATCTTCTATAAAGTTAGAGAATAGATGGGACTTTCACAATACATATCAAACAGTATGTCACATGTATTAAGTAAGCTGAAACAAATGTATGCAAATAAATCTGTTATGAAGATTGAGGTGCGCTCTTCTTACTGTCAGACTAAAGTTGTGGACTTTTTCTTCTACATAGAAATACTAGTTTTGTATAGAAATGAAGTAACAACGCACAGATTCACGAAAATTAAGCTCACAGTCATTTATCTTGTTAAACCGTCACATGGCTCAAGCTGATGCAAAACGAAACGTGTATTCATACTATTTTATAAGAGTATATACTCGTGAAGTTGCGTAATGATTTTTGTGCAATCAGCCTGTTGAAACTAGAACTGGACGAACTGCAGCTTATTTTCTATTACAAAAGGCTCTGTTGTAAAGCTGCTATATCCAAAGTGCACCACCCCTTCTTGCATTCTTTCCACGATTCATTGAGCATACGAAGACGACAGTCTCCGAGTTGTAGTTTTAAGAAGCCGATTGCACAACGTGGTAAAACTCAATCATTTCATCACATAAATTAAACCTCTGTACATCGCAATAAGACTTAATAAAGATATTTATTACAATCGTGTCATTCTTCGATAGCTTAATACGAGTTTTCAGAAAGAATTATAAAAAAATGACTATTTGTTGTACGCCGCCGCAGACGTACCTTTCCCTTCATACCAGATCTCAACAGATGACTAGATTAAACCTCAGTCAGAATACAGAAATCGTGGTCACAAGTATTACTCAAAACGCTACCTGTACAAGTCACTTATGAAACAAGTTTTATGATGTTCAAAAACAGAGTATATACTGTATCCCAGCCCGAGAATTTTGGTCATTCGCTCGCTATGTTTAAAGGGTGTACACATGCTTGTCCCATATTTTTTTAACACATATAACAAACTCTTAAATAAAAAACCTGGAATAGGAACACTAAAAGTAATGAAACAATGTAGGAACAGACTGAATAACATTAAAACATTGGTGATTTTTCAGGCAGTTTAACCTCAAAGTGGGTGTGGTCATCATTCCGTCCATTCCTACTTCGTGTTTTTTGGTGACTGTTTAAACTAAATAAAAGTACATTGCTAAATTTCACCGCTTTAAACCTTGTTTTAGCAATCAAGTACAAATACATGTATATAATGAAGCTACATGACCCTAAAGAAATGCATGACATCATAAAGAAGGGTAGAATAATATCGGAAGTGAGACAAGCTGCTCAAGTAGCCATACTTTTCTTATACGAGATATTATACGTTTCTGACTGACAAGGGGCGAGTCAAAATATTATCAAAATTGCCGAATTTTGAAAATTGTTGCGTATTTGGAAAGGATTGGCTAATGGCAAAACTCAATTCAAGTCTATAATTGGATCAAAGTTCAAAATAAAACACGAAGTAGGAATGACCAGAACGATGGCTTCATCCACTTCAAGGTTGCACCGTGTTAAAACGAACAAGTATTATGTTATTCCGTCCATTTCTACCCCGTTTCCTTACTTTTTGGTGCTCCCATTCGTTCCTCCCGATCTTTTTATTTTTAACACTTGTCTCATAGCGTTTTTTGGTACTAAGTCTCAAGAGTGACTGAGTTTTAACACTTGTCTCATAGCGTTTTTTGGTACTAAGTCTCAAGAGTAACTGAGTTTTAACACTTGTCTCATAGCGTTTTTTGGTACAAAGTCTCAAGAGTAACTGAGTTTTAACACTTGTCTCATAGCGTTTTAGGGTACTAAGTCTCAAGAGTGACTGAGTTCTAAGCCTATCTTTCTCGTTGCTTTTCTTCTTGTTATCTATCGACATTTCCTGGCTTTTGTTGGTAGAGCTATAGTTCTTCCATCTAGCCAAGGCGGCAGCCTTTTCTTTGGCTGGATTAATAGCTTAAGCTTTTTTCGCATAATCACCATCAGTGTTTTGAATTTTACCTACATTCTTGCAGTAACGCTTTCTTCGCTGAAGCAATGACTAAAATTGTCAACATAATATTTTCTCTCGTGTTTCCTTGGAAAGCATAACATAAAAATTCGCAGTGTTTCAATTGCAACCTCAGATGTCAATAGGTCACACTTGATTTGTAAACATGGGTAAATTATACAAATTATAATTTTCAGTCCACAGTGCTTGAACAAAGCTGTGTCAAACTCCGGTAGTAGTATCATTCGTCCTCACGTATTAGACACCATGTACAATGATAAAATTGCTCTGTATAACAGAGAAACCTCAATTAAGATGTAAAGCACTAAAAACTTCGCTTTCAAAGGTTAGATCACAGTTATAACGCAGATCTAAAGAATCCACGGAGTTCACGGTTTGTTTGTCTTTTATCTAGCCGGTACAACTGCAGGTGCGCGTGCTTAATCGTGCACACGATACGAGGGCGGGTTGCAACTTGAAAAACTCACAGTGTGTGTTCGTAATCATAGAATATAGCTACTAGCATACTGTTAGCTCGTTAGTTAGTCTTTTAATTTCGTGTAAAGTTTGGTGATAGTTTAGCACTAAAAAACTAAATGAAAGGTAGCTGGTCATTAACACCCACTGCCAATTCTTGGGCTTCTCTTTTACCAAAGAATAGTAAGATTGACCATTACATAAAAACACCCCCACAGATGAAAGGACGAGCATATCTGGTGGAACGGGGATTCGAACCGCGACCCTCAGGTTGCAAGCCAAGCGCCCCAACCATGACCATACTGGGCCAGCTCATTAGAAGCGTTGTAAAATGGTTACTGTTATTACCAAGGTAATAAGTGAAACTAAGAAAAACGCTTTTAGCCAGTGTAGGATAATTCATCCATGTGCATCAAGATTTACACAAGATGAAGATAGGAGTGCGTTATGCCTTTCTTAACAGCGTTATTCAGAGAGTCAAATAATCTGATTGACAAACTTCTGGTTTTGTGATTTTTTTGTTTACTCTGTACAGACTTTATCAAGTGCTTTGATAGGTTGTTTCTCTGCAGTTTTTTCTTTTTTTTTACTACTCGACAATGCGCAAACGTGCTTAAAGTTTTGTTCACATGCTGTTTGTAGTGTATTTGAAATTTCAATTTGTATTGTACATCTAGCCCATTCCTACCAATAATTGCTGTAGCATTTAATAAAATTACCTATGTGTGGGAATTTACTTTTCTATTTTTTACAATGTTGATTACAGTGGTTGAACGTATTTTATGTACTGAAATTTACAAACAGTATTTTCAACATTGCAAGTGTCATAATTAATAACTGAAATTCACTTAGTATTTACAATTAGACAAGAATAGAAGAGAATTTTGATATTACACTAGTTTCAGTAAGGTTGTTCTTCAATAAACTTACATCACAACAGACACATTGACAAATTTATAATGAATATAAAATACATTAATAAAAACGAAGTGTCCTGAGAATCAGGTATGTCTAGAGACATTCCTGAGTTCAGGCAACGATGACACTTTTTCAGTTAAAAAAAAAAGTAATGATTCACCGCTCCTTTTTATAGAGTTCTACGGTATTCTAGACCCAAGTCTGACTCGCAGAAACCACCCCTTCTCCGAGAAATTTCGGACGCGCATGTGAACAGCCTAGGAACCTAGCAGGCCTGAAGAGCACTGGTACTGAGAAAAAGGTCTTGTTAGTAAGATGACTAGTTGAAATGTTATCACATATTCTTCTCACTCGAAACAAAAAACCAGCAAAAAATGGACTGAACCCTGAATATCAATATAATTATACACCCACCAGAGGGAGTGTGTGTTTGTTTTGATTTTAAGTTACAGAATGAGCTGTGTGTTGTGCCCAATACATGTATCGAAACACGCTTTAGCATAATAAACCTATGGACTTTCCACTGAGCCAGAAACGAAATAAAAATCGTAAAAAAAAACATTAACTTCTCAAACGATTCTGCAACACACCGAAACGTTGGTAAATTGATCTGAAAAGTGACGCTACACTAGCAACTTATCCACAGAAACTGACTAGTCAATGAATATACGTCAGTAGAAATGTGTATACAAGGGATGTTGCATATGTAGTAACGTCAAAACAACATTCCTGTTCACGTGATATAGTTTAATGGTTTATTTTTATAACACATTTTTTCGTACTTTTACTCAACGTTCTGTAAAGATGTCCCAGTCTCAGTTGTTGGGCAGGTCATATGCGTACGGTACGAGTTCACACTGTAAATAATTAATTAGTGATAAACCATCTTTAATCATGCAATTCAAATCGCTTTAAATATAAGTGTAAAATTAAATCCCGCAAGTTATATCATTCTTCAACTTTATTCTCAGGTCGTGATAACTATTTTGTGCAGATAATGATAAATCTAAATAAGCCCAAGTGCACCTGGCTGTATAAATGCAAAGAAAACTTCTGAGCAGATAATTTCCCTTAAACGCCTCCGCGCACATTTCCATTCATTTATTACGAAGCAGGTGGTCAGTTTCCTGCCTAGCAGGTTAGAGGTCATATTATCCTTTTCTACCTGCCAGGTGTACCAGTCGAAAGAGCCAGAACATGATGGAATTAAAACCAGTAAGGCACGATGAAGACAATTCAGTAGGTAAGTAGTCACGCTGATCATAGAAGAAAATCATGAAAATTAGTGTTAATAACTTGTACAAAAAAAAAAACCTGCAAAAACACGAAGAAATACGTTCTCACAAATAAGAACAGTACTTGGTTAGTACAATATGTTTTCAATGAAGTCTATTTTAGACAGTCATAAATACTCTATAATCAGATATAAACGAGTAAAACTGGCATAACCTAAACACAAATAATATGCACGCTTTATATATATATATATTTATATATCAAACAACCTTGAATAAAATTATACGCATTAATATGTTAACATGTTAGTTTATAAAGCTACTGATAGTGATGCATCTGCATTTATAAAACCATTTTTAAATCCAAAAATAAAAAATTAAAGAAAAGCATTTTGAAAGCTAAACCGCTTTTTAGTTGAGTGAATAACAGAGAATCTAAAGCTAAGTCTTCAGCTGTGGTCCATGAATCTAGGTGTCCAAGAGCGTTCTCATGTGGTACGCCAATGTGTTTCAAAAGAGCATGGTGTAATTACCTTACAAAACATCATAAAACTGTCTTTTATGCCAAATGAAATAATCGTGCAACGAACTTACTTTCGGAAGTATAAGATTTGTGCGATCATTCATATTAATGCCTACCCCATAAATACATGTAGCATAAATAATTTTGGAAGTGCTTCCCTCTACAGAGTGAATTAAACTAAGTTGAATACTTTTTTTTTCTGTTCAAGGGTTTACGTGTGTTATAGAAAATTTCACAAAAATACTCAGTTTTAAATATTACATGTTAGAAATCTATCATATCTTCTGCACGTGCTATTTCCTTAAAAGTACCAATGTGGTCAAATATAGGTTAGACCCCACAAACTGATAAAATATTTCAAAGATAATACCAACAAAAAATGTTTGGTAGCAAAAAACAAATACAACAGACCTCCATTGCTATAACTTCGCACTCCCATATATCATGCGTGGAACTACTAGTTTTATATATTGAATCTTTATACGACTAAACTTATTTTCAGCTAAAAGGATGATGGTCAGTTTCGTTCCATAAACATTCAATGTATAAAACCAGCAATATTAATACACATCGCAATTACAGCTAACACATAGTTGAATGGAAATGGATAGTTAACTAAGAATTTCAGAATTTTTAACAAGAACCAAAATAGTTTTGCAACTTTTTTATTATTGTGATCTTTTTTTATGCTAGCACTTATTATTGTAGTATTACACATAAAAGTTTGTTCTTGTGATCATTACATATACATGCAGTCTGTCAACTTGTATAACATAACATTTACAGCACTTTGTATTCCAAGTAAACTCACTAGTTAAAGAAAAATTTAAAAAATTAATGTTCAACTGAACAAAATTACGGTTTAAGCCCCAAAAGCTGACAACGAATTAGTATTTGGCATTTTAATTTCGCGCAAAGATACACCAGAACTACCTGCGCCAGCCGTCCCTAATTTAGCAGTGTAAGACTAGAGGAAAGTTAGCTAGTCAATAACGCCAACCGCTAGCTTTTGGGCTATTTTTTTTAACCAACAAATGCTGAGAATGACCATCACACTATAATACCCTCACGGCTGAAAGGGCGAGTATGTTTAGTGGGACAGGGATTTGCATCCGCGACACTCAGATTGTGAGTCGAACGCCCTAACCACATGGCCGTGACGGGCCAACAATTAGAAAAATATATACCTAACATTTGTTATAGAAATCCTATAAACTACATTTTTTTCTCAAATGTTCGACCACCAATTATTCTTTTACTTGTGAGTGCAACTACGTATAGGTGTGTTTTCCTTATAGCAAAGCCGCGTCGGGCTATCTGCTGAGTCCACTGAGGGGAAACGAACCCCTGATCCCCTGATTTTAGGGCTGTAAATCCGTAGGCCTACCGCTGTACCAGCGTGGGACGTGAAACTATGTAAAAGATCTATTATTTCTCGAGTTTAAATTGTCAAAATTCACAAAAATCAGTCACGCTTACATGAAATAAAAAGCAAACATAATACAATATTTTAATTAAAAACAAATATATGAGCACAAGGAAATAGATGAACAGATAGGGAAATTCGAATAACTACTTGACGTATTTACAAACAGAAATAATTATCCAAACAGTTGATTTACAACTACGTCTTTTGATTGTTTTCTTGATTTAATAACTAAAACGGTTACCATTTCACAAAGTCTAACATTCTATCACAAGCTTACTAAATACACAGACCCATAAATCGTTAGGTATCTTAATTATTAAAAACTGAAAGCCTTCTGGAAACACGAGCATATTATTTCACGTGAGCATCTGATTACAGCATACGGCTTTAAAAATTGCAAACGTCAAATATACTAACACGTGCAACAGCCATCCTCCATATGTCATTACAACGAAACACGTGGAGCAAGTTTTTAAACAAGAAAAATTACATTAATATGTACGTATATCTGCTCTTTGTTTTAAACATACAGACTGCCTAGAGCCATGAATGTTTCAAAAAGGCAGAAACATGAGAGATATTTTGGTTCAACTTAAAATGCAGTATCTAACAAGCACGGAGAAGCAGTATTATATTACGTTATGCGGTTTCTACCGAAGGCCTGGTTAGACTAATTACATACTGTATTCAATCACTAATGTATAATAATACACTGTTGGTTTCACTTTACCTGTGACGTCCCAACCATATAAATATGTTTTACAATTGTGTGAAAAGATATCGACGTACTTCAGTGCAAAGTCTACCATGAGTTAAAAAAATATTGAAGTGTCAAGATCAAATAAATATATCATAATTAAAAGCAGTCATATTTGCCAATACCGACACCAGTCGTGTAGATAATGTACTTATTACTATATATCAAAGTTTCTTTAATTGTACTCTTCATCACCATTAAGATTTGTTTTTAGAACAAAACTATAATGGGCTGTGTCCACAGAGTGAAATCGATATGATTCGAAGCACGCATTGAATAATAACTGTTATTGACCTAAGGACCATGTGCTGAACAATCAATAAGAATAATTATGGCTTATTCTCCTTACCAATGAATCCAAGATCGAATTACTGGGCAACAATCAACGAGATATTCGACATTGGAGGAAAAAAATGGTATCATATTCAATGTACAACATTTACAATTAAGTATGGCGGGGTAATCTGTACCATTAGGATTGTCCGAGAAAATTTGCTATTCAACAACTAAAATTCATCATATTATTTTCATGTAATTACAAGATTAGTCTATTTAATGTTCATTAATCTCAAATTCTTTATACAAACATTAAAAATTCGTATCAACTACTTTTTGTGTACCCTTTATTTAATGATTTTTCTAACTTTTATTTTAAAGAAAATATTACAAGATTTCTAATTTAAGAATATACTATGTCTTGTAATTCAAACCAAAAAGATGATCAATGTTTTACAAAGTTACAACAAAATTGAACAATTATATTAAACAGTTTATTAGTTTGTTTGTTTTTGAATTTCGCACAAAGCTACTCAAGGGCTATCTGTGCTAGCCGTCCCTAATTTAGCAGTGTAAGACTAGAGGAAAGGCAGCTAGTCATCACCATCCACTGCCAACTCTTGAGCTACTTTTTTACTAACGAATAGTGGGATTGAAAGTAACATTATGACGTCCCTGAAAGGGCGAGCATGTTTGGCGCGACGTGGATGCGAACCCGCGACCCTCAGATTACGAGTCGCACGCCTTAACACGCTTGGCCATGCTGGGTCAATTAGTTTTTAAAAAGTTACTAACATTTTAAGGTATATACAAGATTTAAAATGCATTTCTTGAACTGCTCTTAAGATAGCCATGGATGATGCAAAGGAACCATTTTTAAATATATCTGCAGAGAGGAAAAAATGTGTCATAAACTTATAAAACCAAGAAAAATATTTTACTGGATTAGTGACGTCATCAACAAATTATCACTGATCTTCCTTTTGAAACCGAAAATTTTCAACTGGTGTCTTTAATACAGTTTTAAACTTCAAAATCATGTGATACCTTACGACTTTCACATGTAACATGTTAAGTTCATTAATACTCATATCCACAATAATTCAGTATATATTTTCTGGGTAGAAAAAACTAAAAACAAACACTAAAACTAGTTTTACTCTTAAACCTATTTGTTGTTTCATTAATAAATGTCTTGTTTCACCAACTCAAATTTAATATACACATCTTATGACAATCAATCAAAATGTGTGAACCGTGCCACCTGTTGGATTTAAAACACTTATAAATAAAATTAATTTTCAACAAAGTCCCGGTATTTACTGCAGAGGGCCACAAAAAATTCAAAGGTTTAATGTCAAATATTGCAAAAAGAGAGTTTATACGTATATCAGTTTTCCTATCCTGCCAAACCTATAACTTGAAACGTGAAAAAGACCAAGAATTTTGTCTAGTTAATACATGGTATTACCATCACAGGAATAGATTTCCGTGAGAAAACAGGTTTCGCAATTGTAGACAAGGGCGTTCTTACCATTCAGCATTAGGGATTTTTTCTTTCCGTTAAAGAATATTAATCTGGACACATCTTTAACTTCAACAAATGTTTTAATTTGGATCTAAACACTAACTAATATGAGTAATATATAACTGGTGGTCAAATACTTTTAGTTGAATGTCATTAAAGCAAGTACACAAAATCAGGACTCATTGTACACTGTTCGAGCGCTGTGCATGCATATACAGTACTTATATCGTAACCACTTTATTTAAAATTTATTAATTACATCTGACTGTTAACTTAAAGTAACAATTAATTGTTCTGACACCAGCAAACAGCGAAACCTGAACAATCAAAAGAGGCAAAAACATTTACTTTAGGTTCCTTGTAACTATACTTAAATTCAACTACATAAGTGTGCAACGTTCCATTTTTAATGTGAAGTCTTTCTCTGTGCAAGATATGTTAACTTATTTAGAAATTTTCAGTGTTTGTGAAAGCTTTCCAAGTTTGTTTTCAAATACAGAAGCAGCCTTGACTCTATGACATAAGAAACGAGTTCAGGGCTGCTGCGTCACACATAGAGAAGTGGTTTATAAGCATAGTTTGTTTGTTTTTTTATTTTGTGTTTGGGATTTATAAACATCCCTCGCATAGTTTTACAAGATGAGGCTTTCGGCTTAACAAAACATCAAAATAAAGTTACAGATAATCCAAACATTCAACGATGAAACTGGAGAATAGAGAAACGGTTTTTTGTTTTTGTTTTTCATTCCAACTATACATACGGTTGCAAACAGTTTACTACACTTTTTCTTAAACAAAATTAACATGGTTGGTTGATTGATTTCAAACAAAGCTACACTGGGCTATCTGCTGTATCAACCACAAGGAATTGAACCCTGAAATTTAGCGTTGTGATGAAGTTGATAACAAATTAGAAATAACCTGTTTGCTGTTAAGCATAAAAGTATAATATGGAATATCTGTATTCTACCCAGCGCGGGATACTAAACCTTTAAGCATTATAACACCCGCAAACTTGCTTCTGAGCCAGAAATTATTGTTAACCGTAATACAGGTTTTTGTCAAACTGTTATTACCAAAAAAAAAAAAAAAAATGTAATTAAATAACAGAATACCCGAAATTATTCCTTAATTATTACTAATTTAACGAAAGAAGGGTCAAGATATATGGGTGGTACACCATTTGACTTAAACCGATGAGAACAAATTGCAAGTATTTAACAAAAAAGTTTTTAGTTTATCAAAATTACTGTTTTATAACGCATACGTCCCCCCTAGTACAGCGGTACGTCTACGGATTTACAAAGCTAAAACCAGGGGTTCGATTCCTCTCGGTGGGCTCAGCAGATAGCCCGATGTAGCTTTGCTATAAAAAAAAAACAACAACACATAACGCATACGTATTTCCTGATATTTGATTCAAGTTTCCACCCCACAGCAATTACAATGGTTGTTACTGACGAGTTATTTACTAGAACACATTGAAAACGTTATAACCGGATATGATTTAATCAGCTATGGTTTGAGGGATACTAACACTAGCCAGGTGACCATTTTATAAGCTTAGGCTTAGTGTAAGATCGATATATTGATTTGAGAAAGTTCCTATAACACAACTGAAAATTACATTGAAAATATTTATTTATCCACTATTTTCCTAGTGCATATCTTTCCCTCTATCATTGAATTGTTTATATTAAAAATTTACAAATTACTAATATTCACGTCACACAGAAAATACACTAAACAAAATAAAAACCACATTTTCTGTTAACTTAAATCATAATATGTAAAATGCCTTACTATGGACCTGCAATAGCATTATTACAAGGTTTCTCTTTACTTGACTCAAAAAACTCATTTCACACTGAAGTTATAATAATGGAGTAAAAATATTTTCTGCAAAGGAATAGTTCCCAAACAAATATTTGTAACATTCTTGGGGCAAAAATCTTACAAATTAAAAAACTTCGCAATAAAAAAATTCTTCCCTCAAATTCAGCTCAGGTTACTATATACACGTAGCCTCCACATTAAACACTTAATTCAATGTGACCAAATGTTTATGGCTTATGTAAATTAAAGTACACATTTAGTAACTGTAAGGTCATGTACATTGGCAAAACAAAATACCACTTGCAAAAGAAGTCCAAATATTTAAGAGTATCAAAGAGAAATAGACATTATTACTTAAAACCCAGCCACACATCTATTTGTTTGCATGTTGAAACCACAGGTCACAATATCTCCTGTACTGACTTCTCTATCACTATTACAAGATCTTAGACCTTGAGCTCTGTATTAAAAGTTTACTCAGAAAAAGACAGCCCTAGTCTTTATGACTTACAAATCTTCTTAGACCTAACATTAATCTAAATTTATACACTTAAAACTCAGTTGCTTGTCAAGAATAGTTACAAGTGTTTGATGCAACTTGTAATTCACAGTACATTCATGACATTCTATAATGTTTATCCTCCCATTAACTACTTTACTGAATATCTATCCAAGTTAATTAGCCTTTGATGAGACTATAGCGTTGGTATATAAACATCATTAGATCATTTTTTTAGGTTTCACTGAAGATGTAATAAGTGTATGATAAAACATTTAAACCTTCTGTAGATAAAAGTTATAGTTTGTCAACTGCCTTCATTGTTATTGTCATCATAAAAGTAATTTCATAGGCCACAAGCCTTAAATGTTATTTCATTGAAAAGTAATATCCACACCACTTCCAATACTTTAAAATTTTCATCAAATTACAATCATCAAGGGTAACATTATATTAAGTTCCAATTAATCATATTTATTTGAGAAAAATTCTATTTTAATTTCCATGGGAAATAACCTTCACATGAGTGGTCCACTGGCAACTTTTTAATATTCTATACAATGAAATAAAATATTAGAAAACACTGAAGTTAAAAAAATCTACCACTTAAGACAGATTTAACTATCTTGGATAAAACTTTCGATTGCATGCGATATATGTTTAAAAAAACACAAAAAACAGGTGAAATATGCAATATTTTTATCACTTCTAAATTTGTAATGTTATTCTAAATAAATTTACATTTTATTTACTTTTCTTAATTGTATAATATAGCAAACAGCTATGAATCTCATTCTATAAGAGTACAGAATGTTTTCCTACAGTAACAAGATATGGTTTGGTAACAATTTTCACACAGACCTTTTAAAAAGCATGAAGAAAGGTTTGTGTGCAATGCCTTATTAGAATTTGCCATCTTACATTCATAACTAAAAATAAAAAAATGCTAGATTAAATTACCATATGCTCTTAACATCAAGTACAAAAAAAAACAAATATTTTTTATGTATTTATAAAAACATGTATAATCACTTCCTGGAAAAAGCAAGTGTGCTTCAAGCTAACATGTTGCCTTTGTGACTACATGGCTACTTAAACATGATGAAAAGTAATGATTTTATAACAGAGAATAAATGCTTACAAAGTATACTGATAACATCATCAACTCAGTCTATGAAACTGTAACCTGACCATACTGAATTTATTAGTGCTTCTACTTCTTTTCATGAAATGGAACAGCAAGGACAATTTGTTTATATTTTATTCTTCAAGTTTGTGAGTGTGCTCATTTCATTATACTAAATTGAACATTTAATTTATGCACAACGAGTATATATGTATTTTTATTTATACAGATACCAAGCTGTTCTATATATTATACTTTTACTTTGAACTTTTATCCATCAGATACATGAATACTTTTGGTCAGAAGTTAAAGGTAAACTAAAAACAAGCATTTCGTGTACTCAAACTATAATAGTCACATCCTTTAACTGAAAAAGAAAGCAAGTATTCCTACACATTTTTTTCATGTGTTCTTTTACACATTAAACTTTTGAAGGTGAAACTGTCAGCATTATTTTTTGATGCACTGCCTTAAAAATGTTTACTTAGTTCCATTTTAAATATTCTTTAGTTTGTTTAAACACTGAAGTACAGAAGTACTTAGGACTGGAGAATAATGATATAGGTGCACAATGGTACATATATATACAGGATTTCTTTTACCTATTTCTAAAATGATTTTACCAAAGCATACACTAGTTTAAGCATTCTTATGCTACTTTCTAGCTTTTGACTGAAACTATCATAGACATGTTGTGGTCTCAGAGAAACTGTGGTATCATATTATTTACAAATACAGTTTTGGTTTATGAGTTATACTCTCTTTAGATAAAGAACACATATTGAACAGAGGAGTAATACATTATATTAAAATAAATCTGAAATGCAAATTAAAAAAATCACATTGTTGTGACTGAAGATAAAGCTTGTATCAGAACTACCTTGTAACACTGTGTAGCATTGATATATACATAGGTAGCATATGCAATCAAATATTTAAAGTTTTTGAGAAAAGTATATAACAGCCCTTTCTCATGAAACATATCCATACATTCAAAGTATAAGGATGCATTTAGATTGTGTATTTAGAATTTCAAAGACAGGTATATTCCCTATACTTAATGTCACTGTAAAAGGGAATATCACGTGACTTGGAACACCAGAACAACAAGGAGGAGGCCTGTGACAAGTCTTTGGGTGCAAAGTGCAGGATCTTGTATCAGATGAGAATGAACAAAAACAAAGGTCAATAACACAAAATACTCGCATCCTCCTAACAACAGTATGCAGTATAACAAAAAAGGAAGGGAGATTATCCAGAAATGAGGTCAACTGGATAAGGATTCAACAAATCAAGGCTTTAAAACATCTATCATTTAGCCATCACATAATTCAATTAGATGAAGAATGAAATATGTATTGATGCTACTTCATAAGACACAATGGTCATGTCATAACACCTATGGATTTCTGTGCAAAAGGATCAACTAAAAAAAAATGATCCTTTAGCAATGAAATATATATTGCAGAGCAATGGTAAAAATTCACAGTTGTCAGAGAGAAACTAATCAGATGAAGTAACATGAACTGTAATGATATAATGAAGCTCTGAAATTAGTTTTACATAACATATTTAAATCTCTGTACATAAAAAATAAACACAACTTGTTAAGACTGTGTTCTATGTAATGGATAAAGTATAAACACTCAATTCCTGTTTGTTTTTTTAACACAAGCAATTTAAGTATCTAAATCACTTTACATGTGTACATACAAGCAATTTATTGAACTAAAGATATTCTAACATATTAGGATGTGAAAAATATATTATAGAAAGAATAAAAATTAATAACATTTCACTCAGTGTGTTCCCTTAATCAGCAACTGCAAGTCATCAGTTGTGTGATTACCACACATTTTTTAATACACTTAAACTTCAATAAATAAATACAACTTACCAATCTAAGCCCTCTAAACACAATACAGTTTGGATGTCTCTTTGTTAACAATATTTCATGAAAACACAGTCATCCATAAGTGTACTACAGATGCATTGTTCCCTGTTTTGTAAAAAACCTGGGGCATTCTGAAAGTGTTTTATTTGGTCCATTCCTGTAAAAGTAATAATTTCTTATAGAAATTAAAAGTTGGTCAAAACTTCACACTTCTAAATTCTACAAACTATATGATGAAATATCTTAATTTTTCAACAATATGCTCATTACATATACACAGATTTACTCCAATGTAAAAACTTTCATTTTACACTAACAAAGTGTAACATTGTAGGCACTAAAGCAAAGGTGAATTTTAAACAGCAAGCTTAAAAACAACAAGAATAGAACAAACTTTTTAATCTCTTACCTTCCTGAATCATGTTTTAATTACATTATTTTCTCTCAAGAACATAAATAACCCTTAAAACAACAGTTTTGTGAAAAAGTCACAAGATTAACAATTAATTTTTATACGATGAAAGAAAATTAGATTCCAGGAAAACAAACACGTTAGCAAAGGCTTGAAAACATTGGCCAAATGTGAGGAAAAATGACAAAGCCAAAAAAAGTGTACAAAACTAAAAACAAACTTTCACGAATAAACAACATGAGTAATAACAATAAAAGCATGAATGACAAGTAAAGAGAAATGTTATAAATGTCTTCCTTTGTCATTCATCAACCTAACTCAAAAGTCTAGGCTACGAGTTTTAAAAACAAATCATCCAGCAATAACAAACAATATAATGATTTAAAGCTGAAATTAAGAACACATACACTTAAAACAGTTTCCTGCTACAACCCACTGTTCGATAAAAAGCAATTCATGAGTAGTAGTTAAAGCTGTCTAGTTATTTTGTTTGTTTTTTGTTGTTTGTTTTTATTATAAGAAGCTAATAATCCCATAAAAAGCAGAGACAAGGAGAATCAAGGGTAAGAAAATATAATAAAACCAAGAGAGAAAGAAGTAAGGTACAGACTGGAACTTAATAAATTATTTGGACAAAAGTAACAGGGTCAAAAGTCCAAGGTAAAAGTGATCACAAGAGATAAATACAGAAAACAAACCACACATTTTTGAACAGCTAAGGAACAACTTAGAGGAGGCTAAACAGTCTGCTTTATGAAAAGGATATACCAGGTAACACGAAAACTTAAAGGTAGTAAGATGGACATCTCAATCATAACCAGGTATACCAGAAATGCATCTATCTCATGGATAAAAACTGAGTTAATGAATTAAATGATGAAAACACGGTTAAGCATGAGTAAAAAAAAACAAAGAATATAAAACGATAATTTCCCAGAAAGAGAGTAACCCTATCCTTTCTGAGAAAATTAAAATGAAAGTGAACCATTAAGTTCCACAAAAACAAAAAACAGCACAGGACTAGGAGAAAAAAGAAACTATATAAGAGACTATACAAAAACAAAAAACATGTTGGTGCTCCAAAAGAAAAAGAAAAAAATCATGTAAAGACAAAATGCTTCTACCAGACATGTGGCTTTCAAACAGCTAAATCTGGTGCATAAATGCAATTAACACAAGTAGTACATTATTATAAATGTCTTACAAAAAATGAAGTTAAAATTACAAAAATAAATTTTAATGACAGACAAAAAAAATTTCCAGGGGTATGCAAATTATCCCACACAGAATTTAAAAAATAAATTGCAAAAAAAAACATGCAAAATGTGTTTCTGTTTTGTTTGTTTCTCTCTACAGTCTACTGTAGACAGCCAACTCCAAGAGGAAAAATTGAGAGTAACATTCTGTAAGGCCTATGCAATAGGATAAACTCTAAAAAATGGGTACTGTGAAATATATATGTAAAAACGGCTCGTTTGGGTTGAGAAAATTTTTTACGTAGAGGAGTGAACAATGTTTCGACCTTCTTCGATCATCGTCAAGTCCACATACAGAAGATCAATTATGGAAAACTAGCATAAACAGATAAAAGAATCTTCACATAACAGTGGATAGGTAGTTACTATAGCCATCAAAGTAGTTTTACGTTGCTAGTGGTAAAAATAGTTAAATTATAAGGTGTATTTATAAATATATTTACTTACATCAAAATAATAATTTTCTAAATTAATCACTAGATATGCCTTGCTTAGAGTAATGTGTACAATTCTGGTCTCCTTATCTCAAAAAAAGATATTGACTTACTCAGAATGCATTCTGAAAAGAGCTACCAAGATGATTTTTAGGTAGAAGGTTATATTATAGGAATGAGTTATGATCTAACTTTTCTGTTGAAAACATAAGAGCAAGAGGTGACCTGATTTAAGTACAGAGGACTTTCCAGTTGATCATTACAATAAAGGATTTGATTTTATCATCCTTACTAACAGGACAAGAAGACAAGTTTTAAGATTTGGAAAAATCAGGCTAAACTTCAGCTGAGGATAGGTGTGCATGGGCAGACATCAAGGACCAAATAGTCAATTGTCTGCATATTATGTTACAGAAGTCCAAAGTGTGAGAAGAATGATTCTGAAATTAAATCCATATTAAATACTAACACTAAAAATATACAACTCATAAGAACAACATAGGAGAGGGGGAAACTAGAACTAGAAGTATAAAATGAAAACCTTATCAATAAAACATACAATGTAAAATACATGGTAAAGAAGAGGAAAAAGATGAAACATTACAAAAGTAGTCTTTAAAGTCTTGTTCTCAGTACATGTCATTAGATTTCAGCAGCTAAGTGGGCAAAAGCCTCAAATATGGATAAAATTCCAATGATCTGAAATCTGAATGTAGTGGCATAAAATGATTAATGAGAGTAATGGGAGCTAGATGTAATGCAACATTAATATATCAGAGAAAATTTAAATACTACATATTGAGTTAAAGTAAATTTAATTAACTGAACTTAAAAAATACAAAACATTTCCCCAGCAGAACATGGCCTACAATCTCAATTTCTCCTATAAATGCACAAGCCAATTACCTAACATTTTATTCTACTATATCTATCAATGTTATTTATGAACAGAATTCATGAAACTCACAATAATGTTGGGTAACTTACTTTAAATTCATTTTCCCAAAAATCTATATATCCAATCCTTTTATGGAAATGGAATGAGTATTTGAAAGGCTATATACTTATACGCATAAGAGAAGAAAAAAAAACAAAAAAACAAGCCCAAGGTGAAGTCAGAATATGGTTAAAGAGGCTAATGATGATAATAAAATAGCTACAATACATAAAAATTAGAAAGAGAGCTGGGTAATTAGTAGTATTTACCAACTTATTAATAAATAAACAGCCCTATTAATGTATTATATTCAAATAATCAATAAATACAATATCCTTGAAACCATGGTACCTACAAGCAAAACAAACTGGCATCAGATGCCATCAGCCAATCCTTCCCTCCAGACAGCAGTTGAACAATGAGAAACAAAAAAGGTGTCATGTGCTGGTAAACAGTTACCATCCCCCTCTGGTCAGCAGATCAATAATAAAAAATTGTTAGAGGATAGTGCTGCCAGTTGACTGTCTTCCCTCTAATCAGCAATTTCAGACTAGTGATATATAACCTTAGTAGCTTTTCCATAACAAAAAACAGGATGAGTAAGATGGTTACATTTTGATAACTTGGACAGTTAAAATAATCAAAATTAGCAGTAAGTTTAAATCCTAGTTTTTCATTGATGGTCATATAATTAATCAACTAATTTAATCAGAACTTCAATTAATTAAAACATTGATTAACCAATTAAAGTGCCAAGCTCTACGAAGAAATTAACATGTCAACTCAAACAAAATTCTCATTTGATCATCACTGTAAATTTCAACAAATCCTTTTCACTAAGAAAACCAAACATAAGGATTCTTAAAAACAAAATGGACTATTTAACTTACAAAAGTAAACAAAATATAAATCTCAATTCAAGTATTCTGGGCTTGAACTTTTACAAAGCTCTAAAATTCAAAAGATCTTCTAACTAATAATACAACCATAACACAATATATTAAGAAAAAGTACAAAAAAACCTAACCTAAAAAACCAATTGCAGAAAAATCTGTTTAACAATGCAACACAAATGATTTAAAAACAGGTGGCAACACTTCTAACAAGTTGTGAGAAATATCCAATCTATTTTTTATGTTCTTAAGCATCTTGTGTATAAGCCTCTTATTCTTTTATTTTAATACTTTTACTTGATAACAAATAAGATTAAAATTTGATGAAGAAAAAATATTTGCTATTGTCAAAACAATGATACACATTTACATGAAGGAGCATTTATTTACATACACTAGTATCAGTAGCTTGGTCTCATTGTGAAAATAGTTTTACTCAAAAAAACTAGCAAGGTGTGAGCCAATATTATGAATAAACAAACTGAAAATAGCACTCTGATATGAAAAAGTTACACAAATCTAAAAATAATTAACAATGAATAAAAAACACTAACTCAAAATGTCTGAATTATTCTATGAGGGAAACACATTCATGCCTTTTACTGCAGTCCTGCATTTATCTGCATTTTCAAAATAAGCTGGAATCCAATGTTTGTTGGTTTTTTCTCAAACCTTCTCAGAGTTGTAAAGAAACTTCCCTTTCACCACTCAGAAATTTCCATCTGTACTTAAATGTAAAATATGGCCTCCTTTAGCATGTAACACCTTTAAAAATAGCTTCTTTTGCTGATGTCCAAAAAGGGTAAGAGGCATGAATCTAGAAGTTCTTACTTTATTTCCCTTTTCTATGCTACGAGCGTAGATTTCAAATATAGCCCCTAGTTCAAGAAAGGAAGAGGGGTCTGTAGACTCAAGCTATGCTTAGTCATAATGGTTTGCTGCTATGAGACAAAAGTCTTTAAGTTTTTTGTTTGAAAACCTACACTTTGATGGTGCAAGAAATGATTGTATGCATCATTTTGGCTCAACAACAGGACTATTCAGTACCTTAAATACTAGTTAGTAAAACAGCTTTCATAAGATTAAGAACATAATAAAACAAAAGTGGAGAGAAGCTCATCAAGCTAATTTAACTTACCAAGGTTGCTTCTCAACAATAAAAAAAATCCAAATGACATATACCCCTCTACATTCATATAAAAAAACAATTGCCTAAAGATGTCATAAGGCAAACCACTCCACTATCCTATATTTTAACAACTGAAATCTACAACTGTTTCCAACATTTAAAATCTATTGTATTCAAGTTGAAGTTTTTGCATTGTACTATAGTACTCAAACAGACTAACAGCAGAAAAACTAATCAAACCCTAAAAATTATGAACACCTACAATAAGCTCCCCCAGTTCATCCAAGCTCCAGATAACACAAAATTAAAATTTTTTTCTCAGAACTAGCAACTCAAATCTGCCTCTGCACTATTTCCATTAAATTGATATTTTTAAGTCTACAGACAAGGAACAAAAATTGCATAGAATACTTTAAGCTTCAGAGGACTAAAAACAAAACTTTGTTCTTAAACTTAAAATTCTTATAAATAAAGCCAAGAAATCAATCCACTCTTTTGGACACAATTATATTTCCAGCTGATAGCTTTAGAATTTTAACAGCATTCACACTCAAACTTTACACTTTTTGCCACACACCAATTTTTCTTTCACTATGAGCATAATCTTATGTTTCTCAGTATTAGATCACAGATTCACATTTTAGCCTATCAACTAAGTTTATCAAAGTCCTTAAGAACAAGACTTTTGAGAAATACTCAAAATTTGTTGCTGAAAATACTGTTAACTATGAGGCTATCAAACTGATGATATAATGCAATAGAACACATTACAATCTTTTTATTTAGAAATGTAAGAAAAGTATACTTAATTACCTGAGCTTTTTACTGGGTTGATTTTTAGTTTTGATTTATAGAGCTAACTTACTCTGTTCAGTAATTAATATTAAATATAAGTTATTCCCAGTAACCACTGACATTTTTAATTGTTAAATCAACACAAATATTAAATAACAAAGATATCAAAACACTCCTCGAGGACCTAAGATGTTTCATTGTCTTAGCTGAAGAAATACCTCTTTATTACTAACTCTTGTTTCCTATCATAACTATTTCAATTTTCTACCAACTTAACTCTTTGTTCAATTTTTAAGCATCCAATTTCATACTTAATCTACAGTGAGACACCTAAGTTATTAAAGGCCATCTGAAAGTTAAACAAAATTAACCAATAATGGAATATCTTCATCCAAAAATGCACAGGCTTTATGAAAAAACTCCAAGTTGATAAAACATGGAAACCTTTTTAAAACCATGCCAAAATAGTTAATGAAATGTCAAAACTTAAAATACACTTCAAACATTAATAAAGGTGAGGCCTATTCACCCAATCAATGGCTGAAAAAACAATACAAGATTGCAAGAATATATTTTCTCATCACCTTCAAGTAAAGGCCATTTGTGTCAAGGTTTCAATGGCAGCATCACTATAAAAAATCTAGACTGGTGGGGAGAGACATGGAATACATATCATACTGAGAGTGGAATAACAATTGTTTACTGAGGAAAGAACTGGAAAGGAGGAAGGTTCATTGGTGTAGCCCAATGCCATAGCATCAGCTTCCAGGTAAGGAAGGCCACATTAGTGTCCCTGATGGTGATGGATAGTCCAAGAGAACCTTTTGTGAAATTTTCAATATTAGAAATCCAACCTGGAATCACAAAATATGTATCCAACAGATTGGTGATATTTTGGGTTCCTATATACCTTAACATAATAAACCCTCCTCTTTGATTTGTATGTATGCCTATACTCTGACTAGGAGAAGCCCTACCAAAATGTTTAGAGGCAGATTTAACAAATAAATACTTTAGTTCATGAAGTTTTTTTTCTTCCGAGATGCTACTCGTTTACTGTTTCAACAGTCCTACAATCTCTGATTACATATACACATGAACTTTCCTCAAACAATTTCTTTATGTAATTGGAAAACTGATCAAAGTGCTCAAATTCCATGTTGCCTAGGCTTCATCTAGTTATCTGTGTACAATAATCCCACCAGTAGCTTTGCTCAAAGTAAGTATTCAAGGAAAGTGTGCTATGATGACATTCTTATGAGAATGTGTGTGGTCAGCTGAATAAACTCTATTACCACCCACTATTAAACTGATGATCAGGTGAAACATCAAAACAATTAATAAAAGTATTAGGAAATTCAGGGTGAAAGAAGATTATTCAGTTCATCAGAATGGTTAAGGTCACTCCCACCCTCCACCCAACAAGACCATCAATCAAAGAAAAAAACAAAATTAAATATAACCATCATATCATTATACATACCCAATAAAAGTTTTAAAACTTAAAAAAACTGAATGCACATATTTCATCATTAGGCAAGTATGACTTTCAAACTCTTTTTACGTTTACTGTACTCTTTGAGGAGTATTCACAGAACTGCATCCATTATCAGAGTCCATGCACTGTTAAAGCAACTGCAAACGATGCGATATACACTTTTATTTTAGCGTTTAGTTATTTGAGAATAAATTACTTTGTTTTAGAATACATCACTATCTATAATTATTCGTCACATATAAGAAAGTTTTTTTTTTTTTACAATTATAATTAAATGAACTTAAATAATAAAAATTTAAAACACACGCTGAAAAGTCGAAATTTGAAGTTAAACAGAAGGATAATACTTACTGGTGCTTCAAATATGCAATTTCTAATTTAACTTTCAAATCACATCAGGCCAGTCTGATAATAATAATATATGTGTTAAACTGAAGTTGCAATTAGCCTATGTAGCAAAATACTAAAAATAAGCGTAAAACACAAAAAGGAGAAATTAACATTAGAAGTTTTAATGGTTATATTACCAGAGTTATAAATGCTATCTATCGCCTTTTCTGTGTTATTAACTAAAGCTAAACCTATTAGTCCTTAGCACTAGACAATAGATACAAACTTTACACTCATCATACCACTCGATACTCTAACCAAGTTTCTGTCATACCACTCTTGCCTCGATCAATAATATCAAACCTCCTGCAGCTGTTTGGATGCCCGGATGTTTACTTTCATAGTACGAAATGCTATTCAAAGAGGACGTTTTTGTAATTATTATGAGATAAAAATTTTGAAGAATAAAATCAAACTACACTTACTTGCGTCTTGAAAGGGTTTACATGTGGATAGATATTGAAAGTGGCTTTTATTAAGCAAACGAATAATATGTTTTTACCACCTACGCCACTATGCTGATTAAATAAGTCAATGATTAATTTTTAATAAGTTTATGTCAAAGTTTATGTCAAAAATAGACAAATGTATATAATGAAAAGGTCTTTTTAAGTAGTAATGCGGGCCTCTCACATAACAACAAAGTTTTTATGTATCATTGTGGAAATCTGTTGGAAAAATTAAACTTTAGAAAATAGACAAAAGGTGCTTTTATGTCAGCCACATTTAGAAATCAAAGATATATAGGTATATTTCAGTCTTTTGAGAGAACAACATTGGTCACTTCGTTAGAACCACAATTATTTATTTATTTGTTTTTATTTTGCGCACAGCTAATCGAGGACAATCTGTACTATCCGTCTCTAACTTTGAAGCGATAAATTAGACACAAAGTAGCTAGTCAACATCACCCGCTACCACGTTTTGAGCAACTCTTTTATAATATTATAACGTTCAAACAGAAGTAAAAGCAAACACGTTCGATGACGAAATTTTAACTCACGACCCAAGGTGGTTAGTCAAGCATTCTAACCGCTAGACGGCATATCAAAACGACAGCAAACTGTTTACCCTCCAACGCCAACTCTTGGGCTACTCTTTTACCAACGAATAGTGTGATTGATGGTTACATTATAACGCCCCCACAGTTGAAAGGGCGAGAAAAAATAAGGAGCGAGGTCCGATATAGATAAGTTACGAAATATATTTTGAGTGGGTTGTGTGGTTATGATGTAAGACGTACAGTTTTATATTTAAAAACAAAGGGTTAATTATTATACAATTTCATACATAATATTTATTAAATTTAAACTTCGGTGTGTGTAATTATTAAAATCGTAGACTAAATAACTACAACATAGGTAAATTCTTGCAATGAAAGCATGATAGTAAAATAAAAGTGATGACTGATATAAATAGGCCAAGCAGGTTGTTTCAGAGTAGATATAATTTGCTCATCACTATCACTACAACACTGTACAATGATAAGCAAAGACCTTTTGGTGGGACTAAATTAACTTCACTACTGTTTGTATTGGGAAATGAGAACTGTGTTTATTTATTTTCACAACAAGTGCGTCCAATAATCACATGATATCAGCAACTACTTGCTAGTATTACCTGAACTACGTAACAGCCTATGGTCCCATAAGGGTCTAAACACATGCACTGACTGGTTGAATTGAGAGAAAGAAGAAAAAATCAAGTATTCCAAACGTAACTTTGGCACAGGGGCGTAGATCCTGGGGGGATGGGAGGATACATACTCCTTCATTTTAGGTCGGGGGTATGGTGCATACAATCATCCCCCCTACAGTTTGGTCTGTTGAATTGTTTCACAGGCATCACAGGCCTACAAATTGTGTGTTTGTTCTTGTGATTCTTGTGTTCTTATCAATCGAATTACATAATTAGGCCTAGATGTAGGCTTTTTCAGTAGCCGAAATGTACATCTTTAATATAGGCGTGCTTCTAAGCTTTTCGATCCAAGCGATAGTTCAGTCAGTAGGCCTAAGTATACATGCAAGGCTTGCAAGCACTATCACAGAATCTACCTACGTCTTGTACGTAGTGTAAGATTAAGTAAAAATTTCATCACAACAGATTGAACAGAGCATGAAATTCGAAAATATTACTCCTAAGCGCAAACTCCTGTGATCTAGATCTGGCAGGCCATTTGTAGCTTGTAGCTGCATCAATCTTATGTGTATATTGTGCAGTTTTCCTACGCCATTTGTAGCTTGTAGCTGCATCAATCTTATGTGTATATTGTGCAGTTTTCCTACGCCATTTGTTTTTATGCATGTCTAGCCAGTTTTAACAAAAGGTTCGGGCCGCTCAGATCCAGACGTGCCCTACATCACCCCCCCCCTCCACTCCCTTTAGTCTGATCTTCAATTTTACAACAGGGCTCATTAGACCTGTGTTTGTAGCCCTCATTAATCCATCAAATTTCAATTTATCACCGCCCTCTAATAAAGCGCTGGTGCATTATGGTAAAAGAACAATATATTATTTTATCGTAGATAGTACAAATATTGTATTTTCTTGTATAATTAGAACACAAAAGGAGCGATTTCAACGGCCTGAAGCCTCTACTCGAATTGTATTGCTAGTTTTTGTTTAGGTGTTTTTATTTAACAGACGTACTTATAGACATTATATCACAACGTGTTTGCCTTTTGATGGGTTTTAACAGGAATATAATATATTTGTGATTGTTTAAGCATTTTTTCGAGAAACTTGCAATTACTTGTGTTGTAACTAGCACATATTATTGTCCCAGCGATGTCCAGGCGGTCAGTCGGCTCGGTAATCACTGTGAGGTTCGCGCATTCGACTTAAATACATTGTACAGTTCAATGATGTCGAGAAAACCCACTTGTAGAGAAATATATATGCAAAAACGGCTCGTATGAGTTGAGAAAATATTTTACATAGAAAGTCGAAACGTTGTTCGCTCTTCTATGTAAAATATTTTGTCAACCAAAACGAGCCGTTTTTGCATATATATTATACAGTTCAGTCCTACTTCCATTCTCTTCGATCTTCGTTCGTTGTACGTTAGAGTTTTTCAATAAAGACTGTATTTTAGCCTGTTCAGTCATCTGGGAAACAGATTCCAAATATGACAGATTCAATGCAGACAACAATGACTTGAGGCAATATCTGGCACTTGAGGACATGATCACATCTGGCAAGATTGACAACTCGGTTACAAACTTTTATCCAGAAATCTCTGCACAACGGCTTGAGTTTCAGTTGCCCATGTTCAAAGGAACAACAAAAGCAGTAACTCTGAAAGGTGCGAATGATGCTTACTGTAAAATGCATGAAACAAGCCAGCAGATGTTTAGTGAAGTGTTTCTTCTCATGAAAATTTTGCTTGTATGTCTAGTATCCAGCTACGAATGTGAACGCAGCTTTTCTGCATTAAGACGTTTGAAGACGTGGTTAAGGTCAACTATGTCTCAGAGCTGCCTCAACCATGTGGTAGTTTGTCACATTCACAAATATTAGGTTGACAAGATAAATATAGAAGAGCTTATGAAATAATTCATAAACGGATCATCACAAAGGAGGTCTACGTTTGGGAACATGTAGACTAGAGGACTAAATGAACCTTACTTCAATGAAAAGTATGAATAATTATGTGCTACACTGTATTGATGTGTAATTTTCAAGAGTTCGCAAAGACATTTTAATTATTTTTATCAAACAACATGAACAGTTTTTCAGTAGATATCAACATATCAAGGGTTATTACTAATTTTATTTATATTTGAAAACGTAATTCATGCAATGAAAGTTATTAGTAACCTTGTCAAGTATAATGGCCATCTTTTATACTGTGCAGTGTCTAGGAATAAATTCATGTTGCAGTTAATGTGTGACACATTTGTCTCTATTCTATGAACATTTTAACCCTGTTTTAGGACCTTGCTGTAGTCCCTTCCTTCTGGTGTGTCACTCTGAACCAGCTGGACAAGGCAGCTACTATTTACTGATATTTGTTATGGATCTCATCTGGAAGGTTACTTAACGTCGTCAAACTTAGTCCTTTTAAAGGGGCAGTAAGATGAATATCTATTCCACCTGTTATGCCTGGAAGTTATTTCGAATTGAGCTTAGTATGCCTCACATAATAGCTTTTCATCATACTCTGTTGATATCTCAAATAGCCAAAGTTGAACTGATCACCTACGTTCTGAAATTGAATTTGTAATGACATGACTGGAGTAGACCAGGAAGGTAGGTGGCTCAGCAGTGGTGGTAATAGCGTGTTTTTCTTATAGCAAAGCCACATGGGGCTATTTGCTCAGCCCACCGAGGGGAATCGAACCCCTGATTTTAGCGTTGTAAATCCGGAGACATACCGCTGTACTAGCGGGGGGGGCGGTGGTAATAGCTATAGACCGAATAAGTTATCCTCTTTTGTATTTTATATTATATAGTGTTTTTGATTGGTATTCTCTGGGAAGAGACAATTAATTTTGCAGATGTTTTGTTCTGTCACTAATGTTCTTTTTTAAATTTTGTCATTACAACTTTTCTATACTTCAACATTTTTCTGTACTTCATTAATTTTAATTTTTAATCCCTCAATACATCTCAAATTACCTAATCAATTTTGTGCTTAATCAGATTTATTTTAAATTGTTTTTAAATATTGTTTCTTTCTTTTAACTTCTTTTTAAATTCCAATATCTTATTACTTTTTTTTCTTTCAGTTTTCTGTACATTTTTTATGGTTTTTTTATTTTGCTATCTCTTTCTTCTAATTTTCTGTCTCATTCTTCTCTTCTGTCTTTTAAGACTTTCATTAAGAGAACATTTCAAGATTTGAAATTTACTTAATCCTCTAGTTTATTTTCACTAAAATTACACCACTTCTGATATATAATAGATTATATCATTGTTCATTAGTTTTTCAGTTTCTTCTAGATTATTTGGTGAAAATAAGACCAAATCAAATCCCATGTAATGATAACAAGTTACTCAATTTTGTTTAATGTTTCAAGCCTTCCTGCACTTGCACACTGTTATAACGTTTAGACCTAACTTTATATCTTATGTTCAAAAGGAAATGCCTAGCTATTATTAGGTAAAAAAAAGTAAATTTACTTGTACACGCTAACTGAATCAAGTAATTAAATATATATGGTAACTAACAAGGATCTAAATACTTCATTGAAACTAAATGTTCAATGAATGACTGACACTCACTAACTGAAAGCAAAACATTGACTCAATATGTCACTGATTCTTGTTTTCATAATATACTGTTGATTCTTGATAATCACTAAATTTACCAGATTATTGACATCAACTTTAAAAGTGGGCCTACATTTTTAATCTTTCAATTTGAACTTCACACACCATCTAGCTAACATTTAAAGTATATTTTTCTTCCTTGTAGTTCACATTGTAACTGTTTATCAATGAAGTTTTCTTTAAAATAAGGAAGGAATCAGTATAGTTGATGATAGTTTATTGTAAGAACCACGTCATCTGCATTATGTATGAAAAATAAAACCATGAGTTGTTAAAACAATAATGATTTTTAATCCAAGAAGTGATTTTTTATTAAATTGTTTACTTCTTGTATTTTTAATGTAA
Source organism: Tachypleus tridentatus (assembly GCF_004210375.1). Lineage (NCBI taxonomy): Eukaryota > Metazoa > Arthropoda > Merostomata > Xiphosura > Limulidae > Tachypleus > Tachypleus tridentatus. The sequence goes on from NC_134825.1 coordinate 74,551,513, forward strand.
TTAACACATATGCTTTTAAAATGTTTTTGTTTAAAACAGTAATTTATGGACTAATGCACGGATAACTCATATTTTATATAATTTGTATCAGTGCAGTAAGGTATTTGTGTATTGATAGTTGTGATATGATAATCAGTGTTTTGTTTGGTTCCATGATAGAGCTCTGGATTTCAGAATTGGTGAACTTGATTCCATTCCTTGCAATACCACAATATATTCCCTGTTTTTTAAGCTGTGTGTACATTATAAGTGTTTCTGAATGGTTGCATTCTCGCTGGTTAGTGGTTCATAATTAGTAATAGCAACAAACATTCTCAGTAGGTATGCCATAAACACAAAGTATGTTTTGTTATTAGTTTGTTTCTTTTATGTTGTGTCACTTATAATCCAAGTTGTTAACTTCAGAAATAGCACAGATAGCCATTGTGCTGCTTTGCACAAAATTCAAAACAAACCAAACCAAAACTTCAGAAATATAAATACTATGCTTTCACCTTCGTTTCAATGTATGATTATTTGTTAGCTTAGTTTCAGCTATTTGAGAATGCTATTCCCATTATGACTTTTTTTTTAGCTCATGTCATTACTATCAAAAATATACATACAAGTATAAAGATTTACACATCTTTGGGCTGAGGGTGATCTAGTGATTAGCATTCTGGGATTACTGGCCTGTATGATAGATATTAGTTGAAGATGCAGTGTGCATGTTATTTTCTTTAATAATTTTCAGCTAATGTTTCAATGTTCATATTTAAATATTGGGCAGACAGTGAATTTTCATAGAAACGTAAGGGCACTCTCACACCATATCTGTGAGAAGACATGGCTGTACTTATTTATTGGTGAGAGTATTACAACATATTTCAAACATATTAAAATTATCAGTAGTATATAGAACTCATAGATGGTAGCTTATAAATATAACAAATATAAACATGAATTAAAATTCATTACTAGTAGATGCATCTAACATGTGGGACCTCATTAAATTGGAAATGAACTACCTCTAAGGTCTCTTAAGGCTGAGCAGACCCTGTTGATGATGGATTTGCTTGTAGAAGCAAAGCCCACCAAGCAATGGAGAAGTCAGCAGAATTAACACTGCTGACAGATCTAAGTTTTCCAATGGCCCAAAAATAAGAATTTCCTAACATCTTCCTCAGCCACTCTGAATAAAGAGCCCCAGTAGTTCAGTGAGCATTGGGAGATGCTCATGTAATGCTCAGTTGATAGGTGGATAAATATCTCAAGTAAGCACAGTCAGAGTTTTTTTCTCACCTCTATTGGAACCACTACATTCTGAAGCTGAGAAAGAAGTTTCTAGAGTTAGACAAATTCAAGGCTCTGCTTGGCACTGAAAAAGTGTTTTGGAGCTGAAGGAAAAGGTCCAGGTCACGGTTATTGGGACCTTGACTGCTACCACAAATGTTGTCAGCAGTTAAAAAAAGATGTGAGTAAGGTTGACCTCTACTTCAATGGCCCCACAGAATACATCCTTGGAAGCTAAGGAAAGAACTATCAATGACCATATCAGTCAACACACCACTATACAGTTACCCTTGAAACAGATCTTATTTCTGTAGCAGCACATAGTTGCAAAGTGTGTGGAGTCCTCCTCCCTGTGCAGTTTACCACCAATTTAAAGGTCTGCTACTTGGATTGGAGTGAAGGGAGTCAGACTTTGTGTTTGTCATTGGGTAAGAGTGCTTATTTGATATACATTATTTTCTTTGTTTTTTTTCAAGTGAGTGTAATATATTGTATATTATATGTATCTTGGCATTTTCTTTTTTTCTGTGTGTTAGTGTCATCATAACTTTTAAAGTTTATTTTGCTTATCTATGTATGAATAAGTATGTTTCAATTTGAGAGTATTTCTTGATTGTTTCTTAATTAATTAATGTTTATTGTGATTTCTGTTTGAGAGATGTATTTTATATTTTCACATTAAGATATGTTATGTCATAGTTATTGTTAAAGAGTGTTATGTGTTTTGATATATATCACTGTAATATTTACTTTCAAGGGTTTATACTGATATGTATAACAACCTTCAGGTAGCATGATTCCAAATTTTATCTAATAAAAGTTGTACTATGTAGATGCTTGATATTATGTTGGTGCTTTAATTGTATGTATTAAAGGTGTTTATTGTGTAATGCAATGTAATTACAAAATGCAATTGTATCATTGTTAAAACATTTTTTATACTTATGTTTTGTACTTATTTCTTTGATTTAACGTTTTTCTTTCACAGGTTTGTATTTATTGTACTTCACATTGGGATGACAATATTGATGTTTTTGGCATAGTTATTGTTTATGTGATCATTGTTAAAGGGCATTTATGATTACTGAATTTAAAATTCTGTATTATATATCAGTGATAAAGGATATTCTTACTGGAATATAAAATGGATTATGGTTTTCATTCTTAAATATTTTGTTTTTGCATCAGTATTGAGGGTTTATTTTTGTATTATCTATTGTATTTGTTGTTAGATGATTCATTTTATTTTCTGTCTTTGATTTTGTTTCACAGTGTAGTAATTGATGTTTATTATTTTTAAACGGTATTTTTAACTGTATGATACAAACGTATTATTTCATTCTTATAGGGTTTCTCTTTACTGTTTCTTTGTCAAAGAGATGTGACATCTGTATTGTGTTTAAGTGTTTTCAGGAACAAGTGGAAGTTAGAGCACTCCTTTAACAAGATGCAAGTGTAAGTTTATTATTTTAAGTTAAAATTAATTGTGGCTTTGAAGACAAACCTGAAGCAATGTAGACAAGAAAATGGTATATAAATATACTATGCACTATTATCTTGTATTATTATAGTATTAGTAATTTCATCTGTATATGCAAAGTTTCACATACAGTGTGGTTAAGAAAGTCATTGGGTTCATTTTTTTAAACTTCTGTTGTTCTTCTGTCATCCTGTGGAGAATAAACCTGCTTTAAAAATTGCTGGTTTCAATCCAATTTTCTTTTAAGTATTGTGAAACTTTCAAAATAGGAATAAAGTAGAGGAAAAGTTGTTTTGTTACACCTTAGTTATAAGTGTATTCTGGTTATTTAATACATGAACATGTAAGAAAGAGAGTCTGTCATTCTTTTGATTTTCAACATTTGGAAAGTCTGCCATTTAAAACTGAAGAGATTCAATACAGTGTTTACAGTTGTAAACACCACAAAAGAACTGTCAGCATGTCTTTTGTAATAAATATACAGGTTTAAGTTGTTGAAGGAAGGATTGTAACCAAACGTCTTCATAAAAGCACAGAAAAAATGAGTAAGATTGGAAGAAATCGCTAAAGTCAATGACAATTCCATAAGTATGTTCATGATTTTACTGTTAAACATAAAATGTGATTGTTTTCTTACAAACCATAAGCCATTGTTGTAAGCCATATATTTAATGTTGTAATTTAGATACTAGCTATAGAGGGTGCATGATATCACAAACATCTAATAATTTTGATAAATATCTAGAAGTAATGCATCATGTATAAATACAAGTGGACCACTCAACTAGTAAATTAACAGTGAATCAATCAGTTTTGTTTTCAGTGGTATTTCCAGTAAAATATTTTAATTCACTGAAGTATTTGGATTAGTGTATGTTCAGTTGTCCAGTCGATTAGTCATGAAACTGTATCAGCGAATTTATTTTTGTTAGTCGTAGTACAGTTAGATAGGCATTTCCATTTGAATGTAATTTGTAAACTTATGTCTGTAAGCCACAATAGTGTATATAAAAAATGCAGCTTGTAGAAACATTAAAAAAGAAATAAAATTATTTGTTGTTGTTACGTCAATATGCTTGATTATTTTCACCAACTAATTTTTAAAACTACACCCAGTAAAGAATAATGTTACAACAAATCATATCAGAAGTGGGATTATTTTGATGAATATTGATATTCTAAAGTGATATCGGAATTTTATTGGACTTGATGATAGTGTCAAAGGAAATTCATGCACAAAGAAATAGAAAATTAAAAACAATCTGGAAAACAAATTACTAAGTGTGAAGATTAAAACAGCCACATCTTTCTGCATCTGGTCAAGATTTCAACCTAAAACGTCATTTATTGAAAAATATGAAATAGAATAATAGATTTGGTCCAAATATATTACTACTACTGTTGTGTCTTCTGTTACTGCAAGATCATTCTGGACAATTCCAATACTGTCATCACCAAATGCAATTCTAGTTTTGAAGCTAGATTTGAAGCTAACATCTAAGGGATTTACCGTTGTACGTTTATTTTAATACCTATGCTTGCTTCAGTATAGTTTTCTCTTTTGTATATAACGTATACTTTTTACTGTATTGCGCAAGGCCCGCCTGTTCTCTAAATTTGTAGAAGATTCTCGAGCGAGCGTAAGAATCAACAATGTACTAGGTATTTGTGTAATAATAGTGACTGACGGTGTTGTTGCAAGTGAACTTTCGAAAACATATAAAACATCGACTTGCCAAGAGACAGAATATTTATTAGACAGCTACAGCAATGTACTATGGGGCTCGGAAGCTATAATTTTGATTAATGCATGTTAGTCGGAAAACTACAGAATTGTACCAGGAATGTTTGTAGATTTCGAACACCACACCCGCCCCTCGCTAGTACAGCGGTATGTCTACGGATTTACAACGCTAAAATGAGGGGTTCGATTCCCTCGGTGGGCTCAGCAGATAGCCCGACGTGGCTTTGCTATAAATAAATATCCAACTGGAACATTACAAACCGTTTAACTTCAGTGAATCAACTTCGTACGTTTGATGTTTTTTTTGTTTTTTGTTTTTGAATTTCGCACAAAGCTACTCGAGGGCTATCTGTGCTAGCCGTCCCTAATTTAGCAGTGTAAAACTAGAGCGAAGGCAGCTAGTCATCACCACCCACCGCCAACTCTTGGGCTACTCTTTTACCAACGAATAGTGGGATTGACCGTCACATTAAAACGTCCACACGGCTGGGAGGGCGAGCATGTTTGGCGTGACGCAGATGCGAACCCGCAACCCTCAGATTAATAGTCGCACGCCTTAACGCGCTTGGCCACGTACGTTTGATATTGTCGCTGGTTAAACTGACGGGTGCTTCAAGCTTAGCCAGCCGTCAAAAGAAATGTACAAAAGGTGTGTATCAACAACGAATTACTTTGTTTTCCCGTGAACGTCGATAAAAGATTAAGTTCTAGATCAGATATAATACTCAGGCTTATTTGTAAGTTTGTAAAACTTGCGTACAAACCATCATTTGTAATAACTATTAGTAACAACGGTTATTATAAATTCTGTTATTTTGTTTGTATATTACGATATATTTTTGTGAAAAAAGAAAGTTGTGTGTACCAGTCTTGTTGGCAAATATCATAAATTTGATACATGTTAATTTTTAATTAATTTCTGAATTAAAATTAAAATTTCCAGTTACTTGAAATCAGGGGCGTAGATATTTTACACGCGATGGAGGGGGATGTTTTAACCCCCGATGTTTTGGCATTGTTTCACAATATCTATATATAAATAGCTTACAAACAATAAATTACATTTATTGTTAATAAGCAATTAAATCGGCAGTATAAAGCAATACTGAATTAACTATATCCTTACCACTATTGGTCTAGGTTTTCAATATATTATCATAATTGATAACGCCTGTTATAAAGTACCCGAATGCGTTGGTGATATCTCATCAATGAGACAAAAACCAAATACCGATGTCAGTCTACTCAGACGTCATGGAAAATCAAAGATAGATGGGAAATCCCCAACGGATTTGGATGCTATTACCACAGGCATTATCCGTTATAACAATAAGTTGGCAAGATGAGCCAATAACAACAATGCGATGTAGGTATACATTTAAGAATATATATAGTGAAATTAAATAATTTATATCTAAAATGAAGATAAATGAATAAACATAATCATGAGGAAGGATTGCGTTACAAACAGTAAATCCCAACCTCTGATTAATTGTATTATAACCCTAAAATATTCAAGCCATAAAGCAAAACACATTAACATGAAATCTTTTAAAACACGATGCGCATTTTTTAAGAAAAAAGGGATCCTAGTGTACAATAATCCCACGTTGTAGCTTGTATCCTAGGATCCCTTTTTTTAAAAAAATGTGCAGCGTATTTTAAAAAACATTTATGTTAATGTGTTTTGGTTTATGGCTTGAGTATTTTATGGTTATAATAAGAATATATATATAAGAAATTTTGAAATTTACCAAAATTACATAGTAAAGCACATAGGCACACAACCAGAAGTTATGCTAAAACAAACAAAACCAATATGTAAGTGGTACACAAACACTTACCGTACTATCACTAGCACCATGTTATACATATTTATGAACAATGGAGTTTTAATTTTTTTATTATTTATATGTGGAGACATTATTAAATCCTGGGTGACTCCACTGTAAGAGGTAAAATCCTGTGGCAGATCGTGTTTATTTTATACTCCTTAAAAGTAAAGCAAACAATTCTGAGTTATGTTATTAAGTTATATAAATATTTTTTTTGTAATTCAACAGCTTTAGCAAACTAGTTAATCTGGGTACCTGCTTATTAATATTTATAAATTTTTAATTGTTTGAATAATTATTCTAATTGTCTGTAACAATAAAAATTAAATCAACAACATTTGCTGGACCTAACTAATTCCTTTTCTCTCATAGAACAATTTTGTAATCTTAATAAAGTTCCTCACTGTACTACTTTAGTACATCCATTGTTAAAAACAGTCATTATCCACTTTTTGTTTCATCCAACCATCTTCACTTTTCTTTTGCTCTTCATATGCAATCTAATATTCTTATGTTATTGCTACTTAATAGCACTATATATTGTAAAGTTACATTCTGACAATGTTCTGACACAATGTTATGAAGTTATGTTATTACTACACTTATGCTACATATTATTCGGACATTACCAACCAATTCTATGTCATTACTGGACAACTACTGGAAATGTTTTATAAACGTATGAGCTGATGGTGGGGTATTTTATTCCAAAATACAGTAACATACATATGATACGTTAGTGTATAATCCATCTGAGGCCTTAAAAAAATTAAGGTTAGTATACGGCCTCAAAGAAATAACGTTTTTGAAGACATAACGAGTTGAATATAAAATAATGAATATACAAGGTCAAGCAACAATGACAAATCCTTGCCTTTCAGAAATGATCCAAAATAACATTAGTTAAGCTGGTAAAATGAATCAGGTTTTATGTACAACCTCAAATAACTGATATATGTTTTAAATATATTCCACTTGGCACGTAGAACATTAACAGAACACAAATGAAAATGAATTGAAAACTTTTATTCTCAAATGCTTCAAATTGAAGTAAAGTGTAGAACACATGGACCAAGTTAAACATATTAGTGTAGGATACACAGACCAAGTTAAACACATTAGTGTAGGATACACAGACCAAGTTATACACATTAGTGTAGGATACACAGACCAAGTTAAACATATTAGTGTAGGATACACAGACCAAGTTAAACACATTAGTGTAGGATACACAGACCAAGTTATACACATTAGTGTAGAATACACAGACCAAGTTAAACACATTAGTGTAGAACACATGGACCAAGTTATACACATTAGTGTAGGATACACAGACCAAGTTAAACATATTAGTGTAGAACACATGGACCAAGTTAAACACATTAGTGTAGGATACATGGACCAAGTTATACACAGACCAAGTTAAACATATTAGCGTAGGATACATGGATCAAGTTATACGCATTAGTGTAGGACACATGTACCAAGTTATGTACATTAGTGCAGGATACATGGACCACGTTATGCACATTAGCCTCAGTAAGTGATATTACCAAACATGCCATGCAACATTCAGAACACAAGGTACCAAGAATAGTAACTGTAGTTTTTATCCATTTATAGATAGTTAATAGGCTTGAAGATCATACACGTGTCACAATTTATGGATCTATATACAATGGTTTAATGATAAATTGTATTGTGGTTCAAACTGTTGAACACACAATTAAAAGAGACAACAATAATATGAACTAAACTCAGTTTCTGTATAAAAACAACAACAAAATAAACTGTGTCACTAGAACTGTTCGTGAAAATAAGATAAAGTTGAGTTTTATACTTTATTCATCTGATTTAGAAGTGTTGGTTTCTACAGTGATCATGTGGGCTATATGTTGTGTCTACCGAGAGGAATCGAACCACTGATTTTAGAGATGTATATCTGAAGATGCACCTTTGTATTATCAGAGGACATCACGAATATTAATATTAGAACCACAAAAGTTTCAAAAACAGAGACATTTTTTGATACAGACCCAATTAAGCCCATTTAAAACAATACTCCATCCCAGCCCACAGTTATGATTATATATATAGGCTAGCATGTGGAATACAGCCTTAATATATAAACTTTTGTTAATATGTGAACTACTGGTAATTTAATAACCGTGTTGGTCCTAATAGTTTTACTATTTTATTGTCAAACAGAATCAGTAGTTCACCAGTATGAAATTATAACTTTTGTTATAACTTGTAAGTGTTGAGTCACTTTAACAAATTAATTACCCATATATCACAAAACACATTATATTATCTCAGAAACTGTAAGTATATTTAGCAGCCTGTAGGTGGTGCTTGTTTTACGCGAAATGTGAATATTTGGATAGAATCATACATTAAAAACTTTACTAGTATATAGTCTATAAATTAAAAATATACATGTAGCGTAACGTTATAATACAAGCCTTGTGTATATAAACAATTAGATCTAGATTTCAGGTCTAACGTCCCGGCATAGCCAGGTGGTTAGGGTACTTGACTTGTAATCTAAATGAAACAGGTCGAATCCCTGTCACAACAAGCATACTCGCGTTTATAGTCGGGTTTGGGATGGAGGGGTTATAACGTGAGTCAATCCCAGTACTCGTCGGTAAAATAGTAGCCCAAAAGTTGGCGGTGGGTGACGATGATTGGCTGCCTTCCCTCTATTCTTAAACTACTAAATTAGGGACGGCTAGCTCAAATAGTCTTTTTGTAGCTTTGCGCGAAATTTCAAAAACAAACAATATAGGTCTAACACTTATAGATGTAGTAAACGTTATCGAAGACCCTAGATTCTAGGGCCTAGAACCTAACAAACAAGTTGACTCGCTTTAGGTAAAGAAAGATATCAACCATCAGCACACATGAAATACTGCTAAGTAAAGGTGATTATACAGAACACATCTGGGTCCAGTTTAACAATTTTTTAACCAGTTGTTTACCTTCGACTACATTACCAAAATGAACGAGTCTGATACTGTACACCCAGCTTATTACAAGACATCTAAACTTTTTATACCTTCAATATGAGGCACTTAACCCTAGGTAACTGAAAATATCTATGTATTTTGTATCTGGAATGTCCATAACTGTGTCTCTCTGAACAAGTGAAAACTAATGAATCGGCAGCTAAGTCTGTGGTTGTTGTTGCAAGGTTGGAATAGGAGTTCGTCATAGACATTTCAAATTACTAACATTTTACTTTATCTAAATCATCAGTCAAAACTGTAAACACAAAGTTTTCCTGTATGTAATAAACGCTACAAAAACTCGTCATACTTACACACAAAATGTCAGATAGTAAAACTAGCTCCGCTTTCAGTCACGTCACGTCTACAAGTGTCACTGTGACTTCTGAGACATCAGTATGGGTGTCACTATGACTGAAGCGAAGCTGTTATTGGTGTGAATATCGTAAAAATGGTGTTATTACAGTGGCTTATAGTAAAAATCCACTTCAATGCAACTATATCGAAATAAAAGTCGAATATGTCCCTTACAGAATAAGGTATATCAGTGATATTGTGTTAATTGGTTTGGTGTAGCTTGAACTTTGCTCAAAGTCACATGAGAGTTATCTCCGCTAGCCATTCCTAATTTAGCAGTGAAAGACTGCGAACTCTTCAGCTAGTCTTTTAGCCATGAATAGTGGGATTGACCGTCACTTTATAAGGCCTCAATGTCTTAGTGACATCAAAATACCAAATAATGTTGCTACTGTACCACTTGAACCTCATATTCAAGATATTGATTTGGTTATTCAAAATTATTTTAATATAACATTCTGAACCCTGTGTGTACTGCTAAAAAATATAAAATGTGATCGTATTAAATCATCTCACGTGAACAATTTTAATATTTCAGTAAATGTAGAAATGTTTTCTTGATCAGTTTCTGTTAAATACGAGGGCTGTTCAAAAAATACGCGAACTGACGTCATAAAACAAAATGTACTTTATTTAGAAGTTACAGGTCTGGGACCCCTTCAAAGTACTCTCCTCCCCAACGCACACACTTATCCCAACGGTGTTTCCACTTGTTGAAACAGTCCTGGTACGCTTCTTTTGTAATGTCCTCCAGCTCCTTCGTCGCATTTGCCTTAATCTCGAGAATCGTCTCAAATCTTCTTCCTTTCAAGGGTCTTTTGAGTTTGGGGAACAAGAAAAAAATCGCAAGGAGCAAGGTCAGTTGAGTAGGGGGGTGGGGAAGAATAGTGATCGAGTGTTTGGCCAAAAACTCACGAGTTCTGAGGCACAAATTTCGCAGCAACGCGGTGCATCTTCAATTTTTCGGTCAAAATCTCGTAACAAGATCCAACTGATATCCCACACTCTTCAGCAAGCTCCCTGACAGTCATACGTCGATTTGTCAGCACCAGGGTGTTGATTTTGTCGACGTGTGGGTCGTCAGTTGACGTGGAAGGACGTCCAGGACGCTCATCATCTTCAATGGACTGTCGACCATCATTAAAACGTTCATGCCACTTGAAACATGCCGTACGCTTCATAGTAACATCACCGTAAGCCGTGTTAAGCATAGCAAAAGTTTCAGTCGCAGATTTTCCAAGTTTAACACAAAATTTCACAGCAAGTCGTTGCTCCTTCAGGTCATTCATTCTAAAATCCGCCAAACGAAAAAATCGCACTTCACTTAAAACCGCGTAGCTAATACACAAATGATGATATCTGCAATCGGAAAATGGCATCGTAATCAGCTGATCTGTGCGAACCTAGCGACACCAAGCGGATTCCCCTGGAACCAACTGGAGCCGAGCAATTCAAACAGTCCGCGTATTTTTTTATCAGACCTCGTAATAACTTATTATTGAAAGAATCAGGTAGGATCGAGCATGTTATGAAGAGTTAAAAACTTGTTTGTTAGAATCTTTTAAAGAAGCCTATCTAATAATAGTAGAACTATACAAAGATACGATAAAAGTAAATTAGTTAGCACTTTGTACTTTCAGTACATGGTTGTATTGAAATTAACAAATGTAAAGACATTCCTCATGTCGGTCAAGAACCAATATAATGAAAATATATCAGACAAACTGTCTGTTCACTGTTTGAAGAATTCAGACTTTAGTTGTTGTTTTTTATAATTTTATTTATACAGCATACCTACAGTTTTGATAAAATCTTATTGCAAAAACATATACATAATTTCAATTATTCGTTTCAATAAATAATCTGAGCATGTGGATATAATATTTTTGAATCTCTTCCGAATAAAGTGTTTCAACAATATCCTTACCATAATTGATGTTTCGGACTACATGGAATCAGATATTACTGTTACATCATACACGTGTGTCATTATGCCTGTGATCTGCCTTTACAGGTTAAACATATAGATAAGTTATAATGGCAAATATTTTGCATAAAGAAAGCCAAATAATTCTACTTTTGAGCTTACAAACAGAAAGAGCGGTAGATAAGTTTATCTACAATGATTTATATGTAAACTAGATTACACACAGGGCCTAGCATGGCCAAGCGCGTAAGGCGTGCGACTCTTAATCCGAGGGTCGCGGGTTCGTGCCCGCGTCGCGTCAAACACGCTCGCCCTCCCAGCCTTGAGGGCGTTATAATGTGACGGTCAATCCCAGTATTCGTTGGTAAAAGAGTAGCCCAAGAGTTGGCGGTGGGTGGTGATGACTAGCTGCCTTCCCTCTAGTCTTACACTGCTAAATTAGAGACGGCTCGGTGCAGTGGGCCAACAACCTACTCACTTAAATACTTGTTGAAGAATCCGCAAGCGATTGCGGCCCTATGTTCCTAGATGGAATCTAATGGTGATAACTAACTAACTAGATTACACACATAAAATTTGAATACAATTTTGGTAATGTCGATTTTCAGCTTATCATTTACATCTATAGTGTCTATATTTTTTTGAAACAAGATGCTATTGTACGTTGATTGTGAATTAATGAAAACTTAATATTCTCATACACCGTAAATATATTTCCGATAGATACCACTTCTCATATGGTGGCTTTACCGTTCAGTTTCTGCCGCCACTAGTTCCACCTACCCAAGGTTTCAACAGGAATGTGACTACTTCTACTGTCGCAGCTGCTTCCAAGAAAAGAAATACCAGAAGTGTGAGTCGAGGTATCAGTGTAAGAAATTATTACGATATCTTACCTAAACTCACATTGACTTGGTTGAGGAAACAGTGATGAGCACCCTGAGGAAAGTGTCCAAATTCATCTCTATAGAGTGTAACATCTCAACTTAGAGGAAGACACATGTGGGAGAACCCTCATAACCAGATACAGTCTTCGCCTATCCTGACAGTATGTTTCACTAAACTGAGTGTTAAAAGAGGATGACATCCTTAATTGTAGATATGATGGTTGGTCCACCTTTCCTATGGTAATGAGTGATATCTTAGCCAACACAGTACATCTAGACTAGTCTATCTCATTTCCATACCAGACTTCCGGGAATCAACCTTTTGAAGAAGATATGAAGGAGGTTTCTTAACCAACTAATATTATTTGGTTGGTTCAGTACTTTTCTAAAACCAGTTCTACCACAAAATAACCAGCAGGAGATTGTACCCGCCAGTTATAACGTTCTGTTGTATACCACAAAGGAAAATTGATACATGGAAATGAAAAGTAAATAAGATATATGTACAGTTAGTCCAAACCCACGTCTGAAACCGGAGAGTGGTGACAGCGGGATGATAATTATATACTGAGTCTGATGAATGAGTGATATCTAGGGGGAAGTACTAAGAGGGAGGTATTTTAGTTTCGACTAAATAATTGTTATTTCAGTAATATATTTTAGTTATTTAGTTAGAAATAATGTATTATTTTTGTTTTGCTCTAAACACTGAAGATGGAATCTGTAAAATATTGAAAACTTTATATCTGTTCCCTTCTGTCCTATGAATCCATTTCTTCATCTTTAACGTAGTTATGCTATTAATTGTGAAACATCATTTTCCTTCGAGCACACTGACTGCGAATGCCCTGATTTGACCACATGTAAATGAACTGTTGTCTGTGTGCTATGCCTCTGAAAAATAGAACTTAAAAAGCCAACCTTGACATTTGCTTTCTTCAGAATGTAAGCTTTAACACGTTATTCCAAAGTTTCTCCACTTTGAAGAACCAAACCGAAATTTGTAAAATTGGTTAGCTTATCAGACTTGTCAAAAGAGACTATTGGTTTGTTTGAATTTAGCTCAAAACTACACGAGGACTATCTGCTCTAGCCGTCCGTAATATATAAGTGGAAGAATTGATTAAACGCACCTAGTGATCAGCACTCTTTCGCAAATGAATATTTGGATTGACTGCAACAATATACCTCCCAGTCACACGTCATAAAGGTTGAGCATGTTTGGTAGAATAGAGGTTAGATCAAGAACTTGGAACGAAATATCGACAGAACAGATGACTTACTGAAAAAGTTCAATGTGTACTCTACTAACCTTAGAATCGTTGTTAACAGTGTTGGTTACACCGAAGTACTAAACAAGGGGAACCAATGGAACAAAGACAAATTGCTCGACGTGAACATGTCCAAAATTTGAAGCTCAATTGACTGACTAACAGCATTCAATTCTAGTTTCATCCTGGTGATCAGATTGTTAACCTATATAATTATAACATAAATAATCAGTGTAAATTAGTCCTAGCTAAAATTGTTATTTTATCAAAAATGACTACTTGATCAAAATATTGCTTATTGTTGTAAACTCTACCACGTTATCAATGACCCTTAACTGATTTTCACCCAACGTGAGGAAACATTCCAAAGACACCTGAGAAATCTTAGAAATAAAAATGTCGTGAACATTATAGTAATGATGAGACGACACCGGGTTAACAATCATAGTATATTAACATGCTATTGTGGATTATATATTGAAGATATATATTTTTTGTAAATCGAACATAAAGAATTATTTAAGTCACATTTTCTAAATTTATTATTATAGAAAGAACACTGCGTGTATATTTGTATCTTTGTAACCGAAATAATATATACATTGTGTCACTAATTATTACATTGTACCATAGACAAAAATCTATAAGATTCCCACTTTGGTATTCTAAATTCAGACAATTACAAAAAAACAACATACTACAATACGTACAACAAACCTTTGTTTATTATAGAACAGAATTTTAAGTATTGTCCTTGTAACAAGAACACGACTTTCACTAGGACTAAACCTGAAGGTTTGATTACATCTTTATTGATGTAATTTATAAATATAATTTTAAGAATTGGAGTTTAAAACACTTATTTTTTCAATAAACTGTACCACATTTAATAGATAAAAAATTGCTGTTTATATCAGCACAATCCGAACGCTTTTCCCCTGCAGTACTTTCTGTAAATTTTTTTTTCTCAGAAAATGTTCATTTTTCTAAATTTTTCAATACGACGCTGTCTAAAACAATCCAGTGTTGGCTAACGCTAATTACTAAGCCTCTCGCAGGTTTTAGAGTAACGTAAATGTCACTTACTAATTGCCTAACTTTTGTTTCTCATTTCAAAAATATAAATTCAGATTTATAGAATGGCCTTATGTGAATATACAATTAAAATATTTATACCTACAAATTGTACTTGTCGAAGTATCCTTGGAATGCAAGGTGAGAAACCTTTTCATCCAAAATGTTGTTCTTTCTTCGTACCGTTTGGTTTTTATTTTAATATCTTGTCTCCTTACTAACTGTATGCAAATATTCACTATTATTGTGGTCCCGTTTTATTGTTGTCTTTCACAGTTTGAATTGGTTGGAGGTGTAACAATACTGGTGAATCAGTTTTGTAAAGAAACGACGTAAGCGAAACAGAATGAAAAAGACAGAAATATAAAACTGATAAGTAAGGAATAACAGAAGGAAAAGTTAGATGTTAAAAGGAGAGTTATAAAAAGGAAAATGTCTCCTTTAAACTTAGTTAAAAACTTGTACATAGAGTGTAAATAAAGGGTCTTTCTTCACGATCACGTGTATAACAGTTTGTTGGTGTAGATCTCATAGCAACAAGTTTGAGATGTGAAAAGTCATCTGAAGATTTATATATATATTTGTATTACATGAAATATAAAAATAGAAAGAACCAGAATGTGTTTTATGATTAGACTAAAGTACACAAATAGATGCTGCTAAGAAACAAACATTTAAAGTTGAAAGAATACATAATTTACTAGCAGTGATAAAATCAAACTGTACGATAGTGTAATACTCTATAGTAAGTGTGTTAAATGGGTTTTGTTTTTCTGTTTGATGTTCCACATTTGTATAGGAAGTGTTCTATTAAGAACCTCAACAATAACATACCGTTACGTCACATGTTGATATGTGTATGATAGTGTTATTAATTCCTAACGAGTTAGTGTAGAATATCCTGTTCGTTGTCAACATTATTCATACCTGTTCTACTGTTATCTAAATAGTTAATGTTCAACTTTACAATCATCCATAGCTTTTCATACTCAGCGCGAGAAAAGGCCACCATACACAGGAGACAGAGATAAATTGATGGAAAAACACCACTGTTCATGATATATATAAAATAAGTAGTACATAATGTTCTCTGTTCAATCATATTCAAATATTGTCTGCAGCTACTTTCAAAGCCGGCCTTCATTGGTTGTTGTGCAGATCCATTCTGTAATATCATACAAGAGTAAGACAAAACGATTGTCGTTAGTAAACCACTAAGAAAATTGTACAAAAAACGAGACATGAGTGATTACTATGTGAAGAAATGAAAATTAGTTAACAAACACAGTCATAGGATTTGGAATTAGGTGATAAAAAATAATAGGTAGATTGTTTACTGGAGAAACTCGTGAGAGTTTACATGTAAACAAACATGAAAGTCTGGACTGGTGTTAATTATTCTTTGTGATATGCACTGAATGAATGTTACAAAACTAAAGAGTCTAAAATATTTCTGGGTAAAACTGTTACTATACATTTAGTATTATGTTTTACTTAAAGTTTAAAATTTGATACATGGGTTGTGCACCCAACATCTGAAAGGTGCTCCCAAATCGGGGTAGGATAAAAAAAAGCAGTTAGAAAGATAGATTAAAAAAACAAAAAGCAAAGAGCAATACGGTGATAGGTAATTGCTTTTTTATAATTCATAAATTATGTTACAGTTCCAGATTAGTTTTAACACCATATCATACGCATGTGGTTTTTCCTAACAATATCCGAATTTACCTTTACTCATGGCTTGTACATATTTCACGAAGATGGTAAAGCCTGTTGTATTCAAAAAACCGAACGCCATCTAGTAGTACGAGTTAATAAAATATTGGATTGCTCATGAAAATACTCAGAAAAGTTGAGTAACTCATGGTTTTCATTTATAAAGCAAAATAGTGAAGAAATAGGACACGAACTTTAAAATATAAATATTCTTTGTAAGGCTAACACTGATCTGGAATTAGTACTTAAAGAAGCCATCTACATCAAACAACTTTAACTAACACCAAATATCATGTAGTCTTCATTAAAATAGCACATTTTAATATACTTACGGCATTTTTTATTGTCAATAATTTACTTTCTACGTATTTTAGTTTTGTTTAAATTATCGTTATTTCAGCAATATATTTTATTTAGTTAGTTATAAATTACGTTTTTTTTTACTTTGCTTTGAATATTGAAGATGAAATATGTAAAATATTGAAAATTTTATCTCTGTCCCCTTCTGTTATATGAATCCATTTCTTCATCTTTAACGTAGTTGCCTGTATGCTATGACTGAAAAATTAAAGTTAAAAAAGAAAATCTTGAAATTGCTTTCTTTCAGAATGCAAACTTCGATACATCATTCCAAAGTTTCTCCATTTTAATGAACGAATTTTTCAGTTTGGAGACTATTGGTTTGTTTGAATTTGGCTACACGAGAGCTATCTGCTATAGCCGTCGATAATTTAGCAGAGAAAGAAAAGAGGAAAGGCACCTAGTGATCACCACTCACCAACCACTGTTGGATTGATTGTAACAACATACCGCCCAGTCACGCGTCATAATGGGTGAGCATGTTTGGTAGAGCAAAAGTTGGATCAAGAATTTCGAACAAAACACCAATAGAACATAAATTTTACTGGAAAAGTTCAAAGTGTACTGTACTAACCTTAGAATCGTTGATACCAATGTTGATTACCCCAATGTACTAAACAAGTGGAACCAATGGAACGAAGACAAATTGCTCGACGTGAACATGTCCAAAATTTGAGGTTGAGTTGACTGATTAACAGCATTCAATCCTAGTTTCATCCTAGTGACCAGATTGTTAATCTATATAATTATAAGATAAATAATCAGTGTAAATTAGTCCTACCTAAAATTGTTATTTTAACTAAAATGACTACTTGATCAAAATATTGCTTATTCTTGAAAACTCTACCACATTATCAATTCCCCTTAATTGTGTGTCACTCAACGTGAGAAAGTGTTCCAGACACAGCTGAAAGAACTTAGAAATAGAAATGTCGTGAACAT
The DNA here is from genome assembly GCF_004210375.1 of Tachypleus tridentatus. Classification (NCBI taxonomy): domain Eukaryota; kingdom Metazoa; phylum Arthropoda; class Merostomata; order Xiphosura; family Limulidae; genus Tachypleus; species Tachypleus tridentatus. The sequence goes on from NC_134825.1 coordinate 74,569,389, forward strand.
TTTAGTAATGATGATACGACACCAGGTGAACCACCACAGTATATTAAGTTGTTGTTAGTAATGATGATACGACACCAGGTGAACCATCACAGTATATTAAGTTCATGTTATTAATGATGATACGACACCAGGTTAACCATCACAGTATATTAAGTTGTTGTTAGTAATGATGATACGACACCAGGTGAACCATCACAGTATATTAAGTTGTTTTTAGTAATGATGATACGACACCAGGTGAACCATCACAGAAAATTAAGTTGTTGTTAGTAATGATGATACGACACCAGGTGAACCAACACAGTGTATTAAGTTGCTGTTGTGGGTTATATAATTACAATTATCAAACTTTACTAAAATCACGAACTAAAAGCAAAGTTAATTAATAATACAACAGCATAGTATAGGCTATGTATTAACAACTGTAGCATGATATATTGTGGAAAATATGTACTTTTGGTAAATCCAAAATATAGAATTACGTCATATTTTCTAATTTTACTATAATATGATGTTTATATTAATATCTATCTTCCGAAACAATAAATACATTATGTCATATCTATCAAATGGCACCACAAACAAAAATCTATTTAAAAATTCTCACTTTTGGTATTCTAGATTCAGACAATTATAAAAATAAATACGATACATATAACATTCCTTTGTTTATCATAGATAGAATGTTAAGTACTCTACTTGTGACAAGAACCCAGCTTTCACTGGGACTAAACCTAAAGATTTGATTGTGTCTTTATTGATGTAATTTATAGTTTTAAGAAATGGAGTTTAAAAGAAAAAAAACTTGTTTTTTTTTCAATAAACCGTAGCACGTTTAACAGACGGAAAATGACCGTTTTTATCAACACGGTCCGAACACTTTTCTTCTGCTGCACTTGCCGCAAAAAGAATATTTTTTTTTCTCAGAAAATGTTCACTTTTTCTAAATTTTCCAGCACGGCGTTATCTAAAACAGCCCAATATTTGCTAACCCTAATTTCTAAGACTCCCACAGGTTGTAAAGTAACATGATTGTCACTTACTAATTGTCTAACTTATGTTTCTCATTCAAGAATTTAATTCAGAGTTATGTAATGACATTATGTGAATATACATTTAAATTATTTATACAAAACTTTATACCTACAAATTGTACTGGCCGAAATACCCATGAAATGCAAGGTACGTTTAAATACAAAATTGTTCTTTATTTCGCACAGTTCGGTTTCTACTTTAATATGTTGTCACCTTAGTTACTATATGCAAATATTCAATAATATTATGGTTCCATTTTATTGTTGTCTTTCTCACTTTGTACTGGTTAGAAGCGTAGCAATACTTTTCAATCAATTGTTATGTGACGTACGCGAAAGAGAAGGAAAACGAAGACAGAAATGTAAAACAGATTAGTGTAGGACAGCAGTTGGAAAAGACAGAAGATGTTCAAAGTTTAGTTATAAAAAAGACAATTTCTCCTTTAAACGTATTTAACAAATTGTACCTGGAGTATGAATAAAGGGTCGTTATTCGCGATTACGTGTATAACTGTTTGTTGGTGTATATCTCAGAGCAAGAAGTTTTAGATCTGACAAGTCATTCATGTCGTCTGTAGATTTATATATGTGTGTATATATATATATACATGTGTGTGATTTATATATGTGTGTATATATATATATATATATGTGTGTGTGTGTGTATTATACAGACGTATTATGTGAAATATAAAAATAGAAAGAACCATAAAATGTTTTATGATTAGATTAAAGTACACAAATAGATGCTACAAAGAAACAAAAATATAAAGTTGAAAGGATACATAAGTTACTACAAGTGATAGAAACAAATTGTGAGATTTTATGATACTCTTGAGTTAGTGTATCAAAATGGTTTTAGTTTTCTATGTTTGATGTTCCATGTTTGCATAGGAAGTGTTCTGTTAAAAGCCACTCAACAATAACATACCGTGTCGTCACATTTTAAAATGTGAATGACAGTGTTATTAATTCCTAACAAGTTAGTGTAGAATATTCTGTTTGTTGTCAACATTATTCGTACCTGTTCTTTTCGTTATTTAAATAGTTAATGTTGAACTTTGACTTCGTCAATTTTTTCCAACTCAGCGGGAGAAAAGGATACCATAAAAAGGAGACAGAGATGAACGGACGGACAGACACCACTGTTCACGATGTAAATAAAGCAAGTAGTAAATAATGTTCTCTGTCCAATCACATTCAAATATTGTCTACAGCTGCTTTCCAAGCTGACCTTCACTGATTGGTGTTGATATCGAATTCTGTAATATCATAAAAGGGTATGACAAAAAGTTTGTAGAAAGTAAACCACTAAGAAAATTGTACGAAAAACGAGGCTTGAGTATTTACTATGCCAAGAAATTATAATTAGTTAACAAATACAATAATAGGATTTGGGATTAGGAGTTAAAAAACAATAGGTAAATTGTCTATTGTTAAAAACACGTCCATAGGCTCTGGGATTAAGGGTTAAAAACAATAGGTATATTGTATACTGAGGAATCTCGTCAGACTTTACATGTAAACAAACATGAAAGTCTCGATTGGTTTCTCACATCTTTGTGACTTACACTGAAAATTAGACGGAAGTATGTGTCATACGTCCCATAGCAACGTACTGAATGCACTGAAACTCATGCGCTGTATTGCCGATCCCTATGTAATACTACCATTCTATCTTGAGCATTGACGAAGATTAGACAACCACGTTTATTTCAAGTTACAACAGATCATCAGGGATTTTACTTGATAAACCAAAGGTTTCACAGGTATTCACCCATTAATTTCATTTATCTTTTATTGAAAAGTAAAATATAGCATGCATGTATAAGTGTATTGAGTATAGGTCAAAACTATGAAACATTTAGCCCGTGTTGCGTCCTCTGTGAGATTATTTTGCATTGTGTATCAGCCATCCAAACTGCCAATCACCAGAACAGGAGCATTGTTTTGAAGTAAAATTGACTATAAACACAACATGATGAAAGATAGTTAGCCTGATAATGACCATACTTTTCCTAAGAGTGTATTAACTTCACTGGGATAATTCGTTTCTTCTATGTAAACTATGTCTTTATGTTATATTTATTTTGATTTGTAGCTTTACTCTTAATGGTATACTAAATATTCAATCTAAGCTAATCTTGATTTTCTTTATCATTATGTATTACCTTGGGTGGAATTTAGGTGAGCTTCCTCTTTTACATATACACATATTTTCATAAACAGATTATTTCTAATTTGTAATAATGAATTATTAATCAGAGTATGAGTTTCCAATGAAAACTGTATTGAAAACGCAGTTCAAAATAGCACACCTTTCTGAAATGTACCTTGGTATTTACATTATTATAATTTATCATCTGTACTTCATATTGATGGCATTTTGGGAAGCCCCTCCACAGTTTACCTCAGCCCCCCCCCCAACGAAAATATCCTGGCGCTGCCACTGCATGTATGCTGTACAGATGCATGAGTAAAGTAGTCAATCAGACATGTATGTTGTTCAGACGTATCAGTAAAGTTGTAAACTGGACAAGTATGTTCGTTGTTCAGAGGTATCTGTGAAGTAGCCAACAAGGCACGTATGGTCTTCAGAGGTATCAGTAAAGTAGTGAACCAGGCATCTATGTTGTTCAGATGTATGAGTAAATTAGTCAGCCAGGTGTGTTTTTGGTACAGATGTGCCAGAAAAGTACTCAACTAAGTATGTATGCTGTTCAGACGTATCAGTAAAGTGGTAAACTGGGTATGTATGTTGAACAGAAATACCAGTAAAATAGTCAACCAGGCATATATGTTGTTCAGACGTATAGGTAAATTAGTGAACCAGGCATGTATGTTGTTGAGTGGTATCAGTGGAGTCGTCAACCAACAAGACATGTATGTTGTACAGATGCTTGAGTAAAGTAGTCAACCAAGCAAGTATGTTGTACAGACGTATCTGTAAAGCAGTCAATCAGGCATGTATGTTGTTCAGAGGTACTAATAAAGTTGTAAATCAGGCATGTATCTAATACAGAGGTATCAGTAAAGTTGTCAAACAGGCATGTATGTAGTACAGATGTACCAGTATACCTAGACGCATGGTTGAGTGTCCCAAGTGAAAATTAAGGTTTGCCCGCAAGGGCAGTTCAGGGTGTTAATTCGGCCCTTCTCCTAGCTACAGGTTAGCTAAAATTGGGGGGAAGACCTTCTCGTTGTTTATGACGCTTCCATATACGGCACTGCAGATAGTAGTTTGCCCTTGTTTTGACAGTAAAATAACCATGTTTTATTACATCAATGGTTGAATAACTTTCCCTACCTGTTTCTCCTGTATCCGTTTATACTCTCGTCCCTAAGACACGTGTCCGGCAACGGCCACTTGCAAATTCTCTCTTTCTTAACCTGCAGATGACCTATGAAGGTCGAAACGTTTTTTCTCTACTTCTCAATAAAAGTGTTAGTACCCAAACCAATTATTCTGATATACATTTTTATTTAAAGTGGGCTTCTTGTCATCAATATTTTTTTTTTATTTTGCTTTAAATACTGAAGATGGAATCTGTAAAATATTGAAAACTTTATCTCTGTTCCCTTCTGTTGTATAAATCTATTTCTTCATCCTCAATATAGTTATACCATTAATCGTCAATTTGTGTTCTTTCAGAATGCATTCTTCCACACTTGATTTCAAAGTTTCTCCACTTTAAAGAACCAAACCGAAATGTTCAAAAGTCGTTAGATTATCAGATTTGTCTAAAAAGACTATTGGTTTGTTTTAAATTTGGCTTAAAGCTATACGAGGACTATCTACGCTAGTCGTCCGTAATTTAGCAGTGAAAGAATAGAGGCACCTAGTCATCACCATCCACTAACCACTCTTTCACAAACGAATAGTGAGACTGACCCTAACAATATTCTCCCTCCCCCCACATATATCATAAAGGATGAGCATGTTTGGTGGAATAAAAGTTGGATCAAGAATTTCGAACAAAACGCCAATAGAACATAAAATTTACTGAAAAAGTTCAAAGTGTACTGTACTAACCTTAGAATCGTTGATACCAGTGTTGATTACACCAATGTACTAAACAAGTGGAACCAATGGAACGAAGATAATTTGTTCGGCGTGAAAATGTCCAAAATTTGAGGCTGAATTGACTGATTAACAGCATTTATTCCAAGTTTCATCCTGGCGACCAGATTGTTAACCTATGTAATTATAGGATAAATAATCAGTGTAAATCAGTGCTAGCTGAAGGTCTTCAGTTCTCTTTTCCACTACGTAAACTCTATGTACCTAATTTAGTTTACACTTTCAAATCACAATACAGACACCTAAAGGACCTTCTTATGAAAGATAAAATAACTCTTTATCGACTCAGTAACTTTTTCATGACGAAAATAAAGAAATCTTCCTTTTCTACTTCTTATGATTTTATCTCTTATGTTCGTCCTTACCGTTTAAGCCCTGGATATTTTAAAATAATTATCATTAAATAAAAATATTTATGTTATATCGTCCGACAATTACATTGCTATTCTTAACTAAAATAATTACTTGATCAAATTTGTGGTTATTCTTTACAACTCTACCACATTTAAAATCCTTATCAATGCCTATTAATTCATTATGGTCGAACGTGAGGAAACATTCTAAAGATACCTGAGACATTTGACTGATGACGAGACGACACCGGGTAAACCATCACAGTATATTAATTTGTTATTGTGGGTTATATATATATAATTATCCTAAATTTACTAAAATCACTAACTAAAGGCACAGTTAATTAATAATACAGCAGCATGGTATAGGCTCTCTATTAACCATTGCAGCATTATATTATATCGAAAAAATATATTTTAGTAAATCCAATATAAAGAATTAATTACGTTATATTTTCTAATCTTACTATTATCTAAAAAACATGGCATGCATATTTGTATCTTTGTGACCGAAATAATAAATACATTGTGTCACTATCTATTAAATGGCACCACACAAAAAAATCTATAAAAAATTCCCACTTCGGTATTCTAAATTCAGACAATTATGAAAATAACTACGATACGTACGACAAGCCGTTGTTTATGAAAAAACAGAATTTTAAAGTACTGTCCTCGTAACAAGAACCCGACTTTCACTAGGACTAAATATGAAGGTTTGATTATATCTTTATTGATGTAATATATAAATATAGTTTTAAGGAAAGGAGTTAAAAAACTGTTAATTTTTAAATAAACGATAACACACTTAATAGACCAAAAAAATGTTTGCTTAGCACAATGAGAACAGTTTTCCACTGCATTAATTACTGTAAAAAATAGAATTTTTGTCTTAGAAAATAACCCATTTTTCTAAATTTTTCAGTACGACGTTATCTAAAACAGCCCAGTATTTGCTAACCCTAATTGCTAAGCTTCTCACAGGTTGCAGAGTAAAGTGAATGTTACTAGTTGTCTGACTTTTGATTCTTATTTCAAGAATTTAATTGAGATTTATAGAATCAACTTATGTGAACATGCAATTAAAATATTTATACAAAACTTCACGCCAAGAAATTGCACTGGTCGAAATACTTGTGGAATGTAAGGTGGGTACTTGTTTGCTAAATATTTGTTCTTTCTTCTCAAAGTTCGGCTTTCATTTTAATGTCTCGTCTCCATAGTTACTGTAAGCTAATATTCGGTAATATTGTGGTTCTATTTTATTGTTGTCTTTCTTCACAGTTTGTATTGGTTGCAAGTGTAACGATACTCTTGAATCAATTGTTGTAACAAAATGACGGAAGCAAAAGATGAGGAAAATGACAGAAAAATAAAACTGATAAGTGAGGGGGTAGCAGTGAAAAATCTCAAAGTTGAGTGATGAAAACGAAATTTTATCCTTTAAATCTAATAAAGAAATTGTGCCTAGATTATAAATAAAGGATTTTTTTTCTCGCGATCACGCGTATGACGATTTGTCGGTGTAGATCTCAGAGCAACAAGTCTTAAATGCGACAAGTTTTTTTGTCGTCTGTAGATTTATTCTGTACATACGACTTTAACCTATTATATATATTTATTTATGCCCGGCATGGCCAAGCGCGTTAAGGCGTGCGACTCGCAATCCGAGGGTCGCGGGTTCGTGCTCGCGTCGCGCCAAACATGCTCGCCCTCCCAGTCGAGGGGGCGTTATAATGTTACGGTCAATCCCAATATTCGTTGGTAAAAGAGTAGCCCAAGAGTTGGCGGTGGGTGGTGATGACTAGCTGCCTTCCCTCTAGTCTTACACTACTAAATTAGGGATGGCTCGGTGCAATGGGCTAACAACCTACTCCCTTAAAAACCTGTTGAAGAATCCGCATGTGATTGCGGCCCTATGTTCCTTGATGGAATCGAGTGGTGATTGAATGAATATATTTATTTATATACACTATATGTATGTATTATATGAAATATAAAAATAGAGAGAACCACAAATGTTTTAAGATTAGATTAAAGTAAGCAAATAGATGCTACGAAGAAACAAATAGTGAAAGTTGAAAGGTATACACAGTGATAAAAACAAACTGTAAGATTGTGTGATACTCGTTGTTTTTTAAATTATACTTCATGGAGCCCTTGAAATCAATGTATTTCTCATTTACTTTCTATGTTTTAAGAAATATAACTAAAATGTAAATATTAATGAATAAATAGTAATATGCATGTGTATATTATACAGTAACTTACGGTAGCCGAAGTATTAGGTTGAGGAATAATTCGTGAGCGTTTTTAAATACTTTCATACAATACTTCAATGCATGAAGTATAATGCATGAACACATTACACCCAAAACATTTATTATGATACTTTATTTCATGTAATACCTAGGTATATAGTATGCATTGTTTTAAACGAAATTACAAGAAATTAAATGCGAAAAGCAGATGTCGAAAATGCTCGATTTTGTCCACTTGACATTCCATTTAATGAGCTGAAAATGAAAGCAAAAATTAAAGACATATGAAAATCAAACACACCATCTATTAGAGCAAAAAATTATCTACCAAATGACAAATATTTTGCGAAAGCGTTTCATTTATGAATATATTTTGTTAACTTGAAAAAACGCTCACGAATTATTCCTCAACCAACAGTAGTTTTGTAGGCAAATACGTAGTTAGGCCTACTGTATTTGTGTTATTGTCTAAACTAAGGTAAATTTAACACCACATTTTACCACATTCAAAACTTGACAACTTTAAAACAAGAGGACAGAAAATTTTATGAGCAAGTGCACAAATAACACGTTCATACATATATGCTACGAAATTCGACAGACATAAAATCGATGAGCAGTAGCACTGAAACATCTGCAACCTCAAATCCTACAGTGTTTACTGAACCGGCGGAACTTTGAACAATATAATAAATATTTTCACACATTTTAATTACAATTTTATTACCCTTAGAAATTTCGTTTATAAGTGTTGTAGGAAACATAAGCCGTTTAGTCCAATATTCGACTTTTCACTGGGACTGAACCTGAAAATGTGATTATATCTTTAATGGTGTAATTAATATAGTTTCAAGGAATGAAGTGTTTTTCAAAATTATTTTTTCAACAAATAATACCATATTTAACAGATAAAAAATACAGTGTATATCAGTACAATCCGAACATTTTTCGCCTGTAGTACTTGCTGTAAAATAGAATCTTTTTTCTCATAAAATATTCACTTTCACTATAGTTTTCAGTATGACGCTATCTAAACCAGCCAAATGTTTGCTAACCCTAATTACTTAGCCTCACACAGGTTATTTTGTAACGTAAATGTTACTTATTAGTTGTCTAACTTTTGTTTTTTACTTCAAAAATTTAATTCAGAATTATTCAAAGAACTTATGAGAATATACAATTAAAATATTTATACAAAACGTTACACCTACAAATTGGCCGAAGTACCCATGGAATACAAGGTGAGAAACTTTTGATTATAAAATGTAGTTCTTTCTTCACACAGTTCGATTATTATTTTAAGATTTCGTCCAACTAGTTACTGTATGCAAATATTCAATAATATTATGCTTCCATTTTATTGTTGTTTCTCTCAGTTTGTATTGGTTAGAAATCAAGCAATACTTGTCAATCATTTGTTATGAAGATATGACGTAAGCGAAAGAAAACGAAACTAAAGACATATATAAAGCAGATAAGTGAGGGATAGCAGTGGGAAAAGACAGATGTTCAAAGTTGAGTTATAAAATGACAATTTCTACTTTAAAGGTAGTTAAATTGTACCTAGGTTATATATAAAGGGTTGTTCCTCGCGATCACGTGTATAACGGCTTGTTAGTGTAGATTTCAAAACAAGTTTTACATGTGACAAGTTTTATTTGTCGTCATTAACCTTATATATATATATTGTATGTTTCAGGGGCGTAGGTTTTTTACACCCGATGGGAGTGATGATTTTTGTAACCGTTTATGTGGACTATTCAATTTGCAAATTGGTAATCTCTGATTACATAAACCTGAAAGCTGTAAACATGCAGTCACAGAGTAATCTTGTTTCCACGATACTTCAAGGTTGTATAAGTGAGGTGTTGTGAACAGTTTTTAAAATGTTAATAGAATAAAGACAAATGTGTCACAAATTAACTGCCACATGAATTTATTCCTGCACACTGTACAGTATAAAAGATGACCATTATACTTGACAAGGTTAGTAATAACTTTCACTGCATGACTTACGTTTTCCAATATTAATAAAATTAGTAATTACCCTTAATAAGTTTATATCTACTGAAAAACTGTTCATGTTGTTTGATAAGAATAATTAAAATGTCTTTGTGAACTCCTGAAAATTACACATCAATACAATGTAGCACATAATTATTCATACTTTTCATTGAAGTAAGATTCATTGAGTCCTCTAGTCTACATGTTCCCAAACGTAGACCTCCTTTGTGATGATCTGTTTATGAATTCTTTCATAACCTCTTCTATATTTATCTTGTCGACCTCATCTTTGAGAACGTGACAAACTGCCACATGGTTGAGGCGGCACTGAGACATAGTTGACCTTAACCACGTCTTCAACCGTCTTAATGCAGAAAAGCTGCGTTCACATTCGCAGCTGGATACTGGACATACAAGCAAATTTTCATGAGATGAAACACTTCACTAAACATCTGCTGGCTTGTTTCATGCATTTTACAGTAAGCATCCTTCGCACCTTTCAGAGATACTGCTTCTGTTGTTCCTTTGAACATGGGCAACTGAAACTCGAGCCGTTGTGCAGAGATTTCTGGATAAAAGTTTATAACCGAGTTGTCAATCTTGCCAGATGTGATCATGTCCTCAAGTGCCAGATATTGCCTCAAGTCATTGTTGTCTGCATTGAATCTAGTGGTCTTTTGTTCTATGACTGTGTAAACAAATACAAAATATTTGCTTCTGTAGTAATCTCTAGCTGTTGCAGACTGGTGTGCTGAGCCATCACCCGTGATCCTTCTGGGGGGTCTGAGAATGCGTGGTAGTTCAATAGGCACCAAATCTAGGGAAGTTACCTTTTTCCCAGCTTCATCACATATCTTGTTGTAATTTTCCTCTGTTCGCAATACCCGCAGTTGCTCAACTTTCACTGCAGATGTTTCAATCATGCCAGATACTGTCACTGATTTTGCTTGAAATGCATGGTTTAGTTCCTCTAATGCATCTAATGGACGCTGAGCCATCAACAATCCTAAAACTGTCTTTCCTTTGTCAAATCTGTCCAGCAGACCTCATGCTTTCACTGCTACATCTGATTTTTCATTTGCTAATTCAGACAAAAAATCAACAATGTCACTGTAGTGATCATTAATACATGTGATTGCAGATAGGCGCCATTGTAACTGTCTGACGATACAATATTTTCAATATTGCATACAAGATTGTCTTGTATTTGCCTGACACCAAGTTCATGTACCCACTGGATAGAATCTCAAACACGCTCACGAGCTTCAACTGCATGTTGCATTATTAAATTAGCCTTGTGTGCTCCGCAGTGAAAAAACAAAGCAGACAGTTGCTTCTCTTTTATTTTTGCCTGACATCCACTGTACGCACCACTCATGTTAGCGGCTCCATCATAAATTTGTGCTCTTTATCCTGACAGTGGTAAATTGAGCCTAGTCAGTACATCAAGTATAGTCAAGGATATTGTGTCACCAGTTGTATTGGAAACACTGTACAAACCAAGAAATGTCTCATGGACGTCAAGGTTCTCATCTACGTATCGTACACATATTGCTTCCTGTTCGGCACCTGTAACATCTTGAGTGCCATCAACCATTAATACAAAGATTTCACTTTGCTGCACTTCATGTGTTATGTTCCTCAGTATTTGATGGCTGAACATCTCCATTATTTCATTCTGAGCCTGGGGTGATGTGAATGTTGTTTTCTTTGACAATTAGGCCGTCAACTCAGGATCTTCCTCTTCCAGGAGCTTCATTAACTGCAGGAAGTTCCCTTCTGTATCAATATGTTCACGTAATGCTAAACCTTGACGTAGTAAGAAACGTAAACTTCTGAATATTTTGGCTAGACTTCTTTTGCATTCTTCCTGCTGCTTCTTTTTTTCCATCATGTAGCTGGACAGTCACTGGAGTTACATCAAGTGAACCTTCTGGAGATACAGCGAATCTGTGCTGAGAGGAGGTTTGATGTTCGTTGAATTTCTGTTTTTCCTTTTTCCAGTTGCAAAAACCGGTGGATATGAAGGTATACTCCACTGGCCTCTCCAATTTCCCTGTAAGTAGGCCTTTATTTTCCGCCTTGGCACAATGAAAGCATATGACTTTTTGAGTCTGTTTGTCGAAGTGCAGCCATGGGAACTCAAACCAGTTGCCCTGGAAGTTGATATTTTGAGATTTTGCTTTCTGTCGTGGTATTAGTTGTGCGTCTGGATGATATGGCTTTCCACGTTGTATCTCTGGAGTGTCAGATTTTTCATTACTGCACAAACTTGTTTCACAACTATCTTGTTGTTCATGGTGTGCAATAGTTGCACAAGCATTTTCAGACTCGTCCTCTGATGAACATGGTATTTCCTCTTTATGGCAAGTTTCTATTCCTTTTTTTGAGGTTGTTGGATTATCTGCATCTGCATTGTCTCTTGTAGTACTAGTAACTGGCTTGCAGAACTGTCTAATATCGGAAAGTTTCAGACGCTTGTTTGTCGTAATTGGAATGTGTTTCCCAGATGACTGAACAGGCTAAAATACAGTCTTTATTGAAAAACTCTAACGTACAACGAACGAAGATAGAACAGAATGGAAGTAGGGCTGAACTGTACAATGTATTTAAGTCAAACGCACAAACCTCACAGTGACTACTGAGCCGACTGATCGCCTGGACATCGCTGGGACAATAATGTGTGCTAGTCACAACACAAGTTATTGCAATTTTCTCGAAAAGTACTTAAACAATCACAAATATATTATATTCCTGCTAAAACTCATCAAAAAACAAACACGTTGTGATATAATGTCTGTAAGAACGTCTATTAAATTAAAACACCTAAACAAAAACTAGCAATACAATTCGAGTAGAGGCTTTAGGCCGTTGAAATCGCTCCTTTTGTGTTCTAATTATACAAGAAAATACAATATTTTTACTATCTACGAAAAGATAATATGTTGTTCTTTTACTATAATGCACCAGCACTTTATTAGAGGGCAGTGATAATTTGAAATTTCATGGATTAATGAGGGCCACAAACATAGGTCTAATGAGCCCTGTTGTAAAATCGAGGCTCAGACTAAAGGGAGCAGAGGGAGGTGATGTCGGGCGCGTCTGGATCCAAGCGGCCCGAACCTGTCGTTAACTGTATACTGAACGCACACTACTGTCAGCGGCTTCGGCAGCTAAGGAGAGTAAGGCGTTTGACAATAAAACCGGCTAGACACGCATAAGAACAAATGGCGTAGAAAACCACACAATATATACATAAGATTTATGCAGCTACAAGCTACAAATGGCCTGCCTGATCTAGATCACAGAAGTTTACGCTTGGGAGTAATATTTTCGAATTTTATGCTCTGTTCAATCTGCTGTGATGAAAATTTTACTTAATCTTAAGCTACGTACAAGACGCAGGTAGATTCCGTGATAGTGCTTGCAAGCCTTGCATGTATACTTAGGCCTACTGACTGATACTTACGAACTATCGCTTAGATCGAAAAGCTTAGAAGCACGCCTATATTAAAGATGTACATTTCGGCTGCTGAAAAAGCCTTTCATCTCGGCCTAATTATGTAATTCGATTGGTAAGAACATGAGAAAAAACGTGGAGGATGGCCATTGTACCACCAAGAAGTGAAATAATCATAGCATGTGTTATAAATCACTTAATGAAATTATATATTCCGGCACGTATCGAGGAACTGATGGTTGGAAGAGCTCTCGTCAACTCGAAGAATAATGGTATCAGACATGATTTTATCCAGGGAAGAACATACATCAGCTTGTGATGAAATGGAAAGTCACTATTATTTTATTGTTCATAAGACTGGACTACATCAAGGTGACATGATATGGCTGTACAATTTTCACTACAAGAAAGAATTAACTGCAAAGTTCAGTAAATGATCGTAAACGCCGTATGTTGTAATGGAAAGAACCAATGATATAGCTTACAGCATCCCAAAAGGTAGTCAATTCAAGCCAAAGGCCATTCACTGTGATCATCTTTGAAAGTAAGACAGTGAAAGAGCAATATACTGGGTAGTTCTAGAGAATAATATATTAAGAGAAATTCAACCTGCTTAAGAGTCTAGTTTCTGTCGAAATCACTTCTAGAGTATCATCAAGGATATAACCACCAATGTGTTCACTCAGTTACCTACCTGGGAAAAACCACTCACCAATAGGGTAACTAGTGTGAACAAGGGACAAAAAGCCATCCCATTCGTACACCATAAAGAAGTCCCAGAAGAGTAAAACAACAAAAAGGACTTGATGAATAGACAGTTTAATTTAGTATTTTATTTTTGCATTGACCTTGTTAAAAGAAATTTTCAATCCAGGAAGGAAGCAGTGTTATAAGCTACATTTTAAATGTTAGCTAGACAGTGCATGACTCTAAAGCTGTTCTATAATACATAAAATATTCTAGATGACGTCACAAAAATCTGATAGCTTAGATGAAGATCTAGAAGTGAGATATTATATATAAATACGAGTGGGTAAGCCAATTAGTAAACTAGTAGTGAATCAGACTGTTTTTTGTTTTGTTTTTTTCTGTGGTAGAGTGACAGTGAAATACTTTATTTCAATGATATATTTGGATAAACGTATATTTGATTACGTGATTAATTATCAAAAAAAAATTTGGACCAGTAAGCTTATTTTTACGTTACTCATAGCACAATTAGTATTTCCGTTTGAACGTTATTTTTTAACCATGCCTATAAGTTATAACATTGTACGAATGAAGGCAACTTGTAGAATCATTGAGGCAAAAATAAACTAACTTGTTATTGTTACATGGATATGACCTAGAGTTATTTTCACCAAATAATTTGAAACATCACATCCAATGAAAGAACAACATTACAATTACATCCTTAATTATATCTTTTACAATTTTATTTTTAGGAAACATAAAAGCAGGGTATAAAGAAAAGATCAATGTGTTTGACTTGCTAATGGTTTTATATTATGAAAACTGCCAATCCTACTTGTTTCTCTTACTTATTTTTAACTACCGACCAAAAAGAAGGCACTCAATCAGTAGCATCCTACCATCTGCCATCCATACTAAGAGGTTGATAAATAACATGCTCGCTGCTTAAAGTGTGGAAAATCTTTTGAAATATAATATGGTTTCTAACCTAGCTCACCAACTCCGAAATCTAGAGGGATGTTTGTAAACAGTGATTCTATATCATACCTATCACAATTAATATCATCTTGGCTGCTTTAAGCTATTCACATATTCAAAAGTAACCTTAATAGAATATTCATTCAGTACAAACTCTTTCAAAAACAGGGTCATAAATGTTGCTAAGAGTTGATTATAGTTACCTACACTAGAAAAATTGGTCGATCGAAAAGGGTTCAGAGGAGACCTATTATGAGAATTCTTGGGATGATCTTAGGATTGCCTTACAGGGATAGCGCCTAGTATGGTCTGATTGTTAGGGCATTTGAAACGCAATTTATGGTCACGGGATCGAAACTCATGCTTGCCCTTTCAGCTGTGGAGCCGTTACAATGTCAATCCCACTATTAACTGGTAAAAAGTCATCCAATGGTAAGTGGTTGAAGGTGTTAACTACCTGACTTCCCTTTAGTCTACTACTTCCAAATTAAGGACAGCTATCCTTCAAATAGCTTTGTCTGAAAATCAAATAAACAAACTTAATATTTCTCTTGAGAAATGAAAGGCAAGAAGTGTTTGTTTGTAAGAACAAAGCTACACAAAGGGCTATCTGTACTCTGCCCACCGCAGGTATCGAAACCTGGTTTTCAGCAATATAAGATTGCAGACATATCGCTGTGCTACGAGAAGGGATCTTATCGAATATTGCAATATTAGATGGTGAAGGATAAAGACCTTTTATTTATTTGTGCGATAATATTGTACGTTTTTTGCAGTTTAATTTCAATTTTTACTTCTTGTAAGTATAGATACTCAAGGTCGGCTTCGGATGACTAAATGACCTATTTTTTATGGTATGTTATATATATATAGTTATACTAAATAATGAATATTTTAAGCGTTAGCTTATTTATTGTGTTACGGATTAAATCCGTAAAGATGAGGAAAGTCAGTGTTTGGTGTATTTCAAAACAACAACTGATCACCGTGTGTCCGTTCTTAATTTTATATTGTATTAAACAACTGAATTGAGGAAATTTTTCGTAATTTATGTCATCACTGAGTTGAACAGTAATAATAATAATAATATAATAATAATGGTGCCAGTAAATTCCTTAAGGAACATAAAGCCGCAATCTCTTGCGGTTTCTGTAACAGGCTGGTTTTTAAGTGAGTAGGTTGTTAGTCTACTGCACAACCCCCAAATAGGAGGACCTTTTTTCAGCCCACCGGGGAATCGAACCCCTGATTTTAGCGTTGTAAAACCGCTGGAGTAGCGGGGGGCGAGTTGAATAGTCCTTTGTTGAAAATATTAAAGTTGAACATTGTAGGTGTAATAGATGAGGTGTAATTGTGTGACGTTATTTTAATCCACTGTTTTTACAATGGCTCAATGTTAATAGGGCTATTTGCTCTTTAGATCAAAGTATACTTATTTAATAAGCTTTTAACAATTATTATTGTTTAGTTAAATTATACAAATTGTGAATAAATTTTGGAGTTTAAATTCTATATTTTTATCTAAATTTTATTAATTTTTGCCAAACGTTTGAGTTTTTAAGCACGTCTTTTTTATCATTTTCTCATTGATCAGTTTACAAACATTTCTAGAACTTAAAGTTAAAAGTAAATATGAATTTTAGGTTAATTTATGCTGAAATTAAAATTTAAGTTTATAGTAAAGTTTGACTAGCTTTATAAATAAGCTTAACCATTAACTAGTTAAAGTTATAAAAATATTAGGAACTTAGTGCAACTATAAATGCCTTAAGGCCTACCAGATGTTGTTTCTTGTATGTATAATAATTTAATTTTAATTTAAACTGTTGTAAAGAAAATCTCTCATTTTGAGAAAAATCAAAATAAGATTAAAGATGTATTTCTAATTATTTTTAACCGAGTATTTCATATTATGAAACTTATATTTATATTATTAAGATTTTTTTTCAAAAAATGCAATATAAAACAGTGATTCTTTCTCTGTTCGTCACTGCACATTGGATATATTTAGGCTTATGTTAGCTTTATTTTCATGCCAAAACGGTAAAGTGAATATTTTAAAGTTTTGTATTTTAAATTGAAGTGCTTAATTGAAAGGGTTTACAAATAACTTTTGATGGCCATAGATTTATTCCAAAATATCTGAAAACATAAACTGTTTTTTAGCAGTATATCTGGCAGTTTATTTCCTTGCCAACACCAAATGTTCGTTAGGGGGTTAAACCTACTACTGCTATGAAACAAATTTCAAAGTGACTCACCATGATGAGATTGATTTACACCTTATGAACAACAAACAAACTATGCAAAGTTACTATTAAAAGAGCCAGCACTATTTATATAGAAGCAAAAATTTTCAGGTGTATTTTTTTTTGTCAAACCTTGTAGTAAGTTACATGTATATTAAGAAAAAAAGAAATTATTTGCTTATCTTCTTCATATGTACATAAAAGTTTACACAAAATGTGATCATAATATCAAAGTTTTTATGCATTGGTCTACATATTCCATGTAAATATAAATAACTGGTGTATTTAAAAGACAACAAGTATGAATTTTATGCCACTGGTACAAGGAAAAATACAGTGAGTACTTAGCTAGTAAAGTTTACGTATGATGTATGGATATGTACCCACATCTGACCCAAATGATTTCTTTTAAAATTTATTTCTTCACAGAATGTGGATGTATACATGGTGTGAATTCAGTTATGTGTTGAAAAATTGTGTATTATAATAATATTAAGTTATTATGAGTTAATTTTCTGAATGCAATCCAATATAAAATTCTACTACTGGCATACTTATGGAAGAAGAAATAATTTAGACTAAAGTGCTTAATTTATCTTTGTATATCAGGTTATGCTGGTTTAACCAAGTAATTCAGTTAATTGCTAGCATAATATTTTCTAGCTATTGGCCCGTTTTAATTGGAAATTATAATTAAAAAGTTGCATTATTTTTAATGTTGTTCAGAAGTTCAGTTCGTTATAGATTTTCTAATGTATAATGCTGAACATATTATTTAAATGTTTGTATAAGAATAGAAAAATGAATAATATTCAAATGCATAATCTGTATTCAAATATTGATTTATGGAACTTTTCTGATGTCAATAAAACAATTTGCTGTAGCACTTTGTTCTCATCACATCTCATGCTCTCTTTCAAAATTTTGAGAGAATCCTCATTTTCACATGCTGTGTAAGTTGGAATAGTGGTAATAACAATTAGACAAAATTTAGTTTTTTTATCTTCATTTATAACTGGAAAACAGTTTTGAGGTTAACAGATTTTTTTTGCAATTACACATATTTAAAGAAAACTTGTTTCTTGTGTGAAATTTAAATTGGTTTAAAAAACAAAGTGATTGACTTCTAATTAGGAAAAGGGTATTATAGGTAAATAGTCCAAAAATGCCTTCACTTTAATGTTAACTGTGATTTTGATTAATTAATTATATTGATTAATAGAGTTAATCACCAAACTCCAGTTATAATTAACAGTCATATGATTGATTGCTTGAATATTTAGGTTTTTTAATAGGCTGTAATTCTTTAACACAATACTCCTAGTAAATACTAAAATAAAAGTATACAATGTAGACATGATTTTCTGAGTAGGTGCATAGTGTGATGTGAAACAGTTTTACTAATGCAATATAAAAGTATTGGTTGTCAACATTTTTTTGAAATAAAAAAAACAGATAAATATTTCACTGTAATTTTATTGAGATGTTAATACAGTTATATCACAACAAAATTAACCTAAGCACATTATTCTTTAGAAAATTAAAATGTGTATATTTGAATGTGTTAGTATAGTTAATATAACATTGGTAAATGAAAAAAAGAGGTAGGCCCTACTTTCATTGATCTTTATGCAGTTTTGAATGTTTTATCTGTAACTTCTATGGATTAATTTACTCAGTAAAATAGATGTAGCAATAAATAATAATGTTTCAAGTATGTTTAAGAGTATATGTCAAAATTTTCAAAGCCATTAAAAAGCATAAATATTAATGCTGTATTTGTATACTATAGTCCTCAGTACATTTTGGAATAATTTGCAAATGCCAAGAAAGATCATTTTAGATTGTTAAAATTCCATTAAAGTATAGTCTTATAGAGAGCTCCAATAAGAAAATAACTAGTAGAGTGATTATTATAAAAGGTAACATATAACTAGATGTTTTTTGAATCTAAACTTTAGGTTATTAAGCAAAGTAGAAGTAAAAAAAGAAAACTTATTTTGTACCAAACATGTCATGTTTTATCAGGTACAAGTACTTATTTTTGTACTAAATAATTCTTTTTGTAATTATTAATTATAGTAGCAGTTATTTATAATAATTGAACATTCTGAGTATCGAGCTTTAAGTTTGATGCTTTAAGGCATGGTCTTTTAATACAGTTTTAAGATTAAAATAATAAAATGTAACTATAAAAAATCTTGCAGTTTAGCATTATTTTCCCTTGACTTGTGTATTAATTCAATATTAAAAGCCAGCTTTAGCATCTAATAGCATGTAACCATTTCTATATACCAAGTACACATAAAACAGAATTTTAAGGAAAATAAATTGATTCAAAATTAATAAATATTGCTAATATATATATATGTATGTGTATATTATAAGCAAACATTTCCTACATATACAGAGTACACTGAACTATTCATTACATGCTAAATTCCAGGAGGTACACTTAAGCTATACCGTGCTTCTTCTTTAGTATATGTATGTGTATATTATAAGCAAACATTTCCTACATATACAGAGTACACTGAACTATTCATTACATGCTAAATTCCAGGAGGTACACTTAAGCTATAAGTATATGTATGTGTATATTATAAGCAAACATTTCCTACATATACAGAGTACACTGAACTATTCATTACATGCTAAATTCTTCTTCTTCTTTAGTAATGTATGGGCATTTCCTACATATACATAGTACACTGAACTATTCATTACATGCTAAATTCCAGGAGGTACACTTAAGCTATACCGTGCTTCTTCTTTAGTAATTTGGGCATGCTGTTCTATTGTG
Organism: Tachypleus tridentatus; assembly: GCF_004210375.1. Classification (NCBI taxonomy): domain Eukaryota; kingdom Metazoa; phylum Arthropoda; class Merostomata; order Xiphosura; family Limulidae; genus Tachypleus; species Tachypleus tridentatus. The sequence continues at coordinate 74,589,305 of NC_134825.1, forward strand.
AAGTTTGGAGTTTCAGGTTTGTCTGCCCAGTGTAGGCTGATTTCTTGGTCTGAGGGACAAGTCTTGATGAAGATATCATTGTTGTAAGCATTTTTCAAGTAACGCCATATTCCCCTTAAATCCAAAGAAATCTCGAACTGCTTTAAACACATGGAAGCTATACGTATGTGATGTAGTTTTGGCAGAACTTCACAGTCCAGATGAGAAATTTTATTGCCACAAAGAAAACTAGTTTCATTAGAAAGAAGAAACTCGTTAAGTTTTTTTAACTCTGACATAAGATGACTACTATTTTTGGATACTTCTTTTATGAAAAAGCAGAATTTTTGAAAAATATCCTTGCATGACTTTTCTGCTTCAGTATTATTGTAGTTCAGTTCATTCTCAGGAAATATATTATCAAGATACTGTAAGATGTCATCGACACTGTCAATAGAATTTTCTGCATGCACAATAGCTGGTACTCGACGTAGGCCAAACTTTTTGAATTCTTCAGGTGGCTTAGCAAGATTTACTGTAGCTACCTTGAACTTCAGTTTTTGAACTCTTGCTTTTACCATGAGAATCATAAAAATGTGTTGGCAGAAGGGACAAGCACCGTAACATTTACCATCTGCACCTGCTTTGACAAATAGAAGCACTTCTGGTAAGTGAGACATTCCTTTTTAACTGTGTTACAGGATTTACTACAGCTGTTAGAATGTTTCTTGCAGGCCAAGTAGTGAATCTCTTGAGTATTAGGAACAAGTTTTAGAGTTTACAGATTCATTAAGTGAATTACTTCTTTCACAAAGAAAAGTTTTCAATTTCTTCTTTAACACTTGTTTCTCCACACATACACACAAGTTCTTTTGTTAATTAAAAGGTCAGCTGTGTTGTCACTTTCTTTGTTAACCTGTACTCTGTCAGCACTGAATTTCTAAAAACTCTTGTCTTCAGTTTAATACTTGCAGTATGTAACAGCACCAGTAAAGACCTGTTTCAGCATTCAAACAATATGTAATGAAGATACACATGCACTTAAGACCGATTCTTATGCTGACACCACACCTCTGAAGCAGCTAGGTGGCATAAGTAGAGCCTAAAATAAAGCATCATGCAGTGCACAGAGTAAGAACAGTTTAGCCTAGATTTGGCCATGACATACAGTAATTTCTAAAGAGTTGAGTGGGATCCAGTGTAGAAAGCTATTTATAACTCCTCTTGATATATACATATATAAGGGAGAGGCTGTAGTCACAGAAGGATGGCCTCCATCTGTCTCTTCTATTATGCTAATGTCTCTTAACTTTACATATAATATGAGAAACAAATATGTTGTATAGGTTTTTAAAATTTATTTTCATTTGCAGTATACGTTATAATTATCTTTTGATCATTTATGATGTTTAGTGTACTTGTCCATGACTCATGTGACATGTGATACACTGTGTTAAGATGTTTGATATGTACAGTGTATATGTAACGTAATGAGCTGTCTTTATGTATAAATTAAGAGTCAACCAGTAATTGTTTTATAACTAAAAGACACAATTTAATGAATTTATATTTTAGTCTGAGTGAAGGGGGATTGCTCCACTTTTACTGAAATTTGCTTATTAATTAATGAAATTAAAAGATTACTGAAGATGAGTTCAAAGTATTTCACTGCAATAATTTTATTTATAATCTTGATGTTGCATAAAAAAAAATTGTCAGATTGGTTAATTCCAATCACTTGTTTGAAAATTTAGATATGCTAAAATGTGTAAAAGCTTTGCATTAAATATTGCTGAATACCAAAATACATGAAATAAGAAAACTGACTAATTATAAAACTAGGCCTAATTCATGAACAGAAGATTCCATATAAGTTCAGCATAGAAGTCACTGAATGAATACAGAATGTGTATTGCTAACAACTAATTTGATTCCTCGATAAGATTTAAGTATTATAGATTAACCACTCTTCAGGTTAGTTTATGGCTGACATAAGCTCATCAGTGCATATTTATAGTTATTTAAGCATAGTCACCATATTTTTACTAACACCATGGTTTTGACAGCTATACTATGTATGCATATTTTTAGAGTGCTGTGAAAATAAGAGATTAAATTTGTCTGTAATGAAAATTCACATGTATTATATAGTTAGATGTCATTTCACGGGCTAGCACAGAGAACTTGGCTTCCCCCAGAAATGACATCTAACCATATAATACATGTGAATTTTCATTACAGGCACAAATTTAATCTAAGTGACAATACTTGTTTGGTAAAATAATTACATCTCATCATAGATTTTCAGGTTATATTGTAATTATATTGAGACATGAATCCCTTTTGTATCAACTACTAAATACAAAGGTCAAAGCATTGGGATAATTTATTTTGAGCCAATTAACTACATTTTGCTAAAATGTTACCAGACACTGATAAAATGAAACATCAAAGAGCATTTTTTCTTTTATCGCTATTACAAATCATTCAATTTTTAGAACTGTAGAACTGTTTTTCTTATCAGTTTGATTCAAGATTGAACATTGTAAAACTTACACAATAACATGTGAAGAAAACTTTGTCAGAAATGAGAAGACAAAACCTGAGAGTAAAATAAAAAAAAAATCACTGTCAATAAAAACATAAGTTATAAAAGGTTGTATATTTAGTGTTTTGTATTTTGTTTTTGCATTTGAAAATGGCTGAAGAAAGATTTGATAAGTTTCAAAAACTACTGAAAATTATACTAAATGTACATACATATGTATACATTTAATTTAAGCAGGTGTTAAAACACAGAATATGTGTGAAAACTTGTACATGTTATATATCCATGTTTATAGCAGTCTATTTCTGTTTGTTTTTTGTTGTTGTTTTTTTGGCTTACAACTGAAAGTATATTGCTTAGCAAAACAATATTTCCCATCCTTTAAGCAGCAATATAGTAAACTTTTATAAAAGATTTTAGAGAGTGAGAATAAATGTGAGAAGTCAAAATACATTAGTATGCTATTCACATTCATGATTACATCTGATTGGTGTATGCACATGTTATACATGCACTTTTCAAAAGTTAATGAATGGTTGTAAGTTATTCAAGATATTTTGTGTTTCAGCAGCTTGTGGTATATTTTAATATGTGATTAAATTAGTTTTGTTTTTGTCTGTGGTAAAGCTTTTAAGAGGAACAATTCACAGTTCATTTAGTAATTGTAACTTGATCACTTATAGCTTTACCTCCAGCACTTAACTACTGGCACTGTTAGCCAGTGTCATCTATTCTGTGTCTACAGTAGTTCAATGGATGGAAAGACATGAATGTAGGAGAGGAACTAAGAAGTTTACTGAGCATATTCCAAAGTAATAAACATATTTTCAGTTCAAATGTAAATATGTAAAACTATGAAAGTATATTTGAACATTAAGAAATCTTATTATTGGATTGTATTAAATGATGGATGGGGAGAAAAAAAGCATTTTTCAGCTTATATTACAGAAAAACGTTTTTTTAAAGTCTGTCAAAATGTCTAAAATTATCTTTTTGATTATAATATACAGTTAAGTTCATGCTTGAGATTGTAAATGTACATGTGTAACCATCAAACATTTTTAGTTACTAGAAGATAAAGACTGATTCTGAAACATTTACTTTTTATGATAATTAAATTTGTAGATGTTTTGTCCATACTCTTATCTATGTATTACATCTATTTCTCATTCATGACATTTTGTCCTGAATAAAACATGTCTTTGTCCATTTCATTGCAAATGCCTAGAAATAATATTATCTTATATCAAATTTTTTTTGTTTTATATAAAGGTCAAACATTTATTATTTTTCGTGTTGCCTATATTTGTCCAAAACTTCCTGTAGTACATGTTTTTTACAGATTAATTCTTCCATTGCTGTTGTCTCTTCTAATAATATTCCTGTTTACCAGCATACTGTATAGGATTTCTTTTTCTTGGATTCTTCAATAGTTTAAACTAAAATGTTGCATTCAAACAAAGAAATAATTTCTATTAATGTTTAAAGCCTTCTAAGAAATGCAGGTAAATTTTGAAAGGACTGAGATTATAGAAGTTTCAGTAATCATGGAGCACCAGTACATATATAATGATGAAAATAATGGAATAGAATTATGTTCAGTCAGAGGAAAGCTATCAAGAATATTACCTTCCCTCATGTATAAATGTTTATTCATGAATTGGTATTTTTACTTAAACCATGCAATATGTTCACTTTCATTTACCATAAAGGAATATTGATGGACCATGCATTCCCAATGGGAAAGCCAACTAAAAAGATGAAATTGCTCCAGCAAAGTTAAATTCTTTGGGAAATCTTGCACAATAATTCAATCCATGACACAACTTTCTACAGCAAAGTGGTGCTCATACACACTACAAGTCATGGTAACACATGGTGTTTTTGTACACTTCAGCTTGTTTTTAATTTGTTGAGTTCATGTCTTCAACAGTTTCACATTTAGGTAAGGTTGCTATTCTTTTCTGCTTGTAAATTTCTGAGGGTTTCAAGTACCTGATATGCAGATTTTGTCTATACTTAAGAAGTTGTATGCATGTTGACTCTTATGGGATATACTTCTGTGAAGTTCAAGGGTTCTTCCTGTAATGAAGAGTTAGTTATTTCAATTTTCTATTACTGCCAGTAACTTTAAATACATCCCTATGAAACATGATTGCATTTTTATAAATTATTCTTTGGAAATATATTGTTTTTTTACTATAAAATTACCCCCTTGATAAGTGTTTTCCCATTTGAATCCACTGGTACTTATCACTCATCCAGTCAGTCAACCTTTTTCTGTGATGACTTTCTATAATTGTAAAAATAAAATTCTCATTTTGCAGGTAGTGTTGGAATTTATTGGGTTTGATTTTTGTAATATACTATTGTTTGAAGTTGATACAGGTAAACATTACCAATTTCACTGAATGTGTGATTATATAGTGTCACAAAATTCTTTATTGATAAAATGTGTTCCCTCATATTGCATTTCCATTTAAACTTACATTAACCAAAATAACCAAATATCTTGCTTTTAGTTATTCAGGAGACTAGTAAAGGTTGTTAAACAGTAAATTTAGTTTCAGTAATTTTGAAACACGTTTTTTTCCTACCCTACTAAGATGATCTGGTTGCTTCATCATCTAGGTCTACCTTCACACTTTTGCCTTACTTGTACTGAACATTTTCTCAATCTACAAATATTTATTATTTATATTTTCTATGGTGGTATGGTCGTCAATATGTTGTTTCAAATGAACCCATCGTGCAGCATATATATAACTGAATAACAAACTTATATTGTTCATCATTGCACATGTGCAAGGTTTATCAGTTTACATTAAACAAAGAAGATGAAAAAGTATATAGATATTAATAAGTCATATCTTCAAGCAGTACTGGTTATCAGTTTTAATAAAAGTTATTGTATGTAATATCTTAAACTGATTTGCATTGTATAAAATCAGAATTTACAGAACACATTAAATGTGGTGCACTCACATCCTTCTGTAACTAATGAATGAACCTTTCATTTTGAAGTGTGTAAAAATTTTATAGAATTACGATAATTAAATTACTTTACAGTTTCTTTTCTAGCATAAATAGTGCACTTAAGTATTCAGAAAGGGTTAAGTTTTCATCATTAAAGTTATAGTTTTAGAGAGAGAGGTGATTATTAGTATTATGAATACAAAAATATATATAGTACACTGTTATAAGTCTGATACTGTAGTCTTACTTGAAGTGTCATACACCATGGAATATGTTAATGGGTTGGTAAGTTCTAAAATAGTTTTGATCAGTAATGTAACATTTCCACTTTGTTCTTATAACTTGTGTTGTGATACATACTGAGTGTGTGTGTAACATACATATTCTCTGTCTGTTACATTAGTCTGTGCTTCAATATTTTGTTTGTCCTATGATGTGTAACAGTAATAATGTCTGGTGTGGATTTCATCAAAAGTGTAACATTCTTACCTCACTCCTATGATATTATCATACACACTCAACATGTGTAACATACTATTCTGGGTCTGTTTCAGTATTTTATATTGTAATATCAAAAATACAGACCAGGTGAATGGAAGTGACTTCTTATGTGGTTTTCCTCAGTTATGTAACACTCAACATACTCTTGGTATTTACATTGTTTTTATATAAACTTGTCTAGCACAATGTTTTGGTCTTACCACACATGTATGAACAACACAGTTCTGTACCAGATCAGTTCTATTGAAAATGGTTATTGACTTGATCAGAATTTACTAATAGTGCATTTTGAGCAGGTTGGTGTTGGAAATATGGCATTCTTACTCAGATACAATAACTTATTTCACTCTCTGTTGCCCCCTGCTAGTACAATGGTAAGACTAAGAATTTACAATGCTAAAAATCAGGGGGTTCGATTCCTCTCAGTGGGCTCAGCAGATAGCATGATGTGGCTTTGCTATAAGAAAAACACACACACTTTCTGTTCTAATACAGTGTGTAAATAAACTGTTTTATTCCAGATTTTATACCATCCCAAACTATTAGTGAGGTATCAGCCATAAAACTTCAAAATAATATTTGTGGTAAAAATGTGAACCTCTCATATTTTTAAAACAAGAAAGGAAATACACACATAAAGATATTTAAATTGTGAGCATTTTGGTTTCTATTTATCTGTAGAAGTTAACAAAAATTGTTTCAGTTACTTGAAACATTAGGTGAAGAAATGTGAAACTTCTGGTATTTAGAAAGTGAAGATGAAGGTAAGACTTGATTAGTACTGGAAGTGTTACAATACAAACACACACACATAGAATGACATTAAAATTGTGCATTTTCTTATTAAAGGTATGTAGAAGGTAACAAAATATTGTGCTTCAAGCATGTTTCTGACTCGGAATGTTTAATATGTGGGATCTTTGAATAGGCAATAGATACATAAAAATAATTTATACTTTTGAGAATCAATTGACTAATTAGTGTTCATTTGTCATTAATTGCATTTGAAACTCCATAAATATGTTTTTACTGTTAATAGAGTGGGACCATTATTTAAAAACCCCAAGAATGAAGTTTTGTAATATTTGAAATAGGAAAAAAAGTGACTTCCATTAGTTTTTATAGAAGTAATTATTTTAGAGATTATTTGAAAATACATAGATTGAAAATGATTGAAGATGCAGGGATTAAGTCTTTAACTCTTACACTTACCATATCATGGATGCACAGTTTGATAAACCTGAGTGTAGTTTATGTATTTCATTTCATGTGTGTGTTTTATTTTTACTTATATGATTATGCTTTGAAAAATTGCCATTGTATTTGGATAAATGAACTATCTGCCAATAAATTTGCACAACATTTATTTTACCATAGACTCATTGTTTTACACAACTCAGTATCTTCACAGTTTTCTACCTAAGCGAAGGAGCTAATCAAATCTGTATATTATATAATGTAAGCATTTTGTAAAAATGTATACAAAGGCTCACAATGTTTATTAATATTTTGTTCATGCCAAATTTGCAAGTCAGCATTAGAAAACTAGTCCTGAATAAACATTGGTTACAATGAACACCTTTTATTAATTTGTTTTTAATTACTACTTGCTAACCATAAATATCTTTGTAAAAACACAATAACAAGACTTGTTTGTTGAACCCTTGGGATATCAATAAACAAACACACCAAAAGATTCATTTGTTGTTAAAACACCCTGTACTATATTTAAACTTTCTGGATTAAAACTTATTATTTTCAGTATGCCTATGGTATAATTTAATTCCCCTAGAGCACATTATTCTAAAGATATAATTATTGTAATAAAACAATCACTGCCTCTAAATCGTGTTAATTATACACCACCCACGTTCACGTATGTTTCAGATGTATGTGATAATTAAAACTACATCATTAAAGAAACGTAAAAAGAAAAATTAATGTAGAACTTGTCTCTGCCCTTTTATAAGCTATTTGTAAAAGCATTACATATTTACACACAGAAACACGTACATATATTTTAAAGAAATGTACTTCTTCCAAGTCCTGGGCAAAATCTATTAAGTAATTACGCCTATGATAAGTTTTCCGTTGATCTGAGAGAGCATTTAAAAGTCTTAAGAATATTTACCTTTGTTATTAACAAATTTATTTCACAAAACTATGATAACATCATTACAAACTGTTGTTCAGAACAGATTGTTATACTTTGTATGTAAAACTGAATTATTATAAAGTAATTTTATTACAGGAAAGATTATTAACCAAAAAGATTTTATCATCAGCGTGACAATTGGTTTTCTTCACCGTAGCAGGTGAAACGTTACAAATGATACTTGATTACTGAAGGTGGTAAATAACGTTAAAAATATACAATTTCTATTTTCCACTTTAGGTAATTTATGCTATTCTTGATGGCTTAACAGAATGTTTCAGCAATTTTAGTGAGTGGACGTACAAAAAACGTCAAACATATTTATTTGCTTTACTGTTAAAGTTTTTATTAACCCATCTTGCGAAAAATAAGTTTTTCACTGCTGTCATACACTAATAAAACGTATGCGATAGGTTTTAGAGTACAATTATTTGTTTTTTCCTGCGTATGTTGCAAAAACATTTTTAACGAATTTCCGCATTGGTTTTCCTTAACTGTTGTAGCCAAGGATTTGGAGGTTTGTCATCTTCATTGTTGTAATTTTCCTCAGAAAAAGAAACTGCTGTCTCTTTTTCCATACTGCGATGAAGTTTTTCTGAAATCGTTTCCATAGTGTTTTTTGTAACAGAAGGAGTACTTGACACCAGGTTCGATGAAGGAAGACTAAAAGCAAGGTTAAACAGAGATTTACAGACTTATTCTTGTATTATCTAATAGTTATGAAATATTAAATATAAATACACACTTTTTTTCTAAAGTGTACAAGTCTGATACCGTTTTCGTGATGTGAAAGTGTCTCGCATCCTTTCTTTAGAGGCCCGGCATGGCCACATGGTTAAGGTACTCGACTTGTAATCCGAAGGTCGCGGGTTCGAATTCCCCTAACACTAAACATGCTCGCTCTTTCAGCCGTGAAGGCGTTATAAAGGTTCGGTCAATCCCAATATTTGTTAGTAAAATAGTAGCCCAAGAGTTGCCAGCGGGTGGTGATGACTAGCTGCCTTCCTTCTAATCTTACACTGCTAAATTAGTGACGGCTAGCCCTCATGTAGCTTTGCGCGAAGTTCAAGACAAACCTTTCTTTATAATTAATAACATATCTGTCACATTAGACTTAAATTTATTCAACAGATAGAACACGGATAAAAAAAAAAATAAACCAATATCAACTGTATTGCGCTCTTATCTGCATTAATAATAATAATACCCTTACTAATATTATTATTCAAGTCAATTCTTAGTAATATTAATTTGGATCTAATGACCAAAAACGAGAAGCATTTAGAACAGCTATACAGTTTATATTTCAATTTTCTTTCATATTAAGTTGTTTTTAGTCAAACAATAGATTAAATGTAAGTGAAAGATAAAAATGAAGAAAATTTTAAATATTTATCAAAAGATTAATAACTATATAAGAAAACTAAGGGTTATCTTAGATACATACAAAGGAGTATTTGTAAAACGATTCTCAACTTGATCAAAACGTGCTGTAATTATTTTTATACTTTATTCATTTGTGTGAATATTATCTTGCCGAATATATACTGCCCCCCAGTGGCTCAGCAGTATGTCTGCGGACTTACAATGCTACAAACCGGGTTTTGATACCCGTGGTGGGCAGAGCACAGATAGCCCATTGTGTAGCTTTGTGCTTAATTCAAAACAACAACAACCAAATATATACTATTGTATTTTTAATAAAAATGGGCTAAACACCTACGTTTGAGTGATTTCTGCAGGTGATTTCAATTGAATTCCATTTTTGAGCAGTAGATGGCGCTTCCAAGCTGGAATAGCACTGATTTTCCTCTGCTCCACCTCCTTCTAAATAACAGAATAAATCCATATTTTTCGTTGGCAGTTAATCACACTGAAACATATTTTTCTTATTATCTTTAATTACTTAATATGTGTGATTGCAATTACTTGATGCAATTAGATTTTTGATACAAGCAGTAACGTCCTTTTTTGTTGTTAGGAAAAGTAGAATATAATCCTCACTTGAAATTCTTTTAGGCAAGATTAAAGTATATGAATATCAACATCCCCCGCTAGTACAGCGGTAAGTCTATGGATTTACAACGCTAAAATCAGGTGTTCGATTCCCGATGTGGTTTGGCTATAAGAAAACATACACACGTTAACTATATTTTTGTACTCTAGCAATACCAAGCGTAGGACCCACCTATGCCCGATTCAGTTTAATTACTCATCAAAATCTCTTCCAGCCTACTATCAAATTGAAATACTTTTAGGTGAAATTAAAGTAAATGAACCTAAGAGACCTCGGATGTGATCAAGTATATCAATCGAAAGGGATTAACCCCCATGAGTCCAAAACTGTAATGAGATCTCATATCGGCCGAGAGTTGATGGAGCTACGAGCTAAACGCTTTTCAAGATAAAAAAAAGAAACTCGGAGCCATTATATGTGGCGCGGCTGAAAGTCAGGCCCAAACGTTATAATACATATATTTAATTCCAGTTGAAGAACATTTTAGCATCGTCAAAAAATTTTGTAACACCACACAGGTGTTTTAAAATTATTACACGACTATATTTTCCACTTTGAAACTATGTCTTCTGGAACCATCAGCGAATTTAGTTATGGCATACATATTAGTTAACCACTCAATCAAAAAACATGTTAGGTAGATTATATTCTACATCAAGCAATCTCATGGTAATCCAACGTAGTATCTATGTTGTATGTACAAGAAAGCTGTACGATAAATAGGGGTCTAAGAAGTTATCACTGTACTCTTGATAATTGTTTATTACCAGTGTTTGCTCTTCTGCTTCTTTCTTGGCATTTTCAGCAGCTTTCTTTGCCAACATTTGCCGCTTCCATGGTGGAATAGGGCATCCGTTAGCGTCGACCTCGGGGATTTTGGCGAGAAAATGTTCAGTTGTGTATTGCTTTGCAATATCCAATGCTTTCTTCTGTATCTAAATAAAAAAAAGTTAAAATCTTAATTTTAACCAAAAAAAATTCATATCAAACGGTGCAGGATAATGTCATGAGTGTTACATATACTGTAATTACTAAAAGACATATTTTCCAAACACGTTGAAACAAAAGAAACCATAATTGTTTACATGTAGCTTTTCAAACTCAAGAGAATTCGAAAAATTATCTTCATTTTTTTCCTCACTACAATCTGTTCATCTTGGTATTAGTAAAAATAAAACGATGTAAATATTTCTATTGAATTTTTTCATGTGTAAAAACAAAACAGCAGCAGATTATTATGAAAGCATCAAAGTCTGGTGTGTCTTCTTTGTGCATAATAAGACTATGACGTCAAACTTAATATAAGATTTTGACCAAGATGCATTTTGCCTTCTCGAGAGTTCTTTGGCATGTAGAATCGTGACCAAGAATGGGTATCGTGAGACGACTTTACAAAATGTAAGATGTTTCAAGTTTGAACAGCAAAACGAGTCATAGCATACATTAAAAAAAGGAAAATGTGAACGATAATATATAAATATACTAGAAAGATATAAATACATTTAGTAATATTATTATCATTACAGTAAATGTTAATGCGCGGTTTGGAAGTAAAACAGATATTGTTATGTGCTAAAATAATTAGGCAGAACGTGGCGAATAGACTTGAATCGAGTCAAAATAGGTAGTTATTTTAAATACAATTTACTTTTACTGAGAAAAGGGTATTAACTATTGACGATATATTATACTACTGAATTCACTATTCAGGTGTATAAAACCAAAATATGTACTTCAGTGTTAGCAAAAAGCAAATAGACTGACGTTTTGAAGATATTACACAAACAGTGTAATCACGTACATTGTTAGCTTGTGACTATTTATATAACAGTGCTTACACAACTAAGTCTGATTAAATAGACAGAATATTGTTTCAAAAATTGCTTTGTTTGTTTGGAAATTTCGCACAAAGCTACTCGAGGGCTATCTGTGCTAGCCGTCCCTAATTTAGCAGTGTAAGACTAGAGGGAAGGCAGCTAGTCATCACCACCCACCGCCAACTCTTGGGCTACTCTTTACCAACGAATAGTGGGATTGACCGTCACATTATACACCCCCACGGCTGGGAGGGCGAGCATGTTTAGCGCGACGCGGGCGCGAACCCGCGACCCTCGGATTACGAGTCGCACGCCTTACGCGCTAAGCCATGCCGGGCCTCAAAAATTGCTAATATTATAGTTACTAACTGGAATACTTGGTATCTGTATGAGTCAGATTTACTCAGTTTTGGACACAATCTCAAAGTATGCAGTCTGAGATCACCGAGATAGTTTATGATCTGGTATGAAGTATATTCAGACTGGGAGCTAACTTTTCAGTGAAGGCAACTGTCAACTGTAGCCACAAAAAGGGTGCATTTTAACTGTGCTTGTTTCAAATAAAGCTTGTTTATTGTTACTGCTTGTTGGTATTTAGTCTCACAAATTTTAATTAATTGGAAAATTAGAATTATCTCGCAATAGACATCTTAACGAATTTCCCGTTATCAGACTGGCCTGTCTTATCTCAGGGCCTGGCATGGCCTAGCGCGTTAAGGCGTGCGCTTCGTAATCCGAGGGTCGCGGGTTCGCGCCCGAGTCGCGCCAAACATGCTCGCCCTCCCAGCCGTGGGGGCGTTATAATGTTACAGTCAATCCCACTATACATTGGTAAAAGAGTAGCCCAAGAGTTGGCGGTGGGTGGTGATGACTAGCTGCGTTCCCTCTAGTCTTACACTGCTAAATTAGGGACGGCTAGCACAGATAGCCCTCGAGTAGCTTTGTGTGAAATTCCAAAAAACAAACAAACAAACCTGTCTTATCTCGCCAAGACTTTCGGGACTGGTGAAATAAACAGAGCAAATGTCTGTGGAAGCATGATTTTTAGAGTTCCCGATATTTTCTATAAACGTGTTCAAACAGGCAAATGTGACATGGCATTAAATACATCCTGCGGTGTTTGTGCCGACCAATGTTTAACTTTATAAGATTCCTGGTTTTCGGTCATACCACGCCCGAGAACAGTCGGGAGTGGGAAATGGCACGGTGAAATTTATTGGCTTGGAATCCTTCTATTGTACAATTTGTCCTTCTACCCTAACATGGCTACCGCCAGCACTGTTCTACTATATTGATGTTTTTATAATATTTCTGATTTGAGCAGTGATAGGCAAGAGTTCGTATGTAGTTAATAAACAGTTGTTTTTCTTTCCGAAAAGTCTTGCCATCTGTTGCAGAGGGAAAAGAAGATATGGTGGAGACTTATGACAGATAATGGTTTGTTTTGAATTTCGCGCAAAGTTGCACGGGGGCTGTCTGTGGTAGTCGTCCCTAATTTAGCAGTGTAAGATTAGAGGGAAGGCAGCTAGTCATTACCACCCACCGCTAACTCTTTTACCAATGAAGAGTGGGATTGACTGTACATTATAACGCCCCCACTGCCGAAAAGGCGAGCACGTTTGGTGCGACGGGGATTCGAACCCGCGACCCTTAGATTACGAGTCGAGTGTCTTAACCACCTGACGATGCCGGACCTAATAGGCACCCTCGTTATACACCAATATAAAACATAATGCTTCAACAAACAGGTACCAACATGAATCTTTTCGAGAAAGTTTTGACTTTCGAAGAGGTGCAAAACAAGTACCACTTTGAATCTTCTGTAGTAACTTTTGATTTTCGATAAAACGTAAAACAGGTACCGATTTGAATCTTTTATAGTAAATTTTGACTTTCGATTAAACGTAAAACAGGTGCCAATTTGAATTTTTTACAGTAACTTTGACTTTCGATCAATTTAAAACAGTTGGGAGTTGTCTTATATCAAAGCCACATGGGATTATCTGCTGCGTCCACCGAGAGAAATCGAACCACTGATTTTAATGTTGTGAATCCGTAGACTTACCGCTGTACTAGCGGGGGACCGTAAAACAGTTATAAGTTTGAATCTTTTATGGTAAATTTTGACTTTCGATTAAACGTGAAACAGGTACTAATTTGAATCCTTTGTAAGTCAGTTTTGACTTTCTATTAAATGTAACAGGTACCAGCCTGAATCTTTTGTATTGTAAAACAGGTTGTCACATAATACACCAACTAAATGTAAGAGCTGCTAGTTCGCATAAACTAAACTGCACCATAAAGTTAAAATATATTACACATTAGAACTAATAAAAAGGCAGCCCGGCATGGCCAGGCGGGTTAAGGCGTCCGATTAGTCATCTGAGATTCGCGGGTTCGAATCCCTGTCGCATCAAACTTGCTCGCCGTTTCAGCCGTGGGGGCGTCATTATTTGACGGTCAATTCCACTTTTCGTTGGTAAAAGAGTAGCCCAAGAAATGGCGGTGAGTGGTGATGACTTGCTGCCTTCCCTCTAATCTTACACTGCTAAAGTAAGAACAGCTAGCGCAGATAGCTGTTGAGTAGTTTTGCGCGAAATTAAAAAACAAAGAATAAAAGGGCACCAACCCTTGTTGTATATTTTTGAAATGTTTTAACGATGGTCTTCAACGTCATTCTCAGTAAATGTGGTTTCCTGACGATTTCAGTAAATATCATGTACAGGATATCCAACAGGCCTTGATGACATATTTATTAATATTTCAATGTTTTGGTGCCTTTTAGATTCTGTGAACTTGTGATACAATTGTTGTTTAACATTATTTACCTACCAGATTTCTCTTGTGTTTAATAGTGTTTTAACCACTTCATCACCTATTTCCTTTGTCAGTACCATAGAGGTAATGTCAGTCGGTACTATAGAGGTCATGTCAGTTTTTTTTTACTTTCCTATGAGCCCGTCTAGGTTAACGGTGGCTCGGCATAGCCAGGTGATTAGGGCGCTCGACTCGTAATCTGATGGTCGTGGGTTAGAATCCCCGTCATACAAAACATGGTCGCTCTTTCAGTCTTGGAAGCGTAATAATATAACGGATAATCCCACTATTCGTTGAAAAACGAGTAACCCAAGGGATGGCGGTTGGTGGTGATAACTAATTGCCTTCCCTTTTGTTTTACACTAGTAAATTACGGATGGCTAGCGCAGATAACCCTTGAGTAGCTTTGTGCGAAATTGCAAAATAAACAAACTTTAACTGTGGGTTTATTGGTACGAGTATAGCAGGGAAGTACATGAAGGATTTATATTCATGGGATAATATATGAATCATTGCTGTGAAAAGCAGTTTTGTAGTATTCAGACCATTGCTATTTCTAGAGGATCGGGGGGCATGATTCTATGAGACTGAATCCTGAGTCATTTTAACTACATATACTGCATACACACAACGTAATGTACTAATTATTGTTGTTTGTTGTTAAGCACAAAGCTACACGAAGGGGTGTCTGTGCACCAGGGATATCGAAACCCGGTTTCTAGCGGTATAAATCCGCAGGCATACCGCTGCGCCACTTGTGGTTTTACCGAAGTAAAAGAAGCAAGTTTTAATACATAAGTTGTAGATCTACATGCCATGAAAAAGTGGTCAGACCAAGGCCTGACTGGTCTTACTGCTTCCTACGGCTGTGTGGATGATCGTAATTACATTTTATAGACATGTAAATTTCTTTTAATAGATGTTCCATTTGTAAACTTTGAATTCGTGTTATAGAAAACAATTACAGTGGAACCCCTCTAAAGCAGCCACCTTCGGGACTGAGACAAACTGGCCTGATTAGAGGGGTTCCACTATACGTAATTAGGGATTATGTAAACAAAAAAAGGGACTGTGATTGAATGACTACTTTCCAGGGGTGACCGAATCTGAGGGGTGGCCCCTTAGAGGGGTTTCACTGTAAACATAATTACAAATATATACGGCCCGGAATGGCCAGTTGATTTAAGGCACTCGACTCGTAATCCGAGGGTCGCGGGTTCGAATCCCTGTCACACCAAACATGCTCACCCTTTCAGCTGTGGGGGCGTCATAATGTGACGGTCAATTCCATTATTCGTTGGTAAAAGAGTAGCCTAAGAGTCGGCGGTGGGTGGTGATGATTAGTTGCCTTCCCTCCAGTCTTACACTGCTAAATTAGGGACAACTAGCGCAGATAGCCTTTGTGTAGTTTTGTGCGAAGTTCAAAAACAAAGAAACAAATATAGAAAAGCATGACGTGTAAGTTTAAATAGATAGATACACATGTACCTCTTCTTGTTCCTGCTTTACACGTTCTTCCTTCATTTTCTTAACCCCATGAATGTCTTTCGATTTCTTAAGTTCAGCTATCAGGTCGTTCTTTTTGTCTGTAATAGACTCGTTTTTTTGTAGAAGGATAGTTCGTCCTTAAAAAAATAAAATATAAGACATATCGTAAATACTTAATTATAATAAACCACACGATACACACGAGAGGCAAAACATGAATAGCTACCATATAACATGAACCATACTACATACATGAGAAGCGACAGAACATAAATATTTACCACATAACATGAACCACACTATTTATACGAGAGGCGACAAAACATAAATATTTACTACATAACATAAACCACACTATATACACGAGAGGCGACAGAACATGAATATCTACCGCATAATATGAACCACACTATATACACAAGAGGCAAGAAAACATACACATTTACCACATAACATGAACCACACTATACACACGAAAGGCTACAGAACATGGATATTTACCATATAACATAAACCACGCGATATACACGAGAGGCGACAAGATACGGTTATACTTACTGCATAATATACACTCCACACTGTGCATGAGAAAAGGCTAAACACTGTTCTCTGCTTTATTTTGGTAAAAGTGGTAATACCCATACCAGCCATTCTGAGATTATTTAAACTAGATTACTTTCACATAACATACACCACACTGTTTGAAACATGTGTTACTGATGGACTTTTTAACTGACTTTTTATTTTGTTAATGAATTTCTACTTAGTCCAGTCAGGTGGTTTGTACATCACTAAACTGAGTACTTGTATAATAATTTATCTCACAAAAATTCCCATAGAAGTAACACAGAGAGAGACATATGACAGCGAACACTCCAGAAGAAGCGACATTTGCAAAAAAAAGTAAAATAGCGTTCTATAGAATATTGAAACATGTGTACAGCACAAAAGAAGCATAAAAGACACACATCCACGAAAGTGAAACTCCTGTTTTATGTAACAACAACATATCGAGAAATTATTTTCGATCTGTTGTTGTTGTACCTTTTGTCTACTAAGAGTCGTTTGGTTCTCTTTCAGGTTAAGCACAAATCTATATTAAGCGATCTGTGCTCTGCCCATTACGAGCATCACAACCAGGTTTCTAACGCTGTAAGACTGAAGACATACCGTTGTTCCACTAGCGGATGTCTATTAGGTCATTTGGGATTATCTTCAGTTGCGTTCCCAGAGGCTCAGCGGACTTACAACGGTTTAAACGGGTTTCAGTACCAGTGGTGGTAAGAGTACATGTATTGTGTTGTTTTGCTGTTAATTACGAACAAAGATTTATCTTAAGCTTCAAATGATTAATGGGGAGAAGATATAAACTATCTGTATTTTGCCCACCGCAGGTATAAAAACTCGATTTTAGAGGTATAAGCCATCATAAGTCTTGTTGTTGAGCCACTGAAAGGGTACAGTGATTGAGTGGACAACACATGTTTTGTTGTTTGATATTATAATTGATAAAAAAATATAAACATTTGAGACGACGACAATAAAATGTTTAGGCTTATCATCGTACGAAAACAAAATACTTTTAACTCGTATTTCCAGCAATATTAGTACAGGAAAAGAAGAAAACGGCTTGTCAGTGCGTACGTGCGGTTCTTCTGGGAAATGCCCTTGATGTCAACGTGAATGTAACGGTTTAGACCCGATGTCAAAAAGTAGGTGGGAAACAGTCACAGAGCAAATAAGAGGCATGAAGAAAGAAAAAAAAAAAGGAAGGACTGATTACACTATTCCACTGGAGATAGTAGGAAAAAATCTAGCGATATTTCTGAGGATCCCTTGTATTTCGTGACACCGAAGAAATGGCACAGGTCATCCAAGAACTCAAGTGTGAAAGCAAAGTGTTGTTGTAGTAGTCCAACAGGGCGCAAGAACGATATCTATTCATTTCAATAGTTCTTTGGTATCGAATTCGATTTCAAACTTTCCAAATGAAGAAGCTCGACTGAAGTTATCAAGTTTCAGTGCTCTTGACAAGAACAATTGATTACTTGTGTTCTGCATGACTGTATTAAGAATTCTATACACCATGTTACTTCCAGGAGATACAGGTGGTCTTATGGACGTGGTTGGAAACATCTGTAAGAAATCTGATGATACAAAACTATTGTCATCTGCCAACGATGTGCAACAAATTCTACCACAGAAAAGTTACAATTACACTGATATGTTAGTTAATTACATTCAAAGAAGTGAAAGAGAGACTGAAGATTGGAGAATAAGTCTTTAAGATGAAGTAAGGACTTTCAAGGTAGGGTTTATAGTTCTCTTTAATATATTTTTGTTAGAGTGGAGGTTTGGAGTTAATTAGCTAAAATGTTATGGTGATTTTATTTCTACTTTAAAATGTAAGGGTAACGTCCTTCCCACAACTGGCCATAGACAGTGAAAGGCACTAGAAATTGAGATGTTGTGGATGTAGGCGCACTCAGCTTCGTACCCTTACTTGGTTTTTATGCATTTATTTGATTTTCATACTCGTATTTGATTTTCCACAATGGCTGACTAGATTCACAGTAGAGTTTGAATTTTGTCCGATAGAGGAGATATCCCTAATGCATTTGGATGCTATGGCCACATAAATTATCCGCTATAACAATACGTTGATAATTTGAATAGAGAATGGTAGTGTGATATTTAATTCACTATTATTTTATAATGCTGATTCAATTGCTTATTAACAATTCATGTAATCAATAGTTTTAAAGATATATATATACATACACATATATGCTATTATGATATTTCTGAGTACAATTTTTTAAAAGAGGTAAGAATTCATTGTTCTTCTCCTATAATGTGCTTTTTTACAAATTAAAGTTAAGCCTTATATTGTACATTTGTGAGGAAATGAACACATTTTCATGTAGCTGTAAATGTTCTGTACCAATACACTTTTAACTCTTTCCTGTGCTCTTTCTATAAACTACTCCTGTTAAAGAAGCTTACCTGTATTTGTTGGTTTATCAGTTTTTTTTAAATTAACCGACTGTAGTGCTTCTTTTGTCACACTGAAATTCGGCCGAGGAAGCGGGACTGCAAGAGGTCCTTCAGGTGGCGGAGGAATTTGTGGTACAACTTCATTGCCATTTGTATTGAATTCATCACATGTAGCGTCTACATTAGCGTTGTTCTTTGTGACGTCACGAAGCTCTTCTAATTCAGACTGTGCGAGACTACTTTTTAAAACGGTTTCAGTAACCACAGACAATAAGCTGCTGCCTTCTAACTCATTTTTGAAATCATTTTTATCGGAATTTGCGAGAACCTTTTTAGGTATTTTCCCCATTTTCGGAATGGGAAAAGAGGGGGCAGTTTTGTTAGCTAATTTCTTTAGATATTCCGAAGGCTTGATATTAGTGTCTGAATTCGGGAGTGATTCAAACTGGGGTGGGATGAACCCTGCTTGTATTTTCTGAGATGATATTTTAGACGATTTTTGTTTTAAAGTATCTTTTTCGTCCAATACACTGTCCTGGGTATTGTTCATAGCTTCACTGTTGTCTTCGTCATTAATAGTTTCTTTACCAGGAGGTAACAGTTCGTATGATACGTTAATTTCATTCCCGGAAGTAACATCTGATTCTAGTTTACTAGAAATACTTGCAGAATTGTTTTGACTGTCAAGACTGTCTTTGTTTAAAGGTAATGGAATGGATGGAGGCAGTGGTGGAGGAAACACTAGAGGTGAAGATAAGGAAACTGGTACCGAAAGTGTCCTTCCTGCTAGTTCTTTATAATTTCTTCTTTCAGGCGATCCTTTTAAACTTTCTTCAATATCTATAGGTAAACTTTTCTTTTCTTCTAAGACAGGTTTTACTTTGGTTTCTACTTGAGAATTATTTATTTGTATATTTTCTTCCTCAGGTTTGGGCGAATCAGTGGCATTCGTTGAAGCTGCAAAGGAAACGTTGGCATTTGAAGAACCTTCAAGAACCTCAGTATTATTTTCCTCGTTCGAATGCTGTGGTACAATTAGAGATCCATTATCATTAACCTTCATTTTTCCAGAATTTCTATCAAAACATTTTTCTGGATCATTGTCTTTTTTCGGTTCCGTAGGATCACCGGAAAAAACAGCTTCGTCATCATCTTCTGGGCCGTCGTCTTCAACTTCTTGGTAAATTCCTTCATCTGTACTTGTGCTACAAATTTCAGACGAAGTCAATGATTGCTCTCGTGAAACAAATGGGTTCTCGGAAGAACCTTCAAGTGGCTCTTGTCTTCTATTAGAATGCGCATGTGCTACAGGGTCATCGTAATCTGGAACCGGATCACTAACGTCAGACGTATTCACGACATCATCCGAAGTTGGTTGGTGGATTTCTACAGTCACTGTTTCAACAAAAACAAAATGTGTAAGTATGTATAGAGATGTAAAACTATAGGCAAATTTTTAAACTTATGCAAATCAAGCATTTTTAAAATTAAGTATTTAGTCTTAATTGTACAAATCATTGAAATATAGAAAAATAGTCTGTTAAATTATAAGACGTTTGACAACTTCACGTATGATTAGTTTCACTATCAGTGATTAAAATTTAATTTACGATATACATTTATTAAAATTAACTATACACTAGATACGAAATAATAATCAATACACGAGTCAAAGACTTTATTTCTATTTTGTATGAAATCAACTCAAAATTGTGTCTAATATTAATGGTATGAAATTTAAAATGTTATGTGGAAATGTCGCTTTATCTCAAGGCTTATTACCTGTTTTACATAGTAAACGTAATCTATACATTTTATTTATGATTATATCAACAATTCTTCCAACAAATTATTTTCTATTTTAGTTCAACGAAATTTATGAATTATTTTAAACCAACATGTTCAGGTTCTGTACCAGATCAAAAGTGTTTGCATTACTATAGGTTTTTAACAGTAGAAACTTGGACTCCTTTAACTGTCGATTTATGTCAAACAATGTATGTTCCAAACACAGCATAACTAATATTTAAAGCAAGGATAATGATTATAAATCATGTTGATTATGACCTTAGATGCTGAGAAAAGCATCATACCGACTCTAGTAGTAACACTACACAACGATTTGGGATTTGAAACTGAAGTATCCGTACTTGATGGTTGTTTATCACCAGATTGCGCTTCGAACAGTTTTTTGACCCGATCATCAGAAGTCATGTTGGATTCATGTAGATAGAAAGGCTGTTGTTTAGTTTCATTTAGGCTTCCTGGGAATAGTTCTTTATAGCTATCCATGCGAGAGCTTCGAGAACTTTCATCGCTGGCTGTTCTCTGGTGTCTTCTCTTATTGTTCAAAGTAATGTCTGCCGTTTGTCTTTGATGTGAGCATTGGTTTCGGCGGTGGTAATGTCCATGGTGACGATGAGGCTTGTAGCAATCTTTTGCATGTGGACAACAAGCATTACAACTTCTTGAATGACTCAGAGGATGGTGGTGATCAAAGCTTTGTGGAACACTTTCTTGGACAGATTGGCTACTTCCAGTAACGTCTGATTGATAATCGTCAGACCAAGAGGTGGTTTCTTCTGATGTTGTAGATCGACATGAGCAACTGTCAGAGCTCTGTTAAGAAGACATAACGAAAAATTACCAATTAACAAGCATAGCAGCATGAATGTTTATTGGTATAAGAGTTTTTCAAATAAATAAGATCAGTATAAACAAAAATAGTCTCAAACACAGATTTTTTTCAATAAACTGTTAATTTTTGGAGATTACTCTGTAAGAAAGTAATTGCGAACTTAAAATCATGTAACATAAGTCTAGTTTAACTTTTAACATGTCTGTTTTTTGCTTAAGCGTAAAGATGGTGCACAATGATGTACCCACTCATGATTCGTTATCCAAATTTTAGCTTGTGAGCCCTCATCGCTGAGCTAAGTGTGTATGTGCGTGAAGTATTACATTTTAGAAAGTGTAATGATTTGTGTTCAGTAACTTGTAAATGTAAAATTAACAGCGAAGAAAATATGTGTCTAAAATATCTTCTCGCTAAAGTATATAACAAAATCCTCTTCTAATTGAACCCTCAAGTTACACATTACTTTTCCAGATATGCTTCATATTCTATAACTGATATTTGATTCCATATCAATGTTTAAAACACTGTTTTATTTACCTTCTCTCTCAATGTGTGTATATAAATGTATACTTAAGGATACTTACCTTTCTTACGTGTGCAGTAGAAGGACGTTTGTAATGTAACTGGACTTGACAGGATGAGCAGGAACGCTGGACAGGTACTGGTAGTAGTCCAGCAGAAGTCAGTGTTACTGTCATATCCACCTGGCGACGAGGGTCTGAAGCATGTGCCGCTAAAAGAGCAAGACACTGAAAAACAAAATGAATAGGTTGGCACGTAACTAAAATTTTATATCAACCTGTATTTTAATATTAGTTAATCTATTGAAAGTTGGTATCATAAATTATGTAATTAATTGACGAATAAGGATTATAGACCGGCAAGTATAACTGCACAGTTATAAAGTGAAATG
Source organism: Tachypleus tridentatus (assembly GCF_004210375.1). NCBI lineage: Eukaryota > Metazoa > Arthropoda > Merostomata > Xiphosura > Limulidae > Tachypleus > Tachypleus tridentatus. The sequence goes on from NC_134825.1 coordinate 74,612,151, forward strand.
TTAATTTCCTGTATGAAACAGTATTCATACTATCTCTTAAAACCTGTAACTAGTTAAACCGTTTGTTTACAAAGCTCTTATTGCCTGATATATATATCATTCCTGATAATGACTGCGGAAAGCTACAAAAACATGAATAATCAATTTTAATGTTTTATTGTGTAGTACATTGTTTTTACTTTTTATTTACTGTTTGTTATTCATAAGCTGATTTAATATAATTTTTAGATATTATATCATTTTATAGGTTTTTTGTTAAGCATATAGATACATACCTCTAAGTGTTCATTTTCTGCTGCATCATTCAGAGGACTTTTCCCGAATTTATCTAATAATATTCGACCACCATGTCTTAGAATCCATCGCAAAGTATCAATGTGTCCTCTACTGGCAGCAAAGTGAATTGGAGTAGCCCCATCCTTGTCTTGTAAGTTGGGATCCACACCTTGTTCTTCAACCTATGGGTAAAGGATAGTAAGCTCAGAGGAATAAAGTTTGGGCTCACAATAACATTGTATAGCTACCCATTTTAAATATACAGGATGTCTAAAGAGTGTGAACCCACAGGGAGAATAGACAGTATATTCTTAAAGTTAAACAGCCACATTTATAATGTCAGTTGTACGTATTTCAGGAGAGAAAATACTCTGATGACACAGTATACCAAAAATTGATATGCGTATGGTTGTTAGTGGTATGCAGTTTGACTAATATATAAATTATATATAAGTTGTATTTTTTCCTATAGGTCTAGACTTCTAGAACACCCTGTAAATGCTCAGTAGAACCACTGAAAAAATCAACTTACCATCCATTTCAGACACTTTAATGCTCCCATCTGGGCAGAGGCATGGATTGGTGCCATACCATCGACTGCTCGCAGCGAGAGGGAGCCACCAGCGGAGACTACTAAGTACTTAAGTACATCCAGGTGTCCTTCCTGAGCTGCTAAGTACACGGGCGTTACGTTATTCTCCATCTGAGCATTAGCACTGAAAAAAAGGCGATATTTTTATTACGTAAAGATATAAAAAAGTGCCTTTTCCGTTTTTTATCATTACGTTGAATATGACTTTATTTTTGGGTGATATAACGTTTTTTGAATAATGTGTTCCCTTTTGGAGAAAGTTAACTTAGGAGTAAAAACACAAAACTACAACACGAGTATCGCCTATATCATGAAAGTTTTTGTTAAACAGTATATTTTTCTAATAAATTTGAAAAATATGAATTATGAGGCCAGATCGTCAGAGTTCAATTGATTAATTATGTTTTATTACTTTTATGATCAATTCAAGTTATGCACATGTTAGTCAAAACAAATTATGAATTACTTTTGAATTTTCGCGCAGAACTACACGAAGGCCATCTGCGCTAGCCGTCCCTAATTTAGCAGTGTGAGATTATAAGGAAGGCAGTTAGTTATCACCACACACCGTTAACTCTTGAGCAACTCTTTTATCAACGAATAGTGGGATTAATCATAACTTTATAACGTCCACGTCGCTGAAAGGCCGAGCATGGTTGGTGTGATAGGGATTCGAAACAGCTGGTTACAAGCTGAGCGCCTCTGACCACCTGGCCATGCGAGGCCTAGTTAACAAACTCTGAAATATGAAACGTTAAAGCAACTTAACCCTTCATTCTTAAAGGAAATACTCACTTTGTATTCTTTCTAAATTGTTATTAAATTGAGTATTTTTGAGCTAAGTGATTGTTTAACGCTTTACTTAAATCTACCAACAAGTTTTGATTTGCAAATTCAGATTTATTATCTAAAAATACTTTAAGATTTGTCAAATTCATTATTCCAGACATTTTTAGCTAAAAATTGGTAAGCAATACTGAAGATAATATTTACAGTTTAAACAACCAGTACCATGTAATACCCAGCCCAACTGTTACCGCAATGTTTATTGTTAGGAACTGTATTGTATAGTGTTATCATTAAATTTTCTTCTATTTGTGATATAAAAATTTAGAACAGCTTTAGACTGTGTAAGTTTGATTATATTTAGTTCAGCTAACTGCATTAGTACACTCATGAGTTAACCGTAAATTAATGGTGTTTTTTTTTTTTTGAGAAAACAACAAAAACAATAGCGCCAGGTAAGAGATAATTAAATGTTTAACATGTGCTAGTTTTGTTAAGTGTAAAGCTGTACAATGGGCTCTCTGTAACGTATGCCCATCACAGGGCATAAAAGCTTCGAATTTCAGCTAAACCACCGGGAGACAAACTTTTAGTGTGACTTATTCAGTTAGTTTGTTAATGAATAGTTTGTTTGTTTGTTGTTAGAAACAAAAACACACAATAGACTTTTTATGCTATACCCATCACGGGTATCAAAACCTGATTTTTAGCATCATAAGTCTAGAGACTTGCCGCTAAGCCAGTGGGAAGCTACAAGAAACAATATAAGAAAATGACGATTCTATTATAATAACTTCCAGGCGAATCCAAACATCATAAAGCCGAGGAAAACAGCAAAAACGTAATTGCTTTTTCAACCGTTAGTCGTAACTAAATAATTTCAGTTGCCTTTCTAGTTCTATTTCAGACCAACTCAATATTCAGATGCATAAAAATATTATAAAGTCTAGAGCAACAATAGAAATCCAATTGTTTTTTAGCTGTTAGTCGCTGCTAAATAATTTCAGTTGTCTTCCTGATTCGGGTTTAGACCGAATAGTTAGTATTATTAGTTGTTATAAGATGAAGCAATTAAGTCTTCCCTTTAAAAGTGAACGACCTGAAGACAAGGATCAGTGACGTTACGCACTAGATCACATAATAACATATCGATACTTTTTCAAGGTAAAACATTACTTGTTGACACATAATAATATGAATTTTGAGTTTTAATTCATGATGATGTGTTTAGTGAAGCAAAACACGAATGAAGGGCGAAAAGATAATTTGGTGCTCACTGGCAATGATTGTCAGCGAGAGATAGATTATCATTGTCAATGGTAGATGATGTCTGTAGGATGGGTCGTTACTTTATCATTTGGGTCAGTATCTCTAAAATGGTGCACACAAACAGATCTGCAAATAAATAGACTCGGGCTTTAAAATAAGCATTTTCAACCGCTCATAAATAACAACAGACACCTGTAAGTTATTTCCTTGTATGCAACAGTTCGCAGTGTAGTACATTCGGTAATTTTATGACCATTTTGGATAGTTATTTTCTATCAATGTCGTGATGTTTCAGATTATTTTTCTAAATTATTCATTTATTACCATGTTAAAGGCTAAAAGTTTTATGTTAATATTTAATATTTATTTTCATAACTATGTTCTCAAACATGGTTGATAGACATCGAATGGCTGAGTGCATTACTTGTGCTTATGGAACTTTTTCTTTCATTTGTCAATAGAAACACCTTGAATTTTCTTAAATATTGAACGATCGAAATATAAACAAGCCTGTTAAGTGATTTGTGATGATAACTATTTTGGGTGTGTATACATACAAAACTGAAAATTTACTCTTTAGCCTTTTGTAATGTAGCTCGATCTAGATAGAATACTAAATTTCTTTGGAACACTTATTATTGATGTTCTAGAAGAAATGAAGTCAACTCATTATTATGTTGGGTTTGCTTTCTTTTTTGTTGCAGCTAATTGTACGCTGTTTGAGTTGCTTTTGTCCTGAAACAAACAAATAACAACAAATGTCCAGCATTCCACTTAACGACAGATTATGTTTGATATCAGTAACAAAGAATCTCTTGGATTACAAGTCATTATAACACAAAACAGACAACTGTATTTTAAAGGGGAGCGTATGATGCTGGAATAATCTTTAGGACTAAGTAGTTTATAAACTAATTCAATTAATATTTATTTTTTCTTAAGTCTGGTTTCATAGATGTAGCGCATTAGGTCAGTTACTCTGTGTCTGGTCAATGACTCACTTAATCCAACTTTACAGCTCACCAGGCTGTCAGATATCTGGCGATATCTTTGTTTAGAAGCCGTCATCTTCTGTGTTTTGGAGTGAAGACGGCTTTCCCTTTATTTAAAGCTCTTCTTTACACCTTCAGTATGATACGTAAGATACTAGAGAGCACCAACCCTTCCATTTCGATTTGTGTGTTTCGCAAAAGCTGAGTTTAAGTTAACGAGAAAAAATATTACCTGTACAATTGATTGAAAGAAATATTTCCAAAAATGTGGGCCCCAGCTGGTACAGCGGTAAGCTTACGGATTTACAACGCTAAAATCAAGGGTTCGATTCCTCTTGATGAACTCAGCAGATAGCCTGATGTGTTTATTTGTTTTGTTTTGTTTTATTTCGCACAAAGCTACTCGAGGGCTATCTGTGCTAGCCGTCCCTAATTTAGCAGCGTAAGACTAAAGGAAGGCAGCTAGTCATCACCACCCACCACCAACTCTTGAGCTACTCGTTTTCGAACGAATAGTGGAATTGACCGTCACATTATAACGCCCCCACGGCTGAAAGGGCGACCATGCTTGGTGCGACCGGGATTCGAACCCGCGACCCTCAGATTACGAGTCGAACACCTTAACCCACCTGGCCCGCCTGATGTGACTTTGCTATGAGAAAACGCACATGCAAAAATGTGAAAATTATTTTCTAGTATTGAATGTGTGACTTCATTCTATTGAATCTGAAAAAGAAATAGTTACTACTCTTGTGAAATAAATAATTATAGAATATACTCGACAACAACACATTACCTTTCATATTTGTATAGATACTATTCCTTAAATCTGCGGTTTTACTCATATTTTAATTTCTTTTTAACCATTAAAACCCAACAACAGATAAACAATTAAATACTGAAGAAAATTTACAACCAAAAAAGACTGCAATATATATAATACATTATGTAGGTGACAGTTGCTGTCTGTTCAGACCTCGTTGTTCAGAGAGATAAACGTTAAATTCGCGCGCAAAACTATTCGAAAACTATTTGCGCTAGCTGTTCCTAATTTTGAAATGATAAACTGGACGGAAGACAGATAGTCAACACCAACCACCACCGTCTATAGGGTTACTCTTTACCAACGAACAATGGGATTGACCATTAAATTGTAACACCTCAACGGCTAAATGGGCAAACATGTTTTGCGAAGAATTTCGATCTGACAACCCACAGGTCACGAGCCTAGCGCACTTAACCACCAGGACACACGCCAGGCCCTAGGAGCAATCGGACTGAATCATGCCTGTTATATATATTTCTAACATAAAAACTTCGGTGAATAAGACATCATTTTTTGAACACAGAGGAAATAAACAAGTTACAGCCAGCTACTATAGTGTGACAAAGTTCTGTTTTATACAGGATTTCCTGAATTCCAGAACACTAAATAATACACCAAATTCCTGTAGCTGAAATTACATTCCATTACTGTGTGCAATAAATATGGTAGAGAAGGAAGATTAACTTATTTTGAAATATGTTCCACCTTTGTGCAGACGCGGCATCAGTTCGCAACTGAGCCAATAATGCTTCACATATCTAGTCATGATTTAGTTATAATTTATAAACTATACTTACTTTTTCCATTAAGCAAAGCCTAGCTAATAAATAAAAACACTTGTCTATTTTTGCCACTAAATACAAATACATACAGAAAGGAGAATTCTAAGACTGATTTGTTTTGAATTTCGTGCAAAGCTACACGAGGGCTATCTGCGCTAGCCGTCCATAATTTTGCAGTGTAAGACTAGAGAGAAAGCAGCTAGTCATCACTACCCACCGCCAACTCATGGACTACTCTTTTACCTACGAATAGTGGGATTAACCATAACATTATAACGCCTCCAAGGCTGAAAGGGCGAGAATGTTTGGTGTGACGGGGATTCGAACCCGCAACCATCAGGTTACAAGTCGAGTGCCTTAACCACCTGGCTATGCCGGGCCTTCTGAGATTGATTCATCAATATAAAATGTACAGCGAAAGAAAAAAAAAAGAGAGACAATAACATCAATTTGATACTAATTTTCTAATGCGTGTAAATAAATAAGTTATTTTAAATATGAAAATACTTATATTAGGGCAATATTTAAAAGGCGCCGTTTTATTCATTGTAGAAAAAATAGAAGCAGCCAACACAACTAGTTTAATTCAAATTGTATGTCAAGTGCGCATGGTGATTGAAACATCATTTTTCACCACAAGGTCGTTGGAGTTAATATGTATTATAAACTGCATAACTTATGACGCAATGTTTAGAACATTCGACAACATTCAGCCAGAGGACCAGTGTATTGCTAGATTCAGAACAGAGATCATACGGTATTGTGCCTTGTTGTCCGCAAAACATTTTTGTTTTGAAGTGGATATGTTTTTCATCTTAAACTGCGTGATATAGGACACTAATTAAACAGGTAAAGCTATTTAAACCAGGTGACCTAGAGCACTATTAAACACGTAGTTATTTAAGTCACGGGACATACAGCACTAATTAAATGTAAAATTAATTAATTAGTAATTAGTGTTGAAGGTTTACATTTTAAAAACAAAACCAAAAAATACTGTTATGGAGATTCAGCGAAAATTGGAAAATTTATTGAGTTTTTCTACTCATTCCCAGCCAAGGCACTGGTTTTGTTTACAAATATACTAAAACAAACCATATCGAACACCCTGGATAACATCCTGTATCTGCTATTAATACTTCGTAAGGTTACTCGTTCTTCATAAAGTCGATGTTCTAAGTCTCGTGCTGCCCTTGAAACTATTTACTCTATAGATGCTCGTGCTCATTCTGACGGCCATGATTACGCTTTGTTGCTCGACATCACTGCTCAACTACCTGTACGCTATTTTTCAGGAGGGGATCTCACCCGGACTTGAGATCCCAGAAACTCATTGTGTTAATCTTCCTATTTGAATATTCTTGTCATGCATGGCTAACACGTATAAAAGAAACGTGCCCGTTAAAAATGTTATAAATTATGAACAAATTATTTTGATTGTTATTTTTATTTTTAATCAACACCAGATATAAGTGCATGAAAATATTAATGTGTTGAAATCCGTGATTCATGCTCATGGAACAAACAAAACGTGTTGGAATCCTTAAAACAGATAGAAATTTAGATATTGGATCTGCTTTCGTTGTTATTTTTATTAGCAGTTGGAACGCTTAAAAACTTTCCAGCAAATTATTTCGAAATGTAGTAAAACCTTTTCGAATGTACAAGTTACTAAACGTGGCTACTAGACCAAACCGGAAATTACACTTTAGTTTATACAGATATTATGAAAATTGAGTTTTAGATTCAGCTGCGCCGACAAGTGCAAAATTATCTTATGGATAAAATTTAATGACTCTAGATATAATCCTGATGAGAACAGTTGGTTAGCTAAATTAAGGCCAAATGATGGTAACACGTTTACGGAAACTATTTAGCTGAAAATTATATTAAATACACTTACTTATCACTGTGCTAAAAACGTCGTTTTTTGTGATTGTTACTCACAAGAAGATGTTTGAATGTCTTACTGAAAAATTCAGTTCATTAAGTATTTGTATGAACTCTTATGTGAGAAATTTAAGGATAACAGTTGAACACTTTATACCTTACATAATAACTTCTAGGGTAAAAAATTGAATAATCTATATTTTATGTGGTAGCTTTTAGGGTAAAAGTTGAATAATCTATATTTTATGTGATAATTTTCAGGGTAAAAGTTGAATAATCTATACTTTATGCAGTAACTTAGAGGGTAAAAGTTGAATTATCTATATCTTAATTAATATATTCTAGGGTAAAAGTTTAATAATATATACATTATGTGATATCTTCTAGGGTAAAAGTTGAATAACCTTATGTGATAATTTCTAATGTAAAAGATGAATAATCCATACTTTATGTGATAACTTCTAGGGTAAACGTTTATTGATCAGTATCGTTTTAATAAAACATTAATTCCTATTAAGAAATCAGTAATTACGATTTCAGTACACATAAACAGTAAATACACCCTAATGTCTTGTGTTATATAAATATAAAATTGTGTTTGTTGAATACATTTTGTAGGTCATATTATAATATAACATCGTTTTGTGCATAAAATTAAAATGGACTCGAATCACTAAAATAGGCGTTAAGTTCATGTGTTGGCTAAAAATTAAGATAATTCCTGTATTTGTATTATTCTATTATAGTCTGTGAAACTGTGGCAATCATTAGAACAAAGAAAACACAACAGTGGGATCTCATAGCTTTGGGTTATGTAACAATTATATTTTGAAGCACGACAACAAATTATGTACAAAACAGTACGTGGTCTGCCTCTCTGTTACAAAGTTTGTTTTAGTTTTTCATCAATTGATAATTTAAAATTTCGTTTCAGTTTAAAGATGCTTGTTACAGATATAAATATTACACGTTCCATACAAGTGGGCTGTAATTATATTATGCCTCCGTACTATCATATATGACATACTTAAATGAATGCGCGTGTGTTGGGATAAGCTCCTCGGGAAAATCGCTATAAAACTAGTTCTGGTTCTGCAATTATTTATCCTACTAAGCTCTTGTAAATAATACTATGGTACTTAAGAAGTAGCTTAATATACATATAACAGAGCTCTTGACTTTTAAATACCACAATCTATAACGTTTCATAATAGGTATCTTTGTGTAAGTTTACAGATAATAATTTTAACATAATGGGACGCAGCTTAATAAAAGAAAATGTGATATGTTTCTGCTTTCTTTTTCTTTAGAAACAGCATTCAGAAGAAATGGTGAAATGCAAATATACTTATATTTGTTTCTCCTGTGGCATGTATTATTTAGAAACATTATTTCTCCTGTTCTCGTAAAATGCATAAATGGTATTCATAATGATATGACAATACATGTTTAGTACTCACTGATGATACGTCTGTTATTGATAAGTTATCTGTGCTGTGATCACTTCAGGGATTGAGCTATAAATTATGACGTTATAAGCCCTCAGTCTTCTTACTTCTGAGCCACTGAGGTACTTGGCTTGCTTATTATGTTTATTTGTAATATTTCTGGAATTATCCCTATAAACTATGTATTTTTTAATTATTCCTCTAGGAAAAATTAATTTAAAAAAAATTAATATATTTCATTTAGACTTGAAGTTGTTGTAATTTTGCCTGTAATTACTAAATAAATACGTATTAATTACCAACAGATTTAAAATCAAAACATTCAGCTTTTATTAGTTTTATTACTTAATAACGTGTAGTGTAAAATAATACTCATCACAGACGCTTTGCAGTTTCTTGGATTTCTTTTTTTTTCTGTGGAGAATAATACAAATAACACGCTCGAAACACAGAAACGAAATATAGGCCTCGTCGGCACTGGATATGTTAGGTATAGTATGGTTTACCTATTATGACATATTGTTATTTGCTTTCATTCAAACGTTATTAAAATTTCATCTAAACCGCATAGTGTCAGTAAACATGAAAGAATCTAGAGGGCGCGAATATACAAGTACGAGTGTGTGTGATTCTTATAGCAAAGCCACATCCGGCTATCTGCTGTTTCCACGAAAGGGAATCGAGCCCCTGATTTTAGCGTTGCAAATCCGTAAATTTACGGCAATCCCAGAGGATCTAATTAACTGATCTGATTTTACAACAACTGACGTCATAACTGTTCTGAGGTCAGAGGGCTGAAGCACCAACTTCATAACTGGTCTAATACGACAAGAGCTTATACAAATGACTAGACCAGACGGACTATATCTATCCGCAGCTTCCACTCTTACATTTACGTAAAACACAGACCTACTGAGGTTAAACGGGTCGAGATTGCATTGTTATAGTCACATGTGTTCAGGGTACTTATACGAGAGAACCTACCTAAGTTCAGTACAAGTTTCCAGCAATAGCTTCACACAGTCTAGACATCCCTTAGCTGCTGCGTAGTGCAGAGCTAGAGCGCCAGTACTGGTCTTCTCTAATGCCGGCATCCTGGCTTCCCGCAGTAGCCACTTGATAACACTTCGACGACCGTACCTGAATAAGAAGAACTCATAAGTTGATTCCAGATTTCAACAAAGTCAAACAAAATTACCACGAATCTAAAAATACATAAAATAACCGGTTAGCCATGTTTAGAATGTTAAACAAGCTTCTGTAATGAAAATAAAGGATAGTAACTAATTAGTTAACCATGTGTGAAATGTTGGACAAGCAGTTGTCATGAAGATAAGGGACAGCACCTTTACTGGTTAATCACGTGTGGAATTACGAACAAGTCGCTATGATGAATATATTCATGACTTATCTATGTTCTGTATCAAACACAGTATCAAAATATGATTTAGCATTCACCAATAAGATTTTCAGTAAGTTTTGAATGATTATTTGGTTTCTGCTGTTTTTTAAGCACTTTTCATTGACCCAGAATGTTGTCGCAGACTACAAAACTCCAAGCATGTAAAGATATATCATGCAAGAAAACCCAGAGATTATAACTGTTTTTTTTCACGCTCAGACACTGGATGTTTGACTTTTCCTTCAGTCTGTACAGAACTGACGATTATTTACTCTTCATACATTGACCATAAAATAGGTAATAGAAGTATATCCAAAAATATTCCAGAAAACATGAAGACCTAGAGTTCGACATTGATTATCATGGATTGTCCTGCTTCGATAACAAATTCTATATCTAAGTATAGCTTATACCAGTCCGTACAATATTATATCAAACCCATATTATAACCATAAATAGTCAGTCTAAGTTTATACCAAACCCATATTATAACCATAAATAGTCAGTTTAAGTTTATACCAAACCTATATTATAACGATAAATAGTCAGTCTAAGTTTATACCAAACCCATAACATAAATAAACAATCATCCAAGATTATATCTAACCCATAACATAACTAAACAGTTCGTCGAAGATTAACCAAACCCATACTATAATACTAAACAGTCCTTCTAAACATACAACAAACTAACCCGGCTAAGATTATATATCAAACCCATTTTATAATTCTAAACAGTCCGTCTAAGGTTATACAAAACCCACAATATAACCAAACTTTTCGTAGAAGATTATACGAAACCCATAATGTAATATTAAGAAGTCCATCCAATATTATACAAAACTGATATAACTCTAAACAGTGCTCCAAGATTACATTAAACCTATAGCTTTAAACTGCCCGTTTAAAATCGTACTAAACCCAAAACATAATTCTAAACAGTCTGTCTAAAAACCTATAATACAACTCTAAACCAATTAAACCCATAATTTCATAAATCTAAAAATACAAAAAAAAACACCCAACAAAACACAAAAATACAGCTTATCTTCGAATTCAAACAATGATGGAAAACATAAAAAATTCTTTAATTTCTGACATAGTGTGGGTTTCATAGTTTCCTTACTAAAGGTTAGAAGTGTCCCATCGAAGTAACAATCCAATCATGTTGACCCTGAAAGTTGTACGCGTATATACTGAAGAACTTCCATTTTGTTTCCGTAGTGAAAACGTAACCGTTGTCTCTATTTGCGCTGAACTGAATACTCAGAAATAAACGAAAAGTTCCAGGTGAAAGTATTTAAAACAATAAATTAATGTATGTGAATAATGAATTATGAAAAGCTTACAAATCTCTATAGATGGTGAATTACTGATATTATTGCATTTAAGTGTCAACAGATTTTCAGTAAATCTACAAAAGGATTATTAACCAAGTCTACATTTGACCTGGATGTTTTCCCTTTTAAAAATCGATGTATTATATAGAATGAGAGCATACGTTTCGTGGGAGGAAACGGAAGTACTTTGCTACAAAAGGTAGAAGGATATTTACCATATGATTCATTTTGTTCATATAGCAGGAAATTACCTAATATAATACAATACTTTTCCTCTTTTATTGTTAAAATATTGCATAAAATGTTAAAACTGCCTCAAAGAGGGTACGCTGACGTAATACACCGTTGAAAAATGTTCCCTAGAAAAAGGCACAAAGTGATAAGAACAAAAATAAGCGAAACGTTTAAAACATGTAATTTCAAATTACACTGAGACTAGAAGCTGCAGAAGCCCAAACGCCCACTTATTGAAAACACTGGTCAATTTAGATTTTCTTGCTTAAGCTAATAGCGTAAGACATAAGGTAAATTACAGCTCTAGATAACGAGGTCCCCCGCTAGTACAGCGGTATGTCTCCGGATTTACAACGCTAAAATCAGGGGTTCGATTCCCCTCGGTGGGCTGAGCAGATAGTCCCCTGTGGCTTTGCTAAAAGAAAAACACTCTAGATAATGAGACAAAAACATTTATGGTAAAAAGGAAAAAATAGTTTATAATTTCCCCCGATGAAACAATACGATATGATATAAGTTCTTCAAATGCATAAGACATAAAAAAAACATTACTGAGCGATGTTTGCTTACTATTTATGTTACAACTGTGAAATTACAAAATTTTATTGTTTGTAAACTTTCCATAATCTAAATAAAAATATTTTAAAGGAGTTTATTCACTAACAACGTACTTGGGCATCGAGCTAGCGTAACTGACATTGAAATACACAAAATAACATTGGAATTACATTGGGCGACCAATCAAAACATTTTTAGCTGTAAAAAAACAACATGAGATAAAGACATCTGGTTAACTACTTGTTAAATTTCTCAACACGTGAACTGAAACGAATTAATTTCTTCCGTGTTTTCTACTGAAGTAACGTTAAGCTTATCAGGAAATTGTTTTAAAACGGGTAATTTTTACAAATTTAATAAGACGCTCAACACAGATAGGCCAAAAATACAGAAAGCTTCTGATATCTGAACTTTATCCATAAAATTCAGTATAAAAGTATTTACATATTATTTTCAGAAACGTCAGAACCACATTTAATAAAATATAACACTATTTAAATTAGATATGTCCGTTTCAATAAACTACAGTATTTAAAATTAATAAATGACCTATTGACATTTCAACTATAAAATTAAAATTTAATAAAAGAAGAACAGTCGTTTACGCCGCAAATGTAATATTTAAATAGCACTACTGTGTCAAGAATAACAAATGCCCTATATTTTAATACATAAACAACAGTCCCAGTGATGTTTAGTATTTTACACATATTTTAAATTCAGATGAGACCATTCACACAAATACCCTTCTATGTTTTCGAAATACCTAAAAATTATATCAGGTTTGAAATGTCAAGTAATTAGGTGGCCTCGTGACTCTCGCTTCTCATTGTCGAATTTTTGGTCTTATAGACCAGGGAATATCATGCTCGCTTGGACCTCTTCCTCCTTCACGATTCTTTGATCATCAAAATGTTCAAGTTTCGCGGCGGATAGAGTGCAGACAGTTGGCTTACTGTGTTGTTTTACACTAAAACAAATTCCAAAAACTAGGCAAGTGTTGTGCCTCCTAAAAAACCTGTAGAGTATAGTTCCTATAAAAGCTGGGCAGTCGGAGAACTTTAAAACATTTCGACAAATTACCATGTTAACTGTATGTATTTTCATAAGCCATTCTATTTTTCGTATCATTTTATTAACTATTTTAACACACATATAATAAAAGTAGCAGTACTTAAGTATATGTTGTTGTTGTTTTTTGTTCATAAATTTTGCATAATTTGAAATGTGTATAATCTTATTATATTGTAGCCCAAGAGTTGGCGGTGGGTGGTGATGACTAGCTGCCTTCCCTCTAGTCTTACACTGCTAAATTAGGGACGACTAGCACAGATAGCCCTCGAGTAGCTTTGTGCGAAATTCCCAAACAAACAAACAAACAAACAAACTTATTATATTTCTCTTTTTTTTTCTTCATAGAGTCTTCGTACGTCTGTTGAGATCCAAATTATTATAAATATCTTTATTGGTAAACCATTTATTAATAATACGTTTCTTTCATTGTGGATTGAAAAATTTAGACAAGGTGTCTAGATTTACTGAAAACGTGGTTCAAAACTTTCAAGCAGAGTATTTGTAATATACAGATACTACACACCTTACTACCCTATGTCATAATGTATACTTCGTATTTACCAGATTTATGATTTTTACATATTCTGATTATGGAGCTCTCTAAATCCAGTTGAATTTACGTCATGAATGTCAGATCCCCCTTCCATCGTGATATAGATTTGGAATCTAATAATCCTGGATGCTCGGTATTAATAAATGTGCCTTTGCCTTCACTCACAGTTAGAATATATTATTGTGGGGATACCTTGGGATTCCCAATTTGTCCCTGAAGAAGAATGGTCCACCTTTTAAAAGCCCTCAGGTTATAGGGTTTTAATTCATTATTGTGGTGATATACATGTATATACGAATATGATTACCTTTAACCTAGATGAAGGTAATTGTCGACAGTGTATGGCTGTCAACAGAAAGTTTGCTTTTGGTTTCTCTTGAATTTCGCGCAAAGCTACTCGAGGGCTATCTGCGCTAGCCATCCCTAATTTAGCAGTGTTAGACTAGAGGGAAGGCAGCTAGTTATCACCACCCACCGCCAACTCTTGGGCTACTCTTTTGACAACGAATAGTGGGATTGACCGTCACATTATAAAGCCACCACGCCTGAAAGGGCGAGCATGTTTGGTGCGCACGGAGATTACGAGTCGAGTACCTCAACTACCTGGCCACGCCGTGCCGTGAACAGAACGAAGGCCATGAACTAAGTAAGCAGCAGTGATGTTAAAGCATATTTTTCGACTGTATATCCTGTAGCAAAGAAATAAGCGTGAGGGAAAAACGAGAAAACCCCACTTCTGTTGGCAGGACAACGTGAAATGTACCCAACAAATATTTTAGTCGGAACCGAAAAGTGAGATCTAAAATAATTACAAGTTGTTAAACAATCAACTGATTAGTTAGACTTTAACCACAAAAACGTAATACAGATTAAAAATCTAACTTAGAACCGTTAACATTTGGATTAGATACTATATGCTAGTATTAAGCTGAATGAGGTGGTACATTTTTGCTATGGGAAAATATTATGTGGAGTTGTCACAATTTCTTGTAGAATAGGAAGGTGAAGTGTATACGTAATTCGTGGATTTGAAGTGTTTGTCATTTATGGAAATGTTGTTAGACGTGTTATAGGTGGTTTAATGAGAACGTTATAGGTCAATAGAAAAACGAAAGTTTTATACCCGTGAACTCATATACGACGGAAATTTCCTAGCTAAGGAGCTTATCTATTGTTTTATATACAGTTACAGCACGTCTTTCTTGACCTTGTATAAAGGTTATGGCCTGGTGCTTGGGACATTTAACTCGTAATCTTGGAGTCGCGGGATCGAATCCTCTAATTCTAATTTAACAGTAAGACTGGAAGGAAGACAGCGAGCCAAACCCACTTACCGCCAAACTCTTAGACTAATCTTTTACCGACGAATAGTGAGATTGACCGTAACATCATAACGTCCCACGGCTGAAAGGGCGAGTAAGTTTGGTGTGAACACTTCAAAATTAAAGGTATTTCAGATAGCTTTCGAACAGCTTTGAACAAAATTCAACAAACAAATAATCTGTATAAGGGGCTATCCTTTCGACTCTTACAAGTAACAGTGATTCTTTCGCATTTCGATGTTCACTTTCCGACTGGTCAGTTCCAGAGAGAATGAGTTTTTATGATTCCAGGTTTTGTTACTTTTAGAAGAGATTCGTTATGGCCTTTCCGAAGAAGAGACTCAGCTGTTATCTTAAAAGAGCTGAAACTTAATAGTAAAGTTTCGTCCGTGTGTTAATCTTTTATCCGTCACGTTTAGCTATCCTGCAAGTCAACTTCCCTTAATCTTCAAAAGCAGTTCATTTTACTTACTAACTTTACTTTCCAACGGAATGACTCTTCCAGCTAGACGATTATACACTTTTCGGTTTTCTTCACTAAATAAAATGTTCATGTTATTTAAATTTCCAAGTCGTGTCTTTACTCTTTCAATCCACTTGCAACATATTGTTATATTTTTCTTCCCAAATACTAAATCCATACATCCTTCACTTGTGAAGAAATCGGGTAGTTGTATGTAGGATTATCATACTGTTTATAACTGTACGTTTTAATTATCCTTTTATTTGTCCAAGACCGGAACACGGAACATGTTTTGCTAAAATGAAATGAATTTCTGAGGGAATTTCCCTCTGTAATTATCCACACACAATGAAAGTATATGCGTTGGATCAGTGTAGGAAGAACATTCATCGCTCTCTGTTCACACCTGTCTGTCTGTTCACGTGGTGACTGGAGAACGTAAGACTTGACGAAAACGTCAATAAAAAAGTTAAATAACTAACAAGTGAATTTGACACAGCGCCATATGTGGGAGTAGTAAGAACTAACTTAAAATTAAATGTCATTGGTATCATTTTTAAAATCATATACGTAACTGACGAATAACAGCAAAAACAATGATGTTTGATATAATCTATTTAAAATTATTAAAACAAATTAATAGAATAAAACGTTACTGCGTATCATGATAGAACGTTCTTTCTAAATTCAAGTGCAATGTAAGTATGTTGAATTGAAGGTAAGTTTATTTAAAGGTGGTTTTACAGCATAGTATATATTATATAATTCTACAGAACAGTGTTTAGTAACACATCAAGAAGACATTCAGTCTTTGAGGTAACATGCTAAATTTTCAAAATTTCTTCCTCCCCTTCCTAGATTCAAAGGTTCTATCTTTTTTATGTCTAACTTCACAGTTCAACAAACATTACACTCCTTACATTTTGTACTATTAAACTATAAACCTTAACCTAGTTTCAATATAATTACCTGAAATTAGACCGAAACTAACTATTCACGTGAAGTATAAGAATGAAACAGCTTTGTGTGATAGTATCGAAATCAGTGCTCACTACCTTGTCAATAAGAGAAGCATATACTTCCGGTATAAAATGTAAAAATGATAACTTAGAAAGCGAACTAAGCTCTGAATTAAGAGAACAAAGCCCCTCGGTGGAAAAATGGTAAGTCTGAAGGTCTAAAGTGTTAAAAAGCGGGTTTTGATTGGATTGGTATGTTTTGAATTTCATGCAAAGCTACACAAGGGCTATCTGCGCTAGCCGTCCCTAATCTAGTAGTGTAAGACTAGAGGGAAGGCAACTAGTCATCACCACCCACCGCCAACTCTTGGGCTACTCTTTTACCAACGAATAGTGTGATTGACCGTCACCTTATAATGCCCACACGGCTGAAAGGGCGAGCATGTTTGATGTGACGGAGATTTGAACCCCCGACCCTCGGATTACGAGTCGAGTGCCCTAACCATCTGGCCATGCCGGGTCCCGGGTTTCGATGCCCATGGTTTGCACAGCAAACTTTGTGCTAAAGAACAAACAATGATAATAAGTTTATCGGTTTAAATTATCTCGTTTAACCTCAGTGTACTGAGTATAATAAATATAAGTTAATGCAAAGGCATGCTATGTATTGGCATGGGGAGCCAGTGTCCTAATCCACTTGGCTTTAGAGATTTGAAATCAGGCAGTGAACAGAATTACATACTTCCAAAGATTCACCAACAACTTGGTGCTAAAACAAAACCCAAGTGCTCTATATAACTGCTGTGCTGGATAGCCTAAAACTGGGTTTCTCTAAAACACAGAAATATTGGTATAAAAACAGGATCTACACCAAACAATTTTTATTTCATTTCTATCACTTAAATAAAAAGTAATTAACGCATTTCGTTTTTTCTTTGACAAAAAACAAACAAATATGTAACAATTTATTACTCTGTTTAACTTCGTAACTCCACCAAACAGTAAATGAAAATCAGAAGTCAGAAGAATTTCGTCAATTTACGACTTTGTCGAGAAAAATTACACACAAACCTGAATTATGTATGGCTGTGTCTTTGAGGTCAAGCATTGTTATCTCTAATTTACCATTGTTATGTAACAGAAAACAACAAACAGCAGTACAAAACCGATAAAATAATTACGTGATGAGGGTTCTTTCTTAACAAAATGATTTTTTATGAACCCAAAATTAATGTTTTTACGGGTATAAGGATGTAATATTGGTTGTAACTGTCAAAACTTTCAACTTTCTACGACATTATGTTATTAAAAAACGAACAAAAAATAACTGAAAACCATTTCGAATATGGTGGTAATATTAGAGTTAACTGTATTGTTTTATATTATTTTTTTGTAAACTCTTACGCCAACTTAGAAGATACACAAATAATTTTGTTCTAATTAGATGACGTTTTCACGAAAGAATTATATCACAATATTACGTAGACATGAAACTACTTACACGTCAGTTACACGTAATAGAT
Organism: Tachypleus tridentatus; assembly: GCF_004210375.1. Lineage (NCBI taxonomy): Eukaryota > Metazoa > Arthropoda > Merostomata > Xiphosura > Limulidae > Tachypleus > Tachypleus tridentatus. Next base: position 74,630,440 of record NC_134825.1, read on the forward strand.
GTTGCGCCATCTAGTCCACTGGTACTTTTATTAGTTTTTAAACACAGTAGCGTTTTCTCCGGTATTAAAAGAGTGGTAGTCCTGGTATTCATACTACATATAGTTGTTATGCAGCTTAAATAAACACAACTCTCACCCTTTGTGTTGCTACTGGTTGCCACAGGTGATCATGGTAAGGAAGAGACAGCAATGGCACCCACAAACCAAACAACAATCTCAATACGGAATCGAAGTGTAAAGGTCTCATGTTGCAAAATGTTCGCTCACTCATGCGGAACTGTACATCCTTATTAACTTTTAAAAAAAAACCAATAAAAAAGTAATTAGCCTGCTTACCTTATATATGGTCAAATCCGAAAATGACCACTTGCTCTATCCTTAATTGTAAATACTTCATTGTAAAATGTTTTATTATTTTATATGAGTCAGAAATGTAATGTGTGCATTCACCAGAATGATAAAAATGATTTGATTAGTGCATGAAAATAATTGAAACAAGTATTATTTCTCCTTGAAAGAGTTCATCACAAAACAAACGTTTTCACAGAAATGAATAAAAACGTGTTTCGTAGAATATATAAGAACCTAGAAACTATTGGATGAACAGTATCAGAAGTACGTACTCTCGGTGCATTGCGCTCTTGAGCAACCTTAAAGTCACGCGTTTGAAAAATAACACTCTCTTGAATATCGAAGTGCTAATTAATAAGCACTTAAGTATTCTGTATAAACAAAATTTCGCAAAGCTACATGCGTGTTATCTGCGCTAGCTGTCCCTAATTTAACAGTAATACGTTCGAGGGAAGGCAGCCATGTAGTTAATACCATCCATTGGCAAATTCTTGGGCTACTCTTTTAGTAACGATTAGCGAGATCAGTCATCACATTATAACGCTACCACGGCTGAAAGGACGAGCATGTTTGATAGGAGAGGTTCAAACCCACGATCCTCGGATTGCAAGTCGAGTGCCTTAACCACCAGGCCATGCCAAGCTCTGTATAAACAGTATCCAAACGTATTCAAGGTAATGAATAACTAAACATTAAATTTACAACTACACTCTCTCTACCTGAAAAACTAGGTTGAAGAATAGTTACTTCCATCATGGACGTTATGCCATATTGTTATAGGATTTTCGACTAAAGATATGCACTATTTGGAAAAAACCCGCAGAGGTTTTTTTTAAAAAGCCCATACAGTACTTGGTTATGCTGCAGATACTCTTTACTTCATTCATTTAAGTAGGCACATTTGTCTATCAAGACATATCAAGTTACTGTTTCACATAAAACAGTTGTTATATTGTAACTTGATGAAATGAAACCGCATTTCGTCCAGGTGTGTAAGAAATATACCAAATGTTTATATTGATACACACTTGGTAACACGTTCAAGAGAAGTAAACAGCTTACCTTTCACTTAACACTATGTAATTAAATAGCTGACCTTTCAGTTAACATTACGCGATTAGACAGCTTACCTTTCAGTTAACAATATGTGATTAAATAGTTTACCATACAGTTAACACTATGTTATTAAACAGCTTACCCTTCAGTTAATACTATATGATTAAACAGCTTACCATTCACTTAATACTGTGTTATTAAACAGCTTACCCTTCAGTTAAGACCATGTTATTAAACAGCTTACCATTCACTTAATACTGTGTTATTAAACAACTCACTCTTCAGTTAATACTATGTTATTAAACAGCTCACCCTTCAGTTAATTCTATGTTATTAAACAGCTCACCCTTCACTTAATACTATGTTATTAAACAGCTCACCCTTCACTTAATACTATGTTATTAAACAGCTCACCCTTCAGTTAATACTATGTTATTGAACAGCTCACCCTTCACTTAATACTATGTTATTAAACAGCTCATCCTTCAGTGAATCATATGTTATTAAACAGCTCACCCTTCAGTTAATACTGTCTTTTGTTCTTCTTTCTCGTTTACCAAACGTATAAATTCCTATGAACTACAGATGTGCTGAGCGTTTAGATTCAAAGGTATATACAGAGAGCTATTACAGAAGTCCATAGCGATGGGTCAGTCGTGAAATGTTTAATACATTGTTTTGCTCTTGTAATGCAAACTGTTACTGGCGATGTGTAACGTCAGTCCTCGAGCAGTCCAAAAACTATGACTATTGTAATAGTGTTACTACAAAAACAGTATAAGTTACATTACAATATATATCTCGCACATATACGTATAAGTTTAACGCATGTCAGTCTCTTTCTCAGAGTTTCAGAGATGTTCACTTAACACGAATAACGCTTTCGTATGCTCTCTACCTTCACTGACCGCTACAAGAACACTGAACCCAAAACTGTCGATGCACAAAACCGCGCGCTATGCTACGTGAACGTGTTGTGCCTTACTGACAAAGGTACACGTAGGTGGTACGATTCGGTCTGTATTGTTTGTGACGTATAAGGCCGTCCAATACAAAGGTACGGTGCACCCTTTAGAGGAAGAAGTCTGTTCTACACATGGGCGGGTCAATCAGAGAGGCAATCAAGCGTGTGTAAACCACGTGCTTGTTCTATGCACGGCTCTATTACTTATTAGTAATGCTCACGTAGTTCATCTGCCAAGCAGAAGCCGTTGTTCTAAATCAGTGATTCCTAACCTTTTTTATGCTCCGCACCCGTAAAAAAAATTAATATGTTCTCGCACCCCTCACAGTAATTATTTATTTAAGAATAAAGGTGAAGGTGGCCAAAACAAATGTTATCTCGCACCCCTGGTTGGGAACCACTGTTCTAAATTACAGTCTCATCTGAAGTAATTCTTGATAACGAAAAACCCACTTGAAATAAAAATGTATCTCAGAACTGCTGATATAGGTATTAACACTTTTATTGATAAGGAAAGAACAACATTTCGGTCTTTCTAGGTTAACCTGAAGATGACCTAAGAAGGTCGAAACGTTATTCTCTCCTTATCAATAAAAGTGTTCATACCCGTATCAGCCGTTCTAAGATGCATAATCTCAACTGGTTGACTTGCCCTTTGCCACAGCTGGAGTAGGTAGCTTCAAGTAGTTTGGTAGTTTGGTTCTAGCGTCGTTAATTAATTGTTTTAGTCACGTAAAAAAGAGATTTTATATTTGACTAACCTTCTTTGACTAAAACATAACATTTGTCACCATTAATAGATTTAACTAACATTTTAAATACCCTATGTGCTTTGTACTTGGTAGAATGTTCTGATCTATTTTAAAACCTCGCATGAACCTACGCAAAGAGTACCAGAAAGCATTTCTGTTCTGATTTAATAGTGGGATTAGACTGCCATACTCTATTTATATCGCACCCAAGGTTCCAAAAGTGGTTTGGTTTGTTTTGAATGTCGCGCAAAGCTACACAAAGGCTATCTGCGCTAGCCGTTCCTAATTTAGTAGTGTAAGACTAGAGGGAAGGCAGCTAGTCATCACCACCCACCGTCAACTCTTGGGCTACTCTTTTACCAACGAATAGTGGGATTGACGGTCACATTATAACGCCCCCACGGCTGAAAGGGCGAGCATGTTTGGTGCGACGGGAATTCGAACCCGCGACCCACAGATTACGAGTCGAACGCCTTAACCCACCTGGCCATGCCGGGCCCTTTCAAAAGTGCAGAGCTTATATTTATAGCAACAAATCGCGAATACTGAACTTTGAGATTTACAGTCCAGGCATATTAACCCACTAGGCTACGTCTGGTGCATAATACTTCGAAAATAAAGTTATTTAAATTTATCGTTTTTATTAAAAATAACTTATATTAAACAACCACTGCCCCTGGGCGTTGGAGCGGTATTAATAGAAAATATATAAAATCTAACGAGCTATAAAACAACTGAATGACGACACCTAGTGGGAAACTTTGATTTGGTATTTCATCTTTGTTTTTTTAATCATATACAAAGCAAAATAAGTAAGACTTCATTATATTTCTCTCCTTTTTTAACATTCTGTCGCTAAAATACAAATTTCTATCACTACTACTTGTGTTTGTATTTAACAGAGTATTTCGAAACCAAATTCATTGTTGCTACGTAAATCTTAACGCAAAAAAGAGAATTAAGGTGGGGTCGGAGAGGCGTTAAATTAAAGGTCTTATTATGTGTCTATTTCACGGACTATCAAATATTTAAATAACAAGACGTTGAAAAACAAAACACGTGTTTTATTTTGTTTGTCTTGTTTACTCACTATCTGTGAATCGTATACTGTTAATATATGAACAGAGTACAAAACCGGAAATACGAATATAATGCAGTGAGAGTTGAAAGGACTAGAACTTCATGTCTTCGTGATTCTTTTGATTTCTTATGTTGCGCAATGTCACCTTGTACACATAAATAATTACCTGGATAATTCTTTCAATAACAAAAAATAAATATAAACTATATTATTGGCCCAAGAAAACTAACTGTACGCAAGAGCTATAAATTAATTTAAAAAATAACATGTTGACATATCTAAACAAGTATACACAAACAACTTAAACAACCTATTTTCTGACACTTTGTTATTAGGCATGAGTATTAGGTCTATTATATTTTTAACAGTACATTTTTTTCAGTTTCTCAGAGTTTTATCAAGAAAAAGAAGAAAGTTTAATAGTATTTAAACTACACTGTGTCCGTCACAGTTATTGCTTTTGTTTGTTTGTTTTGGAATTTCGCACAAAGCTACTCGAGGGCTATCTGTGCTAGCCGTCCCTAATTTGGCAGTGTAAGACTAGAGGGAAGGCAGCTAGTCATCACCACCCACCGCCAACTCTTGGGCTACTCTTTTACCAACGAAAAGTGGGAATGACGGTAACATTATAACGCCCCCACGGCTGGGAGGGCGAGCATGTTTAGCGCGACGCAGGCGACACAGTTATTGCAGACGACGAGTTTCACTTAATCCAGAGTGCATGAGACTAGCTGGAACACTATTTGTTACAACAATAACCGTTACGCTTTGAAAGCATTTTCTAAGGTGGCAAAACATAATTGTAATTAGTTACAACTTTTCATAAGAATTTAATGTAAGGCCTGACACTGATGACAAAGTATAGTTTATTATATCGTGATATGCTAGCTGAGAAAATGCATTCACACTGTAATAATTTATTTTATGGTTGCTTTAACAGGAAAGCCTATAGATAGGAGAATCAACATTACTAACTTAGTTTAACAACATTAAACTAATTTAGCAAGACGTTAAGTAATTCTTACATTTAATGGGCGAAATTCAAATAACTATCAGTAACTTTTGTTTTCTATTATCCACTATTCAGAATGATTTGTTTTTGAATTTCGCGCAAAACAACTCGAGGGCTATCTGCGCTTGCCGCCCCTAATTTAGCAGTGTATGACTAGAGTGATGGCAGCTAGTCATCACTACCCACCGCCAAACTCTTGGGCTACTCTTTTACCGACGAATAGTGGGATTAATCATCACATTATAACGTCCCCACAGTTGAAAGGCTGAGCATGTTTGGTGCGACGGTGATTCAAACCCGCGACCCTCAGATTGCGAGTCTAGGACCTACTAACGATAATACGTTTGAGAATGTTAGCTCTAGGGGTAGCGTTTGTTTATTTTTGAATTTCGCGCGAAGCTACACGAGGACTATCTGCGCTAGTTGTCCTTAATTTAACGATGTAAGAATAGAGGGTAGGCAACTAGTCATCACCACCCACCGCCAACTCTTGGGCTACTGTTTTACCAAAAATAGTAGGAACCATAATATTATAACGCTTCCACGGCTGAAAGGGCGAGCATGTTTGGTGCGATGGGGATTCGAACTCGCAACCCTCAGATTACGAGTCGAGTGCCTTAACCACCTGGCCATGCAGGGCCGAAGGTTAGAGACTTTGTTTCTTTCTAGTCCTAGTGGTTAGCGCGCCCACACAATGTGTGAATACCAGGATTTTGTATATTGAAGCCGTGAGTGAGCTCTAAGAGTGACAACCAAATCTTACTTTCTGATCAGACAAGAAGTCCAATTCTAAAGTGGAATTTGACTAAATGCTTTTCATTTGACTATAAAACAAGATTAGAGACGGCTATACGAATATAGCTCTATATATGCAAAAACGGCTCGTTTGGGTTGAGAAAATATTTTACGTAGAAGAGCGAACAACGTTTTGACCTTCTTCGGTCATCGTCAGGTTCACAAAGAAAGAAAGAGGTAACTGACCGGAAGCTGACCACATGTTTAGAAGGGGTTGTGTAACTGAGTGTCGGAATGTAGAGGGCGGTGTTAGATGTTTGAATATATAATTTTATTTTATTGTATTTAATATAGATATAAAGGCGTTCCTTTATATTGGTTTATTTTGGGTTTAAGTTGTTGTATAAGTAAGGCTTCTTTAATTTTGCGATTGTTTATGTTTGTTTCTTTATTTAGTATTTGAGTGTTTTTTATGGTTATGTTGTGTTTATTTGACTTGCAGTGTTCAAAAACGTGTGAAGGTACTTTTATGTTCTTTGAATCTGGTTTCCATTTTCTACTTGTTTCTCAATATAGAAGTCGTGGCAGTTATCACATTGTATTTTATAAATAATGTTGGTGTGGTGTTTGTCAGTGTAGTTTTTACATAGTATAGACCTCAGTTTTGTGCCTGGTTTTTGAATAAATTTGGTATTAACTGGAATGTCATATTTTGTTACTAGTTTTTGCCAAATGTTGGTTATTTGTCTGCTGATGTCAGGAATATGTGGTATACAGCAGTATATGGTTTCGTGATTTATTGATTCGTGAGATATATTTACTTTTGTTGGTTGATTTTGCTTTCTGTCTAGGTGTGTGCGTATAATGTTTTCTACGGTTTGTGGAGGAAACTTATTGATGTTGATGAAGTATTGTTTTATTTTGTCTAATTCATCGTTAATTTTATCTGGTGAGCATAGTTTTATGGCTGTGTTTATTTGGTTTTTTAGTATATTGAGTTTTTGTTTTGTTTCATGTGCTGAGTCCCAAGGAATGTATAGTCCAGTATGGGTGATTTTTCGGTGGATTTCTGTTTTGAATTGTGTGTCGGTTCTTGTAATTTTGAGGTTAATAAATGATATTTGATTGCTTTTTTTCTGTTCACATGTGAAGTTAATGTTGGGATGTATAGAGTTAATGTGATTGAAAAAATTAAGTGTGTGTTCTGTAGATCTGAATCCCGCAACCGTGTCATCTACATATCTGGACCAGTATAGTGGTGGATGTAATGCTGTGTTAATTGCTTGTGTTTCAACTTGTGTCATAAAAATATTGGCTAGAACTGGTGATACTGAGTTGCCCATGCTTAGGCCATTTGTTTTCTCGACATCACTGAATATAGCTCTTATGCGGCAAAACAAAACATTTAGAAACAAACAAGCTTTGCCAACAAATGTTATGAAGCACTTCTTTACAAGTTCTTATTAATTCAAGTCTTTATGATATGGTTAAGAATTAAGATCGAAGTGAATAATTAAGAAGTTGTCATTTTAGTTGAATCTTGCTATTACTGATGTGGTCCTCATCCACCACTTTTTATAAATTATTTGTGCTTCAAACTGTTTGTAAGTTCATGGCCTTGTTTGTTAGAAAAAAAAGTGTTACATTGAAAACTAATCATCATCAAACATTAATGAATTGTCACAACCACTGGAGTATATGGAGTCATAAACAGAATTAGATAAATTACACAAAAACAAAAGATTTCCCTTTACCACGGGTGGGTGAGCTTACCAGGAAAGAAGACATTTTCCGTAAGTTCTTTATCTAACATGAATTTTATTTTTGAATCCCACCTAAAGCCCGACATGGCCCGGTGGGTTAAGACGTTCTACTCGTAATCGGGGATCGCGGGTTCGAATCCCCGTCGCACCAAAACATGCTCGCATTTCAGCCATGGGGCGTTATAATGTGACGGTCAATCTCATTATTCGTTGGTTAAAGAGTAGCCCTAGAATTAGCGGTGGGGGGTGATGACTAGCTGCCTTCCCTCTAGTCTTACACGGCTAACGCAGATAGCCCTCGAGTAGCTTTGCGCGAAATTCAAAAACAAACAAACAATTATTGAATCCCACCTGCTTTTGAACGTTATATTTCCGTCTGAGTCACTTGAGTTCAAGTGAAAAATACACAGCATATAGTACATTTTGAGAACAAATCAGAAATAAGCTCAAACATTTCATAAATTCAGTGATGTGGCTTTACAAAATCACTATCATGAACACGCTTTAAAAAGTACAAAAACTCACATCAAAAGGTGGCACGTGTATATACTGTGTTATTCCTGCGTAGAACTATTTATACGCTAAGAGAAAAGGATCTTTTCAACTGATCAATTTCATCGTATATGAATTATGACTTTCATAATTATGTGTTTTATGTTCATTTAATCATCGTGTTTCACAGACTCTCAAGGAACAAACACTCTCCGATGTCTCCTTGTTGGTGGTTTGAGTTCGAGTGATTTTTGAGTTGAATAGCCATATTCGTTATTAATTTCAGGTTTTGGTTTAAAAGTCTGTGTTTTACGTTTGTACATATCTCGATCATCATAAAATATGTTTATATATAACCTCTATTCGTTCTTAAATTATATATATGTATATACATATTACTAACAAAGAAAATATTATATTTAAATATGTATTACATGTTAAAACTTTAATTAAAATACAACGATTCTTATTGCTGATAGATTTGGTCTAGAATGAATGCGAAACTTAACAGAAAATCTCCAAAACTAGTTAACACAAGTTGGCCATTATTAACAATATTACTCTGCTTATTTTGGTGAAATAATATTAAAGTGTTACTTACATGTCATCAAAAGTTAATCATACTAATCTTGTTTTGTTTGTTTTTTGGAATTTCGCACAAAGCTACTCGAGGGCTATATGTGCTAGCCGTCCCTAATTTAGTAGTGTAAGACTAGAGGGAAGACAGCTAGTCATCACCACCCACCGCCAACTCTTGAGCTACTCTTTTACCAACGGATAGTAGGATTGACCGTAACATTATAACGCCCCCACGGCTGAAAGGGCGAGCATGTTTGACGCAACCGGAATGCGAACCCGCGACCCTCAGATTACGAGTCGCACGCCTTAACACGCTTGGCCATGCCGGGCCCACTAATCTTGGATTAATATTTTGATAATGTAATTTGCACTCAACTGAATATATCGTTCAGGATACAGAAAGTTGAGTACGTTATTTAAAACAATTTTTAATAAGTAAATCAGCTAGTCACGTTACAGCCGCATGCGATATTAAGTCGCGGTGGGACAGCACGTATCAGCACCACATTTTAACATTGTTTGGCGTTCGTAGAAGTGATCACTTTTGGGAAGGTTATATAACGACCCTTTCTAGCGTAAGATAAGCATACATTCAGATGTGTTGAGATCATGAAATGAGAATTTCTGGAATGGGATATCCCTTGTAATAAATGGAAAACAAAGGTGGTGGATCAACTTGAAAACCTTTGATAATCGAGGAAAAGAGTTAAGAATAAGTTTTACTCCAGCCATTGAAAACAAAGTTCAGTGTCTTGTAACAGGTGAGAATCTATGAACACGAATGTCTGTGGCATTACCTGCTCCCGTGTCCCAGGCAACACTACTTAATATAATTATGTAGTATTTTCGTTTGGAAAACCAAAAAGTAGCTGCTTCCATGACCAATCCGTTCAACCATCGCATACTCACGCTGTTGGCAAATAAACTGGGTATTCGTGCTATTCCAAACGAAAACATACCGGTCAAATCGTCTGTCAACTTTGCAATTGGACTATTGGAAAGGATCTCCGCGTGTATTAGAAGGGTTTTGGAAGGAAGTAGGTGAATTGGTGTGTTTTGAAACATGATAGCCTTTCGATTGAGCTTTTTTACAATGGTAAATATACTGCAATACCATTGTCAAGATATACGGTAGTCAGATGAAAAATGACACGATATGAGGCAGCAAATTTGTTTTGATATAACACACTTAACCTCTGAATATCAAATAAGAATAGAGCAAGCAAAATAATTCTTTATGAATAAATAACTTTTTGTCATTCTCATGTTAACTACAATTTTTTTTATTCTTTCCTTTCCCGAAAAACTTTGGTATCAAAGTCCTAATAATGCGACAAATTTTCTTTATTTTCGTCAGATGAGACAAACAGGGACGATATATCTAAAACTAGAACACCTTATTAACTGAAGTATGACATTTACTGGAACGGTTAATGATCCTCATTGGCAGTACATAATATAACAGGATTTTTTTGTCTTAATTAAAGTTTGTAAGGCTTTGAAAACTGTGATTACATTTCAACAATACGCCAAAACAGCATCAATAAACAAAACGGTATGGAGCAATGATACGAATTTTAAACAATAGTTACAATAATACTTTGAGGAAAAAAGTGTTAAAAACTAGTAAAACACATGTTTATAACAAAAACATTATTATTAATTGCAACGTTTCGGTCAAAAGCACTTCGTCAGGCAGTTTATAATGTAGTGTTGAATAGATCAGTCTCTAGATAGACTATTGTATTGCTGAATGTTGTTTAAAATGTAATTGCATTCCGTCTAAGCCTTTTTTTTTTTTTTGTAACACGATTGAAGAAAGCCTTCTGAACGAAACGTTGCAAATAAATATAAAGTTTTGTCACATGCGTATGTTTTACCAATTTTTAATATTTTTCTCACAATTTTTTCCACATCTTGCGATCTCTCTACTCTGTTTTATTTCTTTAAAACGTATACATATATAAATAAATTATTAAAATGTAAAGTTTAGTCTAGGAAATTTGTTTGTTTGAAGTTAAGCACAAAGCTACACAATAGGCTATCTGCGTTCTGCCTACTACGGGTATTGAAACCCAAATTTTAGCGTTGTAAGTCTGCAGACATACCGCTGTTCCACTGGGAGGGGTAGTAACATACAAAATAAACTGAAATTAAAAATATTTCTTGACATACCATAGCACTACCATACCTTTATGAACAATGTGCAATTTACAAGAAATAAGAAGTGCACAGGACTATTCTTTTAAACGACAGAAGTTTTCCATTTGAATAAAAATATATACATATTGTTTATTTAACAATTAATAATTAAAACAAATATTCACGGCAAATCGGTGTCTGGTATTCATTATGCTAGTAAGTTTTTATTTCATAATGCAGTGTTGAATAAATCACTCTCTTGATAGACTATTTTCTTTTTCTTATATCCTAAATTAGATATACATTATATTATCGAATGTAGTTTAAAATGTAGTTAACTGGTTCTCGACTATATCTTACAAAAATAAGGAGCGAAATGTTTATATTGTAAGAATACTTTAATAGTTTTGTTACTATTTTGTATTCTCTTAACCTACCTGGTTTCGATACCCATTGTGGCTACAGCAGAGAAAACACATTGTGTAGCTTTGTGTTTAACAACAAACAAAACACGTAACCTATCTGATTTCGATACTCGTGGTAGGCACACCAGAGAAATGTTTAACAACAAACAAAACACTTAACCTACCTTGCAGATATGTGCAATACGGTAGCGCCATCTTTGTCTCTGTCCCACAGAAAACAGTTAGTATGCTTTAGCAGCCACACGAGGGCGTGTAATTTCCCCATGGCTGCTGCATCGTGTGCTGGTGAAGCGCCGATAAAGGACCGAGTGTTAGCCTTCATTCCACACTTCTTGACTAAAAATTCCAAGACTTTAACGTGTCCTCCACGAGCTGCATAATGAACACACGATGCACCAAAGTCATCTTGAATGTGAGATGCCAGTTCATTGTTTCTGTGAAGCATCTGAAGTCCTTCTAAGTCCCCCTCTCTAGCCGCTACCAGAGCGTGGTGTAAAATACTCATCTCTGGCATACTTGAAAACGTCTTACTTCTTCTTAGCCAAAAATCTGTGAAACAAAATTCAGAAGATGAGATAATTTCAACATGATTGAAAATAATAATATTATTTATAACACTCCACTAGAATGTGAAGAAAATAGCAATACATGACTAACAGTAAAAAACATAACATAATGATTCATACTTCATAGTTCTAAATAGTCATTCCACTTTACAACATACTGTAAACAGGTTAAACACCATCATTTTCTTAGAACTGGACTGGGTGTGGCTTGGTAGTTACTGTGCTCAGATTTTGAATCCGATGATTCTAATTCGCGGCTCGTTACCGCAAAAACACGCCCCACATTTTGTGGCCGTTAATGTAATATATGAGCAGGGGCGTAGATTTTTTACACCCTATGGGGGGGATGATTTTTGCAACCACTTATGTGGACTGTTCAATTTGCAAATTGGTAATATCTGGTTACGTAAACCTGAACGTTGTAAACATGCAGTCACAGAGTAATCTTGTTGCCACGATACTTGCTTGTATACTTAGGCCTACTGACTGATACTTACGAACAATCCCTTAGATCGAAAAGCTTAGAAGTACGCCTATATTAAAGATGTACATTTCGGCTACTGAAAAAGCCTACATCTAGGCCTAATTATGTAATTCGATTGGTAAGAACACGAGAATCACAAGAACAAACACACAATTTGTAGGCCTGTGATGCAATAAAACAATTCAACAGACCAATCTGTAGGGGGGATGATTGTATGCACCATACCCTCCACCTAAAATGACGGGGGGGATGTATACCCTCCATTCTCCCCAGGATCTACGCCCCTGTATATGAGTGACGGTCAAATCTCACTCTTCGGTCAGACGAGAGTAGACGTTTGTTAATTAAATGTTTTCCCTTTGTTGTATCAATTTAAAATTAAGGAACAGCCTTTCACGTAGCTTTTTTGCGAAAGTTTTGACACAAAAAATGTATTCTATACAATTCCTTTTACTTCTGGCGAACGAGAAATTGTAACATACATGCGGTTACGTAATTAAACATGTTTATATATATATATCAATAATAAAAATCCGTTTAAGTTTTAAATGTTACATGCATGTAGCTTTAATTACGAGGAATGTTTACAAAGAATAAAAGGAATGTCAGACGATTAATAATTGTTCACAATCAAAAACATAATATTTTTTCAAGGTAATTTAGCTTGTTTATAGTTAAGCACAAAACTGCACATGAGATAAATGCGTTGTGTCTACCACGAGTATCAAAAGCTGGTTTTAAATATTGTAAGTCCGAAGACCTATCTTGCCATGGGGTGGGGCTCTCAGATAGATGGAAGTCAAAGCAATACTACAAAATGACAATAGCGATTTTCAACGAAAGGTAATTATCAAGGTATCATTAGATCTGTCTATAAGTTAATTGTAATTTAAATACTTGTCGTAGCATTTCAACAGATATACACTTTTGACATTTTGTCTACGTTTTGTTTTTGTTTTTTTATTTCGCACAAAGCTACACGAAGGCTATCTACGCTAGCTGTCCCTAATTTAGCAGTGTAAGACTAGAGGGAAGGCAGCCAGACATCACCACGAACTGCCAACTCTTATCTACTCTTTTACCAATAAATACTGGTATTGACCGTCACATTATAACGCCCCCATGGTTGAAAGGGCAACCATATTTGATGTGACGAGGATTTGAGCCCACGACCCTCGGATTACGAGTCTAGTGCCTCGATCACCTGGCCATGCCGGGCCTTGTTATTTATAATAACCATACTGTCATATTTCTCCTCATATACTAATGGAGGCGACTGAAAATTGCGTTGCAAGTGATCGCATCAGGTAGTGTAAAACATCAAAAACACTTACAATTTGTTCCCCAGTGGCACAGCAGTATGTCTGCAGACTCACCCCAATAAAAACCAGGTTTCGATACCCGTGGTGGGCAGAACACAGATAGCTCATTGTGTAGCTTTGTGCGTATTTCTAAACAAACAAGCACTAACAACAAAAATATCACTCAGAAAAAAGTAAGTTTGCATTCAGAACTGATTTGAGCATGAAGGGTCACAAAGCCAAGTAAAAACTAGGCCTATTATTCAGCTAATTCGTGCTATAACCACTGGCTCTACCAGCTCACAGAAATTGTTCCAGTTTTTTTGTTTTTTTTTCCAAGGATCGTGATTAATTTTATCACTGAACACGCCTGTTCTGATCGTGGCCATGTTCTTGTTTTGTTTTTTTTTCTGAACAATTACAGAACCCTAGATCTATTGCAACTTCACTTGAATTAAACAAATATATAAACATACGTCCTTTATAAAATAACTCTTTCGACAATGCCCAACAGCGATTATTTTGTTTAAAAAAAAGTTGGAAACTTTTTTAATGTTGTCTTCTTTTAAAGGAAAATAAAATAACCATTTCAATAATTAATTTAACACCTATTTATGAATATACGGGCATGTAGTATTTGGTGTGTAATTTTATTCTATGGGTTTTAGGGTTCTGAAACATATACAGTTATATGTAATAACTGTACTGAAGGGGATAAATCTTATTTTCTAACTGCATATTTATATCTATATTTGTGAATATGAAGGTAAATCAGGCACAATATCAAACACTGAAAAAAATCTGTCTCGTACACAGCAGAGTGAAAGTGAAGAAACAAGAACAACTCCGTCACCTTTAAGAAATAGTAACTGGAACTAAATCAGCCGATAGTAACGATACTTATGTCGGCCATGTTAGATAAGAAGCCTCTGAAGAAATTTATGAATGACAAATAAGTGAATTTAAGAGTCAGCACCTTTACAGGTTACTTGACAAAATGAAGACCAAGACAACTCAAGAATAGGCTTTCGTTTACTACCCTGGTGGTACCTAACAGATACGTAATTCACAGACATTGTGGTTTGATCATAACACCGTCAGTATGTGTGAGTGTCAATGCTCGAACTAAAAAAAATTCTTCATTGCCAACTGAACTTGTATTCTAAGTTTTAGACTGTATTATAAAGCTCCGGAAGGCAAAATTAATAGTAGTTTTATTTATTTATCATTTTTGTGTAAGACCCTAGTGCTGAACTTGTATTTTAACTTTTAAATTGTATTATAAAGCTCCGGAAGGCAAAATTAATAGTTGTTTTATTTATTTATCATTTCGTGTAAGACCCTAGTGGATCAATTGGCAATACGTTTATGGGCTTACAACGCTCAAATGCGGGGTTCGAGTCCTCTGGGTTGAAAGAATGCACTTAGACCGTTATGTATATTTGCACTAAGATAACAACAACGAACCTTTCTTTATCAAATTGGTATGTACAATTTAGTGTAATGATACCATCCAGCTATTTTGGAATCCCAAGTGCTGAAACATTATGGTGAAAAACATAATTATTCATAAATGTCTCTCAATTGACTTCTTGTGCATGTACATGAAAATCTTTGCAAGGTCAGACCAACCATTCAATTTTCTCCGAACGGTGTAAAATACTGGTAGTATTAATATTGTGTTACTTTATTCTATGAAATATCTCTTTCTGCCTGCAGTTCCGCAGTGGCACAACGGAACATCTGCGGATTTACAACGCTAGAAATTGGGTTTCGATACTCGTTGTGGGTTTGGTTTGTTTTGAACTTTGCGCAAAGCTACACGAAGGATATCTGCGCTAGCCGTCCCTAATTTAGCAGTGTAAGTCTAGACAGAAGGCAGCTTGTCATCACCATCAACCGCCAACTCTTGGGCTACTTTTTTAGCAACGAATAGTGGGATTGACCCTTACGTTATAACGCCCCTATGGCTGAAAGGGCGGCATGTTTTGTGTGACGCGGATTCGAACCCGCGACCCTCAGATTACAAATCGAGTACCTTAACCACCTGTTCATGCCAGGCCAGGTAAAGAGGTAAATTAACGTTTTAATTTGTGTTCGTTTCTTGTTTTAATTTAGTAAGAGCTACACTTTACCATGTTGACAGGTAAACAACAACTTTGACAGGCTCAACAAAATTTCTACTAAAGTATATTTAATCCGATGAAATGAAATGCGTGCATATTTAGGACAGATAAAAATTGAATACTATAATAACAGATAGATATACATGTTCCAGACGACATCTATGTTATAACAAGTTTAAAACATGCGCAGTGACTTTCATTTGTTTTCTTGTTACTAAAATGGAATGAAATAAACATGAGTCACTTCGAAATAGGCCTGTTGATGCTTGTACGTTCCGTTAGTTCTAATGTTATGCATTCAAATGCACAGTACCTTGAAATCATAAATATATTTAATTCAAGATGTACTTACTTAAAAACAAACAGATTGGAAGTGTTGACAAAATTTCAGCATTGATAATTTATTTAATACATGTTTTTACTTGTTTTTTTCTATTCAAAAAGATAGTCGAACGAGAAACATTTTCTAAAAGTAAATAGTGTCTATAGTTGATACAGTTGCACACACTTAAAAATAAAAAGCGTGGGTAAAAGCACGTGTTGGTCTAAAAACCTTCAAGTTTTATTACGTTTCGCTTGTTCTAGTTGAAGCCAAAATTCAAGGTTTTGGCAAAAGACAGTGCCATAATGGTAACTATCCAGCAAAAATTCAGGTTGTTCAGTTGTACATATGTAGTGAAACCTTCCATTTTAACAAACTATATCTTATTACCCTCGTTCCCATCTCTAGTTCCTCACGAGCTGAACACATATATCACAGTTTATTTCTGAAATCCTTGCTTTAACCGGCAGTACGTAGAGGCCATTTTTAAAATTCACACCACTTTTCTTTTCCTTACCTGTTTCACTGTCGTATTTTTCCATTTTGCAATACGCATGTAAACTAACCGTTGCGTGATATTTTTTTACGGTGTGTAAAAGCGAGCTGATGAATGAGAAAAGCGGTTTTTAACTTTCGTACTTATATGTATTTCACACACATACTTTTTAATCATAAGTAATAACACTCTTCTGTTATTAATTTCCCTTCAAATTTATTTTCGAAAATTAAGAAAGTAATTACTTGCTCTCGCACATTATACAATACTGAGTTTGTGTTTTAGTCAGGTTCAATTTCAATTACATTGAAAATTTAACTAATTAAATAAAACATTATCTATTCCTATGTTGCTTTCTATCTTTTGAAATATTTTTTTTAACAAACCTTTAATAAAAATATATTTATTAAACTACTTCTTCGTTACTGTTCTCCGGGAAGATTATGGATTTATATCACTAAAATCCGAGATTCGATTCCAAGAGGTAGATGTATGACAGATATGCTCATTTTGCAGCTTCGAACTAACACAAATGAACAATATTTATCGTTATTGTTGTTCGAATATTAAAAGGATTTTGTTCGCATAATTCACAGTTTCTAAATATTTGAAAGTTACATGTAACATTATTTATGAACTGGTTTTGTATTCATACCAGAAATACAACTTGGTTCTGATGATACAGAGATCTATAACAAACACTTGCCTGAACTGACACCTTTTCAGTGTGTTCACACATGACAAAATATGTTTCACCAATCTTTACCCTCGGGACTCAAGAAGACTCGCCAATTCTTGAATAGTGAATGTAGGGTTAAAATTAAAATTATAATAGGCCTAATACTAGTATTTTATCACCAGTTTTTAACATAATTCCGTATTTAACTATTTAACGAGTGCAGTTAACAATGATTGCTCCTGCATTTAAAGAGAATATGCACCTTTTCAGTGTGTTCACACATGACAAAATATGTTTCACCAATCTTTACCCTCGGGACTCAAGAAGACTCGCCAATTCTTGAATAGTGAATGTAGGGTTAAAATTAAAATTATAATAGGCCTAATACTAGTATTTTATCACCAGTTTTTAACATAATTCCGTATTTAACTATTTAACGAGTGCAGTTAACAATGATTGCTCCTGCATTTAAAGAGAATATGCGATAATCTTTACTTGTGTGTGGGTGTGCGGGGGAATTGAAAGTCACATAACGTTGTCAGGTACTTGATGATATGGTTTCTATATATTTATATTAAATAATTTGTTATGTGCAATATGTAAAACGTGCTTTTCTGGATTAACGGGTAAAGTTTAACAACGTACGTTTTGGGTGTGAAGAAGTTAGATATAATAAAAAAATTACAACTTCAGTTTAGGGACGTGTGGCGAATGGAGATACCTAACTTAATAATTTATATTAAATAAAAAAAGGAAACACACAACATATTGAAGTAACTGAAACCACTGTTGTCTTTATCAACAGGCCCGGCATGGTCAGGTGGGTTAAGGCGTTCGACTCGTAATCTGAGGATGTGTTCGAATTCACGTCGCACCAAACATGCTTGTCGTTTCAGCGTTGGGGCGTTATAATGTGACGGTCAATTCCACTACTTGTTGATGAAAGAGTAGCCCAAAAGTTGGTGGTGATGACTAGCTGCCTTTCTCTAGTCTTTTATACTGCTAAATTAGGGACGGCTAGTGTAAGTATCCCTCGTGTAGCTTTGCGCAAAATTCAAAACAAACAAAATTTCAAAGCTTTGTTGCAACAGCAAGAATTAGATATGAATGGCACACTACTCCAGATTGCCCCATCGGCAAAATTTTTAGGTCTGACCTATGATTCAAAACTAACTTGGATCAATCACGTGAACGAAATTAAAAATAAAGTCTGGCGAAGAACTAACTATGCTAGAAGTCTAACTGGTAAAAACAGTGGAGCATCTACAGATAACATACTAAAAATCTATAAAACATATATTACACCTGTAATAGATTATGCAGCTCCAGCATGGATAACTGTAAGCAATAAAATAATTAAAACCAAACTACAAACAATCCAAAATACACTCCTCACAACTGCATACAGAGTTCCAAGAACTACATCATCTCAGTTCATTCATAAATACTCGAACATACCAACCATTATTAAACAATAAAAAAAAAATGCCACCAACAAACTTGACATTCTGCTGATAGAATAAAATAATCTCTGTATACGAGCCACAATACATGGACATTGCCCTGAAAAGATTCAAAATAATATTCAGTTCACAGTTATAAATACCAATCCGTCAATAACATAAGTACGGGAAGGAGGAAGAGGTCACAGAGAACCTGACCCTCCAGGGTTTGAACTTTTCTTACCCAAACACCGACAGACATATTTGTTGCGATCTCTAGAGATTCTAAAATGAAAGACTAACAACACTTATACCTCAAGCATCAACAAAAATCTCTAAAAGTTCAGGAAGAAAATTCCTCGCTTACGTCTTTTACGGAACCTTTTATAATTAATATTTTGTATAAAGCAATAAGAACAGACCTAATTATTAACTTCTTTGATGATTACAGAAAGTTTCAACTTTCACAAATCTGAACGAGATGTAGTTAATCGACATTAATAAAAACCAAATATTTCATGTATGGTAGAAGTTTTTCGACATAACGGCGTAGTCTGCTAATATATATCTCTGATTTATAATGACATCGCTAGTTCGAATTTCGCTTGCTTTCAATTTTCGCTTTTTCAGAAAATTTCCTACTGAAGCTTATAAAGCTCATAACACGGTTGTTTTTAAACGTGCAAATTTTAAGTGGTTTTTCATAGAGAAATTTAACTACAACGTCTTATGAACTTTATAAGTCAACTGGCATTAGAGAAGTCTTGGCAAATTCCATTCTCAATAGTCAAAAAGCGAAGACTGAGACCCACGGCATTTGAGATGCGATGTGTTAATTGGTTATGTCCGATTCGCAGAAGCGCAAGTTTGAATCATGATTGACTAAAGTCTTCGCTTCATAAAAAATTCAAATCTTGATTACATTTCAATTTATATGTATAGTTTTTAAGAAATGATTCTGCTTCCTTACTGCTGCCCCAGTGAGTTCAAAAAAATTAGACAATACTTTCACTAGAAACTAGGTCAACCAGTAATAGCACTCGAAAAACTTGCATTGACTAATTTTAAACGAGTCAACCAACACAAGGTCTCTCACTTTTTCTGTGACGGTCAGTATATCCTAGCATGAATTCTATATATCAAAACTCATATCCTTTGGTTTGTCCTTGGAAATTCTCAGTTGTGAGTGTAACGAAAACTGACAGTTAAAAATAAAATAATTTCCTTGAGACCCCAGACCTGATGATCTTCTTGTCTCTTCGACCCCCAGTGGCACAGCGGCAGCTTTCGGAATTAAAACGCTAGAAACCGGGTTTCGATAGCCGGAAGGCAGAGAACAGAAAGTCAATTGTGTATCTTTGGATTTAAATACAAAACAAACAAAACTATATTCGAATGAATGTTAAAAAGTAGAAAGTTATATTTAATATTTTGGGCGAATATTACTTTATTTCAGGAGATACTCCCATGAATAGAAATATGTATGCATATGTGTTATTATTTGTATTTTTATTAAAATGTATAAATGTTCAGAGTGACAGACATGCAAACAGTTAATTAACTAATTAACTAAAAACTGGCAGACTTAGTGACGATAAGCCTAAAACAATGCTTTAAGTCACTATCTGGTTCACTCTTTGTTTGTTTGTTTATTTTTTGAATTTCGCACAAAGCTACTCGAGGGCTATTTGTGCTAGCCGTCCCTAATTTAGTAGTGTAAGACTAGAGGGAAGGCAGCTAGTAATCACCACCCACCGCCAACTCTTGGGCTACTCTTTTACCAACGAATAGTGGAATTGATCGTCACATTATAACGCCCCCACGGCTGAAAGGACGAGCATGTTTGGCGCGACGGGGATGCGAACCCGCGACCCTCAGATTACGAGTTGCACACCTTAACACGCTTGGCCATGCCGGGCCATATCTGGTTTACTAGCGCAAAAATTGTTTGTTTGTTTTGAATTTCGCGCAAAGCTACACGAGGGCTATTAGCGCTAGCCGTCCCTAAGTTTGCAATGTAAGACTACAGGGAAGACGGCTAGTCATCACCACAAACCACCAACTGTTGGACTACTCTTTTACCAACGAAAAGTGAAATTGACCGTCATATTTTAACGCCCCCACAGCTGAAAGGGTGATTATATTTTGGTGTGACGGGGATTCAAACCCGCGACCCTCAAATTACTAGTCAAAGAACCTATTTAGTCAGATAAGAGTGTTCAGGAGATAGGGGTGGTTGCTGTTGACCAGTTATCTTCTGGTCTGTCAGATTAAAATAATTAGGAACGACTTGCCCAAATAGCCCTATCTTTGCCCACATGCCAGAAAACGAACAAGCAATCAACAGAATACATCTTCTTTATTCCAGAGTATCACGCAAAACGACAGGGGTGCTATATAAATAATAGCTGTCTCTTATTTAGAATTAATAATATAGGGTAGACAGTTAGTTAATAGCACCCACCGCCAATTTATGAACTACTCTGTCTAATCGAATAATGGAATCTGTTCGCCACTTTTGTAGTGCATCCATGGCTTCAAAGTGAAACATGAACCCTTAGTTTCATAGTCCAGCACGGTTACTCTAAGCCATATCTGGCCCCAAAAGTTGTTTTGTTTTTTTTCTCTGTGTGTGTGTGTGAGTGATAGTTGAAAGTCCTGGAACAGCTTATTTCCCCTTAAACATTGTTAGCTGCTATTGTTGAAATATGGATAAACGTTGAATCTAGTTCAAAGTGAAGGAACTGTGACAAAGTTGTGTTAAGTATTCAATGTTTATCTAGTGGGTCTCAGAATTATTAAAAGGAGACGCCTTAGCTTTCGATGTAGCTTTATATTTATTAAACCTATATCAACGAATCTGGAAGCTCAACAATAATGAGACAGTTTGGAAAAGAAAATGGAAAAAAACAAAAAAAACGCTCAAGTGCTTCACTTCAAGAAGGCAATTGGATGTCCATAAAGAAACATGAAAACACTTTTATAAAACCATTATCTGTTAAATAAATAATAAATAAAAAATTAAACTACATTTCTAAATTTGCCTTGCATCATTTACACAAGTGATATTCGTTGGTGGTTTTGTAAGTAAAAGCGATTTTCTTGATTTTAAATGGTCCAGACGCTGTAAAACATAATTCTGACACCTCCAGACAATGTAAAATAAATTTAACGATGTTTTAAATTCCATAAGCTGGTAACTACATATCGTTTCATTCAAATTACGTGTTTCAGCGGTAGGTAGTTATATAGACAAATAGATACATAGCACACTCGGGCTTATCTGAGATGTTTGCATAAGAATGTTAAATTAACATCTATTCACTTATCTATTCATCTATTCAATTATTTCTGAGTTTAATTTAATGCATTTTTAATTTATATTTTGACGGAAGCTCACTAATAACAAGTATGACGGATAACTGGTAAAAAACGTTACATTAAGGTGCAATTATTTATATTAATTGGAATTAATAGGGTATTTAACAGGAGTTGATTTTTCAATTTAAGTTTCGAAATAAGTCAGTTTCTGGTTCCAGTTAGTAGGAAAATATTTCATCCCTCATAATTAATCTGTATATTTTTAGACCTAATTCTGTATAAGATCGTAAACCTCAGCTCTGTAACAGACCATACGTGTCAAAAGACAAAAATATACAATATTTGTTTGATTTGAATTTTCTTGCAAAGCTACACGAGAATATCTGCACCTGTCCTTAATCTAGCAGGGTAAGACTAGAGGAAGGCAGCTAGTCATCAACACCCATACCCGACTCTTGGGCTACTCTTTTACCAACGAATAGTGGGATTGACTGTAAATTATAACACTTCCACGGCTGAAAGAACAAGCACATTTAGTGTAAAGAGGATTCGAGCCCATGACCCTCGGATTACGAGTCGAGTGCCTTAACCACCTGGCCATGCCAGGCCGCCCACCTTCAGACTAATGGGTGATATTAGAATCAAAACTATTTGACTGATTTCTCGTTCCTTAACCTTTAAATTACTGATGGAGTTTGAAAGGCTTTTAAAAATAATATTTATATATGATATATATATTTATACATGATATTGCTTGTAAACTTATGATTTTTTTAG
This sequence comes from Tachypleus tridentatus, assembly GCF_004210375.1. Classification (NCBI taxonomy): domain Eukaryota; kingdom Metazoa; phylum Arthropoda; class Merostomata; order Xiphosura; family Limulidae; genus Tachypleus; species Tachypleus tridentatus. The sequence continues at coordinate 74,653,306 of NC_134825.1, forward strand.
TTACAGTGTTTTTAATAATAAATAAATTCCCTTACAAATAAATGTTAACCAAAATATCATAAATATTTAAATTAATCCCTCTAGTTAAAAACGGACACCCCTATTTATTTTACATAAAAAATAAGTTTCTTTGCCCTGAGTGTTACAACAGATAAAAACATATATTTACTCAATACCAGGTAGTCCATTCCTCGTAGGTTAACAGTATGTTTGAGGACGTAATGCTGAAATTCAGAGTTCGATTACCTGTAAAGTAACACTTTCCGATAAAAAAAAACAACTTAATATCATTTAATAAGTAGAAACCATTGGTAGCGATAATTTAAAAAAGTCGGTAATTACAAGTAGAATAGTGGTCATTAAACAATCAACTTAATACATGTATGTAACATTGCCATAGCAACAAGTATTTGCTATGACTCAGGTTTTTCATAATTCGTGGCAAATTGCCAAAATTCAATGGCACAGTCGAACGTGCAACTTCTCTACAACTATCATAGATGACGAAATTTCAAAAGGCCGCCAGCATTCACCCGTATAATATAAAAGAAAAAATCGTCTTTAGTAGGTATAAATATGTTATATTATTATAATTTATTCACGCTTGCATCGCATGAAATACCATCTCAAGCTGTTGATATGCAATTGTATTCAACACGATGATAATAGTGCAATACTAACCGAAAATAAAGAATTCATAAAAAGCAAATACAGTATTAAAGACTTTTATTTGTTATTGTATCTCTGTATAAAGTTAAGTGACTGTTTCAAATGCGCATCATATGTGATTTATAACGTACTAATACATATATTGCTACAAATTCTTCCTACATTTTTATATAAAAATATGTGTTTTTTTTAATTAAGCACAAAGCTACACAATGGGCTATCTGCGTTCTGTTCACCACAGGTATCGAAACACGGTTTTTAGCAATGTAATTCCGCAGACATGTCGCTGTGCCACTGGGGAACAAAAACCGGAAGAAAATTGGAAACCATATTCATCGAGCAAAAAAAAATCCCTCATGTTTATCACCATTGCGACTTAAAAAAATAACAACACAGTATATCTACACAAAACACGGTAATTTTAAACAACCAAACCTGAAGAAACACAAAACAGTTCTACTTTGAACCAACACTCTAGATTATCAACATATCTTTACTAAACTGTCGGGCCTGGCATGGCCTAGCGCGTTAAGGCGTGCGCTTCGTAATCTGAGGATCGCGGGTTCGCGCCCGAGTCGGGGCCAAACATGCTCGCCCTCCCAGCCGTGGGGGCGTTATAATGTGACGGTCAATCCCACTTTTCGTTGGTAAAAGAGTAGCCCAAGAGTTGGCGGTGGGTGGTGATGACTAGCTGCCTTCCCTCTAGTCTAACACTGCTAAATTAGGGACGGCTAGCACAGATAGCCCTCGAGTAGCTTTGTGCGAAATTCCAAAACAAACAAACAATACTGAACTGTAAAGCAGTCTCTGTTCATGTGACCTCTTTGTTCTATACTGTAAACATTCCTGTGTCTGTGTGAGCTACTTATAGCCGATGGTGATATAATCTTGTCGAAACGTTGTACATTAAAACAAAGTTTTCTTCATTACTCATTCGAGCCGTTTCCAAACTTTTATATACGGCCATGTTCTTACTGCTTTACTATGTTCTACTTAAGAATGATTACCTGTCTTTAAAATTCCATGAATTATTCGTGTTTATTTAAATAATTATTATATGTGAGTCACAGACAGTCCACAAGTCATTCGAACAATGATAGAGTATCAGACAAAATGAATATATTATTTATGCTAATACCATTAAAAGATAGGAAAAGAAAAATAATTAATCATATTAATTTTAGATTAAGGTTATGGATCAACGTCGTTATGGGCCAAATACTTTTGGACAATTCCAACCATCTACAAATTATATTATCATTACCTTCTATAATGGTACGTAACCACCAACGTGTCTGTTTTGTTTAGGTTCGTTCTGTCTTTTAGTATTGTTTGATTAGGATGATGTACTGTTTTTGCCTGGTCAATTTCATTGATCATACGAGGAACCTATCAGTTACGGTAAATCGTAAACTAATGATGGATGACTCAGTGATAGCTGTAATAATTTTAGAAACATGAACATTTAACGCATTTTCAACTCAACGTGTATTACAAAGAAACATTGGCGTTGTTCAAGTATGTCACCCTAAAATGATTGGAAATAGGTGTGGCGCAAACTCTAAAATTATGGTCTTCAATAATTGTGTATCCTGTCATTACACGCGCACAGATTCAACCAAACGAGCGAATCAGTCAAAATAAAGTATTTCCGCGGCAAACCAAGAAATACGAATGTAAAACGTATTACCAGAAATATTGAGTAAACAGGTAAGTCAGTGATATTTCATTCATCTATTGGCTCCGCGGTTTCGCCTATCTTGTTTTTTACTGAAATGGCAAGGTTTCACTGATTTTCATAAGTAGTTTGTTTATTTTTTGAATTTCGCACAAAGCTACACGAGGGCTATCTCTGTTAGCCGTCCCTAATTTAGCAGTGTAAGACTAGAGGGAAGGCAGCTAGTCATCACCACACACCGCCAACTCTTGGGCTACTCTTTTACCAACGAATAGTGGGATTGACCGTAAAATTATGACGCCCCCACGGCTGAAAGGGCGAGCATGTTTGGTGTGATGGGAATTCGAACCCGCGACCCTCAGATACGCCTTAACCCACCTGGCCATGGCGGGCCCATTCATAAGTTGATTATTCAATCATTAAACTTATATTTATCTACAAACGTTATAATTTTAATACTGTCACCATTTTTCAAAATTACAAATGATTATGAACAATCGAATGTTGAGTAAACATAAAATAAAAGTCACGTGTGACATTCACTTAAAAATACCTTAAACTTATACATTTACACCAAAACTTTTTATTCTGAGCTTTCCTTATCTTATGCTTGAAAGACTGTTTATGTTCTATCTTACAATACACATCTACGTTGCAGTAGCTGGAACATTCGAAGAGCTATCTTTCTGAGAGAAAACAAAATCAGTTCCTATAATTCTTCTTTACGATTCACTTATAAATTAAATATACTATTACATCATCTCTATATTGAGAAAACATTATATCCATCTATCGCATAATTTAAATGCACATTTCTTTAAATATTCATACACATTATAATAATATGTTAGCTCCAGATGTCGTAGGGGCGCACGCAGATTTAGCTGGGAAGGTGGCTGCTCAAAAATCATTTGTTTATGATACTTATATTACGTCCATTTTATATATTATGAGTATTTAGTACTGAAAACGCTAATTTGTAAAAATAAATCAATTAATAACAACAATAACATTACTATAAATTTGTAGGTTGATGTAAGTTACATCCACTTATAATTTCTTTATTATTAATAATTACAATATAAATAGTGAAAAATTAAAGGGTAAATTATTTGGTATAGGATATCCTACACGTATTTAAGTTTTGAGTAATATAAACTGCATTTTATTTGTAATGCAAACCATATACCACATACATTTTATACGTAGATGTAACTACGAGGAACGCTTATGGTTCGTTAAAAATAATGATTAACAACTATTGTAGCTTAATAAAAATGACCTTTCTTGTTTGTTTGTTTGAGAAGTGGAAATCGTATTTCCCGCGGGGGGTTAGGTGGTCTTTTGAACCTCTCGATTCCTCAGCCTGTGCCCTTGTATCGATTGTCAACTATCCAAGTTTTGAGGGTCTCTCGGCTTGTATTATGTTAAAAGCTAAATCTTACAGACCGTATATTGGTGCTAATACTTTTAATGGTGGTGGTGCTATGTCAAATGATAAACACGATAAATTGTACAATGGTGCTAATGGCTTTATGCGTCATGATAAAAGCAAAACTTGGTATGCTGTATGTTGATGCTAATGGCTTTATGCGTCATGATAAAAGCAAAACTTGGTATGCTGTATGTTGATGCTAATGGCTTTACAAAGATACCACATTATAAATTAAACCCGATAGAGTTTTCTTATAAAAACTGAGTATCACATACAGTTGTGGTCTGCATGTTTACAGCTAGCCAGTACTTAATACGTCTTTAGAACCCCTGATTACTGGCGTTTTAATGTTAAACTTCTCTAACAATCTAAGCATGCTAATGATGTTTGGAACATTTAAATTTTTTGCCAATTAAACAAATTTTTATTCAAATCTCAGAACATGGTGCAATTTCCTAAATTCTAAAGGTTCGTGTTAAAATTCATGCTCGACTATTCAGAGTTAAATAAATGTGAAACGTTTGAAAAGTAAACTCACATCTCACTAGAACGTAGCCACTGATATGAATTAAGGATATTTTGGGGACAATTTTTAAACAGCAAAAGCCATGTTAAGCTTACCCATGGAAAAAGAAAGACTATACACATTGTATAGAATGATCATTATTATATCAATACATAGAAATGCAGTACAAAATTTATGGTACAAATATTCCAATAATTTAATATCAAAAACATTGTAAGACAATGCAATAAATTTAACGTTTATATTTATTTGCAAAATTATTTGTTTCCATTTATGATTGTATTTTCACAATGTTTTTTTCTACAGGATGGCCCGTAAGTCCCTACCCATCCATATGTTGTGTCTAAACAACGTTATAATACTAATGATGAGTTGAAGGCAGCTGTTACTGCGGCATTTGGAACAATAACCCCTTCTATGTTGAGGAAAATGTCTTACAGAACACGGCGTCACATAATATTATGCAGCGAGAATGAGATAATATGAATACCCATGCATAAGATATATGGATGGGTAGGGACTTACTGGGCCACCCTGTACACAACTTTCTAGTTAGGGTTATAAAATTGTTACTAAGATCTAGTATTGACTATAGGTTTTAAAGGTTAATTTGTACTTACTGAAATTTTCAATGACGGATGCTAATTGAAAAGAGAACAGATTCCTTTCTTCTTCTTCTTTTCAAGGTGTACTGTTGATCCGGGAAAGTTTAAACGTGTTTAACTTTTTTCTTCCGATCCGAAGATTTACACAGTTCAAATCTCTTTGTCAGATCTTTACATTGGCACACAATGCAAATACACGCAGGAAGAAATTACATTGAATAAATACAAAAGAAAAATCTGAAAATTCTGGTGTCGTTTTCTGTTTTAGGAAGACACTTTTTGTTTATATGTATAACCAGTCTGAATTTTTTGTAAGAATTTGACTCTCCTCTCAAAAGAAAATCCTTCTTTGCTTCTCTTTGTAGACAACTAGTGAAGGTGTTAAGAAAAAAACCATTTGTTATGGGAAACTGTCTGTTTGTTTTATCCTGTAGGCAACGAATGAAAATGCTTGGAAGAACCACATTGTTGCAAGAAAACCTATTGATAATTATTAAGAATATGGATGTTAATAAGATCTCGTACAATTGTTACTTTTAGTTTGAGTGAATGACCTAATACTAACGTAATACCATGAGTGTTTCCCCATCTCTTCCTTGTTTTTATCTCCAGATTAAAAATATTTCGTCCACTCTTCAGATATTGCTCTTAGCAAAACGTGCAGTGTTACAGCTTAGAATCAAATAATTGTTCTAACTGTGGGTATCTTGAGTGTAACTAGGATTTTTAGTGTGTATTAGGTTTAGCTGCCGGCAAGGACTCGCAAACAACTCTATACTGTAACCTTTTAAATTCACACAAGTCAGGCAGGTGCTAGTTATGAAAGCGCTCATGCACAACAACGGCTTCGTTTCCAACCAAATATATTCCCTACTGGTATTTCAGAAACTTTTCACACCAAACTATGTGAGTCTGAGCAAACATGTAATTACAAAAGACTCACAACGGTTTCTGATCGCTGCTTTTTCCCAACAATATAACGACTATTCCGTTCAGTGAATGGAGGAATAACGTAAACAACCATATACTGAAAAGACCGAGTCCAGGCTTGGGGCAGAACAAGTACCACGTTCATAACACCGTTACAATATTACGGAAACATCTCATCACCATCCAGATCATATCTGTGTCACAGTAGTACTTGATGAAAAACTAGGTATAATACCCATATAAAATAATTCATTCTTTTCTCATCATTCATTTTAGATTCAGCGAACATGAAACTACTTTAATTTTAATTAAAACACGAAAAATATTTTGTTTTTCTTTGAAATATTTCAACGCATGTTGGTTAAAATAAAAAAGAAGCAACTGTTTAATTACAGCATTCAGGATGATAGTGCTTGAAGTGAGTTTCTACATAATGATTTTAACAAAGCACTTCTTTCTCAGCCTTGTTGTGAGACTCCTGACTCATCTTTATGATTTCGAGCTTTCTTCCAGAGGAATCTAACTAAATCGTTCAAAAGGAATTCGTATCTAAGTGATGGATAATTAATTCTTACGTTTTTGTTTGAAACTTGAACCTACTCATATATTTATCATACAGAGACGTATAATAGAGAACTGTGTAGAAGTTGCTGAAACTTAACTATAATTAAATGTATCGGCCCGGCATGGTCAGGTAGGCTAAGGCGTTCGACTCGTAATCTGAGGGTCGTGGATTCGAATCCCCGTCACAACAAACATGCTCAACCTTTCAGCCGTGAGGGTGTTATAATGTACGATAGATCCCACTATTCGTTGGTTAAAGAGTAGCCCAAGAGTTGGCGGTGGGTGATGATGACTAGCTGCCTTCCCTCTAGTCTTACACTGCTAAATTAGGGACGGCTAGCGCAGATAGTCCTTGAGTAGCTTTGCGCGAAATTCAAAACAAACAAACAATTAAATATATTGTAAAAAAGCCAGTTTGAGAGTAATACCTGGTTTCTGTTTTGACCTTCCCCGAACTGTTAATTTAATTCAGTAGTTTTCCAAGTTATTTTCTTAGCCGTCTCCTTTCAATAATTAATCTATCTTTCTACGGACCACAGATTGACAACCGTTAATCTAATACAGTCAATTTTGTCTGATTTGTAGTTTATTAATAACATTTTATTTGTCCATAAATCACCAACTACCCAATATAAGTTTGAATGTCCTGCAGCACCAATCAGTTTTCTTCCTTATAACCCGTTTGTTTTTGTCTGGAACACACTTTCCACCTCCATATGAGATCGTAACATTTTAATTTATATCGTATCGCTATTTTAGTTCAAGATGAAATGCTTTGTATTACATAAAAAAAATCATTCATTGTTATGCCAGTTTATATGCTAAATATGTTTTGCAAGTTATATATATATTAGTATACATATTACAAGTGGTTAAAACATCTGTACATTATACAGAACGTAGCATTCTGATATAATTTTATAGCTACGTGTCTCTTCACAATTTCAACTAACTGGTACTAGATGAAAGACTGGTGCCCTAACTAAACGTACATAATTATGTTTTTTTATGATTAGGATGAGTGTTAGTTCCCAAAGGTTGTAATAAAGAAATTACTTTTTTACGAAAACATATTAGTTCACTGTATTTTTGTGTTCGAAAAAAAAGGTGTATGTTTGAAAACATTATTTATTTTTCAAGCGGTTATATTTCCTATAAAAATATTTCTGTGCTATTTTAACACTAAATAACACTCAGAAAGTATCCCTATGGGCCAGCCGTACTTTTACAGGCTTACAACGACTCTCCACTGTGGCTACAGCAGATAGCCCAATGTTGTTTTGCTCTAAAACAAACACAGAAATACCAAGAACAGCAAATACCGGTAAAAACATTACATTTCATCAGTAACCATACAATTGTTGTTGTTTTTAAGTTACTTAATTCAAGAATGAATTTAGTGTTATCTTTTCCTAATGGTTTTATTATTACATTTCCGATAAGTTAGTTAAAAGCAAACGTGAATACAGCAAGGTTAGAAACTAAATAACTGAGTAAGAGTCGTTATAATGTGGTATTTAATGTAACCTGATAGACGTAGTGTGCTATTATATTCACAACAATACTGAAACTAAACATAACTACGTTTGAAGCATACACCATTTATAAGAATTTATTATTCTAGTCTACTTCACCAATAAAACCATACAGTGGTTATTTGTATTTTTAAAGTTATTCAAAATATTTTGTAAGGAACACATTATACATTCTACAGAATTACACGTTTGTCTTTGTTTGTTGGATTTTGCTAGCTGTCCCAAAGTTTGAAATGATGCAATTTGAAGGACGGTTGCTAGAGGCCACCAAACCTTAGTGTGATTTGACAGTCACGCTTATAACGTTCCTATGTCTCAAACGGATAAGTCTGAAGCAGGAAAATTCCTTCAATACATTACATGGCTATGCTCTGCATCATTTTTATCAAATTCCACACTTACTGAAAAACACGTAACAATGTGTGATCTAGATAATATCATTTCGTGTCTGTTAATTCATAATGTAGTTTATATCTAATTATTGCCTGTATAAATTACTTTTATACAAAAATAACTTTAACTCAAGAGCTACAAAAATCTGTAAAATCATTTTTTTAAACTTTGTATCATGGATGTGTAGCTATTATTTTCTAAGACTTTTGAACAATTTAATATAATATTTATAACTGTTTCTGCTCAGCCAACTAGTGGAGCGTGATTGAAATTAAGATACTTCTAAGAAGTAAACACATTTTGAGTTATCAATGTTTTCCTGGTAACGTTCTACGGAGCAACATCAGAATTGTAGACAATCAGTCTTTTCTTTTCTTTCCTTCACTTCTTGTGATGTTATTCGAGTGACCCATTTGGCAACATGTTTAAAAATTTGCTTTCTTAATCGAACGAAAATCCTAATAAGATACGTAAAAGCGTTATCCATTGGTCCCCGAGAGTCAATTTTGCATTCGTCACACAGTTTTGAGGAACATAGAATAGTTTTCTATTGGATCATAAAAAAATAAAATGTCAATACTTACTTCATCTACAAGCTGTGCTCGTGCTTTTTTTTTTCCACATTATTACATCAAATTCAGTAAAATCATACACAGCTTGGGGTAAAAGTTACAATAGGGTTGTTGTATTTGCTATTTATGAACAGTAATAAAGAAAACATTACGAAGATAATTGAAACAAATTTAATTATTATATGTTTGAGCGTAATGGTTAAAAATTGAATATGTTCTAAAGGAATTTTTTTTTTCGGGCAAAGCTACACGAGGGCTATCTGCACTAGCCGTCCGTAATTTAGCAGTGGAATACTAGAAAGAAGGCAGCTAGTCATCATCACCCATTGCCAACTCTTGGGTTACTTTATTACCGATGAATAGTGGGATTGAGTGTAACATTATGACGCCCCCACGGCTAAAAGGGCGCGCATGTTTGATGCGGCTGGGATTCAAACCGGCGACCCTCAAATTACGAGTAAAACGCTTTAACTCACTGGGCCATGCCGGTAGCTGTATATTAATTTTTCCCTACGTATCTTATATTTTCAAATCAGTATAAAAGTGAAATCTTCGCGTGGTCCTGATCGATGGAATTCAAACTTACTTTAAATATTTTACCTGTTCAGTTCCAGTCAAGGACTGGCATGTCCTAGTGGTTAGAGCGGTCGACATGTAATTCGAGGGTTGCCGAATATGCAATTTCCCGAGTGACACAGAGATATGCCTGCGGACTTATACTACTAAAACCCGGGTTTCGATATCCGTAGTGGGAAGAACACAGATAACCTTTGTGTAGCTATGTGCTTAATTTCAAACAAACAAAATCTACACTAGCCGTCCACAATTTAGCAGTGTTAGACTGAAGGGAAGGCAGCTAGTCATCTCAGCCCACCGCTAACTCTAAGGCTACTCTATTACAAACGAATAGGGGGACTGACCGTCACTTTACAACGCTCCTACGGCTGAAAGCATGTTTGATGTGACGGGGATTCAAACCCGCAACCCTCAGATTACGTTTCGAGCATCTTAACTACATGGCTGTGATGAAAGTATCGAATGTAATTGTGAAACTGAAAAATATACCTGTTGATATACAAACAAACCTACCCTTTCTGAAATTAAATCTTAACATGGATGCAAACCTCTCAATCACATAATAAGAAGGTCGTTAACTCAGTCGTATTCTGTTTCATACAGTGTATTTTCAGTAATTTTTCAACTTTTATCATTTTCACCAAATTTCTCACTCTAAGACAGTTTAATTGATATTTTAGCTGCAAGATAGCGGCTCATAGAATGGCTCTAAATTTTTCAAGTTACAAACGTTTAGCCCACAGTTCCGTCATACCTTGACCGATTTGAGATCTAATTACACTTTTGGACTCACGAATCCTTTCGAATGATTTGTTTGATCTGCCTAAAAGAATTTCAGTTTGAGGATAGGGCGGTAGAGATCGAATCAGGTATACGCTTGCCCCATGCATGGTATTGCTGGAGCCTCAAATTATAGCTAACAAAAAGGGAGAGAAAGGTCTCGCAATTAATTTACTATTTTCGTGTCTAAAAGAATTTCAAATACCGAGGGTATTGAGGATTCATTCTTGTTTGATTAACCATCTCTTTCCAAAATATCTATCGGCCTCCCTCTCCAAATAGCAATGTTTAAACTGACACCGTAACTGCTACTTTTTACAAATTATGAAGCATATTTTTAATAGAAAATTTGCATGCCCACTTTAACCTTTCGTTCACTGTTCGATATGAACCTCAGAAATACAAACGATATTGATTTCACTTATTATGACGTAGCTGCTCCGCTATGAAAGATTTTTCCTTTTTCCGTATCAATGAAACAGAAATACAATGTAAAAACATATTTGTCCAGTTTTGTTGTATTTACACACAATTTTTCATTTCCGTGTAGACATACTCGCTTGACACACAGAGGAGACAGAGTTCAGGAGTTTCCGTAAGGGAGAGGGACAGATCCAAACCCACATATCTCTCCTCTGAGGATCCTAAGGGTACATTCCACATTTAAGGACAATCGGTCAAGCGGTTCGCAAATTACAAGCAGACAAACATACATATAGAATTAAGTCAAATAACGGTATATGTTTAATAAAATATGATAAATACGCTATATATATTCTATACTTCAACTGATCCATAAAAAGTATTTTAGAACAATGAGAATTCATATGCAAAGTTGACTTTTAAGTAAGTAAAATATGTTTTTATGTATCTTTTAATGCTATCTTGTAGTGTAAACTTATATTGTCTAAATATTATATTACATACAAAATATAATATTGCATATAAAAGATATCTAAACTACTTATACCTATAAACATAAAGACAGAATTACACAGTGCATTGGGACATGCAACTCTTGACTTACTTGACTATTTACGGCTATAAACATAAAGACAGAATAACATAGAACAGATATGACCCTATTTCTCTCTCTGACTCGTTTCCTAACACAATTCAAGTCCCATAGGAGCATGGCAGTAAGTCTGAAGGATCATAATGCTAAAATAGAGTTTCGATACTCCTGGTGGTCACAACATAGGTAGCTTTGTGTTTGAGTTCAAACGACGACAAAACCTAGCACAGTTCAAATGAATGTTTCAATAGATATTTATACGCACTCCCTGGTTATTTTATTTTATGTTTCTTAAAATAATAAATATATTTATGTCGTAATTCCCCAGGTGAAAATGTTTTTGTATATACAATTCACTTACCTACATAGAGATTTGGACCGACATCTCATTTGCCAACATTTTTCACAAACTACTTTAACATGTAGTTTAAACTATTATAACGGCTTAAACGATATTGCTACTCACAAGATCCACAAATATACGGATGTTTTATAATTTAACGCCTTTGGTAAACGCTCATTAATTAAATCACATTTTTTGTCTTTTCTTGAAAACCGTATCCTTAATAGAATGAAGGGAAACGGTGCCTTGTTCAACTAAGTATTCTTACAAGCTTAACCGTGCTGTAATTAAAGGGAACTGAAAACGTGAGAATTTATGAAACGTAAGTCAGCTACTGTAACTACATCATGTAAAACATAAAATGTTCTCTTCTTCTTTCTTTTTTAACTGTAAGCCATGGTTTCGGATGGTGCAACTTACGTAAACGTGTTGTGTTATGATTATCGGAGCATCAAAGTGCACTGAGACATGCATCTCTTGAATTACTTGCTTTACAAATGTGCAGTTCAAGGCTCATATACGACATTGATTTTACGTAAATAAACCATATAAAGATCACGCTTCAATGCCAACTTCGGCCTTAATAGTGATATTTTGTCTTTATTTTGGCAGCATATAAATTAAATTTGTACGGACTGATAATTGAAGCATATCTTTCTCATTGTTTTTATTTTAAACATTTATTGAGAAAGCAGGTGAGTTATAATAATAAATGTTGTTTGTTTTTTTCAAAATATTTTTTTTTATAATTGATTATTTGAGACTTTCAAAACCTGATTCCACATAATGTTTATTCCAAATCTTGACCAGTGAGATTTTTTATTATTATTATTGTCATAGTCCTTGTGTAATGTCAGGGTGAATGCAACGGGAAATTTAAGTACAATACTTTATAAATCTAACCTTGAAATGTGTAAAATAAAAACACTAGTCACATTTAAATAAAGATGAGAATCTTACCAACCAGTTAGTGTATATTATAATTTCATTCATGTTTTATGTCGTTGTTTTTTTATATGGGAATATTGAATGCAGTATCTCAAACAAGCTGTTTAGTGTCATTAGGCGAAATGTTTAAATAACAAATAATACTTAATTAAAGACCATTTAGTTAGATTAACAGAAGAAATTGTTGATAGTTCTAATAAACGAGAATGCGCTGTCGCTTGCTTTCTCGATTTTGAGAAGGCATTCGACACTGAATGGCATTAACGGTATCCGGTTCCAAATGCAAGAAATGGGACTACCGCGGGGAAGTATTCGCTGGCTGTTAGACTTTCTGGAAAACAAAATATGTGGAGTCAATGTTGAAAGGATCTTCTCAGAGTGTTTTACTCCAGAAGTTGGTGTCTCTCAAGGAGGGGTGGTTAGCCCTATCCTATTCATCATTTACGTGAATAATATGCCTCTAAAAGATCCAAATAATGGACACTCCTCACAAGTTGCCGACGGTGTAGCAGTCTGGAAAATTGCACCAACACCAGCAATTGCAGCCACAAACGTACAACCACGTGAATAAGTGAATATTGTCAACAATATAGAATCAAAATAAACACAACTAGTAGTATTCACAAAGTTAACTAAACATAAAAAAGCACAACCTCAGATTTATATTTAATTTTTATATTTATATTTTTATATTTAATTTTTAGGACTAACATTTGACTCCAAGCTAACATGGGTAAATAACATAAACAATATTAAAACAAAAATTTGGCGAAGAACAAACTGTGGTAGGAGTCTAACTGGTAAAAATAGTGGAGCAGATAACATTATAAAAATATATAAAACATACATTAGACCCGTCATTGACTAAGCAACCCTTGCATGGATAAAACGTAAGTAAAAAACTACTACAAACAAAACTACATATAATACAAAATACACTACTGACAATAGCTTACAGAGTACCCAGAACTACATCTTCAGAATCCATGCATAAATACGAACACATAGAAATAATAGCAGATACACTCCTACATAGTACAATAAATTATTTTAACAAAAATTGGATAAAAGATGAACTAGTAAGCGAACTAGACAGATACTGTACACATGATGAGGATAGTCCTAAACACCCTTCCTTAGTAAATACATATTTTCAAAATAAAAGAAAGAGGCCACCTATCAACTAGACTGCACATTAATTTAGGGGTTAGCTAATAAACATTGAAAGTTTTTTATGTAAATGTTTTTCAGGTAATACCTATCTAATGAAAGTGCAAATAATTATGGAACTATAACGAGAAATGATTTATTTGCACCAAGTGTTATGTGTAGATAGTGAATGGACATTGTCCTGATAGGGGCCTGAATAAGTGCAGGTTACTCTGGCCCTCATATATGGTAATATATGAATACACTTGACAGATGCTGAAACAAATACAAAGGAAGAAGAGGTTGGCGAAACCGGACTTCCCGGGTATATAAACACAAATACCCAAATAACCATAAGAGAGGGAGAGAAGCCAGGAGTTAGTGTGCGGTTCGTTGTATGTATTGTATAATTTTAAGATTTTGACGCACAATTCTAAACTGCTTAATTAGCAGCTTAATAAAAGTAATTCCTGTTTTCAATTTTGTTTTTAAATTGAAATTCTTGTTGACTAAGACTAACCAACTATTGTGAAGACTCTCTATAACAACTGTAGATGGATCCTTATGACGGAACACGTTATCAGTGAGATCCGTTATAAGGATGTTCTGTCAAACTGCAGCATAAAGTACACCTGACACATTCATTTACACCTCATTCAACCCTCAAGTTGCTAAGCGGCGGTAATTTAGAATAACCAAATTTTATTTGCTAATTAGTTTAATCGGTTAAGATGGTGGAGTTTCATTGGTCAGTCACTAAATTATCGTAACTGAGTGGATAAATAAAAATCTCGATTAATTAAATAACACTCCCAATTCCCACTATTTAATTAACTTTTACCCAAATATATAATTTTGGGGCCTTTAAGAGATTCGCTTTACACTGAGACCCACGTTGCAACGAGGCTTCATTGTATTTTTACAGAGCATCTATTCCTACCATATTGGCTTATCAAAACATTGCTTATCAGATTTCTTGGAAGCAATCAGAGAAACGGCTACAAATTGCAATCGGAACTAAACGTCGAGCAGACGTGTTAGCAAATGCCAGCTTTAATTGAAATCGAGCTGCCTAACACATGTTTCGTATTTAAAAACTAGCCGGCTGTGGCAATTCTGAAAATTCCATAATACGGACTCTAGTTGAAACACAACAATTTGTTAAATGTACAACTATAAATATTCTCAGCATCGAGTCTTTTTAGTCAAATATTGATAACATTCAATTTATTGACTTGTCAATTATTGATTTGTTTACTTTGAAAATTAGCTAAGGTTCAAACAACGAAAAATTTTAACGACATCTTCTCAATGACATTTTATTTTGTAGTCTTTTAAATCCTTGTTTACTTTGGTTTGGTTTGTTTAAAATTTCGTGCAAAACTACACGAGGGCTATCTGCGCTAGCCGTCTCTAATTTAGCAGCGTAAGACTAGAGGGAAAGCAGCTAATCATCACCATTTACCGCCAATTCTTGGGCTGCTCTTTTGCCCACAAATGGTGGGATTGGCCGTCAAATTATAACACCCCCACGGCTGAAAGGGCGAGCATGTTTGGTGTGACAGTGATTCGAACCAGCGACCCTGAGAATACGAGTCAAGTGCCTTAACCACCTGACCTTAAAGAGCATTATTAAGTCGTTTTGACAAATGTTAAATAACGGTCAACAGAATGTGACAAAATGCCTTAGTTCAGTGGTTTCCAAACGTTTCAGGTTCGCGTACCATTTTTTATGCAACCCCAATGTCTGCGGACTCGTACCGCTAGAAACCGGGTTTCGATACCCGTGGTGGGCAGAGCACAGATAGCCCAGTGTGTAGCTTTGTGCTAATTCCCAAAACAACCAATCACCCACTTTTTGTTTAATTTTTAACAATTACAAACTCTGGCCGAATTAAAAAAAGATAAAATCTAGAAACAAAAATTCGTATTTTTAACACTTGCCCATTAAAGCGAAGGATGCGATTGTTTTTTCTGGTACGATTGAAGAATACATGGTACCATTTTAGTCAGAGAATACTGGTGAGTCTATGTAAGTGGAAGGTGAGTCTGTAAGTGAGAAAAGTAGTTTGTATATGTACGTGGAAAGCTCAGATAGAGCTTATTACAAATTTATGATCTTTTTTTGTATTAATTATGTCGTGTATCACCGGTATTAGTTCCACGTATCACCAGTGGTACGCGTACCACAATTTGATAATCCCTGTCTAGTTGTTTATTGTTCGTAATCCAAAATATGGAAAACATTATATCATTATTAGAACAATGGTATCTTTAATCTATCAATTGAGACATGATGTGATATTATTTTGTTGCTTTTATATATACAGTAATTTAACAAAAACATTGTAAGCATTCGAATCGTTGTCTAACTTTTAAATCATAGTTTGTGATATTTTGTTACTTTTAGACATACAATAAGTTATAAAAACCATTGTAAACATTTGAATTGTTGTTTAACTTTTAAAACACGGTTTGTGATATTTTGTTACTTTTAGATTGATTTTTGTATCAAATATTAGCTCCTGCACACAGTAACATGCAAATATAAATATAGCTGTTTTAATAAAGTACCGGCACGGCATGGCCAGGTGGGTTAAGGCGTTCAACTCGTAATCCGACGGTCGCGGGTTCGAATCACCGTCGCACCAAACATGCTCGCCCTTTCAGCCGTGGGGGCGTTATAATGTGACGGTCAATCACACTATTCGTTGGTAAAAGAGTAGCCCAAGAGTTGGCGGTGGGTGGTGATGACACTTACACTGCTAAATGAGCGTTGGCTAGCGCAGATAGCCCTCGAGTAGCTTTGCGCGAACTTCAAAAACGTACAAACAAACAATTAATAAAGTACCAAAAATGAAAACATGGTGAAATTCTATTCATCCGAGAATCTAGTTAGCATTATAATTTAGATGGAATATGCTTACAGTAAACACTTATCCTAGGTTTATAGTATAAAAAAGTAACTTGATTATATATCTAAGCATAACTTAAGAAAACTTACCGTTTACTCTGCTGGAAGACCTAAGTGTACGACACACAGACACAGACGATTTATCTTTCAGTTCTTGCACGGCTTTGGCAAGTGCCGTTAACTTGGTTACACGTCACGGCATGACCTGTTCTTATAGTTTTATTTACAAATCATGAACTACGAAAAACTTCATCTTGTTAACTTTTGTCATACTTTTGTTGTTTTCCTGGACCTAAAAATGAAACTGTCTTCTGTTGACGATCACACACGATTTTCGTCTACACACTGTACTTTCTTCAGTATTAACACGATATTAACCAGCAAGTCCACAGGACAAAATATTGACAAATCAAAATAAATGCATGAAGAACGACTTCAATCAGTCAGTTTTCAAATCATAAATATGAAAAAAAAAAACTGGGATTTGGTGTATGAAAATTTGATGCTATTATTATTTACTTACGTGTAGGTAGCTGATAAATACTTATCCGAACTTTCCGCTAATTAAACTTGTAACAGGTGTAACATTTGTGAAACGACCCTAAAAGACGTCTGACCATTCTGAATTAGAATAATGTTATTCAAAATGCATAGCCTCGTTCTCAGAAAGTTTGAGCAGCGATAACACCACTGGGTGTGAAAGCTGGAAGAAATGGGACAGAAAGGACGTCTGTTGGAGGTAGAAATCTGGATTGTTCCACTTCAGTTGTAAATCAGCGAACTGTATACGCTGAAGTTAAATACACGTACAGACGCAGATCGACTAATAAGACAAACGATTTTTTTCTGCTACGTTCATTGAATACGAGGTTATGATCACTGCTTATACACGAAGATCGTTAGAAACAAACTGAAAATTAGCTGAGTCACTAAGAAACATTAAGTAATAAAGTAGTTGAACTGCTGTAAATATATATATATTTAAAATGATTGAGCATTTTTATATTTAAATACAATAAACCTGGTAATTTAAAAAATAAATTTATTTATATTACGGCAGTTTTGTACGTAGAAGTAAGATTAGTCAGCTCATAAACATGGAAAAACATTTTATTGTTGTTTTGAAGTAAGCACAAAGCCACTCAATGGGCTATCTGTTGTGCTCTCTAGACCACGAGTATCGAAACCCGAGTTTTAGCGTTGTAAGCTCGCAGACATACCGCTGAGTTACTGGGGGGCTGAAAAAAAGCATTTTAATACAACGTTTTGAATGAAAAAAAAAAGACAAGAAACGGCAAGACTCAAAACCACTTTTCTAATGACCGTAAAATGTAGCTTTTTTCTATTCTGTTGTATGACGCCCAGCATGGCCTAACGCGTAAGGCGTGCGACTCGTAATTCGAGGGTCGCGGGTTCGCGCCCGCGTCGCGCAAAACATGCTCGCCCTCCCAGCCGTGGGGGTGTATAATGTGACGGTCAATCCCACTATTCGTTGGTAAAAGAGTAGCCCAAGAGGTGGCGGTGGGTGGTGATGACTAGCTGCCTTCCCTCTAGTCTTACACTACTAAATTAGGGACGGCTAGGACAGATAGCCCTCGAGTAGCTTTGTGCGAAATTCCCAAACAAACAAACAAAACTGTTGTATTATGCAACTTTTAAACATGAATAAGTGAAACAAACCTTTGAGAGATTTGATTGCTTCACATAAACGAAATTTCTTGGAAACTTTTAAAGATATCTCTAATAAATTCAGAGAGGTGCTGTAAAAACTGGAGGAAAAGAGAATTAAGGTCATAGAAATAATCATTAGCCTTGTTTTTGTTTTTTGTCTTGTTTTTGAATTTCGCGCAAAGGTACTCGAGAGCTGTCTGCCCTGGCCGTCCCTAATTTAGCAGTGTACGACAAGAGGGTAGGCAGCTAGTCATCGCCACCAACTGCCAACTCTTGGGCTACTCTTTTACCAACGAATAGTAGGATTCACCGTAACATTATAACTCCCCCACGGCTGAAGGGGCGAGCATATTTGGTGTGACGGAGATTGGAACACGCGACCCTCAGTTTACGAGTGGAGTGTCTTAACCATCTGGCCATGCCCGGCCCATCCATCAGCCTTTGAATTACTACCCACCAAATACAGGTCCACTTCATCCACTTCGAAAGTCATTACAACATCCACCAAATTTTGCCCCCCAGTGGCTCAGCGGTATGTCTGCGAACTTACAACGCTAAAATCCGGGTGTCCATACCCGTGATGGGTAGAACACAGATAGCCCATTGCGTAGCTTTGTGCTTAATTCAAAACAACGACCAAACTTTCACAGTGATAAAATCATCATCTTAAGAATTATTATTACAAGCAGTTAGCGTACTTAGATAAGCAATATATCTCCTTAAAGCAATCTCTTCAACGCGACCATGCAAGAGAAATCTAGAACAAGTTCATTATCATAGTTTTAAAATGTTTCATTACCTTGTTATCAGCTATAATTTAATGCCACCGTAAAAGTCGCTACTAAATGCACCAGGAGAAGTATATTTATTTCTATAGCTACCAGAATTATTTTAATAAGTTATCCCTCTCATGCAACAACAGAGTTAATACACTTATACAAATTAACACCCATTAAGAAACCACTTTAAAAATGGCTTGACTATTTTACTGTCGATTATATTTAATACAAACAAATTTTGAAATGTTGTTATGATTTGTCTCTATCTTTAGACTAGGATATAGTAACTAATTTTCATTTCATGTTTTGCAAAATATAGAATGATTACAATCATTATGATGAAAGTGTGATGAAATCTACCGTATTCTGGTGTGACATAAAAATATTGCTTTTAACAGGTACCGATTCTTCTGGTAACTAGAATAGAGATGACACCACTAATACATATAAATATACTTGTCCGTTTATTAAACTAGATATACTTCTGCAGGGTCCCCGAAAGTGTTTTGTTTAAAAATTAAGTAAAATTAAGAGCAACAAATATTCTTATTTATTTATTTTTAAGTTCGTTTGAAATTAAACACAAAGCCCCACAATGGGATATCTGTGCTCTGCCCACCACTGGTATCGAAATCCGATTTCTAGCGGTGTGAATCCGTAGACATACTGCTGTGCCACTGGGAGGCTTGATTGTAGCTTACAGAGTGCATAATTCTTCTTATGATTCAGGATATCTGTACGTTTTAATTATTTCACAGTAGTACAAATTGCAACGTTAAGTGCCCTTTATATGACGCAATTTTAGTGTCTACTGACTGACTGACATGCAACAAACTACTGTATAAGTAGTGCGAGTGGTTAAAACAGGTGATCTCTCCCGGAGGCCATGGTTCAGAAGAGTTTAACTTGGTCCGAAGCATTCACATATTTATTCTTTTGACAAAGTAAATTATCAAACAAAAAAAACACACACATTAAAATATCACTAAAGGAAAGTGCTTTATAGAATTATGATGCAAAAAATACTATTGTATTTTGCACATGAACATTCATCATGTAAGGCCAATGTTGATTATGGATTATTTATTACTTTTGCATTTAGGGACTAGAATACACATTAAAACTTAAGCATTTTCTATTCATTTCTTGAAATCAATTAAACAACTGAAGGATTCAGTCGCATCAATTTCAAAATAATTTTAATACCACTATGTATGCCTTCTATGATTCACTCTAATAAAATATTTTACGAGGATAATACACTATTTAAGATTACTTTGAGTAAGAATAAAAGAACAAGAAGTAAAAAAAAAAAAGAGATGTCAGTCGTCAAAATAAAATGATAAACTAATTTTCATATGATGAGTAAGATGACAAATCAATTACATCATTCCGGGGCCCAGCAATGCTTCATGGTTAGGGGCGCTCGACTTCTCACCTAAGGATCGCGGGTTTAAATGCTCGTCACATCGAACATACTCGCCCTTTCAGCCGTGAGGACATTATAATTCTACAGTCAATTGTACTTTTCTTTGGTAAGAAGAGTAACCCAAGAGGCGGTGGGTGGTGATGAATGATGTTCCCTCTAGTATTACACTGCTAAATAAGGGAACCCTAGGGCAGAAACCCTCGTGTAGTTAGCTTTGCGCGAAATTCAAAACAAAAAACAAACAAGTACATCATTCCATCGCCATATCCTTGTATTTTTCTTACGCTATATATGCATTTGGAAATCGTTTTAAAGAGTTTGAACAAAATGCGAAGTTATAAAAAGAGATGTTCCGTAAAAGTATAGTACGTGTTATATTGAATTTTAACAAAATTCAAATTAGGTTTCTCAGATTCACAGTTTTTATCATTTATAATATGAACAAGATAATGCAAATGGCGTGACTTTACTTTGTAAGATACAATATTTAGATATACAATTCATTTTCAAAGTGAAAAAAAGCTTTATGAAAATACTGTAGCACAGAATGGCTGACGTTTGCTCGATTTTTGTAGAACTTTTCAGGGTTAGTATCAACTGTATTTAGTCCAAATTTATATTAATTATCCTAGAAATATTTTGCAATAGAAAATATCAACTCTAAGGATTTCTATGAAATTATTGACTACTTAACATGACTTCAGTAAATAAAAGTATATATATCCAAATTTGGTAAATTTTCACTGCATAGTGCCTTATACAAACAACACTACGTTTAATAATGCTTGTGCTGACATCTGGTGAGCTTAATAAAGAGAGAAAAGGGACAAATCTAGTGAAGGTTTTGCAGATATCAATGTATGTGTGGACTTGTAGTTCTTTCTAAAATAAAATATTTAACTCTGAAAAAACATAAGAATATAATTAAATTTTATTTCAAAGTATTTCTTGCCTGAGAAGCGCTACGGCTTTAAGCAGTATAATTTCACACAGCCCAGTAAGTTCGCAACATGAGTAGTTTATAAGTGGAAAAAATTATTCATAAAACGAGTTAGTTTTTCCTGGTTTGAGCTCATTACGATATCCTGTGTTAAAACAAATTTTAGACCAAAATCATTATTTACTTTAAGTAGAAAATAAAGATTCAAAAAAGAAGTTGGTAATTAGAGATAAAAATAGTCGAAAAGATAAAATGAAAAGCTAATGTAAGATGGTCGTTTAAGTGTTTATTTTCACACTAACAAAATCTTTAGAAATATAATATTTATTTAAAAAAATAAAAATGTTAATGGTATTTCATTGCTTCCATTAATAATGTTTGTGAATAGTTAGTGATACTGTTGGCCAATTTTATTCTTGTTCTTGCTTTACGTCATTGGAACATTATTTTGATTTTGTTCCTAATTATTTATGTTTTCTCATGCTTGCTGATGACCTCAGTAGAAAGTCGAAACGGTGAAGGGCCATATTTATATATACGTGTGTGTGTATATCTCTGTAAATAAACATTTTACAAGTTGAAAACAATGTGGGGTTTTTGTGATTACTATACTATGTATTGTTATGAGTGGTGTAGTGCTAAAGAAAGTAGTGAGGGAACGCGTTTTGATAGTGTTACTATGATTAGTGTTTATTACTTTACCAGTAGATAAAAACACATATTACAGAAATAGTAGCTGTACATTGTGAAGATAATTAAAATCTACTCTTGAATATGCTACAAATAAAAATTCCTGGAAATTTATTAACAAAATTTCTAAGCTTGGTTCATAGTAAGTCCCTTGGACATGGCTACTTTTGTTCGTATGTCAGTTGCTGAAAGATGACACCTAAGCTATTTGTATACATAACGTCTGATTTCCAGTTTTGAATCAGAAGGCCATAAATACAATGAATATGAGATTTATCACACGGTTGATCAACAGCCTAGACCTCGTTTTCGCAATGATAAGGCGTATGTTTCTAAAGTTTCGTTTGCACTCGGAAGAATTGCATGGGATGAACTGAACTCCCGATTAAAGTATTGGGATATGATGGAATATGACGCCCGCAGTTGTATAGAAAGTCTCTATACGTTGTAATTATATTAAAATGGCTACCCGAAACGTTTACAAAAGGAATCTATTTTATTTTCTCCAAAGCCTTGATTCATCTCTGATTTTCAGTCATTTACTTCTGAGGTACGCTGCTGAGAAATGGAATTACAAATGTCTGTTCTTGACCCATTTGGTTCATGAGATGAAGTTAGTGTGAATAACCATTGCTTCTTGTTGTTTATGATACTGCTTAAAATCGATCATGACTGATTGAAACAATCTTGTCATTATATTTCAATGCTATTAATGAAACTTCCCTTTATTAATGACGTTCTCTGCTTTTAAGGTCTTTTTACCCTTTGCTTATTCTTTGCTTTTAAAAATCGTGTTCTTCGACGAATGAATTTATCTACACAAACTATAGTAATATCTCTTTTCTGTAAGGCTTCTAAAGTGATTAAAAGAAGGCTAAGTTAGAAATATCTGCTCAACTAAAATGGACCGTATTTATATTACTGGAAACAAAGCATTTATTGGTTACTGTGTAAGTATGACTAAACAGGATGTTCATAAGGTCTCATATACTTACCATTAAAACTCAGGAGGTAAATAACATTCAAATATCTAATAAGTTCATTTGATCAGACTTTATATATAACCATATCGTAAATATTTTCTCTCACTTTTAAAATAGTACTTTAAATAATTCTTGTTGCAGTTATTGTACTACGAACAAGCCCATAAACCCTATTCAACTCTGTTTTCAAGACCGAAAAAAATCTAATGCCCATAGAGGCGATTTATTGCTTTATTTGTAAAAGTTTTATACTTCAGTCACTAACAGTAAAATAAACATAGGAATTAGGTGTGAAGAGATTGGAAGTGAAAATTCTCAGAAGATTTATTTTGGAATTTCGAGATCCATTCTGAAAAGTCATGATAGCACTATTCATTTTGTTTCATGTAGTTTCTAACCAGTTACTAACAATATAATAACTACAGATAATAAATGTGAAAAGATTGTTTGGAATTCTGTGACCAATACTACCAAAACTACACATTTTATTTTACGTTTTGCAATATTTTATTTCATATTTTATTTCTCTGATAACTTGCCTGCAATCTGGATGAAAGAGTTAATGATTCCTTCTTCTAGGACTCCCAGCAGCACAGCAGTAGTCTGCGGACGCACACTGCTAGAAACCGGGTTTCGATACCCGTGGTGTGAGAAACACAGGTAGCCCATTGTGTAGCTTTGTGCTGAACTTAAAAAACAAACGAACAACAACAACCTTCTTCTAGGAGTTGGCAAAACCTTACAAAGTTTAAAACATGTAAAGTCAGATTCGTTCGAAATAGCGAGGGATGGACGTTCCGGCTAGAGTAGAAACAAATTAAAGAAAAGAGATAAGGGAACGGTTTTATTATATTACTGATTATTCTTCTCTTTCTTTTCACAACAGCGTTATCCTGACTGAAAATCAATGGCCGATATATTAATTTGAAGATATGGTCGAAATGCTTTTAATAAGTTTTGTCAAGCGAATTACTCAAATGATAAAAATAAAAATAAATATAATTTGAATAAAGAGTTAATGAGACTTGAAATATAAAAATAATATATAATATCCACATTATTTTAAATTAAAAGCATGAAACATTTCTTTTTAAGGAATGGCCAGCGAGTAACAGTAGTGCGTTAGGAGAGTTTGCGATTGCGCCTTACAAAATACACAGGAGGTCGAATAGTAATGGCGGCACTTGTTCAAATTTGAAGTTTTTACTGCGCAATGAAAGTGCACGCGATTATATGTTTAATCTAGCAGAAGAAAATAGTTGTTTAATTGATATATCTCTGTTGATTGAGGAAATATATATTAACAGGTATTCATTATTGATAATATTACTACAATAGTGAGGGGAAAGTAAATGAAAAGTTTGAACATTTTCATAATATTACGATGTTACTGTAAATTGTAATTATTTTAAGTGTTAGGCTTAACTAAAATATGATTATTAGGCTTAGGAATTTAACACAACAAAATCTAAATTGATGATTTGTCTTAAACCTAACTAAACATTTCTGCGGTGGAAATGTAATACTGAACTTCGTAAGTTGATCTAACTGACAATAATGTGATGTTAAATGTAGTAATAAAAATGTAGAAAAAGTAGATAATACTTGACAAGTTAGTACGAGTATCCTGTACTGTAGTGTTTTAACTGTAATACTTGATTTTGTGTTTGTTTTTATACTGTTAGCGTAAAATTAAAAACAATGTTAATTGCTAGTAATATTTTAGTTACACTTAAAAGTACTCTAAGTTTTGTAAATTAAGCATGATTGTGAAATGGTGTGTAAATTTTATGATAATGCCTTTTTAAAAATGGATTTTGTTGCACTATGTATAAGAGTACAATAAAAGGCAAACAGTTTCAGTTCAGTTGCCAAATTAGTTTGAAAGATGGGCTAAAGCTTGAGATGAGGTCCATTTTTGAATGAATTGTTGATACAGCAGTTTAGAGATTCATCTTTAGCTGCAAATGAGATTACTTTTGTGATTGTTATCAGAACAAAAAACACTGATGTATATATATTTGTGGATGTAAAAGGCAAAGGTATGCCATCATTTCTTTTCACAGATCAGGCAATCCTCTGCAAAATAGAGTATAGAAGTTCTCAACAGGTTTTGGAATTACTTCTGCATAGGGAGTTTTATCACTGAATAGCTCTGAGCTTTTCTTGAGTTGCCATTGGAAATTATGCTGTCATTAAATGGATTATGAATCCAGTCATGTTTCTTCATTGATTCTTGGAATTTACAATGAAGTTTTTCAAGATAAATAGAAACTTCATGAATAAGACTATGAATTAATACATTTTCTTTAAGAAACTGCTGGGACAAGGAAACATTTTAGTTTTTATTCTCAAAATAGTTTTCTTTAGCATAGGTTTTGTGAAATGCTGACACTGTTATTCAGATGCAAAATATTGCTATTTATTCATAGAAGTCAATGCTAGTGTGGGGTTGCAGCCTTAAAAACGTATAAAGTCTGTATTTAAGCTGTAGAATGTGAACTGAGTGAGACAATTAGCTCATCTCTATATGTAGCATAAGCTTGCCATACATGGATCATTTTTCTCAACAAAGAGTGTAAAACAGCCTACTCTTTGAAGAACTTAATTTTACAAAGTTTACAACAATCATAGGATCTTATATCATTTTGTGTACATTGTGCTGCAGGTTTTTATAGCTTGTGCTTCCCCGTGTGTGATACAATATGTAAATATTACATCTTGAGCAAGTGTATATTTTTAACCCTTTTTTGTTTTTGATAAATTCAACTATTATATCAGTATATTTCCTATCACAGTTAGCTCAACTTACTAACAAGAGAGAAAAGATGGTTTCACCTATAGCTTTCCCTTCAACTACTTGGCAAAATATAAACTTTTCACATACTTACTCTTGGTAAAAGTGTGATATAAATAGCAGAAGTTAAACTAAGTTTGAACTATTTGTAGTTTCATCAAGTTGTATGGCAAATTTTAGACTGCTCTGAATGTGTTATCAAATACAGAGATTACAACTTGTGAAAATATCATGTGTTAAAGAGATAGACTCAAGAGTCATTGTGCATGATTATATACATTTTTATGATGCCAAGAATAACTAATGGCTCTCTTATATCCTATTGTTTTATGATTTTCCCAATCAAACAAGATGGTTCTAAATAAGCTGTTGAGGCTTTTGATGGAATAATGACTTGCTTTTCAGGCAAGCTGGTTTGTCTTGTCAGTTGTTTTAAATGTCACTTGAACTCTTATGCTTAAAATGTTTGGTTTCCAAATGTGTTTATTTGGCTTCATGCTATCTTAGCCAAACTCTATGGACAAATAATTTACTGCAGTTTCTTCATTATTAACTGTAAGCAAAACCAAATTTTATATAATCCTCCTGGAACTTATAGACTTCATTTTTTGGTGTTCACTTTATCAATAGAACAGTAGAAATTAAAACTGAAAAGTTTGTATTTTCCTTACATGTAACACCCAATTATCCATGTTTTTGACATACACTAATATCCAAAATTTACAACTAACAAGCTGATAAATGTGTAATAAAATTCAAGATGTTTTGGCTAACTACTCAACAGTATTGCTGCCTTTTGTGTAGAATATAGCCATGACTATATTGTTGGTTTATAATTATCATGTGATGATTAAAAGGGCTTCTGGTTTATCGTATCTAATGGATCTGTGTGCTCCAATTAAGAGAGAGGTATTGCTGACTGGGTGTTTGAATGCTTTTAATAAAATTTCCTTTTACATGTTGCACTTATGATGTTTAAACAGTGTAAATAGCTATTTGTCTGCCAAATTAAATATCTTCTTTAGCTATTGACAACACCAACAAATGTATAAAGATAATACAATAAAGATTTAAGCAGATAAGTGGTGTGGTAGGAATGAAATATTAATTAATCGTCTCATCAAAAAAATGTTTTAAGATTTTTTAAAGTTTTATTAAGGAATACTGGTGGAAGTACTCAAAGAATTAATAGGTTAAACTCCTAAGAATCTGTTTAGTTTCTATTTATTAATTATTACTGATAATCAAATCCTATCTAAAGACATGCAGTTTATTTTTCTAAAAAAAATTCTTGTTTCATGAAATACTGTTAAATATAATAGAAATACTTATTTTAATACATTTTTTCCTGTCCTTCAATGCTTCAAATATTGAGTTTAAATCTATTATTCAGTGTCATTTATACAAAGCTTTTTCTGCCATTTAAAAAAAAAAATTTTCTGAAATGGAAATTTTACATACCTCTGCTGATAAGTGAGATAACTATATAAGCTATATAGTTCTCATTACTTGCTTTTAAGTATCATAACAATCCTTTTAAAAGCTTAATTCTTCTGTTCTTTTATCTCTGATGGACTCCACCAGAGATTCCAGGTAGTTATGTAAAGGAGAATGGCACTTTTTTGCAAATTCTCTCCGGTTAAGTTCTTTCTTAGTTATACGCACAAGGTCAGTCTTAGAACTGAACTTCTTTCACCAACAGCTGTAAAAAATTAGTCTAAGAAAGACATAATACATGAGCTTTGGTAGACAGGGGATAAGCATACCTGCAGTCCATTAACTTTTTCAAACTCGTTAAACACATCGTATTAATATCATAGTCTCTTTCCCTGGGAAGAATAAAAGAGAAGATCTATATGCTTACAGGGATCACTTTTATTTTGTCATCAATTTTGTCAAAATTCAACATTTTTTTTTTTTAAAGGGAACATTCAGAAAGTTGAAAAGCATACTATTTCTACAGAACACAACTTTTCAATGTAAACAACCAAGTATTTCTCTTTGTATTGTATTGCAAGTCTCTTAAGTGTTTTATATACGCAAAGCTTGCATACCATCCAGTGTCATATCTTTTTGTTTGAAGCTTATGGTACTTATAGATTTACTTATAAATATACATTTCACTAAGCAAATTCTCACCTAACAACTGCATAAGTACTTGAAATATTTTGTAACAAAGTATTTTGCAAGCAAAATGTTTCTTTAACTGAATCAATGCTCTAAACGAAAAAAAATGTTTTAAAATAATAGAATATTTTATTTTGATGTGTTTGAACTGAACTAAAAAGCCCCTTTCTTTAATTAAGTGAGAACCATGAGGAGAGAAATTATACCAGATATGGTGTCAGATTTTCTGACCTTCCCTGCATCACCATTTGAAAACTGGGGCCGTAGTCATGGCATCTTAGCTTCTGATAGTCCAAACACTTCACCATATTTTGGACAAATTAGTCAAGGCAAGTTATATTTCTTTTTTAATAATGTGTCTATCTAGAGTTGAGTAATTGCAACAAAATATACCCATTAAGACCATCAGCTTACTGAATTTTAAAAATATTACAAGTATTACTATTTTCCTTAAACATTTTTATGAAACTATGGTACACAGTGTTTTCACATATGTTAGCAATTTTACCAGGGGGTCATGCAACCAGTAAAGTGACCTTAAGTTTCACTTTCGAGGTTTAAATTAAAAAAAAAAAATCTAATATTGGAAACCAACAACATTTTTTATGGTATAAATTTTACTTGCTAAGTTTTTGTTTTATAATGTGTGAAAAAACAACTTAGTCTTAATTTTCTATAATTTTTTTATTTTACTGATTTTGTTTTGCTCTTAAAGGAGGATGAGGTCATCTGGACATGACAGAGCTAAATAACATGGGCTACTTACTTGATTAATTGATATAATTGATTACCCACGAGCACTGATTAGTGTCACACAATTAATGAGTAATTGAAATTACGTTTAAATTGAATGTTGTTGCAAATAAAGATTAACTTATCATCCATATTAAGGTTTTGGATTATTACAATTATCCAGATATTCAAAATATTGTCCTTAGAGTTGGGTATTTAGTGGGGTCAATAGATCAGTTGTAATCCCTTAAACTAAATGATTATGCTTGTGTAATTAGAACTGTAAATTAGTTGGTTTAAAAGTACTTGTGTCGTGATCTTTTTCTGTTACATTCTAAATTTAATTATACCATTTTATTATTAATTTATGTCAGTAAACAAAACTTGATATCAAAATCTAGTTTATAATCCAGACTGTAATATTATATATTTTCAATCTTCAATTTTTTACTCTGAATTGCCTGTTTTAGGTTTCTTCTCCACCCTTGTATGACTTAAGTTTGCCAAGGATTACAGACTTATAGATATCCCAGAGATAAAATGTTAATGCTTAGCCACTAAGCTTCTTGCTCAACTGAGATACATACAATAAAGTGAAACCCAGAAAAGTGTTTCAACTTTCTTAGGTTATCTTTAGGTTAACAAAGAGAGTTTGCAACTGACTATTGCTGGGCACATTTTAGGGATGAGAGTGTAAACTGATACAAGATTGTAGGGGGTGTTGCAGTTACATGTTAGGTTATTGATTGATATAGGTATAAAGGTGTTCCTTTGTATTGGTTTAATCTGAGTTTGAATTCTTGGTTAAGTGCACAGAAAACACCATAATACTAAGTAGGGTAACAAATAACATTGACTGTCTAACTGTTAGATGGAGCATGGATTTGGGAGACTAGAGGACCACTTTTGGAAGTATTTTCTACAAGTCGTTGTGAACGATGTAGTTCATGGTGTTTTGGAGCTATTTTGAAAGACACATCTGTTGTAATTTCTGCTGTGACAGAACTTCCAAGCTCTGGAAATTCTGCACCTAAGCTTCTAGTAGGTGTGGAGTATGCTTCCTCAGGCAACCTTCTTTGCCTTTTTGACATCAAGACTTCAAAAGTTGTGAAAGCTGTGGAGGTTAATGCCAAAGTGAGTTTTGAATCAGTCTTTTTTCTTTTAATTCTTATGATAGCAAGTTATAGTTAGTGTCCTAATCTTAATTTGAAAATAATGTCTATGTGTCACATACTTCCAGAATTGACAGCAAAATAGACTTAAAAACATAAAATTCAAGAAAGTTATTTTGTTTTTAAAAGCTAGACACATTAAAATAAATTCTGTGACTTTCTACAACATAGTGAGTTGTTGACATCTTTACTAGTAGATACTAATATCAATTAAATTTGTGTTTTTAAATTTTAGTATAACT
The DNA here is from genome assembly GCF_004210375.1 of Tachypleus tridentatus. NCBI lineage: Eukaryota > Metazoa > Arthropoda > Merostomata > Xiphosura > Limulidae > Tachypleus > Tachypleus tridentatus. The sequence goes on from NC_134825.1 coordinate 74,683,500, forward strand.
TTTCCATGAGTATTGAATGAAAAGGCTCAAAATAATATAATTGCATTAGTTAGTAGACCCTGAAATTAAGCCCTAAGTTGGTCTTAGTTTTTGAGAGAAGATGCTAGCATGTTAAGATTTTAGCTCTGCTGGTAGCTCACTTACCTGGTTTGTGATAGATCTTTGATTAAATTTTTGAGGTAAAGAAATATATACTGTAAAAATAACTTACTAGATAATTGCAAAGCTAAAAAGATTTTTTACCAGGTTGTTAGCTGGATTCTTTTGGAATTGACAGATGACTCAACAATTTACTGGGTAATAACGTAAATATAAAAAAAAAAGAATAATTAGATCTTTACAACTCATTTTAGTGTTATTAATTATAATGCCACTTCAGTGCCAAGTTGTTTTCAAATAAAATAGGCTTGTTTGTTAAAAAAGAAATACAAAAACAATGAGAAGTTTTTTTAAGAAGACGGTTTTAAGATTATCATCACATATTAACATTTATGTCATTTTATCTAAATTTTAAGATCACTTCATTGGCAGTCATTAGCAGCAAGGGTGGAGTTTGTATGGAAACTCGCCCAATTTATCAGGAACTTCGTTGCATGTTTGGCTTGGTAGCTGTTGGAACATTGGGTGGCCAGGTTCTTCTGCTGGACTTGAATTTAGATGATGAAAACCATTCAGATGAGTTGACTCCAAATCAAGCAGTTATGATAACTCAGCAGATGCACAACATTCCAGAAAGGCGTGAAAAGAACATAAAGCATAATAAGCATCTTTGTTTGTTACTTAATGGTAAGAGAGCTTTTAATGAGTTCATTACAGATGTGCTTTTATTAACACTGAGAAGTTTAGCTAGTAGGTCATTGCTTGGAATTGTAATATTCATGTATGCTTTGTTTTTGTTATTCTCTCTCTCTTTTCTTTAATTCATCAGAAGTCATTTTTTATTAAAATTATCAGTAGCATGCTAATAATTTCTTGATTGATTTAACATGGTTAATGCTTAGGTGATCATGTAGGCAATAAATAAAGCTATGTAACACAAATTTTGTTCCTGGATAGTATGTGTTATTTCTTGATTGCTTATGTTGTAAAAGTACAGAAAATGGCCATTATTTCTTTCAAACTAAGCTTTTGTGACCTGGATAATGAAATTTAGAAATTAACCTATTTTCTCTGTAAAAATGGGCAAACTCGCACATTTTCATTTACATAAAGTCTGAATAAAACAACATATGAATCAAGATTTACATGTATTTATACTAAAGTTATACAAAAATGTTTAGAAGTATTTTTCAAGATTTGTGACTTTCACTTTCACGTATCAGCCCCCAAATATAGTTTCCCATCATGTTTTTGTTATACATTCCTTGGTAGCAGTGTTCAAAGTCTAGTATATCTTGGTGGAGGCACTGGCTTTGCTGCTTTAAGTATGCCCCCATGTTCTTCTTGAATTTATCAAGATGAGCGTCAAGGATATGGACTTTCAGGGACATCCTGCAGCCCATTTTGCTGTAGTTTTTCACCAGAGCCTCAATGAGTACCACATAATTTTTGGCCTTGTGATTGCCCAAGAAGCCTCGAACCACTGTGACAAAGCTTTCCCAAGCTTTTTTTCTTGGGTAATTCTGTGCACTTCAGGATCTTTTTTGTATGTGCCTAGATGTCAAAAGCTTGGCATTCAACTTTGTTAGACCAAGATCACTGATGAAGTCATTGAGGTCTCTTTGGTTGGGGTATTAAGTGTTTTTCTTACCAGCTACACCTCTGAAATTGTAATCTTGATCTTCAATCTCTATCTCCTTTTCTGATTTGCTGCTCTCTTCTGAGGATGGCTGCTTTCTCTCTGGCAGAGTGGGTGCATGGAGCTCATGGCAGTAGGGCACTGGGGCAATGGATGATGGAAGGTCCAGATACATGATAGCAGATGCTTGGAAGGGTCCAGTAACAATTGCTTGAGTGGTCAGTAGGTTCACGCCAAATTCTTGGAATAGCGAACTTCGTGGCTCTCTTTTCCTCTCTGCACCATCCTGCAAAAGACCAAAATAAAATTATTATGAAGAATAAATTTATTTCATCCACAACTAAAGTGTAAGAGGTTCCTGCAAAATATTTTATATGTGATATTTTTTCTATACTATTGGAAATTTAAAAAATAAGATATTTAAATTTTAAAAGGTCTAAAATTTGTATAATATAAAATTGTACTAATCAAGCAAGCAAAAATTGTCTGTCTTACCTTCTAGAGTTTTTTTACAGTGCTTGCAGGTAACATGAGGTGTCCAGGGATTGTCCCTGACAGGCATGCTGAAATATGCTTTGTAGGTGAAATATGCTTTTCACACATTTTAGCAGATGCTGTCACAGAGTACTTTTTCGCTCTTGTCTTGATGAGTTGGCCACATATACAGCAGAATGTTTTTGAGAGTGCTTGCAGCTTCCTAATGCTATCTCTGATAAAATCAGATAGGTCTATATGTTCACCTAGGCACCTAGAACTAAACTGAAGTGGTGAGTGATGAGCCCCTATATATATATTACTGTGGAAAGTTCCTGAAAATTCTTGTATGTTCTACAACATTCTAGAAAGTTCTTAAACTCTTGTAAGTTCGAGAAAATTCTCTATCAGCTACTCGGCACTGAATCTACCTGGAATGTTCAGGAAAATGGGTGAATTTGAAAATTTCATTATCTAGGTCACAAAAGCAAAGTGTGAAGCAAAAAATAGGTCTTTTCCATTTACTTTAGGCATCAGCAATTGGGAAATAATATGTTCTGTCCAGGAACAAGAAAAAGCAAAAATTTTGTTACATAGTGTAATGGATGATTGAAACCTGGTCGCAACTTTCCTACAAGCATAGCTTATGAGGATATTGAAACTACACTTCTCGATTATTTTAAGATCAGAAGGAAATAATAATGGACTTTGACTCGTATTTGTTAACAATTGTTACTTTTATAAATCTTGTAGTAGTTTTTCTAGAATTGTTTTGAATTTATTTGTTCTAAGTGTAATATAAATTAATCATTTTGAAAAATGAATGAACAAAACGTATTGCAATTATCTTAGAGTAAAAACTTCATTCTGTTAGACACTTTTATTGTACATATTCTTAAATAATTAACTTTATAAATAACTACACCATTTTACTGTAATGTAAGCATTCAGTATCCAGTGCTTTCTACACAATGGATTGAACACATACCTCATTACATTTAGTGATGTCTGTTATTAGTAATGTTTAAAGTGTATCAGTACTGGCTTATTTGTACATAAGCTCACATTTGAAAATAAAAACAAAAATAACTCATCAGTTTCTTGTATATATTTTATTGTACAAACAATTCATGTACAAACAGGATTTGACAGGAAACACTGAATTGTGTGTGCCACTAATGCATGGAATGTGACTCTGCTATTCCACTTAAATTCTAAAAAGATAATTCATTCTCTAAAAAAATTTCCAGATTGACTTGGATTTTCCAGTTAAAGGTTAATGTGAAATTTGTAATATAGGATCCTGTGATTACTGTTCAAAGTTCCTTGTTTTTATTTTTATTTTATTTGACTCATTTATGTAATATGGTAATTACTCAGAAGCTGAAAAGTAATATTAAAAAGCAACTTGTCATTTGGCAGTTTATTCCACACATAGGATTGTAGATAATATTTACCCAGTAAAATCTGTCTAAGTTGGAAATTGCATAGGACAGAAACCTATACAAGCTAGAAGTATCAAAAGTTTGCAGTGTTATCTTAAGATTTCTTTGTAAAAGGCCCTCTATGTAGCAGAACCTGCGTGATGCGGATGGAAAAATTATCTTTCACCTATCTCATCTTATCAACAAGTAGGATTAGAACCTGGGTAAGGTGGAAAAATAGTTTTGGTTGAATATTAATTTCTTTTTAATTAATTTCTTCAAATATTAATAAATACTTGTTTCATTAATAATTTGTTTAAATATTAATAAATTCTCAGACATTTTGTTACACTAAGTATTGGTTAAATATATTCTGTTCCATTTCTGCCATCATTATTCAAAAGAATGATTGACTGTACTTTTGGTTGCATTTGCTGATGGGAAAACTAGAGAAGCAATGGGTAATAGGTAAAAGTGAAAATCTGCCCTGTTTCAAAAATTTGAGGAAGAATCAACTTCTTGTGGAATGGAAAATGAATAATAAAGTGTGGATGACAATTGCTATATTCGAGGAATTTTTAAACAAATTAAATGAAAGTATGGTACAAGGAAATAGGAATATTCTACTTTTCTTAGATAATGCAACTTGTCACCCAAAAGTTCAGCTTTCAAATGTTGGTTTAGTCTTTCTACCTCCATGTACAACATCAGTTCTACAGCCACTAGGTAATTGAATTAAACAGTGTATAAAATTGAAATACAGAAAATTGATGCTTCAGTATGTTATTGCAAACATGGATAACTGTAAGAAAGCATCTGAAATGACAGTGAAAATTGACATGCTAGATGCAATTGCATTTTTAAGTCATTCAATCAAATGTGTAAAAGATGAATGCATAATAAAGTGCTTTCAAAACTGTGTACTTATTCTTGATACTGGGGAGATTGTGGAGTTGTTTGTTATGATGATTCTCGTGAAATCCAAACTGATGGAGAAGATTGATACAGATGATTCTGTGAATGTTGACAAGAATGTTTTAACAGAAACTGTTGAAATTGATTTAAAATCTGTAATAGAATCTCAAGATGGTAACAGTGTGAGAGTTTCAGAAGATGAACAAAATGGAAAACATAGTGAGGAAACAGAAATTTCTACTTCATCACAAGTATTAAGTTATATTAATGCTATCAAATTGTATGTAAAGATAAAGGGGGAAAATGATCTTCATGAAAATGCTGTAGAATTGGCATTCTTTTTTTAACTACATGAGAAATCCCATATAAAAAAGTTGAGATTGGACACTTTCTTCAAATAAATTTGATTAGGGTTTTGTGTAATTATGTCTATTTTTGTTTTTATTCTAATAAATGTAGCATAAACAGTATAATTACTTTATTCACAAAAATCTTACTTCCCTTGCAAGTATAAGTCAAGCAAGTATAATATTCTGCTCAAAAATTATATATAATTAGGGAAATGCATGTATACTATCTAAGCTGGATAACCTGCTTAAGCCAGAAATTTTACTCAGTCCTGTGCGATTCTGCCTTAGACAGGTGTAATTGGAATTAGTATATAAAAATACAAGTGTATATGAAAACATGTTTATTAGAAAATACTGAAAGGTTCATGAATGATATCTTACTTTTTACAGTAGATATTTTTGAAAATGAGATTGGTACAAAAATTTTCACTTTGAATAATAAAGATTCATAAAAACTGAATTTCTTTTTCTAGAACACTTGTACAGTTAAAAAGTTTTAAATGTTTACAAGCTAAAAACTTGATGTTTTTAACCATGTTGTTTTTGGATTTCACAAAATATTTTTGTCTTAGAAATATGCATGTGGAATAGATTCAAGAAGAAAATTCATACAGGTGAAAATATTTGAATTTTTAAAATTTTTTTTCACAAAAACCAAAACCATATTTTGGGATAATGTTATGCCATTTATTTGTGATTAAAGTAAACAGAAAGGAAATATTTATCAACAATACCACTGTTCTTTTGGAAAAAGTTTGTTTTTTCTTTTTTGTAACACAACTTTTCATTAATTGAATGATGTATATACAGCTAAAAACATAGGAGTTTAATGTGTGTGACAGTTGTTTTGCACAAAATGTAATATATATAAAAAATACAAACATTATGCTCTGTAGATGACAGCTTTCAGCGAGGTGCTTTCCTGTATAAAAGTGAAGATAACAGTCCAATACACAATTTTATTGTAGGTAAGTGTTATGTCAGTATAACAACTTGTATTACAGTGGAAGTGATAATTATTTTGGTTTTAGTATAGTGACAAAACATTTTCAATCAGAATTCACTATCTTTAGATGTATAAAGCTTTAGGTGAAGGTAATAATATTCTCAAAAGGCAAGTTGTATATATATTGTTGTATAAATTTTTTCACTTGCTGAAAGTTTCTTTAAATTCCATTGTTAAGTACATTCCTTTATAAACTCCCCATGTTCTAAGCTATTGTCAGTGTGAAATATATATGTCTTTTGTGTTTTAAAAAGTTATTTTAGTATTTACTAGTAAACTATGATATTAAGATTGGTAGAGTTTACCATGTTAGTTGTTCATTAAGCAATAGATGAAAATTAATAAAACTGTTAATTAAGTCATTAGTATTTAAAAAACAAGGTTATGTTGAATATGACTGTAACAACTGTGCATTTGATTTTAACACAATATGTGTATTTTTTATGGCATTTAAAGGTGTGATATAAAACATGCCAGTTTGGGTATTAGCATAGAAAACTTTGTTTAGTGGCTTTCTTAAAAATGCTCTGCTTTTACAACTGCACACAGTTATTAATATTGATTGACACATTTAGGGTTTTACCAGAAATTTCCAAGGTCTGTCAAAGTTCAAGTTTTCTCTGCTGCCTTCAGAGTGAGGAGAATTTATATTAAAATATCTACTAATAATATCTTATAAATATTTCAGATGATGCTTTATATGTAAGCAGTATTGAGTACTTGAAGCCTCTAACTGCCTTGGTCGTGGGTTTTAGTTTTGGAGGATTTCAGATTTGGAACATGAGGAAGATGGCTTTGGAGTAAGTAATGTTAATGCTTATAAATTTAATATATATATATATATATAGGCTTTAAAAAGACTGTTTGGGAAATATTGTGAAAAAATATTTTAATATTTTGTATTTTATAATACTTTAATCCAGTTTTAGACTGTTGATAGTGTAAAAGTTAATGTCCAAGTTATTTAATCCAAGGGTTAATAGAGAATGAATGTTTTGTTAGTATGATGCATCATTGAAAATACAGTAACTAATACAGAGTTAACTGTCATGTCCTGAAGATTTGGGACATTGAAAAATATTCTAAGTAGTTATTGTTTTTAAGTAACCTGTAGTGTAAAGTAGTTTACAGTTGTATTAACTGTCTTGTTTATATAATCAGGTTTTTAAAATGGTTTAAGTTACTTTTTTAAAGTTGTTTGCATTTTAGAAGTTAATTTCTACTATATAAAGATGAAAAGTAATCTATCAACCATGCTGATATATTTGTTTTCACAGTATCAGTTGACATGCAACTTGTACGAAACAAATGCTTCTGTTGCAAGAAGCATGTTTTCCTTTTTTTAAATACTTCCGGCTATGTATATGTAAAATGGATGATGTGCACTACTTTGGGCACATAAACAGATTTTAAAGTTGGTTTAGAGAGATTGTGATAAGTAATAAAATTGAATTGGGTATATGTATGTGCATCTCACGTGTGTATTGCTGTTGCGTAGTATTTTTGATTGGTTCTCACATAGGTACATTGATTCAACATCACCAAATTTCATCCAGTAAAACCCTTAATAGTGAAAAAAAATCAAATAATAACCTGCATGATTTACCTGCAGCATATTTCAATTTTGTAAATGCCCAAATCAAAGAGTGTTTTCTCAGCTAAGTCCCAAGAGAAGACCCCAAAATTCATAAAAATAATTTGCTGTCTTTATCTTCATAATAATTTGCAAGGTCACACAGCTGAATAAGTAGGAATGTCTGAGAACTAGTTTATTACATTTTAATATATAAGGACTTATCAATAAGAATATTTGAACGTAACTTACATATATATAGAAGTAAAATGCTAATTAAGTAACACTTAAATGATCAAATGTACTTAAAACATTTATTATTACCAGATTATAATTAATTTTTAGAACACATGTTGATAAAACATTTATTTACATTTAATTTGTAGTAGAAAGCTAAATATTTCCCATCATTTGACAGGCATTCAGCTTATGTTTATATAATCAAGTGCTGTAAATGTTAATTTGAACTTAATTTTAGATAGGTAACATTCTCACATTAAGAGACTGATTTTGTAAAATTATTTTAATTTGTTTCTGATTTTTTATTACATTATTTTATGCAAAACATATTTGTAATTCTGATAGAAACAGCTAATTAGTTGCTTAAAAAACAAGTATTATCAGTGTAATGGTATATAGAGCCTCTTAAGATATTAGTGAAAGTAAATAACTTTTATTTATTTTGTTTCCCATTTGCAGGTTTAGTTCATTCCTAGAGTCTGGACTTTCACCAGTAGTCAAAGTTGCTTTCCAGGAACCAGAAAATGATCCTAGAAATTATTGTTATCTTTGGATTGTTCATGGACAACCTGTATTTGAGAAACAGAGGTAGTAAATTAAATTTACTTTATGAAACTGTAGGAATGTATTTACACTGTTGCAGTTATGTGTCAGATGCATATTACTTTTGTATTTGTTATAGTTTTCATACTATCACTTTTAATACACATTGTGTATCTTTACAAAATTTGGCAGCCTGTTATGACCAGGTGGTTGGGGTGCTTGACTCATAATCTGATGGCCACAGGTTCTAATCCTCATCACACCAAATATGCTTGCCCTTTCACCCATGGGAGTGTTATAATATGGTGGTCAGTCCCACTGTTTGTTGGTAAAGAGTAGCCCAAGAGCTGGCAGTGGGTAGTGATGGCTAGCTGCCTACCCTCTAGTCTAGTGGTTCTCAACCTTTTTTGCCCTATCCACCCTTTTCACCATATGTCAGAATGTCATTCCTCCCTTTACAAAATTGTCTAACTCAAAAGGTGTGTTCCAAATGATATGCATATAATATTGAAAGTCTTTTATTTTTTCCGTATAATAGTATATATATATATATATATATATTTACTTGAAGTGCTTTTATAACATAGTTTTACACATATAATAATAATAGAAAATGTTGATGGATTTTAAAACTTGAATACAAGTGGGGTTTTTATATTCGTAACTAATAACTTAGCAAACTAAAGTTACTGAAGCACACTTCAATAAACAAAAAGCTCAGTAGAATATTAGAGTATTGTAATTCATTTTATTCTGATGAAGATCACAGTCAATGAGAAACCTGTGATTCTTTTTTCTTTGCCAATTCTTGGATGTGTGGAGGAGTGCTTGGAAAAGGGCACAATGCAAGTAATTTTCAACCTCCAATCTACTTCATTGTTTAATTTTCATTTGCAACAGAGTTGAAAAGCCTGACTCACAGAGATATGTTGACACAAATGGAAGCAATGCATGGATAGCTCTTTCTGCCACTTTTGGATAGGAATTGCACATCAAGGACCAAAATTCTGTGATTTATTTCTCATTGAACATATCTCTTGCTCCTGAATCAGTCTTCAGCTCCAAAAAATTCATCTTAACAATCATCAGGAACTTTTTCAACTGACAATTTAAATGGATTTTGCACTGAATCCATCTCCTCATAACTGAGTGCAGGAAAATATCAGCTGTCAAATACTGCAAAATTTCATTTTTTGCAAATTCTGGAAGCACTTGCTCTTCACCACCAGTAACAAGAATTGATGACAGTTTTTCAAACGTTGCAACATTTTTGGTCTTCACCATTCTCTTCTAATTTTTCAGCCTGCTCATAAAAGCTTTCAAGGAATCCATGAATTTTATGTTTGTATTCCTTCCTTGCATCTGAATATTCAGTTTATTCAGCTGCTGAAAAATGTCAACCAAATAAGCAAGGTGCATGATCCATTCCTCATCATCCAGCCAGACAAAAAATTCCATTGTACTCTGAACTTCAAAAAATAATTTGAGCTCATCTCTAAGCTCAAATACTTGCTCAGTTACATTTCCTCTTGAAAGCTGTTGAACATTTGTGTGGAAAAGAAGCAAATGATGACCTGCATCTATGTCAGTACATAACTGCTTGAATAGTTGTGAGTTGAGAGCTCCTCCTTTGACAAAATTCACAATTTGAAATGTTTAATCCAAAACCATCTCTTGTGGAGTTGGAAGTGTTTTTGAGGTCAGTGCTTGAGACAATGGATCATACAATGAATGCCTTTCACTTTTGGAGCTTGCTTTTTCACACAAACTTGAAATCCAGATTTTTTTCCCTACCATAGCTGGTGCTCCATCTGTACAGCACCCACAGACATTATCCCACAAAAGAATTTCTGATTCAAAGAAAGATGAAACCTTTTCTAAAATATCCATGGTCTTGGTAGTTGTTTCAAGAGGATAACCAAAAAAAACTTCTCTTTAAATGAACCTGAGTGAAAATATCTTGCAAATACCAGCAACTGGGAACATGATTTCACATCAGTTGATTCATCAAGTTGAATTGAAAATAAGCCAAATGCTACAGACTTGATCTCCTGCACAACTTGATCCTTGATGTTGATGGTCATTTCACTGATCCTCCTTTGAACAGTACTCTTTGATAGTGAAACTGCTGCAAGTTTCTTCTCAAATCCATTTTGCAAGATGATTTCCAATATTTTGAGAGTGCAAAGTTTGATCAAAGTTTCCCAATTGTATGTCTGTTTTTCTGCTTTGCTATCTCCAGTGCTATGACATAAGTAGCTTCAATAACCTTTTGGTTCATTTTTTGGAATGCTCCTGTTGAATCCAGCTTCATCTTTTTGAGAGCATTCCCATAACGTTCAAAATGCTTTTGTCCTTATCCTTATGTTGAGGATGAACATTCTGCAAATGTTGCTTCAACTTTATTGGTTTCATAGAATCATTTGGCAAAGCTTTGCTACAAATAAAACAGTGAGGCCTTTCTTCTCCATAGATGATGATGGATATGAATTCATGTTGAATATTGAATCATCGTACCCTCTTTTTTTTGACATTCATCATGGGCTCCAAATTTTGTGAATAAAAAACAAGAAGTCAAAGATAACTATAAATGGAATATTTTCACAGATAAAAAAGTGAAATATTTATCTTCATTTTTGATTTAATCTGTGACATTCAATAAACTTTTATTGAATGTCACTGATTAAATAAAAAACAAACCATAATGCTGCAGATTATATACAGTTTGTAAAATTGTAGTTTGTGGAAAGATCAATATTCCAACAGTTTGAGTCTGGCAGTCTGTGGTCCCAATTTTCACCCCTGAAACACTAAAATTCCCCCCTGGTTGAGAACCTCTGCTTCAGTCTTACACTACTAAATTAAGAATGGCTAGCTCTCATGTAGCTTTGCACAAAATTAAAAACAAAGAAACAAACAAAAACAAAGTTGTCTGGCATAATGAATAGTTATCTAGAAAGTTATAGAATCTAAATAAAGAAAAATATGAAAACTGTTAGCTCAGCTGTAAAAGTGTAGTATAACTGTTATAATTTGCACATATTTCAGTAAAAAAAAAGAGTAATTTACATATATTTTGTATTTGTATTTTTTTTGTGGTGATTACAAGGTTTGTCAAATTGACTAAATATGTACAGAGCTGTAGTGAAAATAATGAAATACAAAGTTTTCCTGAAAAAAATTTGAATAATCATTTAAGAGTGTTATAAGTTATGCGAGTGAAATTTGAAAATTCTCAGGTGAATAAAAGAATTTTTAATCTTAACATGAAAATTGTTTTACATTCAGATAGGGCAATACTGACTCCATATATTCACAGACAAATTCTAAGTAAAAATACTTAATTAAAATATCTAATTTTTTGTATACAGAAAACCTTCTGTGTTTAACCCTTTTTTTTGTGGTTTGTGTAAATCTTACCACCCTAAGCGGAAAGATTCATAAATTTAGTTGGTGGTCTTTGAAAATTTTAAGTATAAAATGCTTGCATTGTATTATGTCAAACACAATTGAAGTATTAAAAGTTTGAATATGAAATCTCATGATTACTTTGTGGTTACACTGTTAGTCTCATCAACTGAACTTGATCTGCATGAAAGAGTTAACAGAACAAATACCTACTAGTTTAATAGTAATTTTCTTCTAACTGGAAGAAATAATTATTTAATGCAGCTTATTCCACTTACCATGATTAATGATATTAGAATAATGATGCACATTTTAAATCTTTGTTTTTTTCCTGAAACAGGCCTCAGAAGGTTGCTGTTGCATCAATGTTTTCTGTGACCTATCGTAATAAAGACTGGTTGGATGGTTATGGCTGCCTTTACCAAGTAAGTATTAAGTTGGATTAGTGATAGAGCTGGGTAATTTAATTAATTTAAATTGATTACCTATGAGCAGTGATTATATCAATGAGTATGACATAAACTAACAGGATGGTAAAAATTAAGGTTAAGGTAGCACTGATCATTAAGACTGGGGAGTTTTATATGCTCAGGAAACACTGTTTTACACTTCTTATAGCCTTCATGTTGAGCATAAAACAAAGATATGATGTAAAAATATCTGAAACTATATTTTCAGAGATATATTTCAAAATGTATATTACAAAATTAATGTGGAAGAGATAAAGAAATACATAATGGAAATTGTTTTAACACCATAGTAACATTTAGCAGTGATAAAAATGGGAAAATTGGTAAATGTGCTGTTTGTGAACATTCTTGTATCTCATGTTTAAAACTTTGTACATTTTCTGCAGCATTAACAAGCTATGGACAATTAATTTTAATTAATGCCTTTGTTAGTGGTAATATAAAATTAAAGTTAGGAAGAGTGTCCATGCAAGTTATGTAATGTTGGCTAGGCATGAATGGAACATCAGTATAATAATAATAAAAAAAAGTAAATATATAGCATTATGAGACATAAGCTACCCAGACTAAACATTTGTATTTTCATGTGGTAATATGTAGTTATTTTAGCACAAAAAAAGCATAATTAATATTGTTTTTCCTAATATTTTATGATGGTTACAATGTTGGTTAAGTGACAGACTCCACATAGTAAGGGTATAGAAAATAATATAAAGTGTTACTGAAAACAAATGTTTGAAATGTATTTAGGAGGTTTTAGAAATTATGCAAATTATATTTGAGATTTTTGGGACAAAGAATAGTTGTTTTTTTGTAATCATAACATGAAATCACTTTGCACTGAAACTAGTAACAAAACACTGTATTTTCAGAAACAAATCTTTGGAGAAAATATTTCATTAAAAATTATGATTTTTTGAATACAAAATACTTATTTTTACTAAAAGTCTACCAAATTTTGTGATGATAAACATGGTGTATCAAAAGTTATAGTGCAGATACTTAATGTGAGCAAATGTATAGTCAAACCCCTATATATTTTACAGGGCTTGTAGTGAAAGGGTTGATTAAAATATTGTTTCTGATTATTACTGTTTTCAGTTAATTGGTAGGGGGGAGGAACTCATGATTCAAAGGGTTCAATTTTAAGGGGGAAAAGAACTGACTGACAGCACCCACCACCATTTTCTTGAATACTGTTCTAATTAAATACCCTAGAAATAAGAGTGGGGATCAATATGCATGTGCAAATACATTGTACAGTGTCATTCAATGTGTTGTTATGAATATAACATTAGTTATCAACATTTCATTCTACCTTTAATTGTTGATTTTGTGACAGTTTATCTTAGAAAGAATACCAGATACAATATAAAGAGATATGAAAAAATATTTTTAGGCATGTATTTAGGAGGTTTAAGGGGTTATTCAAAGGCGGATACTTTTTTAATAGCCCCCCAGTGGTACAGTGGTAAGTGCGGATATACAATGCTAAAATCAGGGGTTCAATTCCCCTTGGTGGGCTCAGCAGATAGCCTGATGTGGCTTTGCTATAAGAAAACATACACACTTTTTTAATATGTGCTTGTTCTGTTTCGTGAAAGCTTTTCACATTTCATAAAAAAAAAATGCTTAAAGTTGGAATTACAGTGGACATTATTTCTCCATTACATGGTGTATACACCATATATGTTCAGTTAGTTAAATGTAAAGTACCAGCAAGTACCATTAGTTGCCCTGCTCTAATTAATGAATGCTTATGATGCAGGATTGTACCTTTTTTTTTAAGAATTAATAGTGCATGTTCTTTAGAAATTAAATTTACATGCTGAAGTATATGTATATATGTTTTAAGTGTATGACAATAAAATCCATATGTTTATCTGTTTGAATTGTGCATATGTGTATTGTTTTATAACATTGAAACCACCACAGTGAAAAAAAGGAATTAAAGATGTCATGGCTTGAATCTTTCACATTTTCTGCAGAAAATTATAGTAATTACATGGTATTTGTACTGTTTTTACCTGTACGTATTAATTGCTTATGAGATGATTTTTTAGGTTGTGTGAGTATATGTAGAAATATTGGTGGGAGGGCCATCATGAAAACTGAGTATCTTTTGAGTAGTCTTATGATAAACAGAAACTTGTTTCAGATGTGATGCAGAAAATTTTTGTATTTCAACATGGTTTTCAGTTTGCATTCTCCTAAGAAAGTGATTTGGGAGTGTAGTGATGAATCTTTTTGAGAGTAATTCGCTAAAATCGTGTCATTGTGGTATATAAATGAGAATCTGTGCAAGTGGTAAATTCTATGTTTCAAATAATTATGTATTGGATTTTTATTATATAGTATGTAATTGTACATAATTTTTAATTGTGGAATAAACCTTAACTTTCATATTTTCTGAACATTTAATAGCCACTGATGTAAAAAATGTCATATTTGTAAAGGTCAGAACTAAAACTGTTTCAGACTGTGTGTAATGTGCCTTTTCATACATATCCAATTCAATGTATGACTTTTATACTTGAATTTTGAAATACTATTACATTTTGTTATTGTATAGTATAGAAACATGTTGTTTTTTTAAAAATATAAATCTAGTTTGTATTTTACAGTAACAGCTCATTACCAAAGCAGTAATATTGTAGCTATGTTGAAGTATCATTGTTTTCCATTTAAGCATAACAAAAAAATTGAGGTATGCAGCTCTAGGCAATTTTTGCAAAAATAGGACTTGTAAAGGGAGCTTGTTATATATATAAGTGCTTTTACACTTAATAGGTCTTAACTATCACTAGCTGTCCATAATCAATATACTTTATGAGTATGCAATGTATAACAGCAATATAGAGAAACTATTCAAAATCTGTTGGGTAATATAATTAGAATTCATAATACATTCCTAATGCATTTTACAGGAAAACATCTCGACCAACCATCCATAATAAATTAATGTTATAGTACATTGATTGGGGCAGAAAAGTTTGTGTCATGTGCATGGTTGTCAGCTCTATTGATTTCTTCAATTCTGGGCACATTATATTGTAATCTTTGATTAATGAGGATAGCACCATTGTAAAGTGGTTGAAATATTCCAAAATTGGTGCATTTTATGTTGCTCTGTAACTTCTGGATTTCTTAGAATTGACTTGTTACTTTGTTGTGACATTTGAAGTTTATCTTTGTGTTGTGCTGTAACTTTTGGATAAAGGTGATTTTTGGTGTGTTGTCAGTTTTTTTATCATGGACAGTGATTTACAGTTAAGGATTTGGATGTGTTGCACCAAAATTACTCTTTATATATTTTTATTTGCATTTATGGCTCTTTTGCTTAAAGAAACAGTGACCATGGTAGCCATGACTATTGTTGCTGCTCACTTCTCTGTAATTTTATTTCTGTAACATATAAAATGTATGTAATGTTTTCAGACTAGTTATTTATAATATTGTTCAGTTTTGACCGCTCTAAACCTATGTCTAATGGTTGCAACATTTCTCAGTAGGGTGTCAAGTTTTTATGTATGGATGGCATGATTCTTTATGGTAGGTACATGTCACTTACTGGCAATAACTGTCAACAGTAAACAAACATTACACAGTCCACATGTTTTAGAATAATATATTGGAACAAATCAAATGTATATATATACAAATGTTTAATTACACAGTTAATTACTATAGTTGTAGCCAAAGCTTAAAATAACTCTTTTTGTCAAAGTTCAAAGAAGTTGGTTTAGTTACTTGAGAACACAGTTGAAAAGAAAAAGTATCCTTTACTACTCTGTTATTACAATACAGTGTGATAGTTTCACTTTAAGAGTTGCTACTCAAAATCATGCAGTTTAGATCTATTTATCTAATTAACTTTGTTTTAATAACTCAAACAACATTTTGTACACTTGTTTATAGCCTGACCAAAGCATAGAATATTATACATACTACAAGAAATTATAATGCAATAATACTCAATCAAAACATTGAGAAAAGTTTAGAAGGTTCTAGTAACGTAATGCAATAATACAACAAGTGCACTTGCACAATGTAACTACACAATGTGTGTTTAATATAAACTTACATAAATAAAACTGCATTAAGTTGTCATGTCTAAACATAACAAAATTTAACACTTCCATCAAAATGAAATTGAAACGGCTAAGTATATCCACTCAGATGAGGGCCATGGATTCTTTCTGTTCTTATGGAATTATTGGATTGAAAAGTTGTGGAAAGTGTTTCACGTACTACTAGCCAAACCTTCCCATGAGAATGGAGTATTCATTTTACTATCTTATTATTTATTTGTTGAAGCTGGATAAGCATCATTTCTTTGTTCTCTAACGACGTGTGTGTTTCAACAACTAAGATTCAAACACAAACACACACACACACAGTCTTGTTCTAGTTATTAGGTCATTCCTAGTCAGTCAAATAAGCAGTATTATTTCAAGTTTGTTTGTGTGTATTTTATTTGTGTGTGTGTGTGTATTTTTTTTATTGTATTGCACCATTTAATTTTTTTATAATCTTAAAATATGTCTCCAATGCTTGTCATTTCCTGAGCTGAAACAATTCAGCCTTCATTATGTTAACATAATTGACTTGCTATGAGTTAGGTCATGGTTTATAAGTTGTGACGTATCTGTGTTTAGTTCTTTAATGAAGAATACCACAATTTTTATAGATTACAATTAAAAATATATACTTAGAGAAATTTTGGTGAGTGTCAAAATAATTTTGTTTTATCAGTGTAAGTTCATTCAGGTATGAAGACATCTATTACTGTTTATTTGTGCTTTTATTTAATTGGTATAGAAAATTTCAGTCATTTGTTTTAAACTTGTAAGATTGAACATTTGGTTTGATAGTTAAACTATTAGGATTCTATTTTTTGTGTTAAAGATGGTTCCTGACAGTAAAGATAATAACCACATTTGCTTATGAAATTAAAATTCTTTGAGGTTAATAGTTTTAAATTTTGTTTGTATGTAACGTATTTTAAAAATATATAAATGACTTGCTCTTCTTGTAGGACTTCCAAACCTGCTCACTACGTTTCCAGTGCCCACTGACACTAGATCCATATTATTCAGACTTAGGTCATTCACCTGAGAACAAAAATAATACTAGTCGACTTGTGAGCTGTCAGACAATACAGCAGTCTAACATATGGGGACCAGAGAGACATGAAAGAGAAGATTCGTTACAGAATAGTGGTAAAGAAGAGTATTACTGTTGTCCATCTGCATTTCAGTACATACATTGTTGTAATGTAAACAGTGAAAATTTTATGATTACTTTTTGACTATTGTTGAGGCTTAAATTAAAGTATAGTTTTATTATAATTTACAGCTTTTTGAGTAAGTCAGTTTTCATAACAGGTAGTGTTTCAATCACTGGTGTGATCATTATCAAGTACAACAGTTTGTACTTATAATTCAGATTCCATAAGTATTTATTGTTTTACATTTATTATAATTAAAAGCTATCTGTAGTTTATTCATTCAGCTAACCAAACCCTTTTGTAAAGCACCCTCCTCCTATTCACAGCTAGCAAAACCCAAAACTTTAATATCATCAGCATATTTAAATAATTATTAATCATTAATTCATTCTATGTCATTAATTTAAATTAGAAAGAGAAAAGGTCCTAATACTGAGCTAGTTTTTGTACCCCCAGAGATAACTTTTATTAACAAGCCTGTTATGTAGAACCTTACCAAATGCTCTCTGAAAATCCACATCAGTACTCTCATCTACATAAGCAGTAACCTCTTCTAAGAAAGGTAAAAGATTAGAAAGGCAAGATAAGTGAAACTGTGCTGACTATCCAATAATATTCTAATTTGTTTATTAAATTACTTTGCAAAGCATCTTTTATTACTTTCATTTTTTTTTCTGTCTCTGGTGTTAGATTTACAGATTAGTAATTACCAGGACAATATATTTTGTTTACAAGTCTTGTTTTTAATAATTCATATCATTAAAGTATTTTCTGTAGTAATATTTATAGTATAATGTGCATTATATCATATCTTTCAGTTTGTACTGGTTGATGCAATTAGTCTTCCAATGTAAAAATTGATGTTGACAAAGATTATCTGTTAGGACTTTTAATCACAATATGTTCCAATAAACTGCATAAATGGTTGAATACATAGGATATTTTTCCTCTTTGAAAAAGTATATTCTTTGCTACATGTTATAGAAAGCTTCAAACTTTTTTGATATTTTGTTTGAACCTTTGTTTAAAATGTAGATTAAACAGAGTGAACATATATGCATTTAAATGTGTATAACTGTATTTTGTTTTTCTTTTCTGTTCTTGTGCTGATTATTTACAAAATTATTAATAGCATTTACCCCCCCCCCCCCTACCCAAAGCATATAAACTTTCTTTGTTGTTGCTTGACTCTATCCAAGAAAGGACCCTGGCATAAACAGTTAATTTTTTTAAAATATAGCCTTATGCATAGTCATTTAATATTCATTCAAATGATAAACTTTTAGTTCTTGTTCATAAATAATTACTGAATAAAATGCCTCAAAAATAATATATCTAGTGTTCTTGACAGTGTTAATAAATTCTTTAAATTATCCTTTCATATAGAAGTAGTTTTTCAGTTTTTTAATCTTTCAGGTAATTTTTAATGCAAAATATCTTTTTTTGTTTATAATCTTGAACTTGTAATGATTAGCATGAGAGTTTCCAAACTGTAGGATTGTGAAAGCTAGTTGTTTTAATTTTGCAGATTGGGATGACATTCAAGAACTGAGCCTG
The DNA here is from genome assembly GCF_004210375.1 of Tachypleus tridentatus. NCBI lineage: Eukaryota > Metazoa > Arthropoda > Merostomata > Xiphosura > Limulidae > Tachypleus > Tachypleus tridentatus. The sequence goes on from NC_134825.1 coordinate 74,702,428, forward strand.
TGTGTTTTGGTTTGGGAAGCCTGGTTTGATGTGGCTGACACTAACTCCCATTGTATCATGTTAATATTTGATATTAACCAGTGGTATCAAGCTCAAATGCCATCTTCATTCAGGTACTTGCACTGATTTACTCTCAGTTGTTTAATGAAACTTTAAATGTATTCTCAAGATAGCTAGTATGGGTATTAAAACTTTAATTGAAACTGGAAGATGACCTAAGGAAGTTGAAATGTTCTGTACTTTATTGTAATTGAGAATACATTTTTACTTCAAGTGGGTTTTTACTCATCATGAAACTTTTAATTGGTATTTGAACTTATTGAAAAAGGGACCAGACACTGCTATAAATGTGTAATCATGCTTTTATGTGATGTTAATGACTGATTTTGATTTACAAATTGTACAACTGTTAAACCTTACATGGTCATTACATATAACAAAAAGTATATTGCATAGCTAATTATAAAGAAGGAAAAACTGTATGTAAATACACAAACTTTCATCAAAATATTTTAGGTATTCTGATAAACAAAAATTTAGAAAAGTGTTTATTTTCAAGTTTAGTTATCATAGTCTTATATTACAGTGTTAAAATGGATTGACTTTCAGTGAAATGTAGTTTTGAAACTGTTTTCAAGATGCACTTGTGAAACTGAGTGAGTTTAAGTAAGAGTTTATTTACTAGTTGTTGAATAATTTTACATGTATAATTGGAATTGCTGTTGGGGAGATGATTAAATAATAAATAAAGTTAAGGATGTAGCTGAATTTTTATGTATATTGTGATTTTATTGGTTCCATCTGCTTGTTTCTCTGTGACATTACAAGTAAAATTAATAGGATTTCCTATCTTTCAGGTACTATGTATTTAATGTCTAGTAACTCTGGCATATATATATTTTTATGAACATAAACTCCAGTAAAAGAAGCATTAATAGAAGAGTAAACTAACTTTGTTGCATGTGAAATAGAAAATCTTAGGAAAAAAATTGAGATTATTTATGGATTTCACAGTGTTATTGGGCTTTGCTTTTGCTGCAGAAATTGCTTAATTTGGATAGACTAAACACCTGTTCTATTTAATGCTTTAGGATGTCTTTTGTTGAATTACTTATAGCACATAACTGCCATTTGGTAAAATAGTACAGTCACACTTAATAGCTTGTGAATTATATGTTTGGAACTTCCTGTTAAAACTTGCATGAATTATAATATATAGAAGTAATAAGATCTTAAAGTGAAATGTGACTTATGGGTTTTGGTGTGTATGTGTTTGCTTAAGTGCAAGTATAAAAAGTGACAGTAACTTAATGATTTTAAATAGAATTGTCCTCACTGTGATGACATTCACAAGTTGCACCAAACATGTACATATTAAATTACTCTAATTATCATTTCTGTTGGTGTTTAATCATAAGAAGTACTGATTTATTTTCTTATAGAATTTCATCTGGAAAGTTCAGCTCTTATGTTGAAATATTTTCCCTAACAAAAGTGCTGGAGGAAGCAGACAGAGGCTCTTTTCTTTTAGTAAGTTCTTGATGTACAATGTCTCTCTGATTAGTATATTGTGTATTACAGTTGAGTATATTAAACTTCAAATTACAGACTTGTTTTCAACTGTTTGCTACTAGTGTAGTCCCCATCTTGAATTGGATTGAGTAGTTTTATGATTTTGTCTGTTACAACACACAGTGTATATAGAATTGGTTAAAATAAATGGTGAAATCATTTATGTAAAATGCATTGAGTATCTTACCAATAGTAAGTGGGCTTACTTGTAATATTGACATTTTGTTTTTACATTTTTCTTTAGTGCTTTCACTGATTTATATACTTTTATAGAACATATACCTAACAAAATTGTGAACTCACAATCAAGTTGTAGCATAAATAATTTATAAACATCTCTTTCAAAATTTGTTAGAGTTCATGTGTACCTTTCTGATAATGCTGGAGTTAAAATCACAGTTATTTCTCATTTATTGAAGAACTTTTTGAGCAACATTAGAAATTGTGAAGCCAAATAAAAGTTATTTGCAAAAATAATTCCAAATCTGATGTTTTTTTTTTTGTTAGGATGTACACATTGTTCCCAGTTCTCTTATGAAGTTCAATTCCAAGTCATCAGTTGAACAGTTTTATTTTCCTTCTTCACTAGGCTTTAGTAAGTGTATTTTTTATCTTTTACTATTTGAATAGTGATTATTACAGGCTTTGTTTTTATTACAGGTTTGTTTTTTAAACATTTTTTTCACCAAGTTGAAGAGTGCATTGCAGTGCTGTTACATGTAAAAATATAACAGATTTAATAACCAATAATAATACTTGTTTGTGTTAACTTTTACAAAAAATGTATAAATTAATTTTTGAAATAAAATTTCTGTTTAGAAGTTGGTCTAAATGGTATGTTTCTTGTATATAATGAGTTTGAATGTTTTATTCCAATTAAATACCAAAAAAGCATATTATTATGTGACATTCACTAGAGCTATCAGATAAACCAATGAGATCTACATAAAATGTAAAACATAAACATTGTTATTTTTAGTCTTATAAACTAGAAGTAATTATTTTGCCTTACAATTGCAAGGAAAGCTTATGAAAATTTTATGAAATTTCTGAAGCCTTTTCTGTACAAATTTATGTCTTTGAAAGTTATTGGGTTGATATGCTGAAGGTTGTTTGTCTATGTAAAACAAATCATTCATATGGTAGTAAAGTGTAATTGAAAAGTATTTTAATCATATATAAAGTATTCCATCATACAGCATTGGCAAGAAGATTATCTTGCCTGATTGTTAAAATCACAGTTGCTGAGTTATTTGTATGTTAGTCTGCAACAAGTTAATTTGAGCTACAACGATTTACAGTTGCATGTGTGACAAAAATTATGAATCTAAAAGAAAAACGAAAATTGAAAACTATGTTATCAAATGTAAATTATTCTGAAAGTTTTATGTATCATATCTAATTTATACTTACAGAACTTTATTGTGTAACTGAAAATGGAATCATGCAGCTGTCCTTCCTTGGAATACAAAGACAGGTTAGTAAGTTCAGGGACTTTTAATGATTAACTTGAATTTCTTCTGTAATATTAACATTGGAAATATAAAACTTGCCTGTTTAAAAGATTTTCAATTTATGTAGAGCTGTTCAGTAAATCCTTTTGAAAAATATAAAAGAATACTTGACAGTTGACTGTTTGATATATTTATGCACACACACACACTAACAGCTTCACTAAGGAATAACAAGAAAAGCTTAATAACTTTGGGGTTTTAATACTTTCTATGCTGTTATTTGTAGATCTTGTCAAAGATGGTTACGAATGGGCCGAGCATCCTTGTGAACCCACAAAGTCTATACAGCATGTGTTTGAAAGCTGGACTTGTATCTCATCATCAGGAACTTGATGATGTATCAATTGTAAGTTTTTTATGTTTTTGACTTTTTTGTGACCTCCAAATATTTTGTTTTAAGATTTTTTGTCAAGAATGTTGTATTGTGAACATATAAGTTTAAAAACTGCATTCATATTTTATGCTTATAAAACCATTTCTGGAAAAAAATATCTTTAACATTTCTTTCCTATTCATTAGTACAAGCGCAGATAGCCCTCATGCAGCTTTGTGTGAAATTCAAATCAAACCGAAACTATTACTATAAAGAAGGCAACTTTTTGTATTAAATCTTTATATTAGTAGCCAGTTAGGTATAAAGTAAATCTGTAATTTGTCCTACATCACTAAACAATTTTAATTTTTTTAGTCAGCACAGAGAGAAGCTGTTCTGTCAGTGGCCCTTGAGTACAACTTGTCTCATTTCTTTGCTGCCTGTATTAATCAGTGGGCTTCCAGTGGTAGGTGTTAGACTTTAATGGGTAATTCTTAAAACATTTTAGGGTGATAACAAAATCTTTGATATGTTAAAAGCATATTATTGTGTTACACATTCATTTAACAAAACAAGAACTTTCTTGAATTGTACTGTTTCTTGAATTCTGTGAAGTGTGATGGTAATGTCTTAAAAACTAAGATACAATGACATGTATATATGATGTTAGTGTTTAAACTTTATAAGTTGTTATTCTTGATTCAACTTAAAATATTGCAGGATAATTGTAACATTTTACTGGCCTGTTTTCATAAAACAATGGAATTTCTTTGTGATATTTAATACATGTGTATATGTGCATTTTTTTTTTTTTTTAAATAAAATAAATTAACATTTAATGTTTTGGTTTACATCCACTTCAATAAAGCCAGCAATGAGTTCAGAAAGGCCTGCATAAATTAAACATCCATGCAAAATATTCATCTGGATATGTACACAACTTAAGTAGAATTACATTTTGACAAATTTGTTACTGTTACATACAGATATTAGGGTGGTTCCCATTGGAAAAGTAGAAAAATATGTTTTAAATATTCAATCCTGCATTTCCAGTTTGTTCCTTTATGAAAGAAAAAAATGTCACAAAAGGTTTTTATCAACTGGAGTTTATTTAGAGGTGCCCCAATGTTTAAAATTGAAAAATTCTTTTGTTGTAGGAATAAAATACTATTATTGAACATTAAGATAGTAGGATAATAATAATAAAAGTTTATGTAGCGTAAATAATGAACAAGAAACTTAAATATTTTTTTGCAAAATAGTTACTATGAATTAGTAGCAAAGAGAAAAATGAAACTAAACTTGCATTTGTTTTGTCTACTTTTTAATAAATTCAAGGTAAGGTGAAGCTTCATATTACTATGACAGACAATGGGTTTATTTAGTTATATAAAATTACTTATTCTCCTCAGTGTGAATTCCTGTATGTGGTGAGGGGACCTCCCAGAGAAGGTTCTGTTTTTTCAGTTTACCTCCTTTGGGATCTAAACATCCATCCATATGATTGCCATGCATGGTGACCTGTGAAAGAGAGGAGAGGATCCTGGTGTTGAGGGGTCCAACCCTAACACACCACTTTGGCCTTGAATTCCTGTGGACGGGCGGCCTTGGGGTGGCCCCTCTAGGGTCAGTCGGCTGGTCTACTTGGCCTGAGGTCAACTAAGTACCAGTGTTGGATGTTCTCAACAGGCATTGTGGACACTGTATCTGATGATGGTGTTTGGGTATAACACTCATGGAACCCTGGCAATGCTGCAGTGTCCTTGTTTGGCATTGTAGTGTGTTCCCTCATAGGGCTCAATGGTGTGTGGGGTCAGTGGGCACCGAAATATTCTTTTTTTATTATAGATCCTCCAAATAAAAACTTAAAGAAAATAGTGAAAAATAGTTCATAGGTAAATGACCACGTCTTGAGGATTCTGAGTAGCAATCTTCAACATCTGTAACATCTGTACCTCATTTCCTTATACTACATTTATTTTCAGACAAACCTTTAGGGCAGATGCCTCCCTTTTTAATTCAGAAGGGACATACTGGCTCTCCAAAGTCAGAAAAGAAGCTTTGCTCTGGTGACATATTGGTGGAAACATCTATATTTCAACAGAGTGAAGTCCTCTTGCATTTATAGGCAATTGGGGATATACTTATTGAGGTTATGCCTCATGCTACTTTGAATTTATCACAAGGAGTTATTGTTTAGAGGGATTTGAAGAACATCCCCGAGTCAGAGATTCTCTCTGGTTTCTCCACCCAAGGAGTTTCTGCAGTGAGACATATCTCCACTCGCAAGTATGGAATTATGATACCGACCAGTGTCCTCATTCTAACATTTACATCACCACGTCCACCTACCACCATCAAGGCAGGTTATCTTAACTGCAAGGTACGGAGATACATTCCAAACTGTCTCAGATGTTTCCAGTGTCAGCAGTTTTGTCACTCAAAGACATCATGCTGTGGTTCCTTGATGTGTGCTCATTGCTCTGGCAAGGACCACGATGCCTGTGAGTGTGAAACAGACCCTCGTGTCAATTGCAATGGCTCTCACATGTCCTATTTTCGTTCTTGCCCTAAATTGTTGGAAGAAAAAGAGGTGCAGTGTTTGAAAACGATTCAAAACATTACTTACGCTGAAGCTCAAAAGTTGCTGTCCACCACTTCATCTTAGACATATACTGTTGCACTTCATTCCACTACCACAGCAGGAGACCAAAGGATCTTTCTGTGCCTCCAGAAGAATCATTCACAAACGAAATAAATAGTCTTTTGGCCACCATAGTTGAAAAAGTTGATGAATCAACTTCAACACCCATCTCTGTCCCAAACATTCATTCCAGCAAACCCAAAGATCCACTTTGTTTGGTTCCATGTACGGGCATTTTCTTCTCCCACCCCAAGGTGCAAAACTGGAATCCGCTTCCAACAGCAAAGACCTGCCCAATTGACCCAGGGCAGGATCAGTGGAGGTTGACAGACCTTCCTCGAATAAAGACAATAAAGAAAAAAGACTTAGTTATAAACAGAAGGGTTCTCCACCAAACTTGCCTGTACATAAATAAAAATGGCTACCTTGATACAATGGAACTGTTGAGGTTTATGTTTTAATCTGGATGACATCAAAGCACTGATTGCTTCCTACCATCCTGTATGCCTTTTCTTACAGGAAACATTTCTGAAACCTGCCAATACAGTCACATTTCAGCAGTTTTCTTTGTACAGAAATGACATGCTGTGTGATGAATGAGTGCATGGAAGGGGTGGCACTGTTGGTTGATCAGCATGTGCCCACCCTTGGAGGCCATAGCCATCCGTGTTTCCTTGGGTTATATCATCACTGTTTGTTCTCTCTACCTGTTGCCTGAAGATACCTATGATCAATTAGACCTTGATGCTCTCATTGAACAGTTGCTGTCTCCCGTTTTAATCCTGGAGGAATTTAATGGACATCATCCTCTCTGAGGAAGTGTTGATATTGATGGGAGGGGTCACTTCATAGAGCGTATGCTCTCTGATCACAACTTTTCTATTTTCAGTAGTGGTTCTTATACTTATTTTCATGCACCTAGTCTGTTTTTACTGCTTTTGATTTCTCAGTTTGCTCCCCTTCACTGTTGTCCCGCTTTTCAATGAGGGTTGACAATAATCCATGAGGCAGTGATAATTTTCTTATAATTTTGAGAGAGACTGGCTGTGGTTGATGCCATCTGATCCTGTACCTTGGTGGAAGCTTGATCAAGTAAACTGGCCCTCTTTCACTGCTATCACAGAACTTGATCCTGCTATCATCTGTAAGCCATCAATAGTGGATTGTGTGACAGCAGTAACTGACTGTATTATACAGGCAACTGCTCAATTCCTAAAACCTTGACAAGTTTGACGATATTGTCTGTGGTGGAAACCTGCCTGCCACATGGCATGGAAGACTCACAAACGGGGCTGGGATACTTTTAGTAGGTATTCCACACTCTCGCACTGCATTGCTTTCCAGCAGGCCCATGCACATGTTCAGTGGGTAAGATGTTAAAGCCAGAAGGATTAAGTTCACAACCAGCATAACTTTTACCACCAGTTCCAAAGTCATATGGGACAATGTTTGAAAGGTAATATAATTCTGTCCCCCTCTCGATCTTGCTCTCTGATTGCCAGGAAGTAGCTGATACTCAGCATTGCCAATACTCTAGGTTAAAGCTTTTGCAGAGTATCTAGCACTTCTGCTTTTTCCTCCATCTTCTTAGCCATCAAGATTCAGGCAGAGTGATCACCTCTTTCCTTTCGAGCTGATTGTCTCTATGACTATTATATAATTGTTCCTTTACACTGGTGGAACCAAAAATGGCCCTTCCACGATCTGGCAGTACATCGGTTGGACCTGATGATGTACACTATGAGATGCTGCACCATCTATCTTGTGCTTCTCTTGCTTTTCTTCTGATTGTTTTCAACAATCTGGCAGGAGAATGTTTTTCCTGATGCCTGACCCCAGGCTGTTGTCCTACCTTTGTCTAAGTCTGGGAAAGATCCCAAGATTCCTTCAAACTACCATTCAGTTACTTTGATGAGTTGTCTCTGTAAGACCTTAGAGAGTATGGTTGATGCTTGCCTTCTCTGGTTCCTTGAATGAAACAACCTCCTTTCACTCATCCAGTGTGGATTCTGACAGCTCTTCAACATGAACCACCTGATTCAACTTGAAATGTCAATCAGAGAAGACTTTCTCAAGTTACAACATCTTGTATCAATATTCTTTGACATTGAGAAGGTTTATGACACAACATGGAGGTATGGAATTTTGTGAGGCCTCCATTATATATATGGGCTACGTGCCCATATATATATTTGCTCATTTTTATTAAAATTCATGTGGGTTTGACACTTTCCCGTTGTTTTCAGCAGGAATTTTGAGTCTATCAGGGCCGTGTTTTGAGTGTCACATATTTCAGTGCAAAGATTAATGCCATCACTGAACAACTCCCTCTTATTATTGTAAATGGGCTCTGTGTTGACAACTTTCACAACTCACGTCAGTAGTGGAACATGAGGTATATTGAGTTGCAGCTACAAACTGCCCTCAATTGTTTACTGAAGTGGATCACAGAAAATGGCTTTAACTTCTCTCTCTCTAAAACCATTTGCATGCACATTTGCCACCGTAGGGGTATTCACCATGATCCTAAACTCTGTATCGGTGAACCTGTGCTGTCTGTGGTCCCTGAGACAAAGTTTTTGGGGCTTATCTTTGATCATAAGTTGATCTTCATACCACACATCAAGCAGCTACGGGTCAAATGTACAAGAGCACTGAACATCCTACGTGTCATCTCTTCCACCACTTGGGGAGCAGATCGATGTTCTGTGCTAAAGATATATCGTGGTCTTGTTTGATTGAAACTAGACTATGTATCACTGGTCTGTGTCTCTGTCAGGACCTCAGTCTTAAAGATGCTGGACCCCTTACATCATCAAGGACTTTGGCTCTGCACCGGGGCTTTCTTCACTTCCCAATTTCAGAGCTTATACATAGTCTCATGGACCTTCTTTGCACCTTTACCTTTTGCAATTGTCTTTACTATATGCTTCGAAACTTCGTTCCTTACCAAAGCATCCCACCTGGGGTTGTGTTTTCCTTCCTCAGTGGACCATACTTTTTCAGAACAGATGATCTGCCATTGCTCCATTTGGCTCTCGTATCCAGGTGCAGTTGGATGAATTGGATCTGTCCTTGGGTAACATTGCTGTATCCATCCCACCATGGCTTCTTACAGTCCCCAAGTGTGACCTATCTTTAAGTCATCTGAGAAAAGCAGACACTTCCGATTGAAAATACTGTCTATTATTTACTGAACATCATTTGAACCATCCTTCCATTCCTATTTATACAGTTGGTTCAAAACCATGGTTTGTTGTGGTTTGGTGGTTGTGCACAGAATCCCCTCTACAGTTTCTGTGTTCACTGCTGAACTGTATGCCATTTTTCTTGCCCTGGATCACATAGAAACTAAGCAGTACTCAAATTGCACTATTTATACTGACTCGCTTAGTTCTCTACTGGTTCTGGAATTGCTTCATGTTAGTTCACACCCTGTTCTTGCCGATATTCAAAACTGACTGGCGCATTTCTCTTTAACATCTAAGTCTATTCAGTTTTTCTGGATAGGAGGCCACATTGATATTCCTGGAACGAGCTCGCCAACACTACAGCTAAACTGTCTGCTTTGGCACTATCACTGCTGTGCTTGTTCCATATATGGACTGTGGTTCTCTATTGAAGGCTTGGCTCCATGCCAGTTGACAGTCAACTTGGAGTGAGCAACATGGAAACAAGCTTTCCAAATAAAGAGGAAGTTGTTCTAACTAGACTATGCATTGGTCACAGTGTTTAACTCATCATTTTCTTTTATCTGGTACTGATGCACCAGTATGTTTTGTGTGTAACACTCGGGTCACAATAAGTCAAATTTTACTGTCTTGTCGTCATTATGATTCTCAACAACAGCACCATTTTAAACATGTTCTGTCCAAAGGTTTATTCATCACATTAGACAGTTTTATTGGTGATAGTGACATTGTCGACCTTAGAAATGTTTTTAGGTTTTTAAAGGCATTAATCTTTTTACTGCTATTTTAGGTTTTTAATTTATACATTACATCATTTTTAATCTTATTCCCTTTTAAGAATCAAAGTACATCTACTTTGATTTGAAATCAGAAAATGGTCGGAACATCAAATAACTTGAAACCAGGACTAGAAAGGCCAACTTCAAGTGACTAACAGTGGTTTTTGAACTTACCTGTTAGTCTTCTTGGCAAGTTATGATAATTACTGTTATGCTACAGAAAATTCTTTACCTCTTGTATCACTGTAGTTTTTCTCTTACTGCTGTAGACCAGATATAAAAATTGGATTTAATGCTATTTATATTTTTAATTCAAAAATTAAACTGTTTTGTTTTATCTTAATTTCCTTTTATGAATTTTAATAATTTTAACTTTTTACCAGATGTTTGGTACAGATAGCCTAGTTGCTTTGAGCCATAAAACACTAAACCAACCAACCAACCAAAATGTTATGTATAGTTTCTATTTATAAACCTTTGTGATTTCTTAGCAGTATGTGTTATCAAATTTCTCTTACTTATTTGTAATCTTGTTCTTATGTACTGTTTTTAAGATGGAGTTGGTTTATTTACATTGATTTCTTATGGGGTTTAAGTGCATGATTGTGGTCAGTTTCATTTCTGCATTACCTACATGTATGGTTTTACTAGTGTTAAACACCTGTAGTTTAAATTTTTACAAGATATATAATCTTTGAAATAAAATAGAAAAATCAATCAAAGTTATAATAATAATAATAATGAGAAAATAATTGTATTTAAGAATATTAGTCAATAGCTAAAATCCTACATGTAGCTGGAATCCTCTAAGTCACTGACTTATTTCTGCAACTACATAAAAAAGAAGTGATACAAGCCTTACAGATCACCCATGTATTTTGACCAAGGAGTGGTACAAGCCTCTCAGGTCACCTCCAGCCATTGATACATGTCTTATAAGATCACCCTCAGACATTGACTGAGGAGCAGTATTAACCTTTTGGGTCACCTAGAAATATTTACCAAAGATTGATACAAGCCTGTTGGGTCACTTTGAGACTTTATAGTACCCCTAAACTTTGACTAAACAATCTCAAATTCTGTGTGAATGATTTATTTAGGATAAAACAAGTTATTGGAGGGGTAAGGTAATGAAATTGAAAAACTTGTTATTTGGAGACCACCCTACTTATCATGCTTTAGAAATATATTTGATATTTTGTTTCAATGATATTTAGATAAGTATTAAGTGTACAGTAATTTTATCTGTATGAAAAAAATTAAATTTATCCATTCAGATTAGTTGATAATTATTGAAAAACTTGTGATCTTGCTACAAACAGTGTTGCTTCTTTTTTGAATGGAAATAACTGGGACATTTATTTTTTAGATGTGGAAAGTGTGTTGTGTTTTAAAATTAGTCCAAAACAAAACAATTTTTAATATAAATCTGTTGGTCATCTTTAAGACTGAATAAAAATGCACTACTTTCAATATTCACCTTTTCAAATAAAATTTGTGAATATTGGTATTTAATCTTTATTCTGGTATACTAGAGTTTAATAGTGTAGTTTTTAGTGTTTACTCTAAATAATTCAGTTTTAAGCATTTATATCTTTTGTAGTGTATGAAAATACAGTGATGTTGTAAGTCTGAATTTAGTACTACTGAACTTGTGTTATTGTATTCTTTCTGCAGATGATCACTCAGGATGCACACTCAGGTTTTTGTGCAATTGGGCTTGGAAGAAGGTAACCCAGATAAAAACGAGTTCTGACAGACTTTGTAAGTGCCTGATTATGGTTATCTCTAATCATTATTTAATACAATAAAAAATGAAACATATACTAACCTCAAAGTGAAATGTTATTAAAGTAGCAAAAACATTGTGTATGCATTTGTTTCCTGCTCAAGCTCTTACTGTTGTTACTCTTCAGCTTTAATAGTTATAATTCTTAAATAGCTCATAACAAAAATGAGTAAAAGTTAAAAACGTTTTATCAGCTGTGATCTGAAAATGACTTAATAATGATAAAAATATTGAAAATTTGTATCAGTGTAGTACATTGTGCTTTTAAAGCCTTTAAGAATCTTAAATATTTTCAGAATTCAAAACGAATTTTTAAATTAATCTATTTCTTGCTCTTACTAATTTCAAATTACATCTTTATATTTAATCTGTCAACCTAAATCACAATAAAAAATAACTGAAATGATCACATTTGTAATTCTGGAGTGACGTGTTTATATTTGAGTAGTAGAAGTCTTTGTGTGTGTATATATATGTATAAGTTATTATGCCACAAATGGTAGTGGATCACATGCATACAAGTAATTTAATTTTATCATGGTTTGTTACCTTCCTATACCATTGATGAAAGCTATTAAAGTGCATTTAGTGTTTGTTTTGTTGAAGTTGTTAATTCCTTTTTACTTCACAGAAACAGTTTTTAAAATTTGAAACTATGTAATTATACAGTGCACTGTGGCTCAATAGTCTATTTCTTCTGATACAGCTGTACATAATTTCTGAACGTATGGAGGTATAATAAGATATGTCCTGTATATGTGATGATATTAGGGCCATTATTGTGTTACTGCAAATAAGTATTTATGAAACCTGGTTTTCAGATCAGTAACTACAAGCACATTTCATAATGCTGTACTGTTCAGCTGTGTCACATAATGAAGTTTATTTTTGTTATACATTGCTAATATACCAGAAAAATCTAATTTAGATTCAAGATTAGTCAGTGATTATCATGTCTTGCATCTGAAGTGTGCATTTTAATTGTTCCAGAAGTGGCCTGCACGTTGCCACCGGGCTGGAAAAAGTAAAAAAAAAAAGTTTGAAGAGTTATTTTTGTATGTGTATGAAGTAGTTAAGTTTTTATGAAATATTAAAAATTATGCTATTTTAAAAAAAAATAAATTTACTGATGTTTATTTTTATCATAACAGTTTGATACTTAGGTAATCATTTATATTTTAATTTATTATGTCGTAAAAGTTTGTGACGTGTAACTACAGTAAAAACATTTTTTGTAATACTTATCAGTAGTGCCATTCTTCAACTGTTCTGGACAAGAAGTGGATAAGGCTACTTTAAACCTTCTGCAGAGCTACAGTAATCAGCTGAATCATTTAGCCTGTTTGATTCATCTCCTGCAGTCTCAATGTGGTTCTATCACTCAGCAAGGTAAAAATGTTTTAACTGAAAAATAAGTATTCATAAATGAAAACTGATAATTTTAAAAACTTTAAAATTTATCTATAATTAAGTGGAATTTTTCATTTCGTAATTAATTTGTTTTATGATATATCAAACATTTAATTGAACTGTACATTGTTAAGGTTGCGAAAAAAGTGTTATATTTGTAAAATAATAGTATGTTGTTGCTTGAATGGTTGAAGAATACCTTAGGTCATGACAGATGATCAGAGTATGGTCAAGCGGTACTTAAAATATAATTATTTCACACTTATTTATTATTGGACCTTAAAAATAACTGCATGTGAAAAAGACACAGTCTTATTTTTTTTCTCATAGACTTTTCGTTTTGAATGAGATAATCTGAGTATATTGTTTGCAGGTGTATGTAAGAACTTTATGTTGCCAGACTTTATCTGTGAGTTTGGAATGCTTGGAAATGGTGGAATTGTAGCCATGTGTGTTTTCTTCTATGATGTTTTTATTTAGTCTGCAAGTTCTGGTATAATACCAGAATACTGGTTTGTGATAGCTTTTATGTTGATTATATGTGATAATACTAATAGGGAAACAGTACTGAAAGTTGTATTATTCATGCAGTATTAACTCAGAAAGCTAGTTTTTGTTTAGGAAGTAAACTTGACCAGACTTTTTTGTTATACTTTTAAAATAAGACCAAGAATTGGAATGACATGGTTATACATGAAGTAGATTTCATATGTTTTCAATCCAGTGCTTAGCATTGTACTTTTTTTATAAGCTTTGTAACTGATATTTTATCTATTAAAGCCACTACAAGGAGTAGGTTTTATAGAATGTGTTTTCAGTGTAGTGCTGAACATTGTACTTTTAAGTTTCGTAACTGATAATTTATATGTTATAGCCACTACTGTAAGAAGTCTGAAAATAACAAGAGTATAAATTAACCTACATGTTAAGCTTAATGCATGTTATGTGGTAAATAACTGCTACAATATTTTATTTTATAGGTCAGGTGGAGCTTGAATTAAGATGTGAGGTTACTGAAATCGTAGCTCTATACCTGAAGGTTACTTTGTGGATGTTCACATGCCGACTCTTGCCTGAACATAGTGAAGGCACAGCTTATGGAGAAAATGAGGTAGCCTACCCTGTCAAAATCTTTACAGACACCTACACTAGGCGTAGGCAAGAACTTCAGAAACTTCACAGGTATTTGCTGTATTTACTTTTATTTTGAAAACATTTTTATTCTCCCATTTATCTGATATATTGGCTCCATTTACTTTTCTTTACTTATTACTCAATCAGTAACATGTTTTGAAAGAATAAAACCAAATTAAAATTATATTTTGAGTTATTATTATGGTAGTAATGGTGACTCAAAATTGTTTTTTTGTGGGAAATACAGTACTTAATCTGTTAGTTTTTCTAAATTGATTTTCACTGGCATTATTAAAGACCATTCAGATAAAATGATATTGGGGAAGCTGAGTTTTTTTTAGAAGTGTATACTCTGTCTTTTCTACTCATTACCAGTACAGTTAACCACATAGACATCCTCCTTGTTGATGGGCTTGTTTTGGAAATTGAGTCTTTCTTGGACCAGCACCTGTGGCAGAGGGAAGGAGGTAATGGACAGTATCCTCCACCCAGCTTGTATGCAGCTCTGAGTTCTTATCTGCTAAAGGGAGTCCCAGTAGATAAGAAACACTGTCTGATCCTCTACCTCCTCCTGGACATGGCAGCATTTCTTTCAGAGCGTCAAAGTCATCTAGTGGAACATCTGATGAAATTTTCGGCTACCTTTCACGTGAATCCCAGTCTTGTAAAATTGACCCAGGGGTTTTGGCTACTTGATCATCGAGACTTTGAGGTAGTTTAGAATCGTTTAAGTATTTTCTGTTAATATTTACTTGTAGAATTGTTTTGGATTTCATATGGTAAATCTGGAGAAAGATATATATTATGAATTTATTTAGTTAACACAATTTTTGCCAGTTGACTCACTTGTGAGTCAGGTGTTTTTGTTCAGAGCGTGTTGTGTTAACTATCAGTTAAATGAGACGCATACTGATAGAAATGTTAAGCTACCTTGTTTGGTTTGAGCAGAATCTTATAAAAGCTTAATAAAAGCATATTTTCCAACATATGTTAAAATAGTTATTGTTCTTTAAAATGTATAGAATTGAAATTCTTCTTCTTCATGTGTCAAATCTGCGGCAGACATCGACGACCATGGCATGCCAGACTTCTCTGTTGTCAATCCTCCTTATCAACTCGATGTTGCTCATTGAGTTCTTGGTGACAAAAATTATTGAGGCTGTTGATATATTTAGTTCTTTGACACCCTCTGCTTTTCCTCACTTCTATTTTTCCACATAGCATCTGTTTCTCTATCCCATTCTTCCTACAGATGTGTCCTAGAAATTCCATTTGTCTCTTTCTTATAGTTTTCATGAGTGACCTTTTGTATCCTGCCAGTTCCATGACTTCCACATTTGTTTTTCTTTCAGTCCATGATATTTTTAGCATCCTTCTAAGGAACCACATTTCAGCAGCTTCTAATCTCTTCTCTGTATCTTTGTTAAGTGTCCAGCTCTCACAGCCATATAAGAGAACAGACCATACATATGATTTCAAGGTGTTAATTTTAGTGACATTTGTTATGTTCCTGTTTGTGAACATGGACTTCATTTTATAGAAAGTATCCTTGGACATTGCAATTCTTTTTTTTATTTCTGTGTCACTCTTTGCATTTGATGTTATAGTATATCCAAGATATTTGAAGCTTTCGACTTGTTTTATTCTCACGTCCTTGCCGGTTATGCTACATGTGGGTGTAATTGATTGTTTTGAGATAAGAATTGAGATTAGTGAGAGAATTATTCATTGTCATAGCTTTTAAAATTTAAAAAAATTAAAATGAGGAATGACTTCATATTTTAATTTTTATTGAAATAAGAACAAACATACAAATACCAAAAATTACTCAATTTCTGACAGCTATAAAACTAAATAAAATGTTTACTTCTAAATCATAAGATCAAGAGTTTTTTCTGTATCTTATTTAGGACTTTGTAGTCATAAATATTTGTGTATTTTATTGTTGAAATTTGTAGGACATTGTAGACTTTTTTTCATATGTTTTGGTTTGAAGGAAAAATTATAATAGTTTTTTAAAAGTATCATATTTAGTATTAACTCTTTCAGATTCAAATGATGCAGTTCATTCTGAGTACATGCATTCAATTCAGCTTTCAAAATTTAGTCAGGAAATATAACTGGTAATTCTATTTCAACAATTATTTACTCAAAAATACTTATAAAATAAAATTTATGTCTTAACATTTCTAATATTTATATTTGTTCTTTATCACTGACAACATTTTTGAAAAATGTTCAGATTTTAATTTCTGTTGCATATTTAGATGAATGAATTATGAACACTGTACTTTTAGATGTTTTTGCACGTTTCTTCTAGCTCTTAATCTTATATTTATTTTTCCTAGTCAGATTTCAACTCTTTAGCATTGTATTTGTTTTTATGCCTTCAGTTTGTTCAGCTGTGAATTTACTGGTTTAACTTGCATTTATAGTGCCTATCAAGAGTGTTTTGACAATTTAAAATTTTTACAACTTAAAGCTAATAATAATCAGTAAAGGAAGTTTTAAGCTCTAGTTTTTTGTAATAAAGCTACAATATAACTGTATTGTGAGGAAAATATTTACTTGTTAAAGGGCACAGCTGTGCTAAACAAATATTTCCTACTAATTAGTCTTATTATTATGATTTTTGGTGTGTGTTTTTCCTTGATGTTTCTGTGTTATGTGGGTTTGGAAGCTACAGTAATATTATTTTATGAGAAAATATAATGTGTAGATATTTAGGGTTGGTGGGAGTACAGTATTAAAACCAAACTGTAACCTTAGACATTTCAGATAACATAAATACTTTTTTATTAATTACATTGTTAAATTTATTGATACTCAGACAACATATATGAAACTAAGAACTTGTTATTTATTGAATACAAACTAATCTCAACCAAAACTGTAATTATTTAATAGTGTTATTTTTAAAAGTGGGGCCACTGATCACTAGAAAATATTTATTAAATCTATAGTATTTTACAGCAGGAAGTAAACCTCTTCAACTAGCAAAATAAAATATTAAAAGAAAGATAAATGTTATTAAGATCAAATTATGTTTTCCTCAGTCAGAAAAGAGAGACTGTTTCAGAACGTTTATTCTACTGTTGATGCAGTTTGATTATTCAGGTATTATCATTGTAGAAATTAGACGAATGGGTGTATTTAACATGTTCTTACTGTGAAAGTGTTTGATATTTTTGATAAACATACTTTAAGGTATGTGAAACAAAGCATACTTTTACAACTCTTGGATTGCAATTTTATTTGTGTCTTTTGAAACATTTGAAGTAATAAAAGGTGTAATTTTCCTATGCTGAAACTGTATTTCTGATAGGTACTTAGTTCTTTTAACAAGATTAGCTATTCTCATTCATTGCTGCTCTTTATATGCAGACTTTTTCTTTATGCATGCCCCAAAGCCTTCTTCTCCTCCCCCCAATTGGATTTGTTTCTTGTGCAAATCATCATGCCTTACATTCTCACCTATAGGAGCATGACATGCTCATGTGACACATGACTTCTTCTGTATTATTCTAATAAACCATCACTTTGAAGTTTGGCAGAAGCTGTAAGCACCAGAGAAATATGAGGAGAATGGGTGAGAAATTGAGAGGAGATATGTACCTGTAGAAAATACATTTTCAGTATAGAAAAATTGTGTCTTCCAATACAGTTCTAATATTATGCTCACAAGATCAACCAGAATCTCATCTTGAGAATGAAGAGGGACAGGTGTGAGGGAACAACAAATGTACTCCTCAAAATCGTCCAAACGATGCCCCAGGATATGAGAGATTCAGATCAGAAGAGGGGAAACCACACCACTTCTGAATCAGGTGTACTCTTTGTCCATTTGTGGAATGTTTAATATTTGAGGGTGGAACATGAGAGGAGCACATCTGAGTGGGAGAGAATATGATAGGAATATATTGTAAAATACATGAAGTGAAAAATATTGTAACTCAATTCCACAGTGAGAAAGGTGGCTAAACAAAGATGTGCCCCTGGATGTAGAGGGACTAGGACATGGCAGAGCATACTTTGTAAGTTAATTACATCCAAAACCTCTTTTGTGGGGTACCAACATCTACATAAGGGTAGGATGATGATCATACTGTCTTCATGTAAAACCCAAGAACCAGGGATTAAGAACTACTTCAATACCTGGATATGAAATAAGGATTATTTCAGATCTATCAATCCAGGAACTTGACATCCAGTATTGAAAGGATTTCTGTTTCATAGAAACAACTACCCCAAGTAAGACACAGACTTGGACTATCCAAAGGGTAATAACATCCTTGTAAGAAGAGAAAAAAAAAGATAGTCAAGGACAGACCCACAACACAGATGGAGAAAACTGAGGGAGGGAAATAAGAAAACCCATGTGAGGACTTAATGTGATTTGGTTCACTCTATTCCAAGACCGCTTTATGGGTTGCCGAGATTCATGGGTGAACTGCATTTTGACATTATGTTGGTTATTGCAACTAGGAGAAAATTATGTCATCTACACCTGCAGAACATTATCGCTCTTTCTCTGTAACTGAATGGTTATTATATTGAATATATTCAGTGCATTAAAGATGAAGTAATTTGGTAGTTTGTAACTGGAAAGTGGTAAGAATTTCCCATACTTCATTAAAAAAAAAGAAGAATGACAATGCAGTGTAGAGTCCAGAGGAATATCATTACTAGAGACAGTGCACAATGGGTGACCATGAAACCTTATTTTGAAAAGCAGATAATATCGAATTATTCACTCTAGGCATGGCAGGTGATAGCAGTCTACTTCTGCCTTAACCACACAATCTATGGGTGGTACAGTCCATAATGGGTGTGTTTATGAAGCAAAATATTGTGAGGTTATTCAACATCAAAAAATTTTGTAGAACACCCTCTATCTTCATGGTGAGTGTGAGAAGCCACAGAGGATAAAGTGAGAGTTAACATGGCTGGACAGTGCAAATTTAGAGTTAAAGAATACTTGGCCAGGTATACTTGCCACTAAGCAGGTTTCATGTCATAAGTAAATAAAAGCCCCAAAAAGAAAGAAATAATGAATAAAAACTTAGAAGTTAGTGTTGCACTAAAATCTGAAGAATGGCCACGGGTAGTAGATGAAACGATGCAGAAGAGAAAACTGCGATATGAAGAAGATAGTGAGAGATTAACATAATGGGAGCAGTCCACATGTCAAATTGCAGACTTTATTCCATTGGACAACAAAGATGAAAAGAAGGGAAAAATTAAGGTGTTGGATTTGATGGGAGGACAACATGAAGAAAGTCTAGGAGGAAGAACAGGCTGAACAAACCAAGTGTTTGAACCAAGAGGGGAGGGTTTATGGTTAATGGCATTGTGAAGGGAGGAGGTTTGCCAGGAGATGAAGAATTGGGACAAAGTATCCCAGAATGTAGCAGTACAGCTTCTATAATAGTGAAGAGTCATGACCACACACAGAAGCTTATCTGGATTAGATCAAGGGAGAAGATTGGAAATAGAAAGAAGGGAAATAAGAATAAAAGGAAGAGCAACCCTCCGAAGCTGTTGAGGTCTTCAGCAGAGAGAAACAATACAGATAAAGGAGAAGACAGGTAGGGTGAGGTGATAAAGAATGTGTGAAATGTCAATGGCAAACAGATCTGACTTTTATTGTCTACAGGCTAAGAGAAGAATATATTCTGAGGGAAAGGTGAACCACAGAACGTGAAGAAAGTGTTTCAAAATGTGTAGGTAAAATAAGGGAATATAGGACAACATTCATGTCTCAGTCTGGAAGAGCAGGATATCTGGGAGAGTGACATAATAAGAATGGGAAATAAAACCCCATGATATCAGGAAAAATGTAAGGTGTGGGCTAGTGTGCCTGCTATCCAGAAAGCGAAGGGTCTGAAGACAAGTGGTTGAAGACCCACGTGAGAAATTCTGTCGCATGCACCACAGTAAGCTTCCTCCTTTGCAGTGGTTCATCTACATTGAAGATGGATTGGTGGAACCAGCTAAAAAGGAAGAAGCTGTCCTTGTGAAACCAGGTCATCTCAACAAAAATACAAAAAAAGCCAGATGTGAAGGTTGGGATGTGGGACATGTAATCACAGTTGACGAAGAAGGTAGGGAGAAAGTGGAAGAGGGACAGGCACTGGCCAATAGAGAACAGTCAGGAGGACTCAACAAGGAGTTGAGTGGACAAAAGTAATAACCCAATGAAGTAATCAGGTGGGTGAATACACATACTATTGTGACCAACCCTGGCTGTGAAGGCACCTACTGTTAGAGCCTTTTGATGAGGTACAGGCAGCCAAAAGAGATGTAACCTGGTGTTAGGCTCATACATAGCAAAGGCATTCACATGCAGAAAACCCCACCAATAGCAAATATTCCTGAAAACAAGGGATCTAATGCCCAATCCATGGGATATATTTGATCAGGGTGAGAAAGACTATGGGTGACTGCATCAAAAACACCTGGCTTTTGACATGCAATAAGGCAAATATGATGTGCTTGGGGACAGTATAATAGACCCATTGTTCAAAAACACAAATCTCTCAATCAAGTGTCCCTTGGTTGTTGAAATTTGCCCCCACTGTAGAACTGTACAAATGATCCATCATCTGACAACATCAACAGGGAAAAGGAAGGAAATATTACACCAGATGTATGGATAGAAGTTCAAGAAAATTGATATGCAAATCTCTTTCATCTGTGTATACCAAAGACCTGAAGCTTCCTGGTTATTGATCTATGCCTTCATCCTTGAAGAGATGCATTTGTGAAAAGATGTAGATTTGGACATGGTAGAGAAAGAAGCTTACTTGCCTTTGGGATGTGATTTTGTCCAGCTACCAATGCAGATCATCTCAGGGGGAAGAAAGAAGGGAAATGGAGGTGGAAAGAGGAACCCAAGGAAGATTGTCATTTGTGAAGTGCCTGCTGAAGGGATCTTGTACAGCTATGACTGAGAGGGACCACTGATATCATGGAAGACCACATTCTTGAAAGCAGTAGAATCTTGTGAACAGTAAGCAACTGAGCAAAAAGGGTGTAGGGGACCAAAAGTTCCACTGAATGAAGTCATAAAGGAGAAGGCAGTGCTTGACTGATATTTGTGTTTAAAAAGTTCTCCAAATGGACAAGATGTATATATACACATATTGAATGAGTTTGAGAAAGGACTTCTCCAATTTAATGAACTAGCCCATTCAAGCTGCCACAGAAAGTAGTTGCCAAATATGATTGGCCAATTCCTGTTTATAATGAGCTAGAAGAAGCCAGTTATCCATGTGATAATGAAATTACAGCCACAAAACATGAAGATAATGTATAAAAGCCTGAACTATTTGACAAAACATGTAAGGTGCCAATCTATGTCTGGAGGGGAGGACTTAAAATTGGTAAACTACCCTGAGATGGATAAATCAAAGAGAAGGATGAGACTGATGGTAATATTAGGAAATGTAGATAAATGTTAGAGATATTCATTTTTGTTATTCACAACCCTGGAGAAAAGTATCCATGTTCAGGATGATAAAAGACTCCATATTAGACTCGGGTATTGATATGAAGTGGTTGAGGAAAGATAAATTAATTATAGGCCACCAATCTCTGGTTTTCTTGAGGACAATGAAAAATCAGAAATAAAAACTGCTAGAAGGATGGAGAACAGATTTGATTTCCCAATACAAAAGCAATTCCCAACTTGCTTCTGACTGATGCTGGCTGGTCATGGATGTCGAGGAAGAGGAAAGGAAATGGGGAAAGGAGAAACCAGAGGTAGAGAAAGAAACTGGAAAATGAAATCTGACGGACCCTGAAGCACCCATTAATCATCAACAAAGGGACAGTAGCAATGAAAAGATGAAAATAGCTGAGCCCCCACTTGGTAGACACCTGTATAACTGGCATCAAGGGGTGTCTTATAGAGACAGGTGAGAGAAGTACCCTAAACAGAAGGAACAGCTAAGGACTGGGAAGGTAGAGAATGGAAAATATGAGGTTTATAAGGATGGATTGTTGGTGGACCAATATCACTCAAGGCTAAATAGTTTCCAGCACCATATCAAAAAAGTAATGTCTCAGAAATGTGGTTGTACATAAATTCCTGAGATATGATAAAGGTAAACGAACCTGAGCAAGTCTATTAACATGACCTATAAAGTTCCAGCAACTAAGAAACCACATATGTAATGCCAAAGACAATATGTGGGCTAAAGTGGAGAGAAGAGCAAGGGTATTATCAGAAAACTCTTCAGGATTTCTGTTGAGAGCCTTAGGTAGAAGGTATGTGGGTGAGAGATACTGCAAAAGGTTGGTTGGGATAAGATGCAAGTGATAATGTTTGGCAGGGCTAAAAATGATATCTGATTCAAGAACTGCTTTTCAAATTGGTAACAAGGAATTTAATTGCTGATCTTAGAATGGATAGTATGCATAGTGATAAGAAAGGGTGAACTGATCAAAAGTCCTCAAGTGGCATGGCATGCTAATTCTCTTACTTAATTGTGAGGTAAGTTGATCAGCAAGAATGTTAATATCAGGGGAGGGGGAAAATACAGAAATAGATGAAAGGGATAAACATCACAAAATCCATAAAGACTGAATTAGAGTTAGGAATCTCTTCAGGGTGAGATTGGGAAGGGCATACTCTGGAGGCAGAAAAAATTTGACTAAAGTCCTTATCAGTCTGCAGAGGTTTAGCTGGCACAGGAGGAGCCTGGGAAGTGTGTGGGGACAAAGGCTATCTTATATTTTGTCCACACTCTTGACATAAAAAAAAAAAATCCTCTATCAGGTTGACTGCACCTGAGGCCTGAGAAAGATGCTAGTCATTGGTGGAACCCCAGAAGTGTTAACTTTCACTTCAGAATTCATTACGCACTAAAAAGATTCACCAAAGTTAAATGCAGAAATAAAGCAACTAGAATTAACTTATAAATACCAGTATATGAATTAGGTTCAATGAAAGCAAATTAAGTAAAAAATAACTGCTTCATGAGGAAAACCAAGTTGAACATGAAGTATTAAGCACACAAAAGAACATATTCAAACTTAAGTGCTTTCAAACAAGAACTGATAGTGTGGTAGAGAAGTGTAGAAGGAGTCGCATGAGCATGCCATGCTTTTCTTGATGAGGATGTGACACATGATTATCTTCATGTGAGACATTGTAATATTGCAATTCCGATAGAGGGGGAGTGGTAGACTTGTGGCATGCGTAAAGAAATCTTTATGTATAGAAGGCAGTACTGAATGGGAATAGCTAATCTGTGAGTGGAGGTACGTCCTGTATCAGAATTAGTGCTTTATAGTTACATTTCATTTCATAAATAACTATGAATTGTGTAATTTTCTGTAAAGCAATTTTTTTGTTTTAAATTGGAAAGTTATTGGAGAAAAGTATAGAAAGGTAAAAATAAAGGATTAACAGAAAAATAACAATAGTGATGAGCCTTGTTTAATGATAGTTTTTTATATATATATATATATATATTAGTCTTTGGGATAAAAAGAGTCAGTTGGTAATATAAAGTAACTTTTGTTTGTCTGTTCATAACTAAGGTATTTCATCTGTCGAGTCACTAATCACTACAAAACTTCTGTCATCTCCATAAATCCAGTGAAATAAGTTATGTATTGTGTGGGAAGTTATGCTAGATGTGTGTATATTTAACTTAATTCTCTTGAAAGCAAGTTTACCTTGTAAAAGTTGTGTGAAATCAAATCACTAGAGTAAGTTTAGTATGAAAATTTCTGCTTCATTTATACATGCAGTAAATCACTGTTGTAAATCTCCAGTTTCATTGATTATGCATCTAAAAGTTGTATAACTAGTAAAATACATTTGTGCTTTACTGTACAACTTTCTGAAATTAAAGTTTCACTCAGTCATTATGTCTAGAAAAATGAAATGTGTATTAAGTAATTAGTTACATGTATTGCAAGTGTTTATAGGCATGCTATGTCACCTTAATCATCAAATACATTGTTTTATAACAGTTTTCTTTTATTCTTTGAAATTTATATCTTTCCAATTCAATGGCATAATTTTATAAAAAGTTACAAAAAATATTTTTTATTGAACCTTGTCAAGGTTTAGTTGAAAGTTATATTTCAGTTTGAGCTAGAAAATAAAATGTTTAAGATTTTGTTTTGTCTCTCAGGATGTATCTTTGGTAACTCAGCAGTAAGCTTCTGAGCTTATAAGATTCAAGGTTGGGTCACTGCAGTGAGCACAGCATCAGTGACCTGTTGTGTAGTTTTGTGAGTGAACAAAATAAAATTTTAAGGATGTAAATAAACTTTGTAATATTTTTTGATACACATCTCACTGTCAAAATTTAGTTTTATTATGTATTTTATATAATTTTTAAGAATATTAAATATTTGTAATCTTAGGAAGCACTTTCAGCTTTGCTTGACCCAGTTATTGACTTGTCTGACTTCAAGTCCTGGCATCACCTTCGTATTTTAAAAGCATTTCTATATCAAGGAGAACATCAAAAAGCACTGAAATATACCAGAGTCCGGAACCCTCCTCATGAAACCCCTGAAGAAGTCAAGCTTTGTCTAACAATCTTACTAGCTAATAAGTATGTGAGAGTTATATTACATTACCAGTACTGAAAGAGCATTATCAAAGTTCTGAAGTGTTTTATACTCTTGTATTTGAGTGTTTTTCAAATCTCAATGTATACTTCTCAAATTATTTTTAATGTTTTAAAAATATATTTTGTTTGTAGCAACTTCAGTTAGTTGCTACAAAATATAAGTTTAATGGAAAACATTATTAAGATAGTGCTTGTTGGTTTGTATATTCTATTAAGCTTCTGAAGTACAATGTGAGCATTTTATAAATGTCAGCTGATTTTTGAAGTTTTAAAACAGTTTAATGTGTTATTGTCCAATAGACTGACAGCTGAAGCCTTCCACTTCCAACGACAGTGTAGGGATCAGAAAAACATGGATGATTTTCTTTCCCACTTTTTTTTGGGCTGCCAGCAAAGTATGTAAATATAGTGATGTAATTATTAAAGTTATTTAAAGATATGTTGTGGTTACTTCTTTCCAGAAACAGAGTATAAAAACCATGTTTATACAGATATTAAACAAAAATGTTTAATACCAGATCAAAATGGCTGGTATGGGAATTAACACTTTTATTGATAAGCAGAGAACAATGTTTTGACCTTCCTAGGTCATCTTCAAAGATTGTTCTCTGCTTATCAATAAAAGTGTTAATACCCATACCAGGCTTTCCAAGATACATTTTTATTTCAAGTAGGTTTCTCATCATCAAGAATATTAAACAACAGTGTAATCATTTTCTTAGATCTAACTGTGTAATGACATTGAGACTAGCCCTTTCCTTTTGTGTGCACGTTTCATTTTGTGCATAAAAAGGCTTAAGTATTCTGGTACTGCTGTTTTCATAAAGAAATAACTGTGAATATATATATATGTATAAGGTGGAGGCAAACCAGTTAATTATACAATTCAAAGCAAGTGAAAAACTACAAAATTAATGTTGGGTGGCACTGGAAACTTTTTGTTTTGAAATTCATAAAAAAAGGTGAATAAAAAGAAGTTTCATCAAATGTATATCAGTTTATATGCTGTTCATTCTTTATTTTACTAGTTTCTAGATAAAGTGCTATAACTATTGTAAGTTGAAATAAAATACTTTAAGAAAAGGTAAAGATTAGAATTAGTTCATGATTTCTTTATTAGTTTTTTTTTTTTTTTCCCTTATCTATGAGGTTTTGATATGACATGCTATATCAGGTGTTGGCTAATAGCTGTATAAATTTTTACTGTCTTAGTAAATATTTTGAGGTTTCTGTGAAGATTGTATCTCTTCAGTATTAGTTATTTTTAATTATATTTCAATTTTTCAGAATTTATTTGTTCATAGTTTCAATAGGTTCCATGTTGTTCAAAAAAGTGATGTTTGTCATTGATATAAAAATAGGAACATGTAATACTGCTTTTTTAAGGTAAAAATTAATAATTTTTTTTATTAATAGAGAGTTATGAAAAAATAAAAATGGGTGTTACATGGGTGTGGCTACTGTAATTAATTTTGTGTATATGGTGAAAAACCCTACATTCTAACCATTATTGTTCCTGCTTATACCCAATAAGCCTGATTTAAAAAAAAACAACAACAAGAATTCCACTAGTACTTTAAGTTTAATTTCAATATACCACTTAAGTACATGCTTAGTGTTTTTAACTCACCATTTCAAGGTTTTTTGTCTGAGGCACATATAATGAAAACATTGGAATATTTGTTTTCTCTCTCTTATCAACTTTGGATTTGTAGTTTCATACTGTCCATCCAAATTCTAGTTTGTTTTTTTAATGCATTTTTCATTTGATACTCATCTATTATAGTTATATATATGTTTAATTCAAGTTGAAAGTTGTTTTCATGAGTTATACCCAGTGAGTACAACTTATATTTTGTTTCAATTAAGTTCTAGTTTTTTATAGCTGTTAGCTTGTTTTTGTTTTTTTTAAATTTAAAGCTACTTGAGGGCTATCTGTGCTAGCCGTCCCTAATTTAGCAGTGTAAAACTAAATGGAAGGCAGCTAGTCATCACCACCCACTGCCAACTTTTGGACTACTAATGGGACTGACCATCACATTATAATGCCTTCATGGCTGAAAGGGCGAGCATGTTTGGTGCGACTGGCATTTGAACTCGCGACCCTCAGATTATGAGTCGAATGCCTTAACTCACCTGGCTATGCTGAGCCTTAGCTGTTAGCAGTGATTTGTGTTGGTAATACTATTGCTGTTTATAGATAACTGAATATGAAGAATACATTTGATTGTGCATATGTTCTGTTGGCCAGTTGGTATTATTTAAAAAAAAAATTATTTACTGAGTATTTAACAATGTAGACAAGTAAATGTGGAGTATCATGTTGCTTTTCACACTGGTGTCTGAAGTTTTGGTATAAATTTTAAGCAACCACACTGGAAGTGATTATATATTTAATCAGTTTCCAGATTTTCCCCACTGGGGCAGCAGTAAGTATTTGGATTTACAATGCTAAAATCAGAGGTTCTGTTCTTCTTGGTGGACACAGCAGTTAACCCAACGTGGCTTTGCTATAAGAAAACACACACAGTTGCTAGAGACTTAAAACATATTTTAGAAATGCATATACTTATTATTTCATAATCATATGCATCTAAAAATTACACACATATAGGTCTGTTTGGAACCCTTTAAGAAAGATTTTTGTGTGCATTGAGATTATGAAATGTGAATCACGTTTTCCATTGCTAACTTTCTTACTCATAACTTCTGTAATTTTTAGCACTTGTGTTGGATTCCCTGTTACAGTTACCTTTAAGTGTAGCAGAAGAGGAAGCTCTTGTCCAATTTTTGTACAACAGCAATGATCCAAAGACTAAGGAAATGTTAGTTATGTATTTTTTACAAAGATGTCGTCCCTTACAGGCAGCACAGTTGAATGAGAAAGTGTATCCTCATTTAATGGTAAGTCTTAAGTTTTGGGAGTTGTAAAGTGTAACATGAAAAGTTTGTTTTTTAAAATAAATTCTTAGAATATTTTTAAATATTTGCTATGTAACAAATTATAATGCTTGACTGTTATTTTTTAAATGGTAACTTCTCTGTATTTTAAGTCCATCCTTTGTGCTCAGTAAAGTTACTATGATTGATGTTAAAACAAATTTTATTCTCTCCAAGCATTATTACATAAATCAGACGAAGTACATCTGTTGCAGTATCTTATTGAATTTTCCTGTTGTGTAGAAAATGTGTGGTGGTTACTAATTAGCAGGACTCTGTGAATGACTTAAAAAATCTCAATACAAAGAACTAACAGTGCTTCCAGTTTGATTTTTATTGTGATAGTAATTTTAAGCATGTATAAGGTGTTTTTTTTGTAAAAAACAACAAACTTCCAACTTGTAGTAGTTATGATACACAGTTTATATGTTTCTTGAAATGCATGCTTCACAAACTTTCTGAAACATAATGTATTTGTATATTTGTGTAATATATATTAAGTAGCGACTTAAATTCTAATGTTATAGTGTAAATAAAATATTCCATGAATAACATTGTTTTTTTCTTTTATAAGATTTCTTAATAGTATTTCTGCATTATTATAGTACATGACATTATGGAATTAATTCTCTTTAAGGAATCTGATTCCTTTAGCCACAAAGAGAAGTCTAAAGCAAGAAATGCCTTGGTTCAAGGGTATCTGTCGTCTTTACCAGAAGCTCAAAATCGTCTAGCATCAGAATTCTCTCTCCACCAACACCAAAGGCTGAACAAAAGACAAGAAGGTAACTTAACTAATTGATGCTATCTTCCCATACCTTGTAATCATAGTTTTAATTTTTAGTAATTGATCCTGCTTTTTGCAAATATAGTAATAACTAGTTTGAGCTGTTTAATATAATTAGCTTTTAATTTATAGTTGAAGTAAAGTTTTATTTTAATTAACACAATGATTTTTTTCTCTGCATCTTTTAAGAGTGTAATTCTTTTTCCTGCAAATGTTGTCTTTATATTTTTGTCTGAAAGACTGTTTTAAAAAGCATCTTGAATTTCTTCAGTGTTACGGCCTTTTCCTTTGTCAACTGTTGTTTCCACCAAACTGTTACCAGTGGTTTCTCATTCAACTCTTTTTGAGTCTCTGATGAAGAAAGTCACTGAAGCTGATCTTTGTGGTTTTCAAGAACCAATAACCCCATTCAGGAAAAGGTATTGGTTAAAAACAGTTACTTTTTTAATCCTCATGTTACAGGTGGGCAAAGTTGTCCAAATTACAAGATTTCCATTGAAAGAGAAAGAAATTAAACATTATTTTGTAGCTTCAAAAGATAAAAATATTTTGTTTTATTAAATGAGATTATAATAAGATTTAACAATTATTTATTAGTCTTCTTATGAAAAATCTAACCTTTTATAAAGTAAACAGGAAATTCAAATTCCATTAATCTTTTGACTGTATCCCTTTATAATAGAACATATAATTGCTTAAGCACACTCATTTTTGTTACGCTAAAAAATAAATTCTTAAATTCATTTGTTTTTAAAGGGTTAGATAGATTTTAGTGTGTTAATGTTCTGTATGACTAGTCAGAATATTTTAAGGATTAATATGTTATGATTCTTAAATGTTAAATGAAAATACAATAAAAGTTGTAAAGTACAATTGAGTTTTTGAAACCTGTTTCTTAATTCGTAAAGCAACATGGCAGATTATTGTTTTTTAAGTGTGTGTAAAAGAAGTTTTATACATGTTTTATATATTAATTTTGAGTTTCTTACAAATGTGGTTGTGAAAGGAAATAAACATTTCTATTTTCAGAAAAATGTAATGATTTGAGAATATTCAAAGTAATGAACAACTGCTAGCACTTTTTAAAATCCACATTTGCATTAAATACATCTCACAACATTAACTTTAAAAAGAAATTTTAGTATTTCTGTCTGTAATAAGTAAGCAAAGTTTAATGTATAGGATTATTTGTTATTCCAGTGTATTTAGTTTTATTGAAATGTTTTTGCAGTTCTCGTGAAAAAATAAACCTTGTAGTTGATGATGTCCCATTTGTTTGCACTCCTTTGACTCCTCGCAAATCACGAACAAACAGGTATGTTTTATATTAAGTTGTTGGAAAGAGTTGTCTTGACCAAAAGAACAGTGTTTGGTAGCTGTAATATAAATACATTATTTTAAAATGTATGCCTCACTTGTTATTGATTTTAAGAGTGTGTTCTTGTAACTTAAGATTAATGCTGTTATATTTGAATGCCATTGTTTTAAGTTCTCAATCTTCAATACATCAACTCCTTCACCTCAGGTGCACTACCTGTGGTATTAATATGTAGTGTGTTTAGTAACTTCTGTTCTACTTATCTGATTTGTGACATTTTGTGGAAAAGTATATAATATATAGACAGACATAAGGTCAAAATATACTAGTACTAAATCCTAACTATCCAGTAGTATAACTGATGTCAAAAAACTTGAGTTTATTGGATCAGATATAACTTCATAGAAAGCTATATCATAACTATTTCTTTTACACGTATAAAGTGTTTTAGACAATTTTTGTTGCAACCACTGTGCTGTAAAGAATTCTGTAAATTTCATCTTACAGTGTTCTTGGAATTGCAATTCTAATAGTCTCTATAGGAAACATTCAATTATCTACTTATTGGATCAGTCTAGACTGTCTACAAAGTCATAACATAAATATTTTATGATACTTAGACAGTTGTTACTGAAATCATACTGGCAACAGGTTAATTAATCCTACCCCACTGTGTTTCAAAGTGGTAAAGTTCTGGGAATTGTGGCTCTTGAGGTTATTTTAAATTGAAGAGGTCAAACTAAGTAAGGAATGGTGATTCACTGCTTTATATTTGGCATATTTTTACTTCAGCCATTAACAGTAGAATAAACATAAGAAATTGGTGTGAAAAGATTAAAATAAACTCTTAGGAGTTTTACTTTGGAACTTAGTGACCCACACTGAAAAAAGACAGGCAGTACTTTTCATTGTGTTTCATCTTGTTTCCAAGACAGCTCATAATAAAATGGTTACAGAAACTCAGTTTGAAAAGGTGTCCAAAGTTCATTGAAACTGTGATCAGTAGTAACACACTATACATTTTATTTTGCACTTTGCAACCTTTATTTTTGTTAGACTTTGATTGCTTGTCTTACAACCTGGAGAATCAAGTATAATGTTACAATAGAAAAAATAACAGATAAAATATAAAGCTTTACTGATAAAAAGTGTTTGATATTTAAATACAGGGTTTTATATTGTGAATTTGTTTTCTGTATTTATTGTTATTATCATTAGAGTAACTAACATTAAAAAAACTTGTTAGGTAAGATAATGAAAAAAAATTCTATGGTATACTAGCAAGTAGTTTGTGCATTATTGTATTCTATATGGTAATGTTAACTGCACATGTGCCATGTAATTTTCAACTTGTTTAGGATATTTCTAGTCAGACGTGGTTTAAGGGTCAATATGACAAAAAATTAATAAATGTTAATAGATGTATACTGTTATGAAAATTCAGCTATTTAGAGTAACCATTTGTGGTTTATTATTACAATTTTCCATCATTCTAGAACAAAAGAAAAGGTGATTTATTTCCTAATTTTTACAATGGTCAGAAGATTGGTCAAATCAGCTAACACCATATAAATTTAGGGTAGAGTAAATATAGTTTTACTGGCAAAAAAAACTCTTTGTAATGTGTTTAGGAGGTTTTTAGAGATTATGCTAGTGAAATTTGAGATTTTTAAGATGAAGAGTAGTATTTTTTATTATCTTAACATGAAAATCATTTTGCATTTGGTCCAGTGCAAAAAAAGTCTCAATGTGAATATGTTTTTAGTATGTTAAAAATACTTCACTAAAAAAACCTGATTTGTTGTAGTGTGCAAAATATAATGATTTTAAACAAGTACAACGTAGTCATGTGGTCACTAAATTTGACTAAGCCTGTGGGGAAGGAGTTAGCAAGTGCATATTAATAAAGGTTGTTTCCATTTTCATTTCTCATTAATACTGCTTATTGTTGAATATCTCTCCTCATATGCTACTGGTCATTAATGAATGGTTGGTGAGTATTTTTAAAGTAAGGTAATTTAAACATTGTTTAATGTGTAATTAGTTTTTTATTACAATATTTACTGGAATATTTTCATAATACTTTTAAATTTACATATAAATATATTTGAGAATGTGTGTATAAAATATAATTCTTTTTTGTAGAATGTCAGAAATTATTTATCCCACTTCAGTGTCAAAAGACACATTGAAGCGATCAGCAGATCATTACGATACACAAGGCTCTCCAAAGAAGTCTAGACTAGTGGAAATGTCTCCGTTTAAATTGACTTATTTAGATCGAAGGTAAGTACAGTATTTAAGAATTTAACCTTTTGGAACAGGTAGATGTTATTGATATTCTATGACTTTTTTTCTTCTTATTACAGTGGAAATATATAACCAAATTGCATGAAACTGAGAAAAAACATTCTTTTGTTATAAAAATTATCTGCACTACACAAAAGAAAATATATGAAGGATAAATGTGGCATATTTTAAAAATGAAACAACATAGCAATTTTAAAGTGTATTTGATAGAAAATTCAGTGGTTATTGGATTGTTAGTTGTTAGAAAATCACATCTATAAATGGCTTACAAATTGAAAGAATTACAAACAGTCCCAAATAATTCACAATTTTTACAAATATGTACTCATACAAATGTGTATTTTTACCATTAAGTCAATATTAAAATTGTGTTTGACCATCTTAGTATTAATTCATGCTACTACACATCTCTTCATGGAACCAGTCAACTGATGGATGGTGTACTCAAGAATTTGACTCTGCTTCTTAAACATTCATTGCTTCACTTCTTGTCTGTTGGTTGGTGGATTTTATCATATTGATGTGTTCTATTGGGATATGCCAACAACATAATCTGACCATAATAGAACATTGATATTTTTGGCTTGGATGAGCTGTTGTATCACCTTAGCCATATGGGGTCTGATATTATTGTACTGGAACAAATTACATAGGGGCTATTGGCAGTTAAAGAGCAGAACAACAAATAGTAAATTGTCGTTTCTGTAATGCTTATCAATGAGATTACTATCATTTACAACAAGTGGGGTCCTTTGGTCACTCTTAAGTTCCTCTCCATACCATGACACTTCCTCCCACAAATGGCTTTGTTTTATATACACAATACTGGGCTGCTTGGTTCCCTCTGCATTAATACACATGACCTCTGCCATGCTTTTATTTAAGAACAAGACTCTGTGCCAGTTGTGGATTTACTATCTTAAAATAATTTTAATTCGTCTCAGTCTGTTAAAGCAATGTTTACTCGCAGTGAACTTTATTCCTCTGTTGGGTCTGTAGGAGTGGATACCTGCAGCTCTGAGTTGTCTGTTGGTATAAATCAGTGAATTTATTATTGACAATGTTAGTGTTAGGACTGGTTTCTGAAATGTGGTCATAGATGGTAATCTTATTGAGGTGTGATGATGCAAGTTGTGTCTCAGGCCTCTCTAATGTCTGACCAGTCTGCCTGTACCATGCCTACAATTTTGTAATGGTTGATTCTGAATACACCAATCTGTGTGAGGCCCTCATCTGCAGTATTCCATGTGCTTTCTTACTGTTGTGTTATTGGTTATAGCACATTTCAGGTGGTTCTTCTCTCCAGTAATTATTGTAGGGATACCACACATTTGTATACCATTTTAGATTGATTATCTTGTAACACACATGAAAACTTTAAAAATGTATTTTCACACATTTGCATGGCAAGCTTCTCACTCACAATTAATACAGCCTACACTTAAGCTTATTATTATAAATATAACATATCTCTTTGATACATTCATCTTGGAAGTACAGATATGTTTTTTTAGTATACTGTCATTTCTATTTCACTGTAATTTACTGAAAACAGTTCTAGCAGCTTTATTTAGTATTTAGCATTTTTTTTTTAATTTCCAAAATGGTATTGTGAGATAACTGTTTTGAAGAGAGAGAGAGAGAGAAAAAAAAACAATAGAAATAAATCCTTTTATTTCATTTGTCCTTAAAATATCAGTTTTTTATAATTATTAATCAGAAAGCTTCATTTTATTTATCAAGTCAGTTTCAATTTGTTTGATATTAACTTCTTCGTTTTGATTCCCTATTTTACCAACTGTAATATTCACCACTTTTAATTATATATTATAAGACTACAGCAAAATTGACAAAGATTTGTTGTTGATGTATCACTATCAGCTTTCAAAATAATGTTACTGTTTCTTTTGCCATGCTAAGAATTGTGATCTTTGTTGACAGTTCTTGATTGAAATCAGTTTATATCTAATGTTGTTTTCAATAAATAAATTAATCTTAACTTATCTTAGCTGATGACTTGGAGAAGAAAAGTCCTGTACTGTTTGAATGGATATAACTTAAAAAAGATTTGTAGTTTGTCTCTATATGTTGTAATCTTTGCAGTAGAATCCTGTGTTTGCTGCTGAGTGGGTTGAGGTAGCCAATAATTTGACAAACCAAAAATGACTATTAAAATATTTACCATATATTTTTGTAGATAATTGTAATCTGTTCTGTCCAATCATGTTTAGCAGATAGATGCCTCCAGTAGCACAGTGTTATGCCTTCAGGCTTACAACACTAGAATCTGGGTTCAGATACCCATGTTAGATAGAGCACAAGAGAGCCCATTGTGTTGCTTTGTGCTTATCTTCATATAAGCTAATATTAAATTGGAGTTTTTTTTTTGTGATTTGTCAGACAACATTCCATTGAAATCTTTTATAAAAGCCCAGCAATGAAGGGATGTAGTAATACAAAAGCACAGACAGAAAAGATAAAAGTGAATAACAATATGCGAGTCATCATATTTTTAGCATATGATAGATTCATAGCACATGTAAACATTTTCTTTGGGATGAACACAATTCTTAAGTAAATGTATCATTTACAAGTGAGATTCTGTAGAGCCATGCAAAAATTTTTTTTTCCATTGTGAATTGCAATTAATGTATATTATATAATAACTGTATATCAATTTCAAATTATTTGAGACTAAATATCTTACAAGAAATTTTATTTCAGTTAAATAAAATATTTTTTTCTCAGATCTGCAGTACCATGTTTAATTTTCTTTGTGTGGAAATTTTATGTTTTGGACAATCAAGAAATAGAACTATTATTTTTACAATAAATTTTGATGTGCAGATATACACTTGATACCTAAAAGGTCATGATAGTTAATGGACATTTGACACTAAATACTGACTAATTTTGTGTTGGCTTCCTGTCTGAATTTTTAATGTGTAAAAGCAAAGTGAAAAAAACTTCTGAGGTATCAGCTATTACTGTAGTTTCTTTTGTGTCTAGGTTTTTAATTGGTAAGTGTCATGTTTCTAGATTATACAAAAAATTCTGGTTTATAAATGTATATTTATTTGTCTCAATAATATTTAAGTAACATCCATTAACTTAACATTTATTTTGATGTGCTTATGCTTTCTGTTCTTACAGCTGTTAAATCTGCATTTATTGCACTGTCAATAAAAGCCTTTAGGTTGTTGATTGTTTATTACAATTGAAAAGAGATAAAGCTTTAAACCAGTAACCATCATAAAAGGGAAGATAAGCTTTCATGCTATGTTATCTAAATTCCATTAATTCTACTTACAAATTAGTTGTGTATTTAAAAGTAGTGAGTTATGCAGTGAATGGTAGTGAAACAACATGTAAACAAAGTTTTAAAATATATTTTAGTTACTCAGAAGTTTGGAATGATTATTCTTTTTAATTTCTAATAGTGTTTTTGTGTTGCATTATGTAATTACAAAAATATTTTTCTGTATGAAGACAAAATATGAAGATTAATAAATATGGGAAGCTTATCTAGTTTTATTTCATAAATAAAAGACTTTTTTCTCTCTGGTATTTGTCACGTCTTTGTGTTTGAAACAACTTGAATGATGCAAATCTTTTTCTGTTGAATAAATTTTTAAGCCTGCTGTATTAAAAAAATTGAATAAAAATTCAGTATATATCATATATATCAGATATAAACTAATGTTGATGAAAAATATTGTTGGTGAAATATTACCCAATAAATGTCTGACAAAAGTAATGTGGTGTTATTATACTGAAGAGTGAGGTCATAGTTCACTGGAAGTTCTTTGTCATAATATGTTTGTATTGATTAATATAATATAATTAATCTACAGTTGTTGGATTACATGTTATGAAGTGATAAGAATAAAGTATGATTTAATGAAGGTATGTGTGCAAGGTATTAGTGTTTTAAAATAGACAGAGAATATATGAAAGTATGTATGATTACAGGAAGAGCATCAAGCACCTTGGATCTGAAGTTCTATCTTTGCTCCAGACTCCTCCAATCTCTAGAAAGCCAGTATCACCAAAAGATCAGATCCTTGCATCTACAGGCAGCACACCTGCGATCACCCCTTCCTCTATATTGAAGGTTCGACAACTTCTTCACAAAACAGGTAGTTCACCAGCTATTGGAAATGATGACCAAGATGAAGAGAAGGGTAAAAGCTTCACTATTAGACTAGAAGTAGAATAAAAATTTTTCTTAGATTTGAAAAAAAATTGCATAATTTAAGGATTTTTATATTTTAACTAATTTCTACAGGGTTCTACTAGACTTTTGTGAACAATCAGATTCTTCTGTTTTTAGCTTTAGTTATAGTCTAATGATATTCAATATAAATTAAGATCTTTTTTTTTGTTTCCTACAAAATGTGAAATACATTTCTTATAAGTAACTTCTCATACTTTTCAAATTTATTTTAAAGTTACCATGCAATGTTAAAGCAAAAACAAAATATATTTAATCTGTTTTGCATATCTGTTTGTGTAAGGTGTAACAGAAGAATGTGATGCAGAGGATATGGAAGTAGTTCGACCAATTCCAGATGATGAAGAAGAAGGTGTGTTGATAAATAACCTTTACAGCATGAGTAATGGAACTAAAATTGTTTAAAAATTGACTAAAATTGCTTAACCCTTTCATACAGGATTGTGTGATGGGACTGATCTTGTAATCATATAGTATAACTTAATGTGTGTAAATATGTAGACTAACTTATTTATATTAAGCTGAGCCTGTTGTGAAAGGATTAAATAAAAAAACATTTTAGTGTTATAAGATCATTGACTTCTGATACAAAATTACAATTTTTTATTCTAAATAGCTTAAAGTTTGTAATATTTCACATATATTTATATTTTATTTTGTTTTATTGCCCTTAGAACTGTCTCTAAATAATAAATCTGTCGAACAAGTTGTAAATCACTTGGTAAATGTGTATCTCGCACTTTCTTGTTGAATGACACACCTCATGAAGAATTATTATTATTTTATTATCTTACCTTATCTAAACTAGAAAGTTTCTAACTTGTAAATTTTACTTACTTTTATAACCATAAATAGAGAACACACATGAAAAATTAGAAGTATAGAAGTATAATACCCACCTTTAAAACCTTGTTTTTTATGTCAGTTACCATTGTATGTGAACTTTTATAAATATGGTACAAGTACACTAAATTTTTATTTACTAAAGTAATATGCTTAAGAATACAGAATAATAATTCACACAAAGCAAACAATGTCCTATAACTATTATAATTTAACTTCCTTTTTAACTAGGACATAAGTTCCATTGATGCTCAGTTTGAACCCAACAGCATAATCTTTCAAATTGAAGATGAAATGAACAGTATTCTCAATATTGAAAATAATATTGTATTTCATTTCATGAGTAAAAACTTTTCTTTTCTGTGGCTAGAAATAATCTAGTATAAAATGTTGAGGTATTATTGGCAATCTGTATGAAAGAGGATGTGATAGGTAGTTATAGCAAAGAAATTTTCTGATTTATGGCTTCTGAGACAATTGTGATGGAAGACTATACTAATTATACTTTGCCTTAGTAGTATCTTTGTTATGATGATTGTTAAATTAAATACTTCAAAGAGAGGTGGTAGTTAGAGAAGAGGGGGGGGGACCTACAGAACAGATGATAATTTACATACCAGGAAAGATTGAGGATGTTTTAAATATTTTCTTATAAACTTAAGACCTAAAATGTATAAGTACTGAAATTTGATTTATTCATATACATTGGTAATAAAGTAGTTTAATCAAATTTTGAATGTACCTCTGTAAAAAAATGTTGATATACCTACTCTGACCTGGTAGTAGCAAGAAGGCCAATCTAATAATTAATTTTTATATCTTTATTTTGAAATGCTTGTGATAATATTTTATTACTTTTCCTATTCATTTTACTATGCTTTTTTAACTACGAATGTAACTTGAGTAATGTTTTTTTTCTGGTAGACTCTATAAAAATATTAATACCTTCTCTTTTCAGAAGAGGATGTTTCAAGACATCTTCGTTTCATGGTTCCCAAAGCCAGATCTTTAACTCCTCCATATCAAGAATGTTGGTAAGTTTTTCAACCTGATTTTTATTAACCCTTTGGATGCCATAATCAGATGTATTTGAATTGACATTTATAAGTTTATAAACTAAGAACCCCTCAATTTACCTTCACATATGCTGCTTGTATAACTTACTTTTTTAATAGTTGAGAAGTCTTGTTTGAATGTTGATGGTGAGGCTTTTTTTCAGAAATATTTTTTAATGTTTAGTGATATGGATGCTATGCTATATAATGATCATGAAGTGTAAATCTTAAAAATAACTAAGACATTAATTGCTGTTAATTAAACTTCAGTTGAAATTAGTGATTACCAGTATAAATCTAGACCCCATAATAATATAATGTAAAAACAGTCATGTTATTTACAATTGGTGACGTATGAAAGCTTGTTGCTGTACAAAGGAATAGAAGAGAGAAATTTGTTCATACATAATCAGTGGTAAACAGGAATAGAAATTCAATAACAACCATTTTTCCCCTTGGTGTGGATTCCTGTACGTGGTGAGGGGACCTCCCAAGGAAGGTTCTGTTCTTTCAGTTTACCTTCTCTGGGATCTAAACATCCACCCACGTGTTTGCAGTGCATGGCGACCTGTGAAGAGGATCCTGGTGGTTGAGGGGTCCAACCCTAACACACCACTTTGGCCTTGAGTTCCTGTAGACAGGCAGCCTTTGGGTGGCCCCCCTTGGGTCAATCGGCTGGTCCACTTGGGCTAGAGTCAACCAAGTATCAGTGTTGGAAGTTCTCAACGGGTGTTGTGGACATTGTGTCTGATGCTGCTGTTTGGGTATAGTGCTCACGAAACCCTGGAATTGCTGCAGTGTCCTTGCATAACATTGTAGTGCGTTCCCTCGTAGGGCTCCATGGTGGGTGGGGTCAGTGGGTACCGAAATTTTCCTTTTTTCCTATGGATCCTCCTATAAAAAATTTAAATAAAATAGTGAAAAAACAGTCAATAGGTGAACGACCACGTCTTGAAGACTCTGAACACCAATCTTCAACATCTGTAACACCTGCACCCCATTTTCTTATATTACATTCTCTTTCAGAAAAACCTTTAGGGCAAATGTTCCCCTTTTTTATTCAGAAGGGACTAGAGGGACTTGCTGGCTCTCCAAAGTCAGTAAAGAAGCTTTGATCTGGAGACATTGGTTGAAACATCTACATCCCAACGCAATGAACTCCTCTTGAATTTAAAGGGGATGTACCTATTGAGGTTACCCCTCATGCTACCTTAAATTCATAACGAGGAGTTATTGTTGAGAGGGACTTGAATAATGTCCACAAGTCAGAGCTTCTCGCTGGTCTCTCCACTCAAGGAGTTTCTGCAGTGAGGCGCATCTCCACTCACAAAGATGGAGTTACACTTCTGACAAATATCCTCGTTTTGACATTTACATCACCACATGCACCTGCCACCATCAAGGCAGGTCATCTACTTTGCAGGGTACGGCCGTACATTACAAACCCTCTTCGATGTTTCCAATGTCAAAAGTTCAGTCACTCAAAGACGTCCTGTCATGGTTCCCTGACATGTTCTCATTGTGATGGCAAGGACCACGATGCTTATGAGTGTCACACGGACCCACATTGTGTCAACTGCAATGGTTCCCATCCTTCCTACTTTCGTTCTTGCCCAAAATGGTTGGAGGAAAAAGAGGTGCAGCGTTTGAAAACGACCCATAACATTAGTTATCCTGAGGCTCGGAAATTGCTGTCTGCCACTCCATCTCGGACATATGCTGTTGCACTTCATTCCACAACTACAGTGGGAGTGCAAACAGATCTCTCTGTACTTCCAAGATAATCGTTTTCAAAAGAAATGAAAAGCCTTTTGACCTCCATGGTTAAAAAGGTTGATGAATCGACTTCTACACCCATCTCTGTTCCTCCCATACAGTCCAACAAATCTCAAGATCCAGATCCTTCGGTTTCAAATACAGGCATTTCTTCTGATACATCTTTTTCTCCAAGCCCACGATGCAAAACAATCATTCGTTCTTGTCCTCAGTCACTGGAATCCCCTTTCAACAACAAAGACCTGCCTCATCGACCCAGGGCAGGATCCATGGAGGTTGATAGACCTCCTCCAAATAAGGACAGTAAGGAAAAAAGATGTGGTCGTATACAGAAGGGTTCTTCAGCCACTTTGCCTACCCGTCATTAAAAATGGCCACCTTGATACAATGGAACTGTTGAGGTTTACATTCTAATCTGGATGACATCAAAACACTGACTGCTTCCTACCATCCAGTATGTCTTTCCTTACAAGAAACATTTCTAAAACCTGCTGATACAGTCACCATTCGGCAGTTTTCTCTGTACAGAAATGACAGGCTGTGTGATGGACGAGTACATGGAGGGGTGGCACTATTGATTGATCAGCATGTGCCCGCCCTGTCTTTGTCACTCAACACACCCTTGGAGGCCATAGCCATCCGTGTTTTCTTGGGTAATACCATAACTGTTTGTTCTCTCTACCTGTCCCCTGGAGAGACATATGATCAATCAGACCTTGATGCTCTCGTTGAACAGTTGCCATCTCCATTTCTAATCCTGGGGGACTTTAATGGACATCATCCCCTCTGGGGAAGTGCTGTTATTGATAGGAGGGGTCGCCTTGTAAAGCGTATGCTCTCTGATCACAATCTTTCTCTTATCAATATTGGTTCTTCCACTTATTTTCATGCACCTAGTCAGTCCTTTACCGCTATTGATCTCTCGGTTTGCTCTTCTTCATTATTTTCCCATTTTTCATGGAGGGTTGACAATAATCCACTAGGCAGTGATCATTTTCCTATACTTTTGAGAGAGACTGGCCGTGGTTGATGCCACCCTACCCGCGTGCCCCGGATCAGGCAGACTGGTCTACTTTCACTGCTCTCGCAGAACTTGATCCTGCCATCGTGAATCAGCCATCAATAGACGAGTGTGTGGCAGTGGTAACTGACTGTATTATACAAGCAGCTGCTCAATGTATTCTTAAAACCTCAACACGTTTTCCACAATATCTTTGTTCGTGGTGGAATCTTGCTTGCCACTTGGCACGGAAGGCTCAAAAATGGGCCTGGGATGCTTTCTGTAGATATCCCACACTTTCGAACCTCATCACTTTCCAATGGGCTCGTGCACATGCTAGGTTGGTTAGACGTCAAAGCCAGAAGGAATCTTGGATTAAGTTCACAACTAACATATCTTCTACCACCAGTTCCAAGGTCATACAGGACAAGATTTGAAAGGTCAGTGGGCACTACAATTCTGTCCTCCTCTACATCTTACTCTCTGATGGCCAAGAGGTAGCTGATGTCCGGAGCATCGCCGATACTCTAGGTGAAAGCTTTTGCCGGATATCTAGCACTTCTTCCACCTTCTTAGCCATCAAGACTCAGGCAGAATGATCACCTCTTTCCTTTCGAGCTGATTGTCTCTATGACTATAATCGTTCCTTTACACTGGTGGAACTGAAAATGGCCCTTCATCGGTCTGGCCGTACATCAGTTGGACCTGATGATGTACACTATGACATGCTGCGCTATCTCTCTCCTGCTTCTCTTGATATTCTTCTAATTGTTTTTAACTGGATCTGGCAGGAGAATGTTTTTCCTGATGCCTGGTGCCAGGTTATTATTTTACTTTTCT
This sequence comes from Tachypleus tridentatus, assembly GCF_004210375.1. NCBI lineage: Eukaryota > Metazoa > Arthropoda > Merostomata > Xiphosura > Limulidae > Tachypleus > Tachypleus tridentatus. Next base: position 74,744,475 of record NC_134825.1, read on the forward strand.
CTAAACCTGGGAAAGATCCCAAGATTCCTTCACACTACCGTCCAATTGCTTTGTCGAGCTGTCTCTGTAAGACCTTAGAGTGGATACTTAATGCTCGTCTTGGTTGGTTCCTCAAATCAAACAACCTCCTCTCGCCCACCCAGTGTGGGTTCCGACGATAGCATTTCACCATGGACCACCTATTTCGACTTGAAACATCAATCAGAGAAGCCTTTCTCAAACGCCAATATTGTTTCAATATTCTTTGACATTGAGAAGGCTTATGACACAACATGGAGGTATGGCATTTTGCGAGACCTTAATATATATGGGTACATGGCCATTTATCTATGTTTATTAAAACCTTTTTAATGGACAGGAGATTCCAAGTTCGTGTGGGTTTGACACTTTCCCGTTCTTTTGTACAGGAACTTGGGGTCCCTCAGGGCTGTATTTTGAGTGTCACACTTTTCAGTACAAAGATAAATGCCATCACTGAACAACTCCCTCTCACTGTTGCAAACAGGCTCTATGTTGATGACTTTCACACCTTGTGTCAGTCGTCGAACATGAGATATATTGAGCGGCAACTACAAACTGCCCTTAATCGTGTACTGAAGTGGACTACAGCGAACGGCATTAATTTTTCTCTTTCTAAAACTGTTAGCATGCACTTTTACCACCAACGGGGTATCCCCTCTGATCCTGAACTTCGTATCGGTGAAGTTTTGCTGCTAGTGGTCCATGAGACCAAGTTATTGGGGCTTATCTTTGATCGTAAGCTGACCTTTATATCACACTTAAAGCAGCTATGGGTCAAATGCACAAGAGCACAGAACATCCTCTGTGTCCTCTCTACTGCCAGTTGGGGAGTGGATTGATGTGCTATGTTAAAGATATATTGTGCTTTTATTCGTTCGAAACTTGACTATGGATCAATGGCCTATGGCTCTGCCAGACCCTTGGCCTCAAAGATGCTGGATTCCATTCATCATCAAGGACTTCGACTCTGCACTGGGGCTTTCCGCACCTCCCCAGTTCAGAGCTTATATGTGGAATCTCACAAACCTTTTCTGCACCTTCGCCGTTTGCAAATGTCTTTACTGTATTCTTCGAAACTTTGCTCCTTACAGAAGCATCCCACTTGGGGATGTGTTTTCCTTCCTTAGTGGGACTTGCATTTTCAAAACAGATGATCTGCTATTGCTCCTTTTGGCCTTTGCATCCAGGCACAATTGGATGAATTGGGTTTGTCCTTGGAAAACATTGCAGAATCCACTGGTCAGCCCATCCCCCCCATAGCTTATTACAGCCCCTAAATGTGACCTTTCTTTAAGTCATCTGAAAAAGGCAGATACTCCCGATTGGAAGTACCATCTTTTATTTACTGAACATCTTTTGTACAACCTTTTTATTCCAATTTATACGGATGGTTCAAAATCAGGTGACTCTGTGGGCTCTGCCATGGTTTATTGCTGTTCGGTGGTTGCATGCAGAATCCCCTCTACAGCTTCTGTGTTCACTGTTGAACTGTACACCATATCTCTTGCCCTGGATCATATTGAAGCTGAGCAGTACTCCAACTGCACTGTTTATACTGACTCCCTTAGTTCTCTGCTGGCCTTGGAATCACTTCACGTTTGCTCGCACCCTGTTCTCGCTAATATTCAAAATCGACTGGCCCATTTCTCATTAACATTTACTTCTATCCAGTTTTTCTGGATACCAGGCCACGTTGGTATTTGCAGGAATGCGCTTGCAGACACGGCAGCTAAATCTATCTGCTCTGGCACTATCACCACTGTGCCTATTCCGTACATGGACTGTGGTCCTGTATTCAAGGCTCGGCTCCGTGCCAGCTGGCAGTCCACTTGGAGTGAGCAACATGACAACAAGCTTTTTCAAATAAAACCCTATATTGGGCTTTGGCCATCTAGCTTCCGTAAGGTTCGGAAGGAGGAAGTTGTTCTAACTAGACTACACATTGGTCACAGTTTTTTAACTCATCGTTTTCTTTTATCTGAAACTGATGCACCAGTGTGTAGTTTGTGTAACACTCAAATTACTGTAAGCCACATTTTACTTTCCTGCCTTCGTTACGACTCTCAACGATGGCACTATTTTAAACATGTTCTGTCCCAGGGTGTGTCTGTAATATTGGACAGTGTTATTGGTAATGGTGACACTGTCCACCTTGATAAAGTTTTTAGTTTTTTAATGGCCATTAATCTTTTTAACCTTATTTAAGTGTTTGATATTTATTCATTACACCTTTTTAATTGTGGTTCCCTTTTCAGTCTCAATCTCTCTAGTTCAATTTGACATTATAAAATGGCCAGAATATTAAATAACTCGACACCAGGATTGAAAAGGCCAACTTCAGGTGATTAACGCTACTGTTTGAACTACCCGCTAGTCATCCTGGCGAGTTGTTATTACACTTTTGCTGCATGTCATTTAACACTTTTATTACTTTACCTTTTAGTACTGGCCATAATGACACATAACCTGGAACCAGGACTGGAAAGACCAACTTCAGATGACTGACAGTGGTTCTTGTACTTACGTGTTAGTCTTCCTGGCGGGTTATGATTATTACTATTCTGCTACAGGAAGTCCTTTACAACTGGATGTCAATATTGGTTTTACCCCATTTTATGTTTTAATTGCTGTTTTGTTTTTACCTTTGTTTCCTTTTACGAATTTTACTACATTTACTTTACTTTTACCTTTTTACAGGACATTTGGCTAATTTTTATTACGATTTTGCTATATGTCTTTTGACACTTCTTATTTTACCTTTTGATGATGGCTGTTATGACAACATAACCCGGAACCAGGACTGGAAAGGCCAACTTCAGGTGAATGACGGTGGTTCTTGTACTTACCTGTTAGTCTCCCTGGCGGGTTATGATCATTACCATTTTGCTAGAGAAAGTCCTTTACAACTTCTTTTACTCTACTTTCTCTCTTCACATTGTAAACTAGGTGTCAACATTGATTTTATACTTTTTCTGTTTTTCAATGATGTTTTGTTTTACCTTCATTCCCTTTTATATATTTTACTACATTTAATTTATTTTTACCTTTTTACTGGACATTTGGCACAGATAGCCAAGCTGCTTTGTGCCATAAAACACTAAATCAATCAATCAAACAACCAGTTGTTTTTTTTTATTATTAGTAATAGTTTTATTTTTACAAGTGAGTTTTACTCATGTTCAGCATTTATTGACATGCTTTTAACTGCATTTGAAATTAAGTACAAAGTGTGAAACTGTAATGTCAGTTTCTATTGGTAATAACTGTTTTAATTTACTGATTATGAAATACTTGTTTCTTCTAAAACACAGTCTGAACTGCATACCCCAGTTTATGTAACATGAAAAATATAAAGCCAATTTTATGAAGAAAAGCCATAACATATTCTACAACTTATATGCATTGTAACATTCCTACAATACAAATAATTATAAACATTAAAAATTCAATAAATAATCTTACTTAAAGTGAAAAGTTTATTTATTACTCAGTTCATTTGATTTTTATTAAAATTAAATAATTTCTTTTATGATTTGTAAACAGCAAACTCATGACTGAATAACAACATTGTTATGTAAGTGAGATGTTTAGCCAATTATTGAACACTAAAAAAAAACAAAAAACAACAAGGAATGCACTTATATTAAATGATTAATAGTTTTTGTCTAATGTTCATATTATCTGTCCTTTTTATAGTATATCACATTTGTTCTTTATGGTGTTGATGCATTTTAGGTTAGTATTAGACTCAGTATTAGCAAGAGAAAATAAAAGAAAAAGGTATTTGACATGCTACCAGCCTTAGGTCTATAACTTTAAGCTGTTAATTTTTTAGTTGTTCAAAAGCCCTTGAAAATTTTGTATTGTCAAGTTTACAAATCTTAAAATTAGTTGGTAATGTAAATTATGCTACTCAAGTGCATAAGCTTGTCATATATTTTAATCATTAGATGACAACAAAAGATTCTGTAGTTGGGGGATAAAATAAATATCTAAATTTATTGTTCTAGGCCTTCAACTCCACCGCCACGATTGAGTCCTAGAACTTTGCGAGATAGAAGCCCAACACCTGAGAGGCCTTCAACTCCACCTCCACGATGGAGTCCCAGAACTTTGCGAGACAGAAGCCCAACACCTGAGAGACCTTCAACTCCACCTCCAAGATTGAGCCCCAGATATGTACGAGACAGAAGCTCCACACCAGATAGGTAAACATCCCAGAGTACTTCTTTTTAGATTTTATTTTGTGTAATTTTTTCCTACCAGAGATATCTTTTCTAGAGTATTATGTTATGAAGCTGTTTATTTTGTTGCTTTTTTTTTTTCAGTTTAATTTCATAATAATATTCAGTAGACATTTAATAGCAAAATCTTTCATTGTGAATATTATATGTACTTCTAGTTTGTTTTTTAAATTTCAAAGAATATTGAAAATGTCTTTACAAGACTTCATTTGTACCTAATTTATTGTTTTAATAAGTATACAAATCCTAAAATTTGTATTTGCTGTGCATTGTGTTTACTTGCTAACTTTAAAATTTCTCTACAGCTTACATTATGCACTTTACATTAAAAAAACTAGATATGGCATACCTATAAATTATAATATTTCTGACTTAGTATTTTTCAAATATTCTGTAAGAAACATAACCAAGTAAGTTATTGTTTTTATTAAGATTTTTACATTCCGTATGCAGATCTTCTCTCAAAGATTATCGTGCAAGTCCTAGGAGACCACTTCGTCAAACTTCCATTATTTCACCATACTCTGAAGCTTATTCTCCATGTGGTAGGTATCTGTCATTATTATTGTTATTGCTAGCAGAAATTCTACCCTGTTTGTGCTAATATACTAACTGTAGTATTCATACCTCATTGAAAAAAGTTTAGAAAAAAGGAAGCATTTTGTGTGTGTGTAAAGTGTTCAGGTACTGCTATTTAGTTGTATGTAACTAATTACATTAAAATAATCAATGTACAGTCAAACTTTTCATAAATTTTACTGATATAAAATGTAATGTATTTTTTTATGTTAAAAGTGGTACTGTTTATAGAAAAAATAAGTTTTTAAGAACTCCATTGTGTTAGTACTGTATCTAAACATTACATGAATACAGATATAATCAAACCTTCACGCATATTTCTAGTGAAAATCGTGTTTTGTTGTGAGGAGAATACTTTTATTTAACATTGTTTTCTGTTATAAATAAATGGTTTTTGCACATACTACAGTTATTTTTATAATTGTCTGAATCTTGAATACCTGCTGTGTGAAATATTTTGTGCATTTTTGTTTGTGGTGCCATTCAGTAGATGGTGCAGGAGTTGTGGTTAAATTCATAAATATTTACATACTATGTCCATTACAGATAGATTATAAATATGTTTGTATTATTATATAAAATTATGTAAATATCTTATAACTAAAGATTATAGGCATACATATGAAAGTAAGTATAATGTTTGTCGTTCATTATTTCAGTTGTCACAACTAAATCAACTCTCAGTGTGAAAGATTGCCAATATCTGTATATATTTAATCAATTCTAACTGTTAGAGCATTTTTTTAGTACATTTAAAATTTAGTATCGATATGAGAATTTTTTGTGGCAGATTATTTTAAATTAGTGATAATTTACTTTTCACTAGTTGTTGTTTACTGCATGCCAGACTGTGAGTCTCAAAGTTTGTAATTCATGTTTGTTTGCTGCAAAATTGTGGTTAACAATTTTGAGCTGTGAATGTGTTAAAGTAAAATTCAGCTAATCAAGATTTGGCTGTGGGTATTTTTAACAAGCTACTTTCTCTCTGAGATAACACTTGTATGACTTTGCAAACTTATTCAGGACAAAAACGTAGATTGGTTAGCTTTGAGTGTTTAGGGTGAGGGTGACATAACAGCAAGTACGTTTTCAATGTTATAAATTGGATTAAATTACAGCTTCCTTTTTTTTCAGTAAATGTAAATTTCAGCATGTGTTTTATGTTAGAGTGTTCAGCTATTGTGTTTGGTTTTGAAACTGTAATAACTCTTTATTTTATAAGAATGGAGGAAAAATGGAAAACACAAGTGAATAAAAGTAATTGTAATACTTAGCTGAATATCTATAATATTGAGGATAAAAATGCCTTGAAAGATATACATAACATTGATTCTTTAACTGTTAAACATGCATTATTATCCTAAAGTAAACTGCATCTGTTCACATTTTTTTTTAATAGTCTTTTCCAAAACTGATCTCTCTCTACTGTGGCTCATTAGTAAGTCTGTAGGCTTATAATGCTAAAAACTGGTTGCCCCAACACAGACGGTCTATTGTGTAGCTTTGTGCTTAACAACAAAGTTTACACATGCGCACACAAACATTGTTAAAAAAAAAAAGTAATGTTCATGAAAAACTGGTTGACTAAATTACTTTATTTTGTAAACATACCTAGAAAAAGATGAATAAAATGTGTTTTCTGTGCCCTGTCAGCTAAGAGTATGTTCAAACTGTTTCTTTTATTGCCATATTTTCATACAGGGTGTTACAGAAGCCTGGACCCATAGGGAAAATGTACATTATATTCTTAAAATGAAACACATTTCTGATGTCAGTTGTACATAATTCATGTACAAAAAGACAAACCTGATGCAAAGTGTATTAACAATTGATATATATACGTATCTCTTAATGTTAATATATCTATCTATCTAATTTTTATGGTTATTTTATAAAAGAGCCAAACATTTTGGTTATTATCAAGAATAGTATTTGCAGTTTATGAAAGGTATAGCTAAGACATACAGTTTTACACTGTGTACGTTAACCTCAAAATATGTTTTTGTATATTAGCTGCTGTATTTTAGTTATTTGATACAACTTTTCATCAGTTTTTTATTCCCTTTTAATATTTAAGAGATAGAAGAATATACAAAGTTAGTTTGTACTTGCTTAATGCTTTCTGGAGTACTGAACACCACTTAGGTTTCTGGTGCATACCTGCACATGAGATCTCAAAATTTAGGTGAAAATAATAGTTGTATCTCAGTTTAAGTGATTTTGTACTCAAAAAATATTTTAGATATAGTAGATATTTTGCCCTTTTGTGATATTTATTTAAATTAGTTTATAAAGAAAAATCTAAAATGAATTTCTGCACAACTTCAAAAAATAGTTTCAAATTACAGTTTTACAGAAAAGAATGTTATTAAAAACTATGATGTTTTAGTCACTGGTACAGTCATCTTCAGGTACACAAGTTTAATGGTAAAAAAGTTTGTTTTTAAATCAACATTAAACAAATTAACAATGTAGTTAAATTTTAAATTTGACAGTAAGCAGTGGTTAACTGAGCATGTACATACCAGTTTATATGCATTAGCAAATTACATCTCCTAACAAAATTTTTACTTCTTCTTGCTCCTGGGCAGAAAGTGTTATTTCCCAATAGCTTATGTAAAATAAATGGAAAAGACCTATTTTTCTCTTCAAATTTTGCTTTTGTTACCTGGGAGCATATAACAAAAATATGGTGGGAAACTATGTATTTGGGGTTTGATACATGAAAGTGATTTACAGTCCCAAATCTCGAAAAACTACTCCTTTCTAAACATTTTTGTATAACTTTAGTATAATAACATGTAAATCTTGATTTATATGTTATTTTAATCAGACCTTATGTGAATGAAAATGTGCAAATTTGCCAATTTTTACATAATTTTTAAATTTCATTATCCAGGTTACAAAAGCAAAGTTTGAAGGGAATAATGGTCATTTTCTGTACTTTTACAACATAAGTAATTAAGAAATAACACATGCTATTATATATAGTGATCATAGTGTTATGGTTGAACAGAAAAAAAAGTGAATAAACATTAAATGTCAAAATGTTGTGCAAAATATTCACACAATATATTAAGAATATATTAAGAAATAATGATTAAATACATACAGGGATATTTTAACTTTGGGATTGTTCAATTTTATTAATAAGGCTTCTCTGATTTTTCTTCTGTTAATGTCAAGTGTACATTTTAATATGGTAAAATTCTGTTCAGAAAACCTTATTTTTTGTATTCATGGAATTGGGAAGGAATTTATTGGTGTTATTTCCAACATGATGCTCAAGTTATGTCCTGTTTCATCTTTTGTAAAAGCTGGGAAGGTGTTACACTTTATTTTGTATAATGTATATATAATTTTCTTAACATGTTTAATTTTCATTCCGGGGATTTAAATTAATCTTGTAGTTATGTTAAAATTATGTTTATCTTCTAGCCTTTTCCAAATTGCTGATAGAGGCTTGCCAATATTTTCTATAGACAGGATAATCCAAGTGAATAGGTTTCCTTTGGTTTGTGGCATATTATTTGAAATTGTTTGTTTAATAAATACTTTATTTTTGGTTTTTAAATTTGTTAACAGTACGTGTAACTACTGTAGTGAGGAATTGGGTAATTTTACTGAACTGTTAAGTGCACAACTTTATAGATGTTTTCTGTGGTACATATATTGTATGTTAAATTTAGGATTCTTTTTATACTGCTTAACTTCTGGTGAATTATATGGTTAGAAAATCAGTTTATGCAATTTCTGATGTGTTTTTTTATGAATTCTTAGTGAGGGCTCTATGATAAAATTTAAAACATTTATTATGTAGCTCTTCCCATTATCAACTGTGAATTGTGTATCTTTGTATAGGTGGTTTTTGTGTTGAAGTAATTTGATTTCTTCGTCTTGACAAGTAAATCCACAGAAAACTTTATCTACATATCTTAGTCAAAATATAAGCTAAAATAGGAATGTAACTTGAACATCAGGTTAAATAAACTCCAAAAATCCCATTCCCAAGTCTATGAATATATGAATAAAAATAGCTATAGTTTTTTAATAGAATGTCACTGTATTAAAATCTGTATCTGAAATTAACAAGAATAACCAGAGAAGCATTATTAATAAAAGTCAAACAGTCCTAAAATAACCAATACCCTGGTACATTATATGTGTCAGTGTTCATTATTTTTTGATATTCATAATTGTGTGAAAATATTTTATGCTCTCAATTTGATTCATTGTTTATTTTTTTGTGTTGAATCAAAACTAAATAATCTGTCAATTCACATGGGTTAATATGCATTCCAATTAGTGACCACTATCAATTCTATAAATTAAATACATTGTCTGAATGTTTAATATTGTTTTAAATACTTAAACCTTTTTTACTGTTAAGACTTATGTACTTGAGAATGATTGCACTGGTTATTGAGGCCTTATAAATGTTTTAAAGATACTCTAATGCTTCTTGTCTGTGAAAACTCCAACTTATAATAAAATAATATTTATAATTGATAAATAAACTCAGAATGAAACTGTTAACTCCAGAGAGTTAAACTGTGCACTTACTGATTTTTTTTTGGAATTTTTTTTTACCAATCTCAAAGTTTTTATTGGCTAAATAACAAAATTTAGTGGGAAGTTTTAGAAGGCTTAGAAACTCACCATAGATCTGTTAATTTTTTTTGCAGTTTCTTCAAGTATTCTTTTCCTCCTTGATAATACATACTTTAAACTTTATTTGTTTGTAAGTTAAGGTAATTTTCTTCTCTGTCAATTTGTAAGATAAATAAGCCTAATTAGATTTAGAGCATACAGTAGAGAT